>NC_135308.1:104245297-105445297 GCF_048772815.1 Callospermophilus lateralis
GATTCATTAGGTAGGGTTCTGGAATTTGTTCTTTAGCACCTATCTTAGTTTACTGTAACACAGATGGTCTGGAGACCACACTTTGAGAAACACTGACTCATAATGGATGACGATGGCTAGCACATCTGTTATTTCAGCTCCAATTTCTTGCCCGAGTTACAGATCTCTAAAAGCAACTGCCTGCTGGAGATCTCTACCATCTCCTGTCGTGTATCTTGAATTTACTATTGTCTGTACCTAAATTTATTATGTTGCTGCATAGCCTGCACACAGGCCTTTTATTCTTTAATTCATTAAAGTGTACCATCAGATTTGTTGCCAAAGTCAGAAATTTGTCCTTCCACCTGGGGTGGATGGGAACTACCCCATCCAGGGTACACGGAGTAGGTGGCAGGTACCAGCGTGCCCTCCAAACAGCTGCTTTCCTATCTAAGCCTTGTCATGCCTGCTCAGTTATTCTATTTTGGCTTCTTGAGTATCATACAGTTTTGAAAGAAGCCAATAGTAATGACTACTTTATTTATTGAGGTTTACACTTCATTTTGCATGTCTTAACTCAATCTTGTCTTGAAGTCACTGAATTCTTTGTCTAGTTTTTGGCAGTTCAATAATCCCTGAGGCAAGATCTGCTCCCTATATTTTTAATTGCCAACTGAGACCTCTGCTTCAGAATAGATAATGTCATCTTTCCACAGTAAGACCACCCACACTGGTAGAGGATTCCTGCTACTCTCTCTCTCCTCTTGGTTCCAGGGTTATTGGTGACTGCCTAAATTGAGATCATATTAAACCTGTCTCCTTAGCTATTGTTAATCAGGTTGTTGCTACCCTAAAACAACAGAGTGCTGGAGTCAGAAGGGAACTCAGATATTGTCTAATTCACTTTCCTTAGAAATTGAAGGCTAGAACTCTCAAGCAATTTACTAAGGGTGAGAGTGGAATGAGAGAGTTGAACTTCAAACCTTGGTTCTCATTCAAATCTAATAATGAAATACAACTTACATTCTAGTGAAGTTGTGTGATAATGGAATTTTTGTCTGTTGATTTTTTTTCTGTATCTGACTGCATCTAGAATAGTGCCTGGACTGAAGTGATTGTGAATGGATACACTACAAATGTATCGGTTTATGGTTTATTGACAATACAATGATCAAAATGCTCCCTTGACATAAAGAATTGAGATTATATTAATAAATATTATTTAAGCATCATATCAAGTTATAAGAAGATAATATTTAACTTTAGTATGTGGGCTGTTTATCACCTCTACTAAGGATACAAAGGAGAAAATAGACATAAAACTGTAGTAGCAAGGAACTAGCTTAATTATTCTGCATAAATGTCACCTTGGAGAAATCTGCTCTGGTCATCCTGTTTAAAAATGTGCCCCATGTCCTTCTCAATGTTCTGATCCTATCTTCTTCTTCTTCTTCTGTTTTTTTCTTTCATTTATTTTAGTAGTTGCAGAAGATTGAACCCAAGGCCACAGGCATGCTAAGCTACACTGAGCTACACCCCCAGCCTCTATGTACTTTTCTTAACAGCACAATTTACTGTATGATATTATATCATTGTTCATTTTATATTAACTGTATGTCAATAAGCTCTATCAGAGGATGGACTTCATCTTTTTCTCCAACAGAAAATAGAAATATCTGACACAGAAAAGCTTCCTGAAGATGTTGGATTTACATTCTGGAATGGAAACTTAAATAAACATGCAATACTTTGGCATTCAAAAGTCTAATATATGTCTTTGTAAACAGAAGAAAAATAAAAATCCAATGCAGAAAAATGCTGAAATAAATGTGAGAGATTTGGATAATATTGACTGGAAAGATATTTGCAAAAAGTGAATTATCTTTGTTATTAAGTAAATTATTTCTTCTATGTATTTTTACCTTATATCAGAGAAATAAATTGGTATTATACATAACATTATGACATTTATATAAGGGATATTTGCTTATTTACAAATGTGAATGTAGTGGGTTAAATAGTATACCTGCAAAACTCATGTCCACCTAGAACCTTAGATCATGATCTTACTGGGAAATGGGGTCTTTGCTAATGTATTTACAGTCATGTACCCTGTAACAAAATCTCAGTCAGATTACATAATGATGATGGTCCCATAGAATTGTATCTCCTGGCGACATCCTAACAATTTTACTATGTGTAAGTACACTCAAGCATGTTTGTACAATGATGATGTTGCCTAAAGATGTGTTTCTCACAGCATTTTCTAAGAATGCTCAACTATAATATCAAGGCAAAATCATTCTGGATTTGGAGTGGGCCCTAAATTCAATGACATGAGTGCTCACTATGAGCACATAATGCTCTCTGTGAGGCTTGCCCTTTCAATGGCATCGTAAAACAAAGAATCGGCCAGTTATGTCTCTGATTATGGTACAGGAGGGACCCCAGTTGTGCAGACCACTGGAGAAAAGAATTCCAAGCTCCTCCTCATTTCTTTATATGAAATGTTGAAGGTGAGGGTCCTCCCCTCTGTTCTTGAAGGAGGCAGGGAGAGCAGCCCTCCCAGTCTATGGGTAGAGGATGAGGCTTACTTACCATTTTTCATTCCATAGCTACAGTAAACATGATCATTGTCTTCAAATACAAAAATAAATAAATAATTTCCTCTTCTTATTATTTAAAATTCCTGGTGCCAGTTATTTCTTGTCTTCCATTTTACCCATCCACATTCTGTCTCTTTGACCATTTCCTTACTGTTAAAACAGCTGAAACTAAGAAGTTTGGTCTCAACAACCCGGTAATCCCAATTTCTCTAAATAATCTGCTTCATCACCCCCCCCACACACACACACACAAATACCTCCTCCTGAGAATGGACCACACCATTCTTGCTGCTACAGCTTCCTTTCTTCACCCCTCCCTATTTTCCCTCTTCCTTTCTCCCCTGCTTCTGCACAAATTTTGTTGAGAGCATTTTGGGAATCGACACTCTATCTCTGCTGCTCCCTTTGCCTGGAATTTCTTCCTTAACCAGTCCACCCTTTTGTGTTTCTGAAGTCTCTTTATCATTCAATGTTTGCCTTAAGCTTCTTCCATTTGGCTTTCTACAGCAATTCCTAAGGATAGTTTTTTTTTTCTCCATTTCAAATTTCTACAGCCCTTCTGGTCAGGAAAATACAGTTGGCCCTGATCATATGTCACCTTACATTACTACTCATGGTGATTTATAAGCCATCTCTTTTCTGCTCATTTGGATCACAAAGTCCCTACGGAAACACATACTGTATTTGTCTTGGACACCTCAGCATGTTGCTATGCTTTGATAGCATTCAACCCCAAGGCTATGAACACTCCAGCATACTGTTCACCAATCCCAAAGAAAGAACTTGGAGAGGGTTTGGACATTTCATTACTTTTGCATTCTTTGGTGATGTTGAGCCAGGAAAAAATGTAGGGCTACCCCATGACTCTAAGCAGAAAAGTGTACACAGGAGAGATGGCTTGCTAACTGCACATATGAGTTTCTTCAGATGTTTTAGAAGAATATGACTTTACTTCACAACCAAGGTCGTTCTGCTTTGATCCTCACATAAAGACTGGAGACAAGAGAAGTGGCCAGTTTTCTTCTTCCTGGCTGCTCCAACACATTCTTGGGAGTCTTCTTAGTTTACTTGCAAGAAAAAGCAGAACTTTTAGGCACTGACTTATGTTTACCCCAATAGACAGTCTAGTTGCTTGGGGTATGTTTATTGACTGGATGGTGTGTTTGATACTTTATATGAAGTCAAATGTTTCTGAAAACTGGTACTTTTTTGTATTCCCCAAATCAAATCTCTCCTGCCTTGGGCTAGATTTCTCAAACTTGTCTAAAACCTGTTGGAAAGAATTTTGTAGAAGAAGAGAAAAAGACCATTTGTTTCAGGAGAACCCAAACTAGAAAGAACTGGAAGTTCAGCTCAAAATGCCCACAGGCAAATTTGCCATTTAAAACCAGGAGTCACATTCCTGTGGATGAGGTCATCATAACCAAGCACTGCAATCTGAAAATGAGGCCCTGGGTCAGTTCTCAGGACCTCTGTATGGAGGAGTAAGGGTGCAGTAGAAGAGAAAGTAAGAAGAGATGGTGAAAGGAATCACAAAGGGAGTAGGTGGTACAATTGCCCTTGTCTGTCACTACAGGAGGAATGTCCCTTTGAGTAGCTGCTGCATTCGTGTGTACAAATTCTGCAAGATAACCAGTGTAAGAATGGCATTGATGCGGGGCCCCCAAGCAGGCAGCAGCTCTACCTCTGGCAGGGCACTTAGTTCACCCAGTTTGCATATCTCCTTTGCTTTAAAAACTACCCAGAAAAGTGTCTATGCCCAGTCATTTACAAGGTTAAGTGAAGACTAAGTGAATTAATCCTTCAGTTAAAGAAACTCTGTGGGACATGCAGAATATAAGGGCAAGGGTGAGATAAATACTAATGATAATAGAAGCCAACATTTATGGACAATTTAATATGTACCAGACTAAATGCTAAAATAAAAAATACATTATATATTCCTTCTAACAACTTATGAAGCACTAACTTACTACTAATGTAAAGGGAGGATAATTTCTTTAGAATAATATTGCTATTTGGCAGAACCAGGATTCCAGAGCACAAGGTTTTAATATTCCAAGAAATAGACATGTGATAATCAACTTTTTCCAAGCAAAAGCTGGGACATGTGGTCTAAAACATATCAGTTTACATTGGGTTCAATGGGAATGAACATTTGAAATTAGGTCTGCTGAGGAAAATTCTGGCAATAGAGTCACTGCCCTTTAAATACCAGAATAAAATTATGGATTGTATTCACTTTTCTATGCCACTTATAATGAGCAATTAACATCATCCCAATTGACCCATTGAAAATTAAAAATAGTTTTGCTTGGAGTCCATTGAATTATGGACATAAGTGTTCCTTGATTGATTTGGTAGAGGGTACAGATACTTGCAGCTATGGTTTCCTCTTGCTTCAAAAGGGTCATTTAAACAAGATACAATTTCTAAATAATCAAAGGTTTTTAAATGATTTAAATATATATTAACTTAGTCTTTTCTCTTTCTTGCAATACAGAGTAAATTGTATAACAGATTTCTGGGACAGGTGAGGTAAACAGAAAAACATGTCTCGTTATTTCTGATGTTGAACTCTTGCATCAGATTTTATTAAGGAATTATATGAAAGCAAGACACATTTTTATGCCTATCAGCAAGGCTAACTTTGTATATAGAAGTCGAATAAGCAGATGATTGGCTAGTATGATTTGAAAATTTCCTACTTAGCTGAGTTTAGTGGTGTACACCCAGTGGCTTTGGGGCTGAGGCAGAAGGATTGCAAGTTCAAAGCCAGTCTCAGCAATGTAGCAAGGCCTTAAGCAACTAGTGAGACCCTGTCTCAAAAAAAAAAAAAAAAAAAAAAAAGATAAGAGGGGGATGGAGATGTAGCTCAGTGGTTAAGTACTCCTGGGTTCAATGCCTGGGTTCGATATATATAAAATCCTACTTAATCTATTTCCCTCATAGTTTAAGTTTCCTAACCAGAAGCTGTGGCCAATTTGCTGAACTTCTTTATCTGAAAAAAAAATGGAGATGTTTGAATTGAAATATGGGTGAAAGAATGGGAGATCTGAAGCCCTATTATCTTGGTTTCTTTTTGAACTTCTTTCTATGCCCTTTTAAAACTGATGAACAACAGAGAAATGGCTAATCTCTGTGAGTGAGCAATCACCACTTAAATACTAGGCTAACAGATTGTGGCATCAAGGATAGTTTTTATAGACTAATGAATTTGATGGAAAGGAAAAAATGCTTTGTATTGAGAACCTATTATATACCTAACCAATAGGTGTTTTGTATACCTCATAACAGTTCTGTGTGGTAATGACTGGGATGGAACAAGACTGAAGAGTATGGAAAGCAGTAGCCCAAAATCTGGGTAGGAGCTGTTCTTGAAAGTTCCCAAAATCCATGTTCAGATTGAACATCTCACCATTTTGGTGATGGAGAAAGGCAGAGCTATCCCATTGTAATTTAGTAGTAGCAGTTGCCTAAGATTATAGCTAGAACCAGAATTCACACTAACATTCCTTATTACATGTCTCTTGACTATAAAATGCACATCTTTCCTGATGGATGGGAAGGAAGTATACAATGAGAGGTTACAATGTGATCTCACAAAGCCACATTGAGTGCCTTCTGATTCTTTCTCTACCACTCTGGCTACTTGTGAGATCTAGAATGAGCTACTCAGTCTCTGTGTGCCTCTTTTCCTCAAAGGAAAACATAAAACCTCCCCTTCATGTGTAGCAGCTATCTCACAGGACTGTCAAGAGATTAAATGTTTTAATGCAGATAATGGATGTGATATACAATAAGCCTGCAATAAGTTGAGACTTTATTATTATGTGTTATTATGACACAGATCAAAGTATAAATGTTATTCCTCTGCCTTATCCTGAACTAGAGATCCTGGGCAGGTCCCAAAGTAAAGGGAACAATTTTTTTGGTCTCTGGTGAAAAAGAAACTCTGATATAGAAAATAAATGTTGCCCATTTCAGTCTTTTGCTTAGAATGGTCCTGAAGAAATATATTCTCTAACCCAAGTCCATTTAAGAGAAAATAGCACTGATCAAGCTTATTCTTTTTTTTTTTTTTTTTTTTTTTTTTAGAGAGAGAGAGAGAGAGAAAAATTTTTTTTAAATATTTATTCTTTAGTTTTCAGCGGACACAACATCTTTGTTTGTATGTGGTGCTGAGGATCGAACCTGGGCCACACGCATGCTAGGTGAGCGTGCTACTGCTTGAGCCACATCCCCAGCCCAAGCTTATTCTTAAAAATACTATTAACCAAAGAGTGATCTAAAGCTAGGATAACAAGTTCCATGTAATTAAGGCCAGAAATTTAATATTTTCCTGTTTCAGCTGACTAAAGTCTTTCCTTTAAATGAAGATCCAAGGAAAACACAACACACACATAACACATGTGAAACAGTTACACAGTTTAACAATTCTTTGGAAAATAATCCCAATTAAAATTATGAAGTTAGAGTAGAACGCAATAATTAATCTATGTAATGAATCTACAATTTGTTGGATTCATTACTACAATTTACTAAATTTAGGTGCTGAAGATGCAATGGTAAGATTTAGTTTTTGCCTTTAAAGAATTCATAGCTTGGTGGGGAAGAAAAAGAAGTTACAATATAGTACAAAAAGAGTTTAAATAGAATATACAAAGTACTAGCTTGGGAAACAACTCTTTCTGGAAAAAACTTGGGAAGCATCACAAAAGAGAATCTTACTAAGCTAAAAATTCCATTAAATTATTTTGAACTATGACTACAGTGTAGATATACACTGGTTATTCTTAAAATCTAGAAACATATCAAACTAATAGAAAGTATGACCATGAACTTCTAATTATCTTTGTGCAGATTTGCTACACTGCAGGATTTGGGAATGGCTCTCTCCATCCCATCTCAAAATCTGCTGCCATCTCAGTTCTTCTTGCTGCTCAACCAATTTCTGAATCATCTTTTTAGGAGAGGGCTACTCTCCCTTCCTAAGTTTGCTACTGTAGGCACATATGAATCACCCCAGTTTCATTTGATTATTCAAACTAATGATCACTTCCACTTGCATGAACTATCATGCAATATCATCACACTAGATTGCAGCTTTTAAATATAATATAAGCACCAGTAAACTGACACAGCAGTTGTCATAAGCTATGGAAGGAAACAGAGACAAACATATATATGATGAAAAGGAGATTACATAAGGAAAAAAGGAATTCCTCAAATGTGGTCAAAGATTCTTCCTGCTCTAGGCGGCAGAGAAACATTTAAACACTACAGAAAGAGATTTTTGAGAAACTTGGGCTACAAAAAGTTTAACAATTGTGCATGTGTTTGCTCATCTATGTTTGTAAAAATGTGTGTATGCATGAGTGTGTGTTTATATGTGTGAACACATGTGTACTTGTGCATGTCTCTTATGAATATATATGCTTATGTGTAGTCATGCATGTATGTATATATGTGAATATTTGTATAGGGGTCTGTGTGTGTGTGTGTGTGTGTGTGTGAGAGAGAGAGAGAGAGAGAGAGAGAGAGAGAGAGAGAGAGATGCAAAAGATGCAAAGTATGTATAAGATAAGTATGTATAAGACTTCTCAACTCCTGTGGGCTCGCTCTCCCTACCCCCACCTTTGGCATCTCCAAGACACAGGAGCAGAAGGATGTTCTGTGACCTGAAGCTGCGTTAGAAAGTTTGCTGCTCTTTAAAGACATTCCAACCGGGAACCTCTTTGGTTACCTGCAGGATGTGGATTGTACAAGTCTGCCAATTCCCGCAGGAGGAAGGGACGGCTGTTGACACCCTAGGCTGAAGCTCGGTGGCCCCCACCCCCCTTCCAGGTTCCTAAATCTTTCCCTGCCTGCGGCTGCCGCTCTGCAGAGGCGGGCCAGCCAGGGCAGCCTGTGCCGCGGCGCTCGGGGCCCACGGGCTGGATTCGGCCCGCGTTTGGGGCGGGAAGGAGGGGAGAGGGCGGGGGCGGCAGGAGGCCATGCCTCCAGCTGCGGAGGCTGCCGCACAGCTGGAGCGGCCGCGGTCACCTGCGCGGCGCCATCGCCCTTGCGCTCTCAGTGTCCAGCCCGCCACGGCGGACTTCACAGTGCGCGGTGAGAGTCAGCACCCAGGGCGCCCGGCGTAGGCGGCGGCGGGTGTGGGCCGAGCCGGTATTTATAGCTCGGTGACAGCAGCAGTGGCAGCGACGCCGCCGGTCCGTCTCGCTGCGCTTCCCAGGGAGGCCGCCGGCGCGCCGGAGGGCTGTGCTTGACCCGGTCTCCCGCGTGCAGTCGCCCGGAGCCTGCGCAGCCCCTTCGGTGAGTACGCGGCCCCGCGCCGGGCGCCTCCCCCGCCCTGGTCCCGCCGCAGCCGAGCTCTGCCGGCCCCGCTGCCCGCAGCCCCGCTGCCTCCCGCGACTGTGGAAGCGGCCGCGGAACGCCGGCCCGGCCCCCGAATTCCCCGGCGCCTTCTCTCCTCCCTCCCGGAGGACGTTATCGAAAGAGGCTGGGTGAAGTGTCAAGGAGGCAGGCAGACGCACCAGCCCTTGGGTAAGGGCAGAGGAGACCCAGGCTCCAGGATCGTGGTGGGAACCTCAAAGTCCTGGGCTCCAGGCGGTAAAAGATGGTAGAACAGTCCTTGAACTTTCTTCGCTTCACTGATTCCTTGGGTAGGACCTGAACACAAGCCCTATTTTTGTTAATTAAATTAACAGGTTGCAGTTCATTGGTGTCGTCCTTAAAAAAAGGGGTGGGCAGAGATATAAAGGAGAGAAGAAAGAGGGGCGGGGGAAGAGAGAGAGAGGGAGAGGGAGAGAGAGAGAGAGAGAGAGAGAGAGATATCAAGATCCATTGACTTGAGTATTTGAATGTTTGCTAACTTCATCCTGATTAAATAAAACTATTTTTTTTCTATTTCTATTTTTGAAAATGCCTTAGGCCCACAAATATGTTTGACCAACGAGGTAACGTTTTGGTTGCCATTATTTATTCAACCCTCTGTGGAACAATGAAGTGTGTATGAGTGTGTGTGTGGGGGTGTGTGTGTGGCTGTGTGTGTGGGGGTGAAAGTAAACATCACATGCTTACTTTAGTATTTATATGTAGATATAAGTCTCAGGAACCAAAAAGAAACAAAATGTTGACTAAAAGAATGGTTAAATATAAGGTCATGCATTTCTCCTCTAATTATAAGTAATATATTGGCTGACACGCAAGGAAGGACCTCTGGGATGCTTTTGGGGTTTTGTGTTGTCTTCAGAAACAACTATTTCCAATTTATTGAATATAAAAAAAATAGTAGAATCCCTGTAAAATTCTATTTTTGTTATAAAGTATTGACTTAAAAAAAAGTCCTAGCTATACTTTCTTTTACTCCACCAGACTTTGGAGTTTAAAAGCAATTAGGGGTTTTGACATTTTAACTCAGATAGTTATCCCTCTCCTCCCACCTTTCATTAAATCCATGTGATCAGAAACCCACCAGTACTTGTCAGCAGGGCAGTTTGGCCCATGCCTGTAATCCCAGATACCCTGGAGGCTGAGGCATCAGGATTGCAATTTTAAGGCCCCTGGGAAATTTAGCAAGACCCTGTCTCAAAATAAAAAGGCCTGGGGACATAGCTCAGTGGTAAAGTGGTTGCTCAGCATGTGTGAGGCTCAGAGTTCAATCCCCAGGATCAAAAAACAAAGAAAAGAAGCCAGTACTTGTCAGTCTTATTTAATTTGCTTGCTTAAGCTGTGGTCATTTAAAAAATAAGTTCAGACATGTGACTTTTATTTAATATATTAAAGAATACTTAATGAATATTAGCTTTGGCACTATTGATAGAGTGTGACCATGGCAATTCATTCTTTATCAGAAGCGGATGCCACTGAAAAGGACCTTCACATTTTTAAAGAATTTATTGGTTACTGTTTGATTCATTTTTTGCTTTATAAGACAATGGGACTTTAAAATATTTTGCCATTACAACAGAGTTAGACCTACTTTGTTTTCAGATTCTGTTTTAAAAACTTTCATTGATTGTTGTCCCAAGGACTGCGGGATAAAAAGGGAAGAAGACCACTAAAAGGAAGAAACAATATGAAGAGAAAGTCTAGGAAGTGATTTATGGTTGGGATCCTCTAAATTAGCTAGGGCATCACAATTGCTGTCCTGGTATCTATGCAGAACCACTTATGGCGGTTTCATTGATTGACTTAAAAGGTTGCTTTTTATTTAAAAGGCTGTGTGGTCTTTTGTATTGGACCTAAAGTAAGAGTTTCAGCTTTACATTTGTTATTATTGCTATTTGTATTTCTTAAACCTGTATTAAGCACTTGCATTATGTAAAATGCTCTGTATCATTTCCCCTTGCCTGTCTTCTATAATCATCTAGGATTATATACTATGATCTGTCCTTACCTCAGGGCTGGTATATTCAAGCATATATGCATTTGGTTTATCTATTTTTCTATCATTTCTCCTTTTACAGACTTGGATGTCCCATTATTCAGAGTCTACTGTCTCTGGAATGGATTCTTCAGTGTTTTTTTTCCTCACTCGAGGCTGGACTATTATCATCTGCATATCTATTTATTCATGCATACATTCATTAGCAAATATTTATTGAGTGCCCACTAGGTGCAAGTCATCATCTAGTACTTGCTCTTCCTTCCCATTGAAACTTTATTCTGTATTTTATACTTCATAGTATAGGCAATATGACAATAATTAAAAGTATTAAGTTTAGTGTTATATAGAGGTAGTTGTACCTATTTCTGCCAGTTGGTAGCTGTATGACCTTAGGAACATTAAAACTTCTCTGAATCTCTTTTTCTTCACTGGCCAATACAAATAGTTGCTGTAAGGACTAATTGAGATAATATGTGAAATGTGCATTCCAACAGCACAACACATAAAAAACATTCAAAACTGTTAGTATGAGTATGTTTCCTACATCTACTGAACCTCTGTCCATCTCAGGAAATGGCAGTTCTATTCTGGATTTTGTCTAGGTCATGTCCACATCCAATCCATGAATAACTCTTCTTTTGTGTGTGTGTGTGAGGTGGTACTGGGGATTGAACTTAGGGGTGATTTACCAGTGAGCTACATCGCTGGATTTTTTAATTGTTTATTTTGAGATCGGGTCTCCCTAAGTTGCTAAGTGTCTTATTAAATTGTTGAGGCTGGCCTCAAACTTGTCATCCTCCAGACTTAACCTCCTGGGTCATTGGGATTACAGTCATGAGTCACCATACTTGGCTCCTTTAGTAACTCTTATTGGCTCTTTCTTTTGAATGTGTCCAGAAGCTGAGCTGTTTAAATTCTTCCTCTATACCTGTCTGATTCAAGGTACCTGGCAACAGCTTCCTCAATAGCTTCCCCACTTCTGTTCCTTGCCTCCTATAAAGTATTTTGAACCAGCAGACAAAGTGGCCCCTTTTGATATGAAAGTCTGATTCTATCACCATTTCTCTTAGGGTGAAAGCTCACATCCATAGGATGGCCTCAAGGCCTGATCATGATGAAACACTTCCTCCTAGACTGCATCTCTTCCATATTCTCCAGTACCACATTCTGTCCAGTCATTTTAGCCTTCGTGTACTACCTTAAATGCACCATGCATGCCCTGGCAACAGGCCTTTCCAACTTCTTTCCCTCTATCTGGATTGCTCTTCTTCCATAGATATCTCCTTGCCTCTGGTCCTTCTTTCATGTGTGTCTTCTACTATCAGCTTACAGTGAGACCTTTAACTTCCCTCACTCTTGACTCCCTATTAACTTTTCCTTGCTTTAATTTTCTCTCTCAACTTTCTGAAATACTGTGTATTTAATTTTTATCTTTTGGTTTGTTCCCCACAAAATAACTATCAGATGCATGGAAACAGGGATTCTATTAATAACATTATGATCCAGAATCTACTGTCTCTGGAATGAAATCCTCAGTATTTTTTTTTCTTATCTCAACCTGGTCTGTTGTCTGTTTTCAACAACACATCTATTTATTATTGAATTTATCCAGCAGCAAATATTTGTTGGCTGTCTACTAGGTATAAGTAACCTCAGCACGTAGGCTACTGCCTAGCACAAAATAGATGATTGGTAAATATTGAACAAGTGAATTAATGAGTGTTATTATGGAATAAAATTTGACTTCATCACTTTTTATGTATGATCATTTCACTTTTTTGCCTTGAAATGTTTTATGATTTCCTAATCTATTCTTAGTACAGACCAACACTTTTTAAATAATATTCTTTGAATTGGCCCCAAATCATTCTTAATTCTCACAAGACACTTCCAAACACCTTATGTTCCAGCCACACAGAACTACTGATATGTCTCTGCATCGGTCCCAGGTGATTTCCCCTGTTCCTTTAATCAAAACATTCTCCTATTTGAGAGTCTTACATCTCTCCTTTTTATTTTATTTTTTTGTTCCTTTGCATTCCTCTGAAATATTGGTTTGTACTAAAATTTCTGACTTTACAAATATCCAGTATAAATCTTGTTCCTCCAGAATCAGAAACCATGAAAGGCCTATGAGTTTTCAGTTTTAGCCTATTCTTACCAAACATCATTATTGTTGCTATTATATGAAAAAGCAGAGGATTCTAAAATAGTGGCATCTACCTAACAATGTCATTACTTATGAGAAGGAATTAAGTTTGTGTGAATTAGTCTTGTTTTGAGATGCAGAATGCACACCAGTGATGTTCAGCAAAAGGACAATCAGATCAACTCAATTACTTATACTGATGCTCAAAGAAGAAAGAATTCAAGTACTCCTATAGTTATATGATTCCCATTTTTTTTCTGATCATGCTACCAAGGTCAATTTGAATGGTAATAATAGATCCATTCGTCCTGGAAGCACTGTGAATATTTTACATCGGATGGTTTTATTATCAGAAACTTTCTAACCAACATGTAAACAGCAAGACATTGGAATTTATGTTGTTGTACAGGAAAGGCATAGTATAGAGTGTTGAGGCCAGGTAGCTTTAACTTGAATCTTTGTTCTGATATAGACAAGTTTTATTCCTTCATACAAGCTACTAAATTTGTGGGTTGTG
Source organism: Callospermophilus lateralis (assembly GCF_048772815.1). Taxonomy (NCBI): domain Eukaryota; kingdom Metazoa; phylum Chordata; class Mammalia; order Rodentia; family Sciuridae; genus Callospermophilus; species Callospermophilus lateralis. Next base: position 104,258,941 of record NC_135308.1, read on the forward strand.
GTGGTGCATACCACTCAGGAGGCTGAGGCAGGATCACAAGTTCGAGGCTAGCCTTGGCAACTTAGTGAGACCCTGTCTCAAAATAAGAAATTAAAAGGGCTGGAAGTGTAGCTCAGTCATAGAGTACCCCTGGATTCAATTCCCAATGCCACACAAACAAACAAACATAAGCAAAAAAAAAAAAAAAAAAAAAAAAAAAAACAATAACAGCAACACTGTTAAACTGTTCGTCTCAGTTGCAACATTTGAGAAATGGGGAAAGTAAGAGCATTTTCCTCACTAGGCTGCTATTAAACTTAAAAGAGATGCTTATAAAGCTCATGAGTATATTATTTGGCAAACAGCAAGTCCTCAGTTAGTGTTATCCCTAAGTGATGATGATGATGATGATGATATGTGGAGCCTGGTGCTAAAATGAAATGGGGTTATGTGTGGGTAAATCAGTAATGTTGCTGGCCAAGTCATTACTGCGGTCTTTGAACCTGACTGCTTTTCTCTTCTCTAGTGGAAGTTGAATGTAAGGTTGCTCTGCCTTTTCCACATTTCACCTAAACAATGAAGGAGTTTCTCATTCTGAGTGTTACCACTCAGATCATTCATATGTGTCTATGGATTGCCCACTGTGAGCTCAGCATCATGCTGTTCCCAAGAAGTAAACAGCCTCTTATGACCTCTCTAAGGAGTTTATAATAAAATTAAATGATGAAAGGATCAATATCAGAGTCCTGTTTCATTCTGCTAGTATTTAAAAGTAGAAAAGAAGAATGAACTTTAAGCATGATGAAAAATGTCTTACTGAAAGAAGCACTTCCAGCTATATGGTATATTAGATAGATTAAGGACTAGGTGTCAATGTGGATTCAAATTCTGTCTCTTCTACTTGCTGAGTATGTGAACTAAATGGACAATTACTTTGAGCCTTCATTTTTTCTTCACTATAAGAATGACAGTAGCACTCATAGCATTACTGTGGGAATTAAATGAGATTAGATACTAGTACAGGATTGTTGCTCAGTACTATAGTTCTCTCTCCTGAAATAGCATGAATTTAGGAGAGGAACAGCTGTCTCCAAATTTTTTTGCATGTTCTAATTTAACTTGGGCATGTGGAAATTATATAGCCCACAGGCAAGATTCTGAAGTTAAAAATAGCAACAAAATAAGTATATGCTAGTCCTCCACAAAGTATTTTAAAAAAAGAATCAAGGTCATGTAAATTCAGTGGTCTGAATCCTGCTGTCTTGATTATGTGTGTGCAAGGAAGGAGAGGAGGTGGTGGTGGCCCTCACTAGAATCCCTCACTGCTAATAGGTGCCTCATAGGAAGTAACTCATTACAGTAACTTTCTAAGGGATATCTTTGTGCAGTGCTGATGGTCGTGTAGTACAAGTCCTTCCTCAAATGTCATTGGTCCTTGAGATGATTTTTGTGAATTTCTTTTTGGTGGTGTTTTTTGGATACTTCAAAGGTGTTGCATGAAATTGAAAACTGACCCATTTCTACATTTGTACACACTAAATATCATGAAAATGTACAATGCTCATTTTTGTACTTCACTACGTGTTCTGGTCTCTGGTGTGAGAATCATACACACAGGTCCTTGATGCTGTTGTGGGGGACAGTCTTGTGGAAAGGAAGGAAGGAAAGAGAAAAGGAAAGAGGAGAGAGGGAGGGAGGAGGGGAAGAAGGAAGGAAGGAAAGAGGGAAGAATAACCAAAGAATCGTGAGAAAGCCACCATACCTAAGTGATCTGAGCTGGGAACAGATATTTCAGAATGTTCACAAAGATCATAAGGGACTTGAAATTGCTTAGAAGGCTTATGAATCCAAGGTTGTAGTGATTATGGGTTTGACTGAATTTTATTGCCAATTCTTTTGCAGTTTACATTGCTTTTCTAAAATAGTTGCAACGTGCCTTCATTAACTTAGATTGTGAGTTTAATTGACATTCATCAGCCCAGAGTATTGAATTGAGATTTGGGACCCTTGGAAACTATTCTCAGATCTTTCGTTGATTTAGAAGCACTTCAGGCTTGTGGTGTAATCTTTGGACTTTTTGCCAGTTGTAAAATGATGTTTGTCAATGGATTCCCCTCCCCCCCCAAGTGTCCAGGATCAGTGAAGGATTCTTTTACTTACATAATCTTCCCTGTCCTATATAAGTATATAATTGTCTCTAAAGAAGAATTTACTTCTGAAAGGCATTCTTGGGATTGGGCTCTGGATCTTTCCTTTAAGAAGGAAAAGTGCTACAAAGGTTGGCAATGGTGCCTTGGGGTCATACTTCAGAGGCTCAGATCAGCTCTCTTTTGCTGAGTGACTTAGGGAAAGTGGCATAACCTATGTGAGCCTTAATTCCCTCCCTGTAAAATAAAGGGATGGGAATGATAATAGTATTTCAGGGACTTATTATGACAAAAATGCTGTAATGTTGCAAGCAGACATCCACCAGAGAGCCTGTCATGTTAGGGACTATAGACTTTGCAAGGGTACTTCTTCTCTCTCCTTCCTCTCTGAGGTATAAATAAATTGAGAAAGAAGAAAAAGTAAATTGGTTGGTGGAAGTCAAATTACTGCCTTTATTACTTTTGTTTTCAAGATTTAAAGAGTTTTATTGCTGAAAAAAGATGTTACTTAGTCTGAAAGCTAAATGAGTTCACCAAAATGAACTCTAGAATTGGATATCTACTCACAAGCCCTGGTAGGCCTAGACAAACCTCCCCATGTAGGAGTTACAGCTTTTGTGCTTTCCGGGCAGGCTGGTTCCTGAAGAGGAAAGAGGGCAGAGCACAGTGATACTTTGAAGGTGGGGCCTGGACATTAGCACTTTGAGATGGCGATGTTTCCAGAGTAAATCTGCAGACCCGTTGCTGTAGGCACATTATGAGTTTTTGCAAGACCTCTGTGCCTCTGGGTATTACAAAAGGTTACGCACATGTGTGCATCTATCCATGTATAGAAAGAGATTGGAAAGTGTATTTACCAAATTTATTAAGTGATCATAACTTTGAGGAGAGGGATTTAGGCAGAGGAGAATGTTTATTGGGTGTTTTATTGTTGTTAATATGTGTTCACTTTACTTTTATATTATTTCATTTTATAGATGACTATGGATGTAAGGTGAAATAATCTAAAAGAAGAAAATGGTGGCATTGGTCTTATGCCCTATGCTTCTTCCTTCCTATGTCATCTTGGTCATCATCCTAATTTTGGATTGTGTCCTGCCCTCTCATGTCTCCTGTCCTCTCATATATTCCTTTTTTTTTTTTGGCACCAGGGATATTGAACCCAAGGGTGCTTAATTAACTGCTGAGCCACATTCCCACCCTGTTTATTTCATTTTTTTTATGTTTTATTTTGAGATAGGGCCTAGCTAAATTGCTGAGACTGACCTTGAATTTACAGTCCTCCTGCGTCAGCTTCCCAAGCTGCTGTGATTAAAGGGAAGTATCACCCCACCTGGCTCCCCCTACTCTTTATTCCCCCTCTTTACCAAGTTCCCAACTAGTAAGAGGTATGATTATTTAGTAGGGAGGGACAATATTAACTTTCCTCAACCTCAGACTTGTCCTGGTGCCACAGTAGGAACAGGCATCAATCATCTCATTCAGGTACCTCTTTACTGAGCTGTTGTAAATCTGACCAAATAACAGGAAGAGAATGCTGCTTGTTTCCCACTCTAACTCTGTGTCTCTCTTCTCACACAGGTAAACTGCGGCATTGAAGTTTTGAAGGATGGGTAAAGACTTCCGCTATTATTTTCAGCATCCCTGGTCTCGCATGATCGTGGCTTATTTGGTGATCTTCTTTAATTTCTTAATCTTTGCGGAGGACCCAGTTTCTCACAGCCAAACAGAAGCCAATGTTATTGTTGTTGGAAACTGTTTTTCATTTGTAACAAATAAATACCCTAGAGGAGTTGGCTGGAGGATTTTGAAGGTGCTTCTATGGCTACTTGCCATTCTCATAGGACTAATAGCTGGCAAATTTCTCTTCCATCAGCGTTTGTTTGGTAAGTAGTGTAACCCATGAAATGTAATGTTGCTAATTATTTAATTTCTGTTCTCTAAGATAGAGCTCCTATATCACTCAATGCCAATTTAGATGCATTTTAGTTTGTCCTCCAGCCTTAATTTGTAATGCATTGTTGTAACTAGATTCTTCAACTGTTTTCTCTTTAATCACGTACTTTTTCACTGCCTAAGGAGTTAAATTAGCATGAAGTAAAATTAGTACCAAACTTCATTATAAATGGCTTTGGAGATAAATGAATGCGTGTATAATCTTATCTAGGGAAGACATGGAAATAGCTCCTTTCTCATTAGTAGTATCTAAGCCAGGTACAGTAAAGAGGTAGTAAATTTTAAAAAGAATGGCTCCTTATCACACTATATTTTCATTAAAGTAAGCTAACAATTGCCATTTAATGTTCATTCAGGGAATGAGAACCAGAACACTAACTTTTAATCCTCATTTTAGAAAAAGTTGGCTTTAAGATGTTTATTTTGTATCTATTCATCCACAGAGCAGTGCATTAGTAAGGAATCTCTTAGTAGTATACAATGCAAAAAGAGACTGAATTAGTTTAAAAGGTTACTTATGATGGGGATATTGGGATATTTCACAGAGACCAAGGATAGAGTTCATTTTGCACTTTGGGATGGAATTGTGGACTCAAATTCTGTCAGGATGCTCTTTGTCTCAACTTCTGTATCACATCTGCTTCATTCTCCTTTCACCCTGAAGATCTGTTTACATCCACCCAGAGAAGCTGGCTTGACTCTCCTGGTCCCAAGTTTAAACTCTCAGGAAAGGGACTGGAGCTGACACATTTGTGGTGGCTTTCACCCTAGCCTAATCAATTTGACCAAGAGGTGGATAATATTTATTCAGCAGATATTCATTCATCACTTATTACATGTCAGACCCTCTTCTAGAGAGGGAACCAAACAGACAAGGTTTCTGTCCTCATAAAAACTTACCTCCTACAGAAGAGAAATTAAACACATGTATGTCTAACATATGAAGAGGAGATACATGCCATAGCGGTAAAAGAAACTAGTTTTAAAGGCTATAGCTGGATCAATTAAGAAGAGAATTTAATGAGAGAACTTTGCATTTGGAAATTATAAGATCACAGGTGACAAAGTATTTGTAGTCTAGAAGTTGAGTTAGAAACAAATGGCAATGTTCTAAGGAATAAGCAAGAAAATATTTACATCTATACATATACATACAATACATATACTGTATAATCTCAATCTCTACTTCTCAAACTGTTGCCATCTGCTTCTATTACATATATATATGTAATATACATATTCTATATTTATTGTCTATGTGCATGTGTATGTACATAGTTTCAAGAAATTTCTGAGAGAATGGAAAGAAAGAAATGGGGAAGTAGCTTAAAATGGAAGACAGAGCCAGGGTAGGTTTTTTAGTTGGTCTATTGTTGTTGTTGGTTTTACTTAAGGGACAAGATTAATTGACCTGCCTACAATTGCACAGGAATGAGTTTGATTGAAGTGAAAATACAGAAGAAAGTATCTCTGAAGGTCTTTGGGACTTAGGATACAGGTTTAAAATGGTGGCCTTAAGACAGATCTCAAGTCCTAATGCCTACAAGGAACTAAATCATGCCAATAATCATGCGAATGAGCTTAGAAGCTGATCTTCCCCTAGTTGTGCCTTCACATAAGACTGGAATTCCAGCCAACAGCTTGAGTGCAACCTCATGTAAGACATGAGGCTCTGAATTTTTGTATAATTTGCTAGAAATCAACAAATAAAACAATATTTTGTTGTAATTAAGGAAAAAGACAGGAGGAGAGACCCTGGCTCCTGAGATACTGGGCATGAGTAAGATAAAGGATAGCACTCTGATAGATAAGTTTCAGGAGGAGGAGCAGGGAGGGGAATATTTCTTTACCTGATAACCTTTATTTTACTATGAAGAAGAGCTGAAGACAAACATGGAAGGGTTTGATGATACAGGGGCTAAACTAAAGTGGTCAAGGGTTGGAACAGTGATCGTAGGGAGTATAGAAGTGAATAGACTATACACAAATGAAAGGATTGCTTACTGTCACTAAGAGCCAGTGAAGTTAGCCACCATAAACTTGAATGATATTAATCTGAAAGTTGAGCAGTTTTCTCTTTGAGAGCTCAGTCACCTGGAACACAATTTGAGCGTGAGTCATCTGCGTGGGACTGCTCAGGCTTGCCCTATTGCAAACAAAAGATGGAAGATCAATGAAGAGATCTTGCAATAGAGTTACTAATTTAATCCAACAGGGGGTTCTGAATGGACATGAAAAGGAGATGAAGGGAGATAATGGTCTGGAAGAAGTGGGCAAGGGCCTGGAGATTTGGTGGAAACTGAACAGGTGAAATGGGAGTAAGAAAAGGCACAGGAATGATGGGTGTGGTTGAACGACATGTTGTTACAGATGTAAAGTCATTCTGCAGTGGTGATTTCCATCTAGGGTGTGGACTTTTGAGTACGTGGCCAAAGTGGAGTTCAGAGAGATCATTGACAGAGAGGGTATGTAAGAACAGAGTGTTGGTTGTGTCATCTATCAAATACTGAAAGAACATGATGATATACATAATAATCATGGATAGACAAGGTTAATGATGGGTGGTAAGTGGGAGAGGGTCTTCTGAAAAGATGGGTAGAGAATGTTAGGCACCAAAACAGTAAGCATCCACTACAATTAGTTGCTCAATGGGGTTGTAAACCACTTGGGGATTTTTTTTCAATGTAGCAAGTTATGACAAACTTAGACCAGACTATTCATTTTGGAGAAATTGTTTTCCTTTATTCAATATTGATTGAGAATCATATGGTTAAGGTGCAGGTGTTAAGGTGCAGGTCTTTTTATTCCTTACTAAAAAAACCTGTGAAATTATATGGGGTCTTAGAGAAGAAATGATAACTTGTAAATCTTGGCAAGTAAGGATAGTGGACTTTCGATTCAATTTCCTGATGAACTCCAAGCTTATCTCCCCTTTCTGTTTTGCTTTATCTCTCTGCATGGCCATTGTTTTATGAACTGTTTCCTTGGTTCATGAACTCTTAATCATTTCCTCCTTATAGTTTTCTCCTCCTCCAGTTCATTATAGATCTAACAATAATTTTTCTATGTTGCTAAATGGCTCTTACCACCCACAGAATAAAATCTAACTTCTTTTATTGATTTCCAAAACTGCTTATGACCTACTCCTGCCTGACTGCATACTTTATCTCTTGGCATTCCATGCTGTACAGAATTATTTTTGGTTCTCAATCCTGCCATGTCGCCTTATGTCTCTGTGCCTTTTGCACTTGTACTCTGCATTGCCCATCATTCTCATTCTCCTACTGTCAACCTGGCTCACTTCTCTTTTTTCCTTCAAATCCCAGTTCAAGCATTTCCTTCCTCTGTGAGGCCTTCTTTGACTCTTTCCTGTTACATGCAAGGTGTCATCTTTTCAGCTCCCATTTGTGACCACAAGAACCAAGAGTACAACAGGGTGCTCTGGAACTGACAGCCTGAAGCATAATAGGATGGAATCCAAAATTTAATGCAAACACAAATGTTCTTATTGGCTTTGTGTGTGATAAATGTTTCCATCCTTATTCCCAAATAACTAGCATTTATACATAATTCATCTTAAAAGGCTATATTTAAGCTTTTAACAATTTGTGGGTACAAGCTTATGTTACATGGTGGTGATGAGGGTAATGATGATGGTGTCTTATGTTGGGAGGGGGACTGATAATTACAAGCATAAAAATTTTATTACAGAAATATTGAGATGGTTTACAAATGATCAGAATAATTTTGTGGCATCAACTAAACAGTGTTACTTTTTGGGGTTCTTTACTAAAACACCAAACATAAATATTAAATAGAATGTTATTACTCCTTTCATTTCATTAGCTGGTAAGTATTCTCTCTTTTATTTTTATTTTTATTTTTGGATGGGGGATTGAACCCAGGAGTGATTTACCACTGAGCTACATCCCCAGTACTTTTTAATTTTTTAATATATATTTTTAGTTGTAGGTGAACACAATTTCTTTATTTTATTTTTATGTAGTGCTAAAGATCGAACCCAGTGCCTCACAAGTGCTAGGCGAGTACTCTACCTATGAGCCCCAGCCCCAGCCCCTTATTTTTTATTTTTGAGACAGGATCTTGCCAAATTGCTGAGGGTCTCACTAAGTTGCAGAGGGTGGCTTGCCATCGTCCTGCCTCAGCCTCCTGAGCCTCTGGGATTACAGGTGTGCACAGAGCCTAGTTCATTTAAATTTCATAATAGTAAATCTCATCTTTGAAAACATCAAAAAGACAATACAACATTGTCAATTTAAGGCACAGAGATGAGGGAGAGAATGATTCTGTGAACACATAATAGAATCCAATTCATTGGTTATCAATTTTATTTTTCTATCAGACATAAATATTATAATTTTATAGTGAGTTGGATATAAACATTGGGAGCAAAATGTAATCAGAAATTGATACATTCAAAATAATGTCTTTTATTAAAACTAAGTCTTATTAAGGTATTAGATTAAGATTTATGAAAATTAGATTTCACTGGAATGTCAGTTTATATTCTTCCAGTGCCTCTCTTTCCTGTTTGCTTGGATGACTCTAGCTTTGATGGGGGGAGGGGCGGGATATTTTAGGATATTTATGAATAAAGAAATACAAAGTGTTATGCTGGTGAGAAGACATATACAAAGATGAATTTAATTTTTTGAGCTTATTAAAGAATAATATTTATTTCAAAAGTGAATTGAAATTATTTACAATAATATATATATATATATGTATATATACATATATATATATATATTAATACCATAGGGATAGTAAATTAGAATCACTAAAAACAGGGAAAATCCAATATGTTTTCATTTCATGAATTTTGTTACCTTTCTCAGTTTGAGCTTCCTTGGAACCTGGGAAAAAGGAAGATGTGATATATTATATGCCTCTGGTTATTGTCAATGACAAGAACTTCAAATTCCACAGGGGGGATTTTTCTTTATCTTAAATTTTAGAATATCCTTGCTCTAAATTTTAGCAAAGTTTTTTTTTTCTGCTTTGTACAGGAAATACTGAATGGTGAATTGACAAATGCAGAAATATTTTCATGTTTTTGAGTCTTAAACTTTCATTAATAGATAGAGTGTAGTATTTCAGCATAAAATCAATTTTATGATACTTTAAATTCCATGGAAACAATTCTATGAAGGAAAAAACAGGGTCCAAGTAATGCCTTCTGATTGAATAACTTTATCCAAGGACAGATCTTAGAACATCAAGATTGCAACAAATACATGTCTCAAATAAACCGCGTCTCTTCTGCTGTTTATCTTCCCTCCTTTATTTTTTATTTATTTATTTTTGAGAGAGAGAGACAGAGAGAGAGACAGAGAGAGAATTTTTTTTAACATTTATTTTTTAGTTCTCGGTGGACACAACATCTTTGTTTGTATGTGGTGCTGAGGATCGAACCCAGGCCGCACGCATGCCAGGCGAGCGCACTACCGCTTGAGCCACATCCCCAGCCCCCTCCTTTATTTTTGTCTTCCAACATGTGCCAAGAACCTCTATTAGTTGAAGTTTTGTTATAACACCGCTCTTTTTTTCTGTGTCCATCTTACTTTATTTATCAAAAAATTGTTCTTATCAAAAATTTCCAGAAGAAAGTAGAAATGATAAGGAAAGTATTAATGAACCAAAACAAAAACTTTTTGTGAGAAAAGAGAACCTATGGGTTTCTTTCATTTGTTTTATAAAGTATAAATATATTTCATCAGGTGAACTGTAGCATGAGAAGCTAACACTGCTCTTTTAACACATTGTCAGATGAATTCCACCTGAAGGAGCTGTCAGACTCTTTAAACAAGAAAGACGTGCTACTTATTCATTGAAGGCAGGACCCAGCTGAAACTGGAGTGGATGGAAGGCAGGCACTCAAAATGAGTTGATATGTGTAGCATCTAAAATGATTTTAAGCCTATTCATATTTTCCCCCAAAACATGTATAATTGTTTCATTAATGTCTGATTTCCCAGCTGTAAGTCATATGAGTGCAGGCATTTAATTCTGAGTCTCTAAAGCATAAAAGTATTTATTAAATTTGAATTAAAACATTAATTAATGTGATCTTCATCTTTTACATGTTAACTTTGCCAATGTTGCCTTTTTATTCTAAGCTATAGAAGGGTACTCATCTGATCATTCATAAAATATACGATAAGGTATTTAAAATATGGCTAAAGAGGCAAGGTATATATATGAAAAATTAAATACTCTGATAATACAAGTAAGTGCATATCAAAATCAGATGAATAGTACAGACTATGAGTGCTGTGGGAATTCAAGAGGGGAGAGCATAGTGGGCCAGCAAGGTGAAAGAAAGCTTTGCTGCCAAGCTGCCAATTTTGCAGATCTCAACTGAGGCTACAGTGTGAGTGGGATTAGAATAGAAATGATGTGAAAGTGAGCAGAAGAGATGAGGACAACTGTTGTGTTTTCTTTCTTTTTTTCTTTTTTAATGTATGAGGGAAAAGAAACCTGAGGGCTTATTTTAATGGAAGGAATTTGTGTTAGGAAAGAGCAGGAAAGGCAGGGAAAGGGAGGTTGGGTCTCTTAACTTTGGACTTTATATCCTCCATGGTGGTCTTTGAATTCAGGATAGTATTTGAACAAGGTATGAGACAATGCCATGATTAATCTTGAAGCAGAATCCAAGGCGAATGAGAAAGGGAGAGACTGAAGAGTAACTAGGAGTCGGGAAGGCATTTTAGGAGCTATGGGCAGTAATTCAGAGTTGAGCCTGCTCTGGCCTGGCTGCATTAGGGATGGAACAATGGAAAGTCAAGCAGGATGGAAGTAAATGAGACAGTGAATCTTCCGCAACTAATGGATGTGAACAGGTAAAGGTGATATTAAAGGTAACTAAGAGGATTGGGCTGGGTGACTGACAGAGTAATTGAGAGAGAAGGAGAGGAATAGAGGGAGAGAAAGTCATTAGGAGAAACTGGTTAGAGAAGAAGGTACTGAGCACGTAGGTAATGACTGCTACACTTTGAATAGTGGTCAGAACAGTATGCAGTGCATCTTTGCCAAGCTTAAACCAGAACCGCTTTTTAAAACTCAATCCTGAGGCCAGCCAGGTTCGGTGGTGCATACTCAGGAGACTGAGTCAGGAGGATCACGAGTTCAAAGCCAGCCTCAGCAACTGCTAGGCTGCTTAGCAATTCAGCGAGACCCTGTCTCTAAATAAAATGCAAAATAGTGCTGGGGATGTGGCTCAGTGTTTGAGTTCACCATCATCATCATCATCCCTAGGCCACAATTTTCAGAATTTTGTGTATGTGCCTATATTTAGTAGGCCACCTTCTAAATACTTTGTTGTCAAACACACTAATAGTTCTGTAGCTTTGTATCTATTTCTGTAGATATTCACATGAAGACTACAAACAGCACTCAAATAAGTCCACATTAGGTTTTACTACAAAAGATTCAGATTTATTCCATGCACAATGGTTCATGACTATAATCCCAGTGACTTGGGAAGCTTGGGCAAGAAGATTTCAAGTTTGAGGCCAGCCTCTTCAGCATAAATTAGTGAGACCTTGTCTCCAAAAAAATAAATAAATAAATAAATAAAATTAAAAATAAATAAATAAATAAATATATAATCTGGGGGTGTAGCTCAGCAGTAAGGTGACCCTGGGTTAAATCTCTAGTACCACCGAAAAAATTATCTACAAAGATCAGAATCTTTTGGATTTCATACGTGTGTTTGTTTTCCCCCAAGGTATCCAGCTACATAAAAATTATTCTTGATTTCATAAGGACAGAAGAAAGATCAGTGGAGTAGAAGGAAATTGAGGGAGAGAGAGGAGAGATGGGAAAGTGGAGGAAATGTGGAATTAATTTGACAAAATTATGCTTTGTGTATGTATAAATATAATATAGTGAATTCCACCTTTGTATATATATATAGCACAGATTAAAAAAAAATAAGGAAGACCATTAAACTAGAGGAAGGGGATCAGGGGTGGAGAGAAGGAGAGGGAAAGAGGAGGCACTGGGGACTGAAATGGGGCAAATTTAATAATCATGCATGTATGATTATGCCAAAATGAACCCATCTATTATGCATAACTATAATGTGATAATAAGCATTTAAAAATCATTCTTCTTCAAAAAGCTGTGATTTTATTTTATTTTGGTACTCAGGCTTGAATCCAGGAGCACTTAACCGCTTAGCCACATCCTTAGCCATTTTTTAAAAAATTTTATTTAGAGACAGGATCTTGCTGAGTTGCTTATGGCCTCACTAAATTGCTGAGGCTGGCTTTGAACTCATGACACTCCTGTGCCTGGCAAAGACTATGATTTTTAAAAATGGAATCATTTCTTGATGGGTTAAAACAATGATAATTAAGGGGCAGCAATAGATGAATACATGCTGAAGGTATATTTCTCTTGTGTTTATGTTATGTAAACTAATAAGGGGTTGGCTTTTTCCTGTGTACTTATTGTCTGTTTTAGTTCTAAACAGAAAGCTTGGGGGTAAAAAGTATTCTCAATATATTGAGAAATTTGAGAGGACAAGTTCTACCTTGTTTCTTTGGTTTTATTTTAACAAAAGAACATCTCCCAATCAACTTAATAATATTTTATCACTTAGTGAATTAATAATGTTAAATGCCTATTTGTTTTCTGTTGTCTTAGTTTTAAGCCTAGTTTGAATTTTTTTCCTTGTATTTTGAGCTATATATATGATTTTATTTAAAAACTGAGAAGATCCAGATATTCTAGAAAATTTGGGTAAGATAGTCATGGTAATTCAGGACTATCAAAACATGGAAGTCAAATATTTAGGAAAGAAAAACCATTATTTCATACTATGATATGGGTATGGCTTGACATCCTTTGTATTAATTTGATATCTGAATAACTGAATAGTATAAATGATCCTCAAGTTTACTGTACTACTTGATAGTGTATTTTTAAAAAGTATATTTGGGTCTACTCAGCATAAATGTCAACAATTGATTATCTTAAGTACTGTATTATCAAGATGATAAGTACTCCATTTTAGGAGGATAATTTTAAAAACTCTATAAGTACAGCAAAATGCAAGTTAGAATATATATATATATATATATATATATATATATATATATATATATATATATTTAAATGTTGTCTTCTCAAAATATATAAATCTACAAAAATATAAATGCTTAGTATTCATAACAACTATTATTTAAATGTTGTATCATCATCTTTGTCCTCAGCCAGTCTTACTGAGTGCTAGTATCTTCATTTTTCTATGTTCTTGAACTGTCAACACACAATTCCTTTTCACGGAGGAAATAATTTTTGAACTAGAAGGGACTAAAAAATACAAATTAGGAGGAAATGTTATTCCAAAGCTTGGAGTGGCTTTGTGGTATAGGAATAATAGAAAAAAAAGGCACAGATTTAAAAAAAATAGATTAAAAGAGTAAATTGGAAAATTATTGATATTTGAGATTTTAAACAATCTCCAGAGAATACCATTTTTAATAGGGAAATGTGGTATATAAGAGTAATTAGGCTTTGTAGCCCTTTATAAGAAACTCATCCTGTGAATTTAATGTTCTTATTTGATAAAACAGGAAAGGAAGGTGAAGGTGGAAATCCTAAGTACACGGCCATCTCCACCCACACCTGCATCTTAGGAGTCTTCATTAGCTCTCAGTACAGCCAGTTGCACATCCATTAGCACTAATGGGCAATCAGCTGTAGCCTTTAGTGTTTTAGAATCGTCAGGCTGCTCTAGTTCCCATAGGGCAGAGGATACAAGTACTGTAAAAAGACACCTCAAGGACTTAATAAACTAGCTCAGGCTAGAGCATTATCATTAAGCAAGTATTAACCAGGGTAACGTTCTAGGTATGTTTTACTGTACCTAATGTGGATGCATCTTTCAGGGGTCAAGGGACCCTTTCCTTTCTGCATCTGGTTATTGCCTCCCCCCCTCTTCTCATTTTCTACTAATGGGAGGTAAGGGTAGAAGTTTCTTAAGTGGAATTGCAGCAGCAGACCCATACATACAGTGCAGAGCAAAACCACTTCACTATTCGATATAACTAATCCAGAATAGAACTCCACAGCTGATTAGATGATAGGTAGTGAGATTGAAAGTGAAGGGTGCTTGTTTATTTAATTCATTTAAAACCATTATTAATAGAGGTTTTTGTTTGTTGCTCAAATAATGGAGTCATTAGTACTGGCTGGAACAGGAGTGTGATTTGAGAGGATGCTAACAAGGTGGGACTAAGTAGGACAGTGTTTTGATATGGTGACTGTGTTGTTTTGTAAGGATATAAGGAGACAAAGAAAGGCTGTTAAGAGACATGGGAACACAGGGTATCTGACTGAAATAAGGACTTCTACAGACTTTGTTGCTTTATAGTCCTGACACTATCTTTAAGTATGAATATATCAGTGGTGGTAGAAGCTGTCTTTTTGTTTTTTATTTGTATTCTTTTTATTGCTGTGACCCAGAGTTATTGTTGATGGGTAAACAGAAATATTCAGCGTTGATTTGCCTGGCTCCAAGGTCACAACAATAGCCAACAGTAAAATTGGAACATAAACTGAAGCCTCCGGATTCCCAGACAGGCTCCTTTTCAGGCATCCCAGATGGCGAATTGGCAGCCGCAAAACCTCGTCTGCCTCAGGACTGGATTGTGCTGGGCCACTCCCTACAGCTTTGCTCCACATTGTCTGAGTTCAAGGATTTTTTTCTGGCACTGCCTCCTGCCAGACCAGCCCTTCCTTTTGCTTAAAGAAAGTCATTTAGTTGACCCAGCAAGAAGTTGTACAGTACCAGCACAAAGTCTGTCATTGCTGCTAAACCCAGAAACTGAGCACAAGGCTTCCTGCCCTTGCAGCCATTAGTAATCTAATGTTCTTTGCTGGACTCTGTTTCTTTGCTTTAACTTGAGAAGAATGTGATTACACATCAAGATTGTCTTGCCTAGTTCGTGCTTGTTAGGATACTTCATGTGCCCTTGAGGACATGACCATTGAAATGTGAACAGCAAATGCTGTATACATATAAACTTGAAATAATGAACTTGAACTTACCCTTTAGCAGTCCAGGAAAGCTAATGTTTCCTGCTGTTTCATAACTTCTCTCTTTCTCTCTTTTTATGTCCTTCTAGTGTATTCCTGTTTTAAAAGCAACATTTCTTTAGCATCATCATTGACACACATATTTTTGAGTATTTATTTTTTGGGACAGTTATAGGTGCCATAAGTCTTTGTCTTTTAGGAGGTTTCAGTCTGGCAAAGCAACCACGCAGGCATTTTAAACCATAGCCAGTATCAGATATTAATATACGAAAAAATACCCTCAAAGTCACTGCACTGCCAGCACATGATAACTGCCACATAGGTAGGGTAGACCATCTACTCTGAAGGGGCAAGAAGTCATTCCAAACAGAAATGGCCCAATAAGGTTTTATATTGAAGTAGGATTTTTTGGGTGCCTGGATTCTCAGGATGAATGCATTTAGTACGAGCTTCCTTGTTCCATCTTCAGCTGTCTCTGGGTACCTCTGATAGTGATGAATTCACCATCTCTTGAGAAGTCTCTGTGTATGGTTGACACTTCCTGAGTTTGAATTCAAGCTTTTACTTTGCAGCACCACAGAGGATGAGGTATTCCAAGTAAATACAAAGCTGTCGGGGAAGGAAAGGGCATAATATTTTGGGGGTAAAGTATGCATCAGGCAGTTTTCCTGTATCCATAGATTTGGGGTGGACTAGAGGCAGGAAATAGAAAGGTCAAGGTAAACTTTGGAGGGTCTTCACTTCCAGATTTGAGAGCTCAGAATACATCCTGAAAACATTAGGAAGCCATGGATCATATCCCTCCCTTTAGAATTTTAAATATAAAAGGTTATATAAGTTGATTGTGGGGGGGGGGAACCAAAATATATGACATGGAGGATGAAAGTTAAAAGTTTTTGACCACAAGAATGACAGAATCAAAACAGTGTTGTGGGAAGATGGATGCAGGATTAGTTGGCCTTGAGACAGCCAGCTGTGCTGCAGGTAGTGGGGTTCACCTGACCTCAGTGATCAAGGCTGCATGAAGGAGTGGTACCAGTGGGGATGGAGGGAGGAGGAGGAAGAAGAGAGCTTGTGAGGAAGACTTGACAGCACAAGTACACTCTCTCCCTCCTCCTCCTTTTTAAAATAACATCTTCATTTTAAGGACTCCTGTTCCCTGAGTCCACTCCCATCATATACTGAACACAAGACATATCAATCTATTTCTAAAAGTGGAAACTTAAATTCTCATTAGATCATCCTACTTTATTTTCCAAGTTTGCTCAGAGAAACGAATATATAATTCTGGTTATTCGCAACTCTAGGAGCGGCTACGAAAAAGCAGATTTATGTTCACAGATGTATGTGTTAAGCTGTGAAGGTATTAATGTCATTGAGTTTCTCTTTTTTTCCTGAACTCTTTGGATCATGCTTAGTGGTTTGTCTTCACTTATTTGCAAAGTATGGGAGCCTATAATATAAATCTTAATTTTGTTCATTCAATAAAAACCGAGCATTTTCTAGGCTCTTGGGATAGAGCATTGAACACAGCAAAGCTTCTGCTTACATTCTAGAGGGAAAAGAGACACTGAACAAGTCAATTTGCCTTTACGTTATGTCAGAGGACAGTCAGGCTGTGTGGTACCTCAAGCAGGAGGAGTTAGGAGAGGAAGCCCAGCAAGTTTCTGGAATTCTCTCTCTATAAAGATGACATTTGAATAAAGACCTGAAGAAGATAAAGGAGCAACCTACACATCTTTCTAGGAGAAAACATTCCATGGGAAGGGAAGGGCAGGTGGAGAAGACACCAGGCCATGGGGCATTTAGAGCATTTGATGACTAGCAAAGAGACCAATGGCTGACTGTTACCAAGCAGAATAGAGAGTAGGGGAAAAAGTCGGAGTGAGGGGCTGGGGATGTGGCTCAAGTGGTAGCGTGCTCACCTGGCATGCGTATGGCCCAGGTTTGATCCTCAGCACCACATACAAATGAAGATGTTGTGTCCACCGAGAACTAAAAAAAATAAATATTAAAAAATTCTCTCTGTCTCTCCCTTCTCTCTCTTTAAAAAAAAAAAAGTAGGAGTGAGGTGGGCTGGCAAGATCATAGATTTCATTTGATAGAGTCCTTTTCTGTTAAGTGAAAGGGAAGCACTAATAAACAAATACATCTGTGTAACTATTTTTAGTTTCTAATCTTAATATACTGTATTTAAAATTGGTGTTTTGGGGAAATCCTCAAGCCCTGTTTCTGGATTCCCTCTAAGATGATGCATAACAAATGGTGTTCATTTTGGCAATCTCTTTACTCTTCTGAAATCCTCATTTTGTTCCTTGAGGAGGGTTTCCACCCCACTCCTCTTTCCAGTGGCATATGGAAGTGGAGAGGGCTTGGTTTTATAGTGAGCGAGATATTTCTTAGGAGTGTCCTTCTGTGTGCCTGGCCCATCTCTGGCAGTCCTGACTCTATTAAGATGACATTTGAATAAAGACCTGAAGAAGACAAAGGATCTGACTCTGTGATAGTATTGCTGGCACTAGAGGTGGGGAAGTTGATCCTGGAGTTGGCCGTCATGGGGACAATCGTCATTCTTTAATGTTCTGACTTTCAGATGCCCCGTAGAATAAGAAAAACATCTTTTTTTTCTGGGAATGAACAGATGCTCTGTCCACATGAGCAAGGAGATTTGTAGTGATGAGGCCCCCAACGCTCTACCCAGGTTCTCCCCCATTATAACCCCAGCAGAGTCTGTGAATTTCGGCATCTAAAAATTACCCTATCCACTTATTTTGATGTTGCTCTCCTGCTTCTATTTAGAGTCTAAACAGATTACTGAATTTGTTCCCTCTACAGAATTTTGTAAACACAAGTGCTTGACAATTCATGTTTAAGAGAAGACAGACATTTACTTAACAGCTGAATTCAAGCTGACAGATTAAACTGAATGTAAAAGAAGAATATTTTTACTCTACCTCAGAAAACTGCCAGCAGTGGGTGGAAAATCTGTACATACAATACTTTGGCAAATCTAGACATATTTTAGCCTTAGATATGCAAGAAAGGTCAACAAAAGAGATGTCTAGCATTCATTCCAGAGGTACTTTTAGAATATCCATTATTGTGGGAGGCTCAATCCAAGGCACTGGAGACATAGCAGTAACTAGGATACACAATGTTCTCATTCTTATAGGTTATACATTCTAGTGAGGGAAAGTGTACATTATTGTGGTCATTCATGTAGTTCATCAGATATTTGTTTCACCATCTCTGACACAAATACTTCTTGCTCTTGTGATGAGATCTGGCTGGTTAGGTGAGAGCAGGGGTGAGCTGTGGTGTATCTGAGCAGGAGCATTTGATTATACATGCAAGACCCTCTGACTTTTTTTCTCTCTTCCCTAGTGTCAACTATCTGGCAACAACTAGTATCCCAGATAGTTGCTGCACTGTCTGCTTGAGTCTCAGTATGAAGACAACATGGAGCAGAGCCCGTGGCTGACCCTTAGTGGACATGCAGTGTGAGAAAAGAATAAGCTTGTTTTGTTCTAAAGCCCCATGATTTTGGAATTGTTTGATATCATGGCATATATCAGAACTGATGGGATGCAACAAAAGTAGTACTTAGAGATAAGTTTATATTTTAAATTCTGAGACTATGAAGAAGAAAAAAGGTTCTAAATCATTGCTCTGTTTCCATCTTAAGGGATTAGAAAAAGAAGAGCAAATTGAACTAGAAGTCAGTTGGAAGAGGGAAATAATAAAGAGCAGATGAGAACAGAAATAAAAAATAAAAAGGCAAACAGAAGAGAAAATGAATAAATCAAAATGTTAATGTTTAAAGATTAATATGACTAGAAAGTTCAAGTAAGGCTGATCAAGAAGCAAAGATAGAAAGCAAGGTAGAAAGCACAAATTATGAATAATAAGACTCAAAGAAGGAATCTGGGCATGGAGGTGCCTGCCTATAATTCCAGCTGCTCTGGAGGAGGCTGAGGCAGGAAGATCACAAGTTCAAGCTCAGCTCAGCAATTTAGTGAGACTCTGTCTCAAAAATCTCAAAATTAAAAAAAATAAAATAAAAAGGGCTGGGGATGTAGCTCAGTGGTAAAGTGCACCTGTGTTCAATCTCCAGTTCAGGGTGGTGGGGGGTGGGTTGCAAGGGGAAGTGTTAAAGAGGGAATATCATTATAGATTTAAACAGGTAGAAAGTAGAGAGTAGAGAATGTTAATTTATATCAACATATTCCAAAAACCCCACAAAAGAAATAGATAAGTTTCTTTATATGTATAATTTCACACAAAACTGATACTAGAATAGCTGAAAAGCTATATAAGAAATCTAATGCATTATAAAATACTTTTCCATAAGGAATTTTTCCAGTATTCTTGAGGTCTTTGTGTGTGTGTGTGTGTGTGTGTGTGTGTGTATGTGTGTGTGTGTGTGTGTGATCTTGAGGACATGTACCTTCTAACCTTTTCTAAGCAAAAGGGAGAATCAGGGGTTTTGTTATATATTGTATTATTTAATGCTAATGTAGTGCTTATTTTAAGTGCTTTATAAATAATATCTTATTTTTCAGAGATGTGTTTCATAGTAAGGAAATGACAAGAAGGGAAGTTTTAGGAATGATGATTTTCAACATTATATGCCAAATAGTAGCAACTATCTTCTACCCACTACTGACAGAAATTTGTTGGCAAACTGAAACATGCTTTAAAATGTGTATTCTGATGGCATGATTAATTGATGCCTTACTCTCATTTTCTTTCTGTATGAAGAATGGAAAACAATTGTTGAAACACAGGATGTGAGACAAAACTTGGATTCTTTCTGTTCCCTGTTTTTGGCTTGTCAGCTTCTGCCTTTTGAATACATGCTGTCAATCCCCTTCCATCTCCACATTTGAAATCTTATCTGCTTTCAAAATTTATTTCAAATGTTACCCCCTAATTTTTCTAAATTTATTTCAAATGTTACCCCCTAATTTTTCTTTCTATAAACTTTACCACCTGGCCTATTTAAGTGGTTTAATAAACATTTTAAATGGGTTCCATGAATAAACAAATGAATGAAGGTGTCTATTATGTTAGATGATGCAAAAAAAGCAAACTCTTATTTTCAGCTTTATCCTCATTGATATCATGATTTTGTAACTGGAAATTAATAAATATCTGCCCTTGGCTGTCTCCACAACAGTGACTAGTGTTTAATAAAGCGAAATAAACTATTACAAAGAAATTGTACAATACTTGAAAAATGGATTGACTTGTTATTGACCTGATTTGATAATTTTTGATAACTGATACATGCCAACAAGAAACTAACAATTCATAAAGAATTAATTGGAGAATATTTTTCTAGTATTTGTTGAAGATCCTTATTGGATCTTTAGCAATTCTTCCAGGTATTGTTCTAATAAGAAAAAAAAAATATATATATATAAGGTGTAATTATATAATTATACATACTACAATTATATGATTTTATAGTGCATCCTACATTATAAATCAACTTATTCATATTGATCAATATTTATTCATACTAATCATATAATTGTGCTGTATCTAAAATGTTCAAGTTGCTTGAAGGTTATTGATGTGATTGAATGTGGCAATTCCTGCTCTTTTTCTGGAATTGTGACTAAGGCATTTTAGAGCGCTCTGTCTTCAGAACCACCTGCCGCCATCTCAACCATAGGTTCATCATTTTCCATTTTGGGCTCATATCCTGTAGTGATCAAGGATTGGCTTGAAAACAGTATTGGCACAGACCATCCTTATGAGCACCAATACTATCCTAAAAATAAGTGAAAAAAAATATCTGCTTCCAACCATAGGAAACCTATGACTAAGGCATTGTGAATATTTGGCTAATGTGGAACTCAGTGACACAGCAGGTATTCAGAAGTTGGAAACTTTTCTGCACAATACTTTCTTTTGGACCTAGTTTTGCTAACTTTAAGTTGAGGGTTATAAATACTTGTTGTTACAGAGCTTTTGTGTGTTGTTTTATGTTACCAGAATTTACTCAAGTATTAAAAATTATACATCATGATATGGCATACTGTATAGAAAGAGGTTGAGCATAATTTGTTGATAATCTCCTACTTGTAAAGGTACTTTTGAATTTTTCCATCTTACAACTATGATATTTAAGATAATAACATGCTTACCCACTGTAGCATCAGGTAGCATGTCTTGTTTCATGGTGCAAATAAATAAAAAGTAGCCAGTCTTTGAATTCTTAATACCATTAATAGCATTATAAAATTTCTTTAATAGACACAGAATACAGCCTTCTTCCCCCCACCCACCCTGTTTCTTTTTTGGCAAAGAGAGAAAGATAAAGAAATGATGATGCAAATGAGGTTATTTTACTGCAATGGAAAAATGTCTTAAAATAAAAGATTATAAATCAGTGTCGAAAGTGTAGGAAAAATAGGCAAAGAAGGTGTAGGAAGATTAGTAGAGAATTGCATTGAAGATACAGTATGAAATACAACTTTAAGAAGTGATTGGATGCTTTTCCTATAATCCCAGTAACTAGAGAGGCTGAAGTAGGAAGATTGTAAGTTCAAGGTCAGTCTCAGCAATTTAGTGAGGTCATAAGCAACTCAGTGAGACCTTGTCTCAAAAGAAAAAATAAAAAAGTCTAGGGATGTAACTCAGTGGTAAAGCACCCCTGGGTTCAATCCCTAGTACTCCCTGCTCTCAAATAGAGGCAGATGCTCAATAGAGATGAATGCTTTAGGAAAAACAGAAAGATGTTGCATATAGTGGTTAAGTGTGGTGATAATGATAATAGAGAAAACAGTTTCTAATCAAACCTGCTTTCATTCTGTTCTTTTTATTAAATGATGACACTTTACATATCTGAATTCCCAAATGCTATGCCACAGCTTGAATATTAAAGAACATCTCTTTTTTCTTTAGCCTTAGTACAGTATAAGCTGCCACATTATGTACTGTACAGCATAGGAAGTATTTGAAAAGTTAAGTATTTATTTGAGAATCCACTTCAATCAAAATCTTCTGAGATCAGAAGAGATCAGGTACTTTGAGGATGGTCTGGCCATAGATTCAAAATCTTTCCGTATAAGAGAGTATATTTACATTTTACAATTATATATGAAATTCTACTAGCTTTAACATATGATATAAAAGAAACACACTTACCCAGAACACAGTATATCACTTTTCTAATGAAACTTGTATTTAACAATTAATTTTGGTACCAAAATGTAATAAAATAAATTAGCTATTCTTCTTGCTTGCCATGATGGTAGCCAAAAGCTGTGGCCTGTGCTGAGGCAGGAAGGCATTTTTGTTAATTTTATGTCATTAAAAAAATACTTGTTCACTTCCATTTTAATCTTTAAATTTTTTTTGTATCGTTTTCACCTATTTTTCCTGTATTTTTATTTTCTGCTTTTATTTCTTTTCTGTTGTTTTGCTTTTTTTAAAAAAAAAATTATTTTGAGTCTGTTTCTTGCTTCTACCAACATTAGTATTTAAGCTTTTGCTAATTTTTGGATTCCCTTTTTCTCCCCTTAAAAATATCAAGCATATGCATGTTTTTTTTTTCATTTTTTATCCTTTCAACATTCTTCTGAATATTTACCACTACAACAAGTGGGTTTATAATTGTGTTTGTTATAACTTATTTTTAATCTGAGTTGAAAAATTCGTATATGTTTTCTCTAGCCTCTTAATTTTACTTCCTTTTTTTTCATTTCTTTTTCTGTTCTTAGTTTCCTACCCTCGTTTTCCTCATTTTTGTAGTAGCAGATGTTTTTCTCTCTGGACTAATAAAATTGAACTTTCTTATTTTACAAAAATGAAATTCTGCCTTTCCATTGTAATAAACAGGAAAGAATTATGGAATTTTAATATGACTTTTCAGGAGTGAGAGGTTAAAAAGTCTTATAAAACAATATTAAACCCTGAAGATATATATAGATAGTCTGTTTTCCCCAGCTTTTCTTCCTCTTTTGGTTTTTAGGTTACATAGATTCTTGAATAATTGATTTTGCACTTTTAGGTGTTCTTTTTAGTGTGACTTGCTCTTTAGTTTAAGACTTTGTTAGTCTAGCATACAGTAAGCACTCCGTAAATATGAGTTGTGTTCATTTTAACTACTGTCTATTGTACTGATTTCTTCGCCATATAAAAACACACTCAAATCCTTCATTTATGGAAGGGTAATGGTGCTATCAAATTGGACCCAGTGGGATGGAGTGAGACCAAGGTGACTGAAATCCCTCTAGGGATGTAGGTAGGAATTATACTCTCTCACTAGTAAATAACATTTGGTATCTGATAAGTTTTGTCTTATAGTTTTTCGAGTAATAGGAGTTCCCCAGGGGAACTGAACAGGTTCATACAAAGTATCTTAATTCTCCTTGGTAAAAAGCAAGTAACTTCAATTATTTTGAGCTGCAGGTAATAGGTACAAGTTGCCCAAAATTATTTCCTAAATTATGTATTTTTAAGAAGTGAATAGGAACAGTTGCTTTGTAGTATTAAGATTTTTTAAAATTTTTTTATTTATTTATTTTTTATTGGTTGTTCAAAACATTACAAAGCTCTTGACATATCATATTTCATACATTTGATTCAAGTGGGTTATGAACTCCCATTTTTACCCCAAATACAGATTGCAGAATCACATCGGTTACACATCCACATTTTTACATAATGCCATATTAGTGACTGTTGTATTCTGCTACCTTAAGATTTACTTAAACCCAGAGCAGGGGCTTAAAAAAGATGG
Organism: Callospermophilus lateralis; assembly: GCF_048772815.1. Taxonomy (NCBI): domain Eukaryota; kingdom Metazoa; phylum Chordata; class Mammalia; order Rodentia; family Sciuridae; genus Callospermophilus; species Callospermophilus lateralis. The sequence continues at coordinate 104,282,848 of NC_135308.1, forward strand.
TGGGGAAGTGTGTATGTGTGTATGTGTGTGTGTGTGTGTGTGCATGTGTGTGTGCGCGCCGTGCACACACACAAGTGCACACTTGTGTATATGTGTAAACAGAGTCAAAGAATAAGCAAAATGGACCACAACTGCATTGGGAGCCTGTCCGCATGTCCCCCACTATTGACAATCCTAGCTTAGAGCTCTGGACCACATTTACCTGGGATCTTTTGAGATGTTGGAAATCTGCGACTGAGTTTTTGGAATATGTTTTTGCTTCATGCTTTCACTAGCTCAAGCAATTCAACTTGGCTTGTTTTCCTCATTTCCCTTTCTATGAGTCATGCAGGATCCTGTCCAGTAGAGTTTCTTTCATAAATTCAGTTTTTAATCCCTTGATTTTTTTTCCCCCTTTTCCCTTGTGGATTGTTTGGATTGCTCATCTACTTTCTTAAAATTCAAAGAATCCAATTTGGGAGAGGGCCTAGAACAAAACTACATTGAGTTGCTTTATTTGTTATTGAAAGGAAGAATGATAAATTATCACACCATTGCTACATTTGACTGCCAAGGAACAAGAGAAGTTCTGAGGGCATATTGTCTTGTCTTCATGTTCTATGCTTTTCTCTTTCCCATTTTATGTTATCTTTATTTTTATCCAGCATGATACCAGTCCACAAGTCCCATCCTCTGTGTAGCTGGAAACCCCTTCATTTAATCCCACTGGATACATTTATTCATATGGAATAATTTGAATGGTTTAAACTGCAAAATTGAAAACCTTACTGGGTAGTGTTGATTGATTTAATCCCTTTGGGTAAAATATTCTTGTTTTTAGATTTCTTCCTTATCTTTTCCAATATGTCCCCTGTAGGGATGGGAGAAGAACGTCTTTCATAATCTGTATGGTGTCTAATGGCTCATTCTGTCCCTAGGACTCCATTCTTATTATTGTTCAAGAATAGTACCTGGTATAACTCATCATTTTTTTTCTAGGTGTTTTTCTTTGTGTTCCTATGTGGTGGCATTCCTGGACTTCTCTCTGACAGATTCATCTGAGGTCTCCTAATTTGGTGTTCCATCTCTTCTTTGCCATTTGGGCCCAGTCAGGCTGGTGCTGTTGTGTCACCTCTAGGGTCATTTGAGAGCTTAGATTGAGCCTCCAGATGTGGCTTTCAAGGGCTCCCAGCTCAGATCCAGCACAAGGTGCAGTGAGAGGATGGAGAAGATGTACTTTCTCCTTGCCGCCTCTGCTTGGAAGTGGCACATGTTATTTCCACTGACACTCAAATGGCAGGAATATTGTAATCTTAAAGTCTGACCCAATCTTCCATCACTTATTTGCTCAATAGTCTTTTATAGAACTTTTACAGTACACTGCATTTGGAGGTATCTCATAGGCTTGTCACAGAGTTAAATTATACAATTTCAAATGATTTTTGAACCTCTGACCTGCCCCCTCTCTCTCCTAAAGTTCCACTGCTTTACTTTTTCTGGGCTCCCGTATCTACTTGTCCTCACCGACACAGTATTTTTTTTTTTTTTTTTTTAGTAATTTATTGCTTTTTGCCTCCAACACTGTGCACAGCCTAGTGCCTGATATGTAGCTACTTAATAAATATTTGTTGAACAAACATTGGACCAACAAAATCTGAGAGGAAAAAGCCTTACTATATATAAATAACTATTACTAGCATTTTTGCCATATCCTTCCCTTCAATATCTTTTATTTGGGATTATTTTGCAACAGTGATTTTCAATTAGATATTTTCTTTCTATCTTATTTAGGAATATTTTAATCAATAATAGTATACATTTTTAATACATAAATACTACAAACCCAATTTTAGCATATGCTTGTTGTTTCATTAGGTGTGTTTAACATAATTTATTTTTTTTCTTGAATTTTTGGATGTTTTCCATTTTTATCTTTTGTAAACAGGGCTTCAGAGAATATCCATGTACTAACATCTTAAAAAGCTATGCTCCTTTGTCCAGGCATGGTGGTGCATGCCTATAATTCCAGTGACTTGAGAGGCTGAGGCAAGAGGATCACAAACTGGAGAGTGGTCTGAGCAACACAGCAAGGCCCTACGCAACTTATTGAGACCTTGTCTCAAAATAAAAAGTAAGGGCTGGGGTTGTAGCTCAGAGGCAGAGCCCTTGTCTAGCTTACATAAGGCACTGTGCTCGACCTCAGGACCACATAAAAGTAAATTAATTAAATAAAGGTACAACTAAAAAAAAAAAAAAAGTAAAAAGGACTAGAGATGTAGTTAAGTGATCAATTGACCATAGATTCAATCCCCAGTACCTATCAATCAACAATCAACAACAAAAAACCGAAAAACCAAATAACCCCCCAAAACAAAAACAAACAAGCAACAACAACAACACAATAACAAAACTATGAATATTTGCTCAATTGCTTCTTCAGGAAAAAAAGACTTGCTACATTTTTCTAATTGGTCTACGAACTTTGATTTTCAGTTTTCAGAAATATTTATTTGTATAAAAGAACCCATATTTTTTTATCCATTAATTAGGAGAATCTGTCCTATGAAAGTAATTTTTTTTTTTATAAACACATATGTATTTGGGAACTGGTAAAGTAAATAGCTGAAATCAATGTGAATGACAGATTGTCTTTTCTTTTTCTGTTGTTGTTCATTTGTTTTGTTTTGTTATTGTTGTTGTGCTGGGGATTGAACCCAGAGTTATTTTACCACTGGGTCATATCCCTAGCCTTTTTTGTTTTTTATTCTGAGACATGATCTCATGAACTTGCTCAGGTTCTCTCTAAATTGCTGAGGCTGGCCTTGAACTCTCCAAGGCTGGTTTCAAACTTGTGATCATTCTGCGTCAGCCTCCTGAATCTCTGCGATTCCAGGCACATCCTACTATACCCTGGCAAGAACAGCTTTTCATAAAACATGGACCGTATATTCTATATAAAATTATGTAACCACAGGTCCACATCTATTAACATATGACAGTATCCATGATGCTAAGTGAAAAATACAAGTTGCAGATTAGTGTGTATAGTATGATTCTATTTCTGTAAAAACAAAAAGCAAGCAACATACACATGCACACATACACATAAGTACTCTTTATGTATGCATATATTTTGTTTGAATATACAGGAAGTTGTGAAAAGATATACTAAGGTTCTTAAAACTGTATCTTGTTGTAGTTGAAGATATCTTTGTAATGTTTCACCTGTTACAATGAAGAAACTTTACTTCTTTAATAAAAAATTAGAAACAAAGTCAAAGGAAAAAGTCAAGGCCCTGATCAGCTACTCACTTTCCTGCAAACTATGTTTTCTAAATTAGCTTTCTGTAGTCCTCAGAGGAATCTCAGAGCTCTGAAGATGTGCCCTGAAGTCAGGATGACTTTTATAGTTAACTTAGTTGATATATTATTTTATACAGGTAAAAGCTAAACTATTGGGATTTCTTTAGTTATTGATGTTCTCAGAGGTAATCATCCTCAGAAAGCTGCTAAGAATATGGTCAGCTAACATCCTGTCCTAGTTTATGACAGATAACCAATTTTTCAGTAGAAGAAATAGAAGATTAAATAGCATAATATACCAATTCAGGAGATTATTTTCAGAGATAACCTATATTTTCATATTCATAAGAAGAAGGAACAATTTTTTTTAGTAATTAAAAATAAAGAATCAGATGAGGTGTTAACAATGTGTAGCAAAATTTCTGCTTTTATTAAATCACTTGTTATTGATATAATTATATAATATGATTTTGGTAGAAATTTTGTCTTTCTGCAGGAGAATAACATAAAGAAAAAAGAAAACCCCTTTTATATGTTAGGGACTTTAAAATCTGGTAACACTCTATAAAAATTATTTTCAAATAGTTGTTTTAGTAATTTAGAGGACAAAAATAAAACAAGCATTTTATTTTGAAAAGTAAAATTGGTTATTGCTCATGAAAAAAGGCTTGATCATTGAAAGTCCCTGAACTGAGATGGCGAACAGTGACTTAAATATGGTAGATGTGTATTAAATACAGTAAATTTATAAATGTGTACCAAGGATATATTGGAAATGTCTAATGAAAAGAGTTCTTGGAAATCTGTACTTACACTTGATTAGCCAGTCAGCCAAATATATTTGAGTTAAATTATAGGTACTAATTATAGATACTGACAAGTGAATAAGCTTGTCAAGCATTTTTAGATCATGGATCTGAAAACTCTATAATGATAATATTATTTTAATATGGGTATATTTTGGATGCACATATGAACAGTTTTATCTAAAGCATATGCTGAAATTATTCTATTCCTTGTGAGTCTCAGCATTTAAACACAATTTCTATTTTTGATATAGGTCATGAGTAGATGGTAATAGATTACTGATTAAGGCAGATTTTATTTTGTATTTCCTAAAACTTCATCCTCCAAAGAACTTTGAATGATTTTCTTCAGTGTTGATGAAATTGAATGCTGAAATAGAAACAAAAAGCTTCTGTGGTGGTCATTGTGTTATATATTGCAGTGCATAAATCCATATGTAATTCCATTGCTGCCCATTGGCTAGATGAAGGTAAGTGCCATTTAATCCCTGCAGCAAACTGTTACAAGTTACCCTGGTGCAGGTCCCAATTACTAAACAAGTAGAACTTTGTAATTGGTTAAGACAAGTGTATCAATGTGCGCAGCCAAGATGCAGAGAGGTGTAGTCATGCCTCTTCCTATTCAGGGTCTCTTGTGGGCTGTGGCTTCTCTATGGCGAGTTTGGATTCTGAATCATCCTATTGTGCTTGCTTGCTATATTTTAAGGAGTGCTCTGACTCCTTTTTTGCAGATTTCATCATTGTACATTGTATACAAATGCTCAGTTTAAAACATTCCTTTATTTAACTTTATCTAACTCAGCTGTTAGTTTGCTGCATTTGAAGTACTCTATCTCCAGGCCTTTCAATGTTATCTTGAATAATTGAGAGCATGCTGGTACACAGAGACACATTGCTATAGAAGCTGCTGCTAAGCCTCCAAGAGGTTCTCTTCACTTGAGCAAGACTGAAAGCGATTCCAGCTGGCTAGAGAAATTTAACATGAAAGCTGTGATGGACCCTTAGGTAGGAAGCATGTTTTCACCAAGAAAGAAAAATGATTCATATGTTAGGAATATAAATCAAAGCTTTCTTCAAGTCATTAAAGTGTTTCTGGTACATTCAGGTAACATTTTTCATGTTTCCTTACTCATTGACTTTTAGTAGGAAATTTTCTAAGCCTCAGTTTTCTCATTTATAAAATGAAATAATAAGACCTGTCCTCACGTCTACAAATTTGTAAAGATCAGATAAGGGGATGTGAAGGCTCCCATAAATAATAAAGGTTTAAACTATTCTAAGTCATAGGTTTCTTTATTAGTGTGTTTTGGCTTGTTTTTTTTACTTTTTATAACTTCATGAATGATATACTGATATTTGAATACCACAACATAAAACCAATCATGTTACACAGTTAGAGAACCTAAAAAAATTTTTGTTTCTAACTAATCTGGATTTTTACTTCTTGTTTTTCATATACAGGAAGAAAATCAGCCTCTCAGTTATTCATATCCAATTTCAAAATTGTTTTGCAGAATTAATAGTTAAGGTTTGTTGAAGTTTGGAGAGCATAAGGAATTGAAAATGAATGCTTGTTCCTTTTGGGTGTATACATGTATTTCTTTTCTTTTATTCCTCCCTTTCTTTCTCTTTCTCCATCCCTCCTTCCCTCCCTCCCTTTCTTTCTTCTTTCTGAGGTTGTGGGGATTAAACCTAGAGCCTAGTGCAACTCCTGAACTACAGTTCCCCAACCCATTTGTTCCTATTAGCCTTGAGCTCAAAATCCTCCTGTTCAGCCTCTGGGGTATGCAATTTCTAAAAATAAGTCGTATTTTGCTCAGCATCAGTTAGTAGTGCTTCTGATCTGGGTGCAGGGACACTGAAGAATCACCCACAGACACAGAGACAGTGTCTCCCTTCATTGTCCACAGAGTCAAGAGTGGTGTGACCTCTTGCTACTGCAGTTTCTCAAACTGATTGTCTTTCACCGCTCTCATAAACACATCTTGTAAAAGAAACAAGGTTTTCTTTTAAACTTGTGCTCCTGCTGAACCAGAAAAACAAAGCCCAGTCTACTTTCAGGACCTTATGGCCTTATAAAATTCAACCCTTTTCAGTTTTGTTAAGAATGTTTTGGTATCAAGTTGCCTTTCTTCATTTAGAAGAGCAATATATTATGAAAGAAGAGAATTAAGACTGAAAAATAGGCCATTTATGTCTTTCATTTGTGATTTATGAAATTCCAACTACTGGAGCTGGTTAAATAGAAATTCTAAAACTTACAAGGAAGAGATACTTGTTAAAGTCACTTTTTAATGCTTGTTTATTTCATTGTGCCGATGACATGAAATATCCATCTTATGTACTTAAAAGCTTGCCACTTTGGGTCTATTATACTTTCCTATATATTTTATGCTTGGCTATAACCAACATAGGTATTATGAAACAAGACCAGGATTTATTATTTGTATTTATAGGCTATTATTCTGTTAAAAGATTAGAGAGTTTAGGCTAATTATTTTCATGTTATCATGATATATGTGATATATAGCCAAAAAGCATTTGTGTATTCCTTTGACTATTTCAAGCATTAGAAAAAAAATGATTTGCAATTTTGTATGTATGTTTTATATAGCCCAAGAAATTCAGGCCAAATGATTGCTTTTTTAAAATCAAAAATTAGGGCTGGGGATGTGGCTCAAGTGGTAGCGCGCTTGCCTGGTGTGCGTGCGGCCCGGGTTCGATCCTCAGCACCACATACAAACAAAGATGTTGTGTCCGCCGAAAACTAGAAAATAAATATTGAAAAATTCTCTCTCTCTCTCTCTCTCTGTCCCACTCTCTCTTTAAAAAAAATTAAAAAAAAATAAATAAAATCAAAAATTAAATTTGGTACTTAGTGAAATAGGTAGAATTCTCTAGACATGCATTGTTTGATGTAATAGCCATTAGCTACATGCATCTACTGAGCAGTTGAAATGTGGCTGTAGGCATAAAATGTATACCATAAAATGATACAAATAAAATATAAAATATTTTACTGCTAATTTTATATTGCTTACATGTCAAATGATAATATTTTGGATATATTGGGTTCAGTAAAATGTTATTAAATCAATTTCACTTTTTAAAGTTTTAAAAATATGGTTATTAGAAAAATATGGTTATTACATATGGAGCTTGCTGTTTGTGAAGGAGGCACTCTTCCTAGGAAAGGGCACCTTCTTGTGGAATTTACTGAATATAGCAGCTTATTCCGCAATCAGCTGTAGATTTTTAAGATTCTGGAGCTGGCAAAGAATTTTTTAAATTTTTTGGCAAATAAATTTTTAAATTTATGTTTAGATGGGGGAAAATTCTAAGACTAATACTAAAGATATTCACTTTTTTGCAGATTCTTCTTTCATAACTGAGTCTCTTCTTAGTTCTGGAACTTACTTTTCTTAGTAAGTAACCAATGCTGAGGTTGAAAAAAATGTAATAAGAGGATTCTGATTTTGAAGTGTTTCTTAAAAAATGCAAAGCTCTCAATTAAGTTTTTATTTTTCCTCCAAAAGTTTCTGAGGAGTTTGAGTTCTATGTGTTTGTCCTTTTTCTACTAAAACTTGAGTGTGCATGTTTAAATTATTTAATACAAACAGGTAAGCTTTATTAGAGAATTAAGCTTTATTAGAGAACTAATTAAAGAATAGGTGTGTACAAATCATATTACATTTTCTTAACAACTGGTATTAGTTATTTTGGAGATGGGTTTTTTACAAAAAGGAAACATTGAAAAAAGGGAAACTGTTAAAAGGCTCTGGATCATGAATTTTTTGTTTCTTATGTTTCTTCTTGAAGTATTATATATACATAGAAATATTGATCATTCAATTCATATCTCAATTCATATTTCATATTCAAAACCTGCCAGAAATAACTATTACACTACTGAGATCTTAATACTGTGAACAAAATAGATTTCTCATGACTTGGAATTACATTTCTCAAATTCAGCAAAACAACATTGAGCCAACATTCAGCCCATCAGCTAACTGAAATTCTCCAAAGTGTTTCTGGCCTTTGCAGGCTGAGGTAAAAAGAAGAGTTATAAGTTGTTGGATTTCCTCTTAGTATGGAGACCCTGGCCACCCATTTCTAAAGTTGTGCTTGATTTATACAGGTTACCTTCTTTGGAACTCAATAATAATATGAAAAACAATCCTCAATATGAAATACAAGACAAATACTGGTTTGTTGAAAGATAAGCAAAACCAAGGAATCACCAACTAAATCTATCCTAAGAAAGGAAACAGGGAGAGACCGACTCCATTAGCAAAAGGAGACAAAATTTAACCAAATGGACAGAAATAGCTGAAATAATTACTTCATCACTATGAAAATATTTTTGTTCATTGCTTATTAATTAAAATGTTTTCCTGAGTTTCTATGTGGTAATAGGTTTTTAGATCACTGTATTTAATACTATATAATATTACTTTTTATAATCTACTAGACAAATTGGTTCTTGATTAAATTAAGAAGTACATTCAAATCCACAGCATTTGTTTTTTTAAATTTTATTTTAAAATTTGTTCTAATTAGTTATACATGACAGTAGAATGCATTTTGACACATGTACACAAATGGAGCACAGCTTCTCCTTCCTCTGGCTGAACATGGTGCAGAGCCACAGTGGCAGTTTTAATCATACATGTATATAGGGTAATAATGTCTGTCTCATTCCACTGTCCAGCACTTGGTTTTAATAATGACTATTATTCAGTTCTCTCTAGCATTTCCAGAAATCTGTGCTTATTTTGGGACTCCATTACAGGCTTTTTCAATGAGAGGTCTTGATTCAATATCCTTCCAGGATGTTTTTTTTTTTTTTCTTTTGGTATGGGAGTATGCACTCAAGTGGAAACTTCCAAACAACTGTCTTTACCATCTTGCACACTGTTGCTCTGATCTGCATGTTTTGTTTTCCTATTTCATCCCATTTGTGAAAATGAGGCAGTGAGCTGAAAACCACCTCATGGATTAGATGCAGTTGCAGTCTCTTGAGAGCAGGGTGGCCACCTGGCCTCTTTTGGCATGAACAGTTCAGCTTTGTGTGCCTTGGTCCTAGTCAAGGCGGGCTCTGTAAGGACAGAGTTTGAGATCAAGGTGCCCCATGCCCTAATAGCCTTGTTGTTAACACGTGAGCCTTCTAAGGGAACAGGATACAGCTTCCCTCCTTTTTGTGCTCTTGCTCTTGATAGAGATTTATGGGCCTCACCTATTTTTTGTGAGGGGTTGGGTAATGGCAACTACTGTCAATCTCTCCCAAAGCAGGAAGCAAGACTACCACTTGGATTAAAGCTAGAATCCAGTATTCAAGAGGTTTCCTAGGAGAAAATTTTATTTGGCATCTTGTAAATAGCTACTCCCCAGACAGAGTAATGATTAATGAAAGTTAAGTATAAAGAATGTGCTTTTCTCTCTGCTTCTTTCTGCAATGTACACAAACTGATTAAAACAAATTATTGCAGGTTATTGAAATAGCATTATGCAGGTTGTTGAAATGGCATCATGAAAAATTAAACAATTGAAAGGCAATCTTTGTTGTAAATATAGGGACTTCCACAAGAAAGCAAACTAAGGATGCTCTTTAAAAAAGGTGTAGCTGGAGTCTGCTAAGGATTTAGTCTGCTTTTTGACCATGCCTTTCAGCCACTGCAAACATGGGATCTCGGAACAGGGGCCCCTGTTGTAGGAGAGGCAAACACTCTGACTCCAGGAACTCCATCCAGTGGGTAGTTTTTCACTGAAAAGGCCCACAGGCAGAAAGGTCAATAGGAGTTACACTCATTTAGGATCAGAATAGGACCTGGGGTAGCTTCAATAACTGGGACTAAGCAATCTACTCAAGGATAGCAGTGTTGAGAAGGCACCCATGGACTGGGTATGGAAACAATGGTGATGTGTCCTTAAGAGTAAATTGTCCTCAACTATTTGCATTTCTTTCTCCCTCCCTCCCTCCCTTTTTTTTCTCTCTCTCTTTCTTTCTTTCTTTCTTTCTTTCTTTCTTTCTTTCTTTCTTTCTTTCTTTCTTTCTTTCTTTCTTTCTCCCTTTGTCCCTCCTTCCTTCCTTCCTTTCTTTTCTCCCTTCTTCCTTCCCTCCCTCCCCTCCCCTCCCCTCCCCTCCCCTCCCCTTCTCTCTCTCTCTCTCTGTCTCTCTCTCTCTCTCTCTCTTTCTTCAGTGAGGATCAAACTAGGACTTACAATCCTTTTCTTTCTGTGGTGTTTTGAAGGCTATGGTGTGTTTTTATATAGCTGGTGTACCAGAAGCCTCTAAATGGAGCAAGTCTATAGAACAGTAGTAAAGCATAAGAAATCTGATAGTACAATACACACCTAGCTACAGAAAAACTAAGCTTAAGTATTGGTTCTGCCACTTACTAGATGTGTAGCCTTAACGAGTTTACTTTCTCTGAGCATGGACAGTTTCATATCTGCAAAAGATGAATCATTCTTGCCTTAAAGTGTTGTTTTGAGAATTAAATAAAATATAAAATATAAAATACTGTATATTTGCTGTATCGTGCATGCTCAGTAAATGGTAAGTTATTGCACTGTATTTGATTCCATAGAGGATGAATAATACATTCTCATAACTCATTGATCAGCAATGCTATCCATTATACTATGGAACTTTCATAATTCCATGCTATTAATTATCAGGGGTTTGCATCAGCAGTGCAAACTGTAATGCATGGCTGTTAAGGGGAAAGCAACTTTAAACCCATGCCCCATTGATAATTAGCGCAGAGAAGAGATGTGACATTTGGTGGTCCCTTACTATATATTTTTGTTTACATCACCTTAGTTAAACATTACATCAACATAATAAAGTAGGTATTATTATCTTTTCTTTAATAATGAAGCAAGTAAGGATCAGAGAGATTAAGTTGCCCAAGGTCATGTAGATAATTAATGATGGGATTGGCATTTATTTTATTTGATTTTTACAATTTTTTTAGTTGTTAATGGACCTTTTATTACTTACATGCAATACTAAGAATCAAACTCAGTGCCTCATGCATGCTAGGCAAGTGCTCCACCATTGAGCCACAACCCCAAAGGCATAGTTTACTTTGAAAGCAGAATTTATACATTTTTCTCTTTCTCACATTGTATTTTTTCTAAGACAAGATAATTTGGGGGCTATAGACTATAATAACCACTTTGCTAAAGTTATGGAAAAAAAGAATACATAAATTTCACTTAACATTTCATTCGTAGAATAATGGCTGATTGTTATAGATTGGGTTTCCTGGGTAGCAGACTCTGAGAAGGAGGTGTAGGAAGTCTAATGGGAAATGGTTTTGGGAAGGGGAAAAAGCAAAACAGAATTAGACAGATGGAGAATTTGAGTTGCAATATAGCCACAAGGTTCCAGGCAGCTCTGCACAGGGAGTTCTTAGGCTGGAAAGGTCCTACAGAGTACTCCAGATAAGGACTGAGGTTTTTAGTTATTTGTTTGTTTTGAGATACTAGGGATCCAACCTGGGGCCTAACACAGGCTAGGACATGCTCTACCACTGAGCTACACCTTTACCAGGGGTGGAGTTTTAGACCCCTACAGAAACCAACAATTGGATGAGGACTGCTCTGGGAAGGGAGGATAACCTTGGACAGGAGCTCTCTTCAGACAAGGGCCATTCTTGGAGAGGACTGAGGGCTGAGGGTTGGGAGAAGGCAGCTAACAACCTCCCCAGCAGCTTGTCAGATAAGTTCTTCAATCTTGAGGGGGATCTGAGAATTCCAGTGTAGTACCAGAATGTGTTCTATATTATGTGATTCATAAAAAAAGGAAGAAAGTAACTTTAAATGTAGGAATATAGCCTTATTTTTAATCTTCTGTATTTTGAAACAGTGATAAAATAGTGTTTGAAGTTTAATTTGCAGTGTTTTCTTTTCAAATGCTAACAGTTCCTTTTGCAGTCTTAAGGTTGACTGTTTCTGTAGTTTAGTCTGAACTCTTAAGACCATTAGTGAAAGTCTGTCAGCAAATCTCACCCCATGCAGTGTAAAAGTACCTTTTCTCTTCTAGTTAAAATGAAGATCACATCTGTGTCCTGTCATTCTAGATGGGTGTAAGATAAAAGCAGTGTCTTTTTTCTTTTTCATCAGGTTTTAGACATAGAGATAAAGAATTCATCCAAGAGTTATTTTCTTAGGAACACTGTTAAAGACATTGATTTGACTGAGTTCAGTCAGGTGTCATGTTATATATATTCTAAAAGTATTTTTAAAAATTCATCCAACTTTTTTTTTTTTATCTCTAAAAAGGAAATCTGGGCAAAAAGACCGTGTGTGTGTGTATGTGTGTGTGTGTGTGTGTGTGTATGTGTGTGTGTGTGTGTATGTGTGTGTGTGTGTGTGTTTAACTTTCTTATTAATTCATTAATGTGTGTGTGTTTAACTTTCTTATTGATTCCTTAATAATTTCCCCAGAGAAGTAGCCACAGATGTTCTTCTCTTTAGGATCTTCCTCTTCACCTCACCAGCTTCTTACTTTGCTGACAAGTATGGGATAATCCTACTTGATGTCTCTCCAGTTTATTCCTCCATACTTCAAGATTTGTCTATTTTTAAAATGTGATCTATCTTGTTTTTCTTACCACTTGAAAGTGCATACCATATGCCAGGTATGCTTACACATGCTTGGAACATGCTAGTGAGTAAAATCAATAGATGTCCCTGTTCTCATTGAGCTTTCAGTCTGATTTCTATTTTTGGTCCCATTTCTGTGTTTAAGTCTGTCTCCAGATGTTTCCTTTGGGAAACATCTCTCGAATTCTCAAGCTTCATGACTGCTTTAAAAAAATCTACTCTTAACCACTTAGTCTAATTTGTTTTTTCTCATTATCAGGCAACTCTGAAACCACCATGTCCTCTTAACTTTTTCTTCATTTTCTGAGTAGTCTGCGCTCACTGTCTCAGCTTCTTTAGCTTTCTTTCATTCCTTAACCTGTTGTAATCCAGTGTATTCTATCAGAAGTGTCAAAACTGTGCCTTGGAATATATATTCTCATAGCATCCCATTTTTGCTTTCCACCTCTCTTTTGGACCATTGCAATAGCCTTTTTTCCTAACCTCCCCGTTTGACAATAATTACCAAAATCTTCAAATCTATTTTATAAGCTGTTGGCAAAATGTTCCTTTTATCTGAAGATTCCGACTATCCATGTTGATGATTCATGAAGAGACTCACAGGCTTCAGTGTGTACTGGGACTCGTGACTGGGATTTATTATGATGTACAGATCCAAAGTAATATCAGCACAGGGAAAATGTGCATGAGGCAAATCAGGCACAAACCTCAGAGTCCTTTCCCAGTGAAGGTACACAAGTCACACTTAATTCTCCTATCAAGGAGTTATGGCAACATGTGAAATGTTGCCCCCAAGAAAGTTCATTTGAGACTCAGCATACAGTTTTCTTATTGAGGGATGATCACCTTGGTACCCTTGGCACATAACCAAAGTCCAGATTCCCATCAGGAACACAGGTATTCATCATAGAGTGTTTATATAAACAGTTTAGGGTGCCATGAACCAGACTAATTAGAGAATGTGGGAACCCTCCCTAAATCCTAGCTCACAGATGCTGGCCAAGGGCCTAATTGTAAGAAGACCTTTCTGTGAATAGTAATTCTAGTCTGCTGTTTTAACTCTTTTCTTTACATTCCTCTGCAGTATAGCTTAGGTATTCATTCATTCATTCATTCATTCAGCCAGTCAGTCATTCATAAAATATTTATTGAGCATCCACAATGCTTTAGGCACTGTTTTAGGAATGAGGGATAGAGTGATGAACAAAATACATACAAATCCCTGTCTGATGTTTTGACCTATAACAGAGGATAAACTATAAAGAGATAAACAAAAAATGTATAATAAATCCCAGGTGGTAATGAATAGGATACAGTAGTCTAGGACAATGAAATAGTGGACATTATTTTAGATGGGGTGATCAGGGAAGGCCTCTCTGAAGAAGCAAAGCTTTATCATAGGCTGAAAAGAGCAACCAGGCAGAACCAGAAATGAAAATCTCAGAGATCAAATGAGCTTTGTGTGTTCCAGAAACCACAAGGAGGCCAGTGTTGCTAGAATGGAATGTGAAAGATGGATAGCGGGGAGAGATGAGATTAGAGAAATAGGCAGGAACAAGATTATTCTGGGTCTTTTGGGAAGCAAGATGAGGAATTTGGATTTTATTCTAAGTGTGGTAGATATTTTTCAAGTTGTTTTGAATGGAGAGTAACATGATTTCATTTTAAATTTTCACATTAGTTTTGTCAAAGCTAATTCTAAGAGGGCAGGAACAGAAGCACAGAGACAATTGAATTGCTGTTCTAGAAGCCTCAGGACATTATGGAGGCTTGGACGAGGGTGGAAGCAATGGAGAGATAAGAGTGAATATTAGTTGAGGTTCTATTTTGTTTAAGATACTACACTAGGAATGGCAGATACAAAGGTAAGTAGGGAATATTCTTTCCCTCAAGGGGCTTTCAGTCCAGTAGAGAGACAGTGTCTCTTAAATGGAGCCTTCTCCCTCTCCCTGTCCTTCTTTCTTTTACAATATCTTGTCAGATTTCTATTCATATTTCAGCAAAAATGTCAGCTCCTTTAGGAAATCATTTCTACTTTCTCTGGTCACTTTTATGTGGCAGTGTTCATTGTGTTCTTAGTTTGTAGTTGCATAGTTATCTCCAACTCCTTTGAGTCTCCTACTCCTCTGACATTCAAGAAGAAACATTTAAAATACATGTCATAAAAACATGTTGCTTTTTTCAAAAGCAACACTTCATAGTACTTAGCACAGTGAAGGCACCCTCATGGTACTGAGCATAGCGTCAGTTCTAACAGTCATATCTTGTCTATGTTGTCTGACAAACACATTTTTTTCATGATCTTCCACTCCCTCAGATCCCTTTTGAATTCTGCCTTAGTCTGTAGCCTTTGCTGAAGTCCTTGGTGGCCATGGTTCTACCATATGCCTTACCCCTCCCTCATTGCAGTTGACTGGACAGGAATGTGCACATGACCTAAGGCCAGATCAAAATAGAATTCATTATCTCTCCACCCTGGGATAGCCCACAGCTTATCAGCTTACCAGATTCTCAGGCAAGTTTGCATTAAGACAATGAAGTTTCAATTTGTTGTGAGTGTTTTCCCTATAATTTATTTTTTAGTCAAGTGATCACATTGGTCATATTGTTTGTGCAAAAGGAGAAGAGGCTGCTCAAAGAGAAAAAATGGAGAAGATGAGATTCATCATGTAAACTCTGAATGACTTTGGTTGTTTCCCAGTTCAAGTGCTTACAGGACCGAATTGTAGTTTCTTTCCCTCAGGTCATTAAATAAATACTTGTTCCCTTGAACTATACTCAAAATGCTTTTACTAAAGTATTGCTGGAACCAATCTTCTCAGAGCACATCTTCCTCAATCTCTCACAACATTCTTCAATTCCTTTTCTAGGCTAATTTCTTGAAATAGTTGTTTTCCTTGGCTTCTCTGATACTGAACTATCCCAATTCCTCTTTCATCTGACAACCTTCTGTGCTTGCCTTTTGTAACTCTTTCTTTTTATTCTACTAAAAATAGGCACTCTTAATATGTTGCTATTGTCCATCTTTTCCTTTGTGGATAACTTATTCATTGCTCTTGTTCATTCCCATGGCATCAGTCTATGAAGGTGATGATTAATATACTAACACACACACACACACACACACACACACACACACACACCAAAATACATATGAACACTTCATAGCTTTGACTTTTCTTCCAATTTCTACTATTTACTTATTGGCATCTGAAACTTAGCACATCAAAACAGAATTCATTATCTGTCCCCCTGCGGGGAGTTTGTATAGATTTTGGATGAATTTTAAAGTACTTCCTCACTCTTAATCCTGTGAGTCTGAGTTCTTGTGACTTTTTATTTTCTGTTAATGGTATAATTTTCTTTTGGTAGTCTAGTTATAACTTTTTAATAACCTTATGGATATTTTCAGTATCAAGCTAGACTTTTAGGATATATTAATAAAGATTAATAATAGACTCCAACTTAGTAATGATTAATAACAATAGACTCTACCGAAACCACACATTTTCAGGCCAGAGCTAGGTCAGGATGCAAGATGGTAGGCTGTTTTCATCTCATCTGTATTCCATTTTTGATATCTAGGATGCAAGGAAAAACAGCCTCCAAAGAGTCTCAGGAGTGAGTTGATCTCATTGACCTATTATAGTGTCCCCTAAGTAGGTTTCCATGGGTAAGTACACCATGTGACGTTGGTGTTAAATAACTTACTTCACAATGTCCAGCACAGTAGTTAGTTGTGTTCTAATAGGCTGCTTCTCTTACATTACACTTTCCTTGAAATTCAACTCCTGAACTGATTTATTAACATTTTCAATAGAACCGGAGAGTCTAAGGAGATCTACAGAAAGTCGGATTGACTCTCAGACAATAGTGGCCTTACAAGTAGTTAGAAAGTAACCTATCTGACTAATTTGAGAACCTCCACATTCTCATTTCAGCCGAGAAACACAGCAATGATCATTTTCCACTTGGATGGAGCAACTGTCAGTCAATGTGATATTTCTCAAGTATATGCTATATGTAGATTATCAGACATTTGGGAAAGATCAAGAAGATCTTGACACCTCAGCTCCCACCCTCACAAAAGAACTTTTCATACTATTGAGAATCCAATATGTGTCTTAATCTTGTCATATGAAAGTAGCCAATAATCATTCTATTTTATTTAGACTCATATTGCTTGAAGTATGGTACTGAATATGTTTAATGAGGAAACAAAAATATCTCCTTTAGTTCCTATTAAAGGGCATCCTGTTAGTAATGAATTTTGTAGGGTGGTAGGGATTGAATTATCTAGAGTTCAGTTTACTGAATATTTTTACTGATGGTTCCTCTAAACCAGTAGCAATTTACGTTCTTAACTGAACTGTTTTATTCATCATTAAAAAGATAAATTCATTTTTAGCATGTGTAGGGGTTTTTTTATGTGCAATGTAACACATTGGTAATATATATATTACAATAGCCGCATATTGTGATCATGTCTATTCAAAACAGGAATTTTACCATATTTTGAGTTTAGCTTTTTAGAATCATGTAAGACATTATGCCTTGTTTTCTTAATAAACAATTAAATTAACAACAAAAAACCCTTTGCAATTCATTTTAGTTGTGTTTTTCTAACATTTTAATTCTTTTTGAGATCAAAATGTAGAAAAGTCACTAGCTTTCAGCAATTATAAAAAATGAGTACCTGCTCAATGCCAGCACAGTGCAAGGTATTTTACATACATTCTCTTTGTCTTCTGAATTTGCAGAATCATTACTTTTAAGTGGTGTATTAGAAAGAAAATGAGCTTTGGAGGTAGGCAGAGCTGGATTTGCCACTGCCTAGTTATGACCTTGTGTAAACTGTTTTCCTTATCGATGAGGAAGTTTATGACAAGGATTTACATGTTCATTTTATCTCCATATGTATATGAATATAAAGGTAGTTGAAATTGGAAACACTCAGTGTTTATATCATCCATGATCCTCTCCTGTTAAAACAGGTTGGTTTAGAATTGAAGGTGAGTTTTTATTTTTAAGTTTTGAGCCTACTCACAACTATTTTTTCTTTCATATGTTTTTAAAGTGTCTGATTCTCCTAAGTGCAGTATAAATGTACAGGTGGGATCAAACAGCTGGAGTTTCTAACTCTATACTGTTGAACAGGGTACTTAGATACAGTGTTTTTGTGTTTTGTTTTGTTTGCTTGTTTGCTTTTTCTTTAAGGTCCACCTTAGAGATCTGTTGTTCCAGTGTTGTAAGGATAGGGGTGGGTGCCACACAGAGGTAGATTAGGAAGTTCAAGTAGCTGTTTTTGTTTTTGTTTTAGTACTCAGAATTGAACCCAGGGGCACTCTACCACTGAATGACAACCCTAGGCTTTTTTGCTTTTTATTTTGAGACAGGGTCTTGCTAAATTGCTGAGGCTGGCCTTGAACTTTAAATCCTCCTGCCTCTGCCTCCTGAGTCCCTGGGATTATAGGCAAGCACCACCATGCCTGGCTAGGAGCTATTTTGGACAATTGCTCCTATTAATTTATTAAGGAGTTAGAAGAGAAACCAATTAGATCCTTACTTTATGAACTTGAAAATACACTCATGGCCTTAAAATATTTTACTTTCTTTATAATTCTTTTTTTTGGGAGGGGGGTATTTTAAAAGCAATGCATGTTTAGTATAGAGCATTTGGAAATTATATAACAAAAAGAGCAAGTTAAGAGGAGGAAGAAAGAAAAGAACAATGAAAAAGAAAAACTTAAAATCTCCTGCCATTCCACCATTCTTCACTAACCAAAATTCAATTTTATTTCTAGATTCTCCGATTTCTTTAAGTATTACAAGATAACATAATTTTAAAAGACTATTTGGTTTCTTATTATGTACCTTTACTGCAATTATTGAAAGGAATTTCACTGCTGATTTTTTTTATATCATTGAAAACATCTTTGTGTATAAATCTTTTTATAAATGTCCAAATTTTATTTTTGGGAAGTACTCCTAGATAGGAAATTATTGCTGATAAAAACAAATTGACTTTTAAAGAAACTCTGGAAAAAAATTGTTTGATGGCTTTTTGAAAAGAATAGAAGTTATGTTCCCGCCAGTGGCATATGAGAGTTACTTTTCTCCAAATGCTCTTTTTCAACAATAGATTATTCATTTGGTATCCTTTAATTTGTTTGCATTTGCCATTTTCCCTATGAAGAACATTATAAAATAAAGTAAAACTGCAAAATGAGGGAACAGAACTCTTATCACAAAGCTATTTATGTTTTTGAAAGTCTGTTTTAAGAGCTATGTTTCAAAAAGAAAAAAGTATTACTTGTTTCACAAAATTCTGAATCTTTTTGCCTGATCATTGTTTCAAGAGCCTAGGAAAATATGAGACTCAGTATTCAGTAAATATGGTACAATTTCATATGGCATTATATAAAAATTTGCACTGTTTCTTTGGTTTATTATGTGGTAGTAATGGTGACATATTATATAGAGAGAATCATGTTGCTAACATTTAAAGAACTTTGGTAAGACTTGATTATTCAGTGTACATAAGTTTATAAATGTATCAAAAGTCCTGTTTATCAATTATGCATTTTGTTGGTGAATTTACAAGTAGTTGTCATATATCTTGAGACAGTTGGACATGACATTGTTAGCTCCACTGGAACAGAAGATATTTGGGGGAATCTGAGAGTTAGAACTGGGAACAGCTTTGAGTGGGGGAGGTTAGGAATGGGATGTGAGGCAAGGATATAGCTATCTATATACATTGGGGGTAAAATTCATTCATTCATTATGAAATTCAGAGATGGTTTTATCAGGACAGAGACCTAGGGCTAGAGGGAAATGATCAGGAGACTGAGTTACCACATCTAGAGGATCAGTTGAGACTTGGTTTCAGGAACAAGGTAGAGCCTGACATTAGAACTTTGCCAAAGAGGTGGTTATCAGAGCTGGACTAATAGCAAAGTTGACTTGATATCTATTGCAGTATATTGAGCTAAAGTTCCCTTCTCATGAGGATGCTATTGATCCAAAGCCTGAGATAAGACCAAACACCCAGGAAAGATTAAGTGGCTCCCTCTGTGAGGAGAGAAGGCATAGAAGTAGGCGGGTATTGGAACAAGACAGATCATGGAGTATCACTCAAAGGTGACTATGAATGTTTTAGAAGTAAGAGGGATATATGGCAACCCAGAAGAGCCAGTTCTAGATTCAGTGCTATTTAACACTTCCATTAAATTGATAGATTAGATAATAAATCACTAATTATTTAAATGGCATTAAATAAAAATAATTACTTGCATATTAGGAAATAAAATAATTCAACATTATCTTAAAAAAAAAACCCTGGATCTTTTATTAAAGTCCAACAGTGACTTAGTCACTGTTGACTAGGTCAACAGCACAGTACTACTTTTAAACAGAAAAACAAATGCTACAAGTGAATTATTTCCTCTAAATTACAGACCAAAGGCTTGAAGACCTTCAATGAGATATTGATGGAATGTTTAAACTGTGACATGAATAACTTTATTCTTGCCAGTTTTAAGGTCTCCTGAAATTTATTTGATTTTGTGGAGTCCAGTTACATTTAGAAAAGTAATAAAATATTATCAGACCTATCTTGGTGCTACTTGGCAGGTACTTTTTTGTTTTTTATCCTCTCCTGCTTTTTTTGGCTATAAACCAAGGAAAGTGAATGCTGTGAAATTATGAAAAGAAAAATCTGGTTTCTCTAGTGTTGGATGGGCAAAGGTCATTAAGCACCAGTAATTACTGTTTTGCTGCTATTTTAATGAGAACTTTTCTAGGAAATTAGGTGTTGAGACATGAGGTCAATTGAGTACAGGGGGCAGTTATTGAGTATAGAATAAAGTACAGATTAGCTGAAAGGACATCAGGATGAGTCATCCCACTTTTCCTAAGTGAAAATAGAGCAGTGGAAAATTTTGTTAGGCTGATTTTATATGTCTCATTAATAACCTGCTGTTAATTTCTTTAAAATTGGTTATAATATTTGACACATTATCTGTTGAATTGGGCTAGTTCCTTTTTAGATAAAGACAAGATGAAGTGGCAGTGATAAGGGAACATTTGTAGTCTGAGATGTGGGCTGTGGAGGAGCCTGACATTAGAGAAAATGTTAATTCAGTTTTCTGTATTACAATTTTTAAAGTTTTTTTTTTATTTTTATTTTTGAGAGAGTTTATTTGACTCAGGCAATACTTATTATCTTGTAGCTCGGCTCAGCCTGGACCATTTATATATCATATTATCTGGTTACCTGACCTCTTGGAACAGGAATACTGTCCTTTCTCATCTTCCTACCACCAAGAGTGGCTGAGCAAGTGTTTAACTCAGCCTCAATGACTCCTTTATGTACTCAAATAGCATCATTCTGATGGCTGAACTTCTTCCTTTATGAAACAAAACAAAGCCCAATTCTTTAACTTGCATGATTATCATATTTAATGATCGCCCATTCACTGAGTATTGTGCTGTCAGTGAATGCATGGTCATTTTACCAGATAGTATCATTAAAGAAAAGAAGTATTTTGATTTTTCCAAGATCATTTTGCATGAACAGCTTGACATCTTCACAGATGAAAAAGAGTAATTTTTAAATTTCTTCATAATTATACAATAAAACAGATTCATTAAAAAGTTCAATAAAACAAAGTTTATTTCCTTAAACACAGCTTCTTATTTTCATACTTATTTATATTACTGATCTGAATTACATCTTCATCTTTTGAATAAGAATGTCTAAGTGTACCCTGAGTTACATGCCACCATTTCATAATGTAAAGAGTCAAGTTTCATCTCTGAGTGATAGCAATAAGCATTGAAATTAGTGGAGAAATTCATGACTAGGCAGATAAGATATTATTGTTTCTAAAACCAAATAAATGGCAGAGAAGGCTGTACATGACAGAGGAGTTCTTCAGGCACAGAACTGATCTTTGAGCTACCACTGTGTCTCTGTGACATGAAGAGAAATCGTTACCCATTTAGGGACAATGCATACACTTCTCTGCAACTTGTATATATTAAGCTACTCCTAACTTCAGTCCTGAAGAGAACATGGGGGTATTAGATGGCTTAGAGCATAAATGTTAACATTTTCCTACCCCCAGCCCTGGACTCCTCAGCAGGTCCTTGCACAAAGGGTTACATCTTCCTAGATCCCACCCAGCTCTTTTCTATCAGTTGATCATTTTTTACTCCTCCCACACCCCCATCAGTGCCTTCATCTCCTTCATCTTACCCATCAGAAGATGAAACAAACAATCATCTAGCTCATGTTCTCTGTACCTAAGAAAACTCCTTCACAAGTTTTTTTTTTCATTCCAAATAGCACTTCCTTTAACATTTGTATATCAAAATGTCCACTTTTAAGTGTGTGTGTGTGTGTGTCTCTCTCTGTGTGTGTGTATGTGTGTGTGTGTGTGTGTGTGTGTGTGTGTGGTCTCTTGCAAAGACTTCTGATCCCCCATAAGTTGCAGAGAAAGGTTGAAATGACAGCTTCAATTGAAAAGCATCAGATGAGTTTCTCTGTACTCAAGCTGGAATACTTGGGGGGTTCTTATTCATTTCCTTGACTCCACCATGCACCCTTTGAGTTTTCTAAGCACAGAATGGGAGGGGCAATGGGCAATCCTGGGGGACAGTGGGAAGCAGACAATAATTTCCCTTCTCTTCCTGGCAGACCCCATGGATCAAGACATTTTCCTGTTAGATTTCTCTCATTTCATCAATTGTTATATACTTTTAAAACTACATGTAATTACTTAAATCTTTTTTTTTCTTTTTTAAAGAGAGAGTGAGAGAGGGGGGGGGGGAGAGAGAGAGAGAGAGAGAGAGAGAGAGAGAGAGAGATAATTTTTTGATATTTATTTTTTAGTTATCGGCAGACACAACATCTTTGTTTGTATGTGGTGCTGAGAATCGAACCCGGGCCGCATGCATGCCAGGCGAGCGTGCTACCACTTGAGCCACATCCCCAGCCCCACATGTGATTATTTAATTCTTCGTGTGTATTTATATTTAAGGGATAATTTCAGAAAATTGTATTTCTGCACTCTTTGATGAGCAGCATAAGTGTGTTAGAAACAAAGTGTTCAGATTAGAGGAGGAAGACTAATTTACTCATTTAAATTAGGAAAGTGATTTAGGTCTGGAGTAAGAATTTTCTATTTATGAATTTCTGGATCTGGCTTGTCCTTAGGCTTTCTAAAGAAGGGGGCGAACTCAATTTCCAGTCTGATGAGAATCTTATTTTCCATTGCTTACCTGTTATGATTGTGTGCTCCCAAAGCATCAAAACTTTATTATAGTTTTTGCTTAAATCAGATGACTGAATATGTTAAAACATATGTGTGTGTACATATATACCTATATATATAGTATATGTGTTTTTTTATGAGGATTATCAAACATGATACCATTACTGTTTACCTCTTTATTTCTATGTTTCATTACAGTTAGTTTATTTTTACCAAGTATTTTTACTCACCTGCTAAACGTTATTGTATTTTGCCATTAAGAGTTGTCTACCCATTTTCTCTACAGCATACTTTCCTTCACTATCCATTTTGTGTTATATATTTTTGTCCTATTTATATTTATATATTAATTGTTCAGCAATGTATGTTAGATGAATTGAATTGTTAAACAGGTGACAGAATGGAAACTCCCTGAGAATAGGCACTTTTGTTAACTGCTGTATGGTCAGCACATACAAGAGTGCCTGGTACATGGGAGACACTCAGTAAACATTTATACAATGAATAAAAAGTAAAATGTGACTTTTCCCCCATTGATTAATATTATTAGTAAATTGTTAATGTTTCTTTTTTTTCCTTTTTTTTTAGTTATTCAAAACATTACAAAGCTCTTGACATATCATATTTCATACATTAGATTCAAGTGGGTTATGAACTCCCATTTTTACCCCAAATACAGATTGCTGAATCACATCGGTTACACATCCACATTTTGCATAATGCCATATTAGTAACTGTTGTTACCTTTCCTATCCTCTACTATCCCCCCTCCCCTCCCCTCCCATCTTCTCTCTCTACCCCATCTACTATAATTCATTTCTCTCCTTGTTTTTTTTCCCATTCCCCTCACAACCTCTTATATGTAATTTTGTATAACAATGAGGGTCTCCTTCCATTTCCATGCAATTTCCCTTTTCTCTCCCTTTCCCTCCCACCTCATGTCTCTGTTTAATGTTAATCTTTTCCTCCTGCTCTTCCTCCCTGCTCTGTTCTTAGTTGCTCTCATTATATCAAAGAAGACATTTGGCATTTGTTTTTTAGGGATTGGCTAGCTTCACTTAGCATAATCTGCTCTAATGCCATCCATTTCCCTGCAAATTCCATGATTTTGTCATTTTTTAGCACAGAGTAATACTCCATTGTGTATAAATGCCACATTTTTTTTATCCATTCATCTATTGAAGGGCACCTGGGTTGGTTCCACAGTCTAGCTATTGTGAATTGTGCTGCTATGAACATCAATGTGGCAGTATCCCTGTAGTACGCTCTTTTAAGGTCTTCAGGGAATAGTCCGAGAAGGGCAATAGCTGGGTCAAATGGTGGTTCCATTCCCAGCTTTCCCAGGAATCTCCATACTGCTTTCCAAATTGGCTGCACCAATTTGCAGTCCCACCAGCAAGGTACAAGTGTACCCTTTTCCCCACATCCTCGCCAGCATTTGTTGTTGTTTGACTTCCTAATGGCTGCCAATCTTACTGGAGTGAGATGGTATCTTAGGGCGGTTTTGATTTTCATTTCTCTGACTGCTAGAGATGGTGAGCATTTTTTCATGTACTTGTGTTTTTCCCTGTAATTTTTAATTAACATATACCCTTTAATCTATATTCCCTAATAAATAACTCATTATTTCACATTTGTATTAATTTTAACAAAAATAAATTGCACAGTTTATTCATCTTCCTAGCATGTTTTCCTACCATGTTTTCAGACAACTTTAAAAATCAGATCCCTTCTCTAAAAAAGACTTGTCATCATTGAGATTATTCACGGAAGTTATCCTGCACTTTGAAACATTCCAGAGGAAAAGTTCAAAGAATACTTCAAGCAACTGGAAATATTTTGAGAAATGCAATACTTTTTAAGCCTTGAGGCAGTGGTTCTTAACCTTGTTGGGTCTACCAGTCCTTTTGAGAATTCGATATTTATTGAACATATGGCCCTGTTAAATGCACATCCTGATAGATAAACACACTGTTTGTACTTTAAAGGATTTCTAGGCCTCTGGAAGCTTATCCATGGTATATGTATGGGTCCCTGGATTCCAGTTAGGAAACCTGACTTTAAAGGCATACTTATCAAACTCAAAGTCCGTGGACACAGCACCTGAATCTGACTCCTCCTCCACCAGAAGGGAGTGCCCTGTGTTTAACAAATGTGAATGGACTGAAACAACAGTGGCAGAGTCATATTGTTTTATGATCATGTTTTAAATTTCTTGCTGTCCACATATTTATATAGGTCAATAAAATTTCTTTTAGGTATCTATTCTGTCATACTGGGGTAGACCTTACTATAATTGAGGGGAAGGGAGCCAACAGGGAGGGCTGAATTTTCCAGGTGGAGGACTGGAACACCATCTGAGAACTGAGCACAGGAGGAAGGAGCAGCAGTTGGAGGTGAATCTGTCCATGTCCAGCTGTCACTCTATTTAAATATAACATCCAGTTGTTCTCTAGGTTTGTGAGTCATTCTCATTTTTGCCACTGTGTGACAAATTGCCCTACAGCAGGCATAATATTATATTCAGAAAATCAATACAAATTGGATTTAGGCAAGGCAGAGACTCACAAAATGCACTTCAACAAAATAATAAAGGGAAAATTTAAAATCTTTTGTGCACTTTGTTCACTTCCAACATGGAAAAAGAAAAATACTTATTTTTCACTTATGTTTACAGAAATACAATTGAAAGCAGCAATATTACAAGTGACCAAATATTAAATATATCTCCTCAAATAGGACATAAGTTCCCATGGGCTCTTCCATTTATATTGATTCATTTCAATAGATTTAATTTTTTGGGATATTAGATGTAAATATACAGATGTGAAAAGTAGAAATGATTTATTCTTTCCATACTTAAAAGATCACAAGTCTTTGGCTAAATCCAATAGAACACATGCAAGCTGTGATCTTAATACTTAATATACACCAATGTGTGGATCAGTGGTGGGCAGGAGGGAGTTATCCTATGCCCTTGGAGAGTAGTGCTGGGAACATTCATCTATGGAGGGAAAAAGTTGAATTAGTAAATGTACTCAGGTTCTGCTTTGGTCTTGCTCCTTTTCTTCTCCATTGCTAATGCCAGTCTCAGACTTAAAGTCTGTTAAGAATCTCAGTGTTGGCCTGGGGATGTGGCTCAAGCGGTAGCGTGCTCCCCTGGCATGCATGTGGCCCGGGTTCGATCCTTAGCACCACATACAAACAAAGATGATGTGTCCGCCAATAACTGAAAAATAAATATTAAAAAAAATTCTCTCTCTTAAAAAAAAGAATCTCAGTGTTAATAAACACATTCTTCTTTTAGATTGTGATCACAATTTTATTATTTCTTACCCATGCTCCAGATCTGATCTTGTGATTGAATGAACTAATTCATTCATTTCACAAATATTTGTGGCACTCTTTCTATGTGCCAAGCCCTGTGCTAGGTGTTCAATGGAGAACAAAAAAGACACAGTGCCTACCATTGGAGCTTGCAGCCTCTGCCTGGATGCATGATAGAGAGGGTTGAAGAGAAAAATAGTGAGGAGCAATGGGCTACTTTTCCTGTCCTTGACCAGTACATCTGCATGTGGCTGGACGGCTGAAATTGGGTGTTAACCGTAGCTCCTCTCTTTTCCTATCTCTCTCATTCATGATATCAATTCATTTTGGGTTGAAGAACTGGGAAAAACATTTGGTTATTTGGAAACTTTGGGATCAAAGTGAGAGGAAGCTGGAAAGCTTCAGAGGGTAGGAACTTGACTGTGTTTGACTTTCATAGTGTAACTTTTAAATATCTATAATAGTGGTATAAGAAAGAAAGAAGGAAGAAAAAAAACCCCTGTAATATTCACTGTGTAAGCGTGTGTCCTCAACTAGAGGAGGCACTAAGGGTGAGGGTGAGCTCATCCTTCAAAGTGAGAGGATGTGACTAGTTCACTGTTGCTGTGGCAGGTATTGCTATGTCCTTTACCTCACCCCTGTCTTCACCCTAGTGACTTTCTTGTCTGATCTAGAAAAAAGACAACTGTGGTCAGTATGGCAAACAGTGGCAGGGAGAGGAGAGAAGAAGAGCTGAGTAAGGAACAAAGAGGTGGATAAACTGACGTCACTGCCAACCCATCCTCTTCACTCCAGGGAAGGCATGGAGGGAAGAGTTGGGGAAAACAAAATGCAGAGGAGAGGATTTCAGTTCACCTGCCACAGCAACAGTGAACTGGTCACATCCTCTCATTCTGAAAGATGAGGTAGTGAAAAGCCAATTGTTCTCAGTGACTTAATGACAACCATGCTAACCTCTTTTTTTTTCTTAAATTTTTTTTCTTAAATTATTAAACCAAAAAGAATACTGTCTAGAATTTAGAAAATGTAGAAAGTTCGAAGAAAAAAATTCTCTTGTAATTCTGTCATCTAGAGGTCACTACTGTTGATATTTTAGTATGTTTTCTTATGGATCTATAAAATGTAAACTTGTGTATTGAATATTTATTATAATTGTACCCCCCTGCCCCCAGAACATTAAGTAACTGTGATAAGTACATCTTAATGGCTGCAGGATGCTGTTACCTCCTGTACCATGATAGGGCGGTTCCTGACTTAATGATTGCTTGACTTGGAATTTTTTGACTTTGCAATGGTTTGGAGAAAAAATATGCATGCGGTAAAAAAAAATCACACTTTGAATTTTGATGCTTCTGAGCTACATGATACTCTTTCATGATGTTTTGGCAGTGAGACAAAGTGCCAGGTCAGCCACATAATCAGGAAGGGAAATGGCCCTCACTCTGCAGTGTACTGTGCTGCTACACCACAATGTTCAGTAGGAGAGATGTAGACAACCCATTTTTGTCTCATTATGCTTTCAATTTATGCAGCATTCATTGAGATGTAACCTGGTCACTAGTTGAGGAGCATCTGTGTTCTATGGAACATGTGGGATATTCATTGAATACTGCCTTTATTTTACTACTTAATGTCCTGGTCTGAACATCTTTGACAATAAATCTTCTACATGTTCAGAAGGACAAACATGGTGAGGTGTTGTTGCATTACTGCTGTTGGAATATGTGACTGCTGAGTTCTGTTGACACTCTCTCTTCAGCTCCTGACACTAGAAAGTCAAAGTAGGTCTCTTGCAGCTGTCCCGCTTTATACTAAGTATTGAAGGGGCTAAACCATAAATGAGGTAGATGTACACCAGAGAGATTCTGGCACTTTCTGGTTTCTCATAGGCCTAAAGTACATGGAGCATTAGAGCCCATACTGCCCTCTGCTGTTCCTCGGTGGTTCTTATTCCTTGCAATTGTCGGATACCTTTCTATGTTGCCTGCAGCCTCCTAGTGCATATTCAGATTACTTGAAGCCATTGGTTGACTGAACCATTTAGTCAAGACCTTCCTGTGCCTTGTTTCAGATGTGATGAATTATATACAGAGATCAAATCTGACTTATCAAAATAGTGATAAAGTGACAATAGTACTAACTCATCTTGAGGGTGTGCCATCTGTCAGGCACTTTAGTAAAAGATTTATAGAACTCCCACTGTAATCCTAACAACAATCTGATGAAATCGTTATTATCCACATTTTACATGTGAGGAAGCAGAGGGAGGGAGAGGAAATAACTGACAGTTGCGTAACTGGCTCTATGTCACCTCAGTGGGCAGTATCTAAACCAGTCATCAAGCCTGTTTTCTGTCTCCTGTGTCCTCATCCCTACTCATTATACATATGACAAATATATACATAGTAAGTAATCTACTTTTTTCAAGTTCTTGGGCAAAATAAAATCAGGAAGCTTCATAATTCTTCCCTGAGTTTTCAAATCAATTGTGTATGTCTAATTTTAGATTTCTTTTAGATATTTATCAGCAAAATCCAGAAATTTTCATAAAGATTTATAAACTCACAGATTGCTGGAGCTGCAGTGAATGATCTCAGTAATCCCCTTGCCTTGTCACTTAGTTGCACAGAATTAGGATATAATTTTAGACATTGGCTGGTTGAGGTTGATTTATATTTCTGTAGAAAGACTTGATCTCTGTTCCGGTCTTTTGGTCTGTGGCTTTGAGTCATCCTCACCAGCATGATAGATTGATATCTTCATATTATTCTCCAGTGAGTAGGGGAATCCTTCAGTTTCTATTTCTGATACACCAGAGCACTTTTATCATCAAGGGCACAGCCTGTGATAGAACATTACTGTCAGATGCATTCACATTGTTTGACAAAAATACTGCTTACTTGATGCCGCGGGACAGGCCGCAGGGAGCTGTGATTACAGCTGTTACAAGGCGATGTCATTCTGTCCTCCCAGAACATTTCTTTTTTTTTTTTTTTAAATGTAATTAGCGACAGTGCCCTTTTTGTGTATGCAGGCTCCATCTGGTCTAGTCCGATTAAAGTTGATGGTTATTTTTATGTCGTCAGCAATCACAATTTTGTTCCATTTTTAGAACATCTCTTGCAGGGATTTTGGATGCTTTTTTTTTTGACTTCTCTTTCTTAACTTGTCACCAAGTTATTACCAAGGTTAACAGCGAAGTGTGTCAGTGCCAGTCTCATTTGAGAATTAATCACTGCCTAAACAAAAGTGTATTTCACCTAATGCTGATCCTTTTAGATAGCTTTGTATAGCTCGGTAGTTAATTAGGCAATTAGAAGTCACTGCTGATTTTATTTTTCAAGATAAATGCTCACTTGGCTCTAGACCTTTTCTTTGAATTACTTTTTCTTTTTTAAAACCAGTTTGATGCTTGCCTGGTACAGAAGCTTCCAGGGCGTCCTAGCCCTTACCTCCATGCCTGCCTTCTGAATGATGGGAATTGTAGTGTGTGATACTGAGTTCCACAGCTGTCTACCATAAACCCTTAAAATGATTGATTTTGTCAACATGCATCTGAAAATGCTTTCTTCCATCTCAGTTGATCATTTAAACACCAAATCTTCTTTTCTTTCTTTATTCTCTTTAACCTCTGTATAATTGGATACCGTAAACTGTTCCTCCCTTAATGCTTTGTTATTTGACTTTCATGATGAAAGTTATCTTCTATATTACTTTCCTTTTTTTGCTTCTTTTTTGGTTCTTCTTTAGCTTCCAGTTTCCTCCAACTAGTCAGTGAACCACACAAGAAGCTGCTTATGTGGTTCAGAAACTCCAGTGCTATGTCCCTAGCCCTGATCTGCCCCCTTCATCTCTCCTCATTTTATGGTCTCACTCTTTTTTAAAAATTTATTTTATTGTGGTAAGAACACTTAGCATGAGTCCCATCCTCTTAACAATTCTTTTTTTTTAATATTCATTTTTTTTAATTGTAGTTGGACACAACACCTTTATTTTACTTATTTATTTTTATGTGGTGCTGAGGATCAAACCCAGGGTCTGGCACATGCGAGGCGAGCACTCTACCTCTGAGCCACAACCCCAGCCCTTAGCAATTCTTTAAATGTACAATATTTTTGTCTATAGGCGCCAAGTTGTACAGCAGATCATTAAAGCTTGTTCTTCTTGCTGGACTGAAACTTCAAACCCATTGATAAGTAACCACCCTCCTCTCTCAGGCCCTGGCACCACCATTCCACTCTTTGTTTTTCTGAACCTATTTCAGAGAACTCATGTAAGTAGAACCAGGAGGTATTTTGTCCTTCCATGATTGACTGAGTTCACTTAGCACAGTGTCCTCAGGGTCTACCCTGTTGTCCATTTTGCAAAATTTACTTCTTTTAAAGGCTGAAAAGCATTCTATTGTGTGTATGTACCATATTTATCTGTTGATGGATATTTAGATTGTTTTTATATTGTGGCTATTGTGAATAGTGCTGCAAAGAACATAGTGGTGCTCTTAGGGTGTCTATTATAATAAACTCTTTTTTTAAAATATTTTATTTCTTAGTTTTTGGCAGACACAACATCTTTGTTTGTATGTGGTGCTGAGGATCGAACTCGGGCCGCACGCATGCCAGACAGGCACGCTACCACTTGAGCCACATCCCCAGCCCTATAATAAACTCTTAAGAACTCATTGATCAGATCTAATGATGCAGTTCTAGTTACATCTTTAGGTCCAGCATCACTCAAAATATTTCCATCTTCTCTAGTACTTTTGTCTCCATTCTGATATTTTATTGGGATTTCCCCCACCACCCCTGATCCCAACAGTTAATTTCTGTAACTTCTGTTTTCCTGTTATTGCCATTACCATTTCCCCAATGACCAAGTCATTCTCTGTGTTCCCTCTGTCTTGCACTTAACAGGATATCAGTTATGACGTTTTGTAGGTTTAATCCCTAAAAGATCGTGAAACCTCTTCTCTCTTTTAAAAATACTTTTTGCCATCACACTACTTCAAATCTATAATGGTTTCCACTGTGCAATTTCAGTAGCATTTTAAAGATCATCCTTTAAAATTTGGGTTACTTTGTATACATTTGTCTTCTAACTCACATTCTGAGTGTGCCTCCTCCTTGTTTGGAAACCTAGTTATTCATTGCATTCAAAGTTCAGTATGAAACCTTAATCAGCTCTTTGCAGTCCTTCCCAGATTGAACCCAGCCTGCTTTTCTGCCCTGTGCTCCTGTGGTCGCCTCCCTGTTCCTCCCACTTCAGTCACACTGTTGCTTCTTGTTGGTCCTTGGTCTCTATGGTGAGCTCCACTTCTGCATGTTTACACCTGTTGTCCTCTAACTGGAGTCTCTGGCTACAATTATTATAAAGCTTTTCATCTTTATTGTGGATTTACTGATTCTTTTAAAATAATCTCTCCTCATTTGAAATCCATAATATTTCCTTTCTCCCCCTCCTGAGGTACCTATTTTATTGAGTTCCACATTTTTTCATATTTATTGGGTTGTCTGTACCTAATTGTCTAACTAGCCTAGAGGCATCAAAAATGTAGCAAAATGCTGATCTTTTTGAAAATTTTTTTCACTGGTAATTTGCTCAAATAGAGAAAGTATTTAATAACAATTTAGTGAATGAATGGATGAAGGACTGTGCTTGCTCCTTTTCTAGTGCTGTGTCCTTTACATATAATCTCTTCTAAAATAGTATTGTCTAGTGGAAAGAGAAGAATTGGAGTCCTGATAAAGCTAAGTTTCAATCCACACTTCCTAGCCGTGTGACCTGGAATAATCTAAAATCTCTCTGAGCCTCTGCTCTGTTGTCTATAAAATGGGGCCAGTTATACCCAGAGCATACTATGAAATTTAAATAAGATATTATGTGAAAGACCTTAGCAAGGAGGAACAGCTCAATAGAAGTTTTATTTTTTTTCACCTTGTCTTTTTTCCTTTTTTCCCCCTACTCTCATATATCACATTTGCTGTCCAACTCAATTGTTACTTAGTTACAGTTTAATATTATCTGCCTTTTTCTTTCTGTATATAGTTATACAGAATTAAATGTCAAGTTTCTTGAGGCAAGGAACAGTGTTTATATTCACAACAACATATAGGCTTCATATAGAAGCTCACTCCATAAATATTCAACAAATAAATGAGTTCACCTTTTTGCATAGCTAACATCTTTTTTTTTTTTTAACCCTTCCCCCACTTTTTGCAGTATTGGGGACTGAACCCAGGGGCCCTCTACCACTGAGCTACATAGCAAACCCCTCCCTGATTTTTGTTTTGGAGACAGGTCCTCTCAAATTGCACAGGATGGCCTTGAACTTGTGACCTCCCACCTCAGCTTCCAGGGTCACTGGGATTACACAGTAATCCACACCCTGTTCATCCGACATACTTTCCCTCCACACTTTCCATGTGAGCTGCTCCTCCATCCCTGCTGCTGCCTGCTCTCCTTTTCACCAGGTCTCCCAAAACCCCACTGTCATGTTCTCAGTGTGGCCTTTCTTCGTGAATTCCACTGTAGATAACTCTAGATCTTTCTTTCTCTAAGCTAACTCTCCATGCAGATTGCCCATATCAGATTACCTGCTTTAGGTAGGACCAGTAAATTTAACAGTAAATGATTTTTTGTGTGTGTTATTGTTGTTGGATTTAACCAGTGAGTCAATTATATTGCACCAAATTTGGTTTCTCTCAACACCTGTCTAGTCTCTTTTCTCTGGCAATAGAAGGTATGTGTGCAGTGGCTTCTCTTAATAGGAAGGGATATAAAGTTAGAGATTGGGGCAGTAAGTTAACTATCTGTAAAAATTGACTATTCTAATGATTTCCTTGTGCTCTCCCTCCCCCTGTTTGAATTTAAGGACACACTAGAAAAGACACCATCCATGATGATATAAGGGGACAGATAGATGAGAATGGTGGGAAGTGAGGTTAAGAGAATAATTCTATAAAATGGGCCCACTGTGCTGACCCCCCCACCCTGCTCTCAGTGTGCTTCTATAATAGGTATCACTGGTTTACCTTAACATGTTAATGATAAACCACAGTAGCTTCTAGCCTATTATAGTTATCAGATTCTTTACTGCAAACTCATTATAAGTTATTACTTTGCACAGGTACCAACAAATAATTATTTCAAAGACTGTACAAGATATTAATTCAAATTAAATTGTGTTTGAAAAGATTTCCTAACTAATCACTTTAATTTGCAGGCTTATATACTCAATTAAGTAAAAACTTATAAGATAATTTTTCTGTCACAATTTCAAGTTAATGTAGTATAAGAATAATCAATTTCATTTTGTTTAGTTATGTAATAGCATTAAGGACAGATGGTTCTTGGAATTGAAAGTTTTGAGAAATATACCAGTGTTCTAACTACAGATTTTTCATGCTTTCATATATGGAAAAGTAAATGTCACTAATGTTCAACAGTGTTCAACTCATAGAAAGATAATATTTGTGAAATTCAAGGTGGGAATGCAACACACAAACATTAAGTAATAGACATCACATGTTAGAATAGTGGCTAAATAAATTTATAGATCACGTATAACTAGGCCTAAAACACAGTATCACTAAATGTTAATAAGAACTAAATAAAATAGAGTTTACTAAGAGTGGAATTTCAAGCAACACTGGCACTGAGCATCTTAATTTTTTTTAGTCTTTATATCTTTTCTGTAAATACAATTAGTTGATTATCCAGAGTATGGATAGTGTGGGTCCTTCTTTGTTTTGCTGATTAATTTTTCTATTTGTGGCACAAGTTGCAAATCTTGGTAGATTAAAACTTTGAAACAATATTGCCTAGATGCTTAAAGATGAAAGAATTTAAACATTTCAATTATGGAACTTTATTATTCATTCAGTTTGCATAGATACTGATCATATAAAATAACTCCTATGTCTGTTATTTTATTGTTAATAAATGTATCAGCATTGTGACTAAAAGGATAGAAAATATGGTAAGAAAGAAAATATGACATATTAATGTGAATTATAGTAGAGATAAAAACTGTCGTTAGTGACATTTGCTACACAAAAGTTGCCCTTTGAAATTATTTGATTATTTCAAGGCTTTCATGCCATAAAGGTTATTTTCACAAAAGTTCTTTTGCTCTCTCTTCATAATGTCAAACACTTTGTTAATATAAAATAAGCATTTTCTACCATGAATATTGTACTTTTATTTCTATTTTATCGCCTCAGATCTCTCCTCATAACCACCAAATATCACAGATTTTCATGTTATTATTTCTGTGCTTCAAATTCTCAAGAAACTCCTATTAGTTTTCAGAATAATTACAAAGCACAAAGTTATCTATTACTTTTTAACAGGTTAACCTAAATCTCAGTGGCTTTAAATAAGATCAAGCATCTGTGATCTCATACAGTTTCTCTGTGGGAGTAGTTTGGGAGCAGCTTGGCTGGTTTTGGCTAGAGGTCTCCCATGAGGTTGCTTTCAATATATCAGCCAAGGCTGGTCACCTGAAGGCTTGACTGAAAAGTTCTCTTCCAAGATGGATAGACAATGCTTCTCAAATGGTTGGCAACTTGGTCCATGTGAACTTTTTCTATAGGGCAACTTGATTGTCCTCATAACATGGTAGCTAATTTCCCCCAGAGTGAGCATTTCAAGAAGGAGACCTAGGTGGACACTGTAATAACTTTCACTATCTAGTTTTAGAAGTCACTCATTTGTTACTTCTGCCATGTACTGTGGGTCACCCTGGCCAATCAGAATTCAGTGTGGGAGAATATGATACAGAGGTGACTAGCAAGAGGTAAGACTCTTTGGGACTATCTTGGATACCGGCTACCACATTACAACACCTTTTTAAATTTGATTAAAAGTATTGAATTAGATTAAAGGGTCATATTTATATGCAGGAACCAATTTCATTGACTCTTGGGAAGCCCAGATTTCTAGCCACCTTTAAAAACCTCAAAACTTACTTGTATCATATTCCATGCTGATGCCCTCTATTGATGTTTTCTGTCTTCCCATGAGCTCTTTGAGGCTGGTGAGTGACCACTGCTATACCTTCAGGATTTCACCTTGTTGGGGATCCATGCAAATGGGTTTTCCATTCTAAGTTCACAGACCCTCAAGCTATTAAAATAAAGATGATTTCAATAAAATCTATCTTATTTTAAACTTTTACTGAATTCCACCCAGTAGTAAAGGAAAAAATGTCTTTTTCCTGATTCTCAACAATATATTTACTCAGGAAAACTTGCTGCTATGTTTTATGGGATTAGTCCTGGATTGGTGGGCTGAGCTCCATCATCATGTGCTGAAAAAAGAATGCTGTCATGCTCTTTAATTTTACATCCAGCCAGAATTCCTTCAGAAGTAAATCATTGCAACTATTGAAAATTTTCCAACTTAATTCACTAGCCTCACCTGAATCCCAATTTTAGGCACAAATCAGTCACCTGCCACACATATAAAACATAGAACATGTTAAAAATATTTGTTCCCAGCACATTAAGTATCTGCATAAGTAATATTTGTTGAAAAAGGTTGAAATTAAAAAGTTGCTAACCTGTAGAGTCATTAAATGTATGTTTGGGGAAATCCAGTATATCTAGATTTCGTTTTCATGTATCTTGAAATTATTCATTGTATATATCTGTCAGGAAATAGTCATCATTTTAATGGAATAATTCACTTCAAAATAGTCAGTGTGAAATTCTTACTGAAAGTCATAGAAGCACTAGACAACCTTGGTCCTTTAAACACTTACTGGCATATCCCTTGATATAAGGATAGTCGATTTTTCCTGTGTTTATTTATTAGAGTGTTGTATAACTGTAGATTCAACACATTTCCCCCATTTTCAGATTATTATTCCTAAGCTGCACTCATACAGAAATTCAGGAGCTGTAGTGAGGTTCTTCTGAGAAACATTTTCATCTGTTGTAGAAGGTAGCCTGAGAAAACTGCAAATGATGGCATCTGAATTTCAGATTTAAATGAACATTAGTCATAAATACCTATTCTTATAGATTTTAGAAATGAACTATAAACATCTTGAAGAGGAGTGTGTGAAAGATCGTAATTGTTACTTAAATGTTTTAAAGATCTCCTCTATCAACATCCTCTTTCTAAGTTGTCTGAACTGCTGAATAATTTTTTTTTGTTTGTAGATTAATTCAGTTTTTTTTATTATTATCATTACTTTGGTAAGTTATACGGTTTTCAAGAAGTTTGTCCTGTATCTCTGCTGTGTTTGTAGTTATGATTTTTTAATTTCTAGTATATTTTTAGTGACTATCATTTTTCTTGTAAGTCTAGTAAGAGATTTATTTATTTTATAAAGGAAATTTCTTAGGCTTTGTGGATCCTCTGTATTGTGTTTTTCCTTCTATTTAATTACTTTTTGTACTTATCTTTAATATCCTCTTTCTTTTTCTATGTATTTAGTCTCTTGCTCTTTATCTTACTTCCTTTTTCTTAATATTTTTTTTGTTGTAGATGGACAACTAAATAAAGATGATTTCAATAAAATCTTTCTTATTTTAAACTTTTACTGAATTCTACTCAGAATTAAAGGGAAAAATGTTTTTTTTCCCCCCACTCATTTGTCACTTCTGGCATGTTCCGTGGGTCACTCTGGCCAATCAGAATTCATTGTGGGAAGATATGATACAGGGGTGACTAGCAAGAGGTAAGACTCTTTGGGACTATCTTGGATACTGTCTACCAAATGTTACAGTACCTTTTTTTAACAACACCTGTTATCTATTTATTTTTAATGTTGTGCTGAGGATCAATGCTAGGTGAGTGCACTATCACTGAGCTACAACCCCAGCCTCTTTGCCTTCTGAAGTTGGATATTTAGCTTATAGATAGATATCTAGCCATTCTTTTGTAATATAAGTAATTGAAGATCAAATTTCCCACCTTGTGCTATTTTTGTTGCATTCTGAATATTTTATATATAGTGTATTTGTAATTATTCAATTCTAAAATTTCTTAATTTCCCTTAGGGTTTTTATTTTATTTATACATTATTTTGAAATGTTTTTAAAATTCTCAAGGAAGAAGTTTAAAATTCTTAAACTTGTTATTAATTTCTCTTATTACACAATAATTATATTAAAATATAAGGTTCACATACATTTTGCGATTAATGACACATTTGTAATTCCTGAGAAAGAACCTTCCATACTGACCAATTGTACAATGGATGTTTTTCATTCACCAACTACTAGTAAAATCCTGATTTGCCATGACTAGAGGATTTCTAAGGTCCATTGAATTTCACAAATAACCTGTTGAATATCACTATAGGTCCTTAAACATTTTTACTAACACACATTAATTATACATAATGATGGGGTTTTATGTGATATTTCTACATATGCATACAATATTCACTGATCAAATGCACCCCCCCCCTTTCCAACACCCCCTCTTCCTCCTTCCCAATCTCTAGTAATCACTATTCTACTTTCATGTTGACTTTTTAAAGCTTCCACATCTGAGAAAGAGGATATAGTATTTGTCTTTTG
The DNA here is from genome assembly GCF_048772815.1 of Callospermophilus lateralis. Lineage (NCBI taxonomy): Eukaryota > Metazoa > Chordata > Mammalia > Rodentia > Sciuridae > Callospermophilus > Callospermophilus lateralis. The sequence continues at coordinate 104,320,693 of NC_135308.1, forward strand.
TATCTGGCTTATTTCACTTAACATAATGTCCTTCATTTCCATACATTTATTGATAGGTACCTAGGCTGATTTCATAGCTTAGTTTTTATGGATAGTGCCATGGTGAACCTGGGTGTGCAATTATCTTTTAGGTATGCTGATTTCATTTCCTTTGGATACATACTCAAAAGCGTGGTAGCTGGATCATATGCTACATCTATTTTAATTTTTGAGGAACCTCCATATTGTTTTACATAATGGTTGTACAAATTTACATTCCCACCAACAGTGAATAAAAGTTTCTTCTACATCTTTGCCAGCATTTTTTTTTTTATGGTACCTGTTATTCTAACGGGGATGAAATGATATATTCTTGTGGTTTTTATTTACATTTCCCTGATGGTGAATGATGGTAAGCATTTTTTCATATTTTTGTTGGCTATTTATATTTCTTTTGAGAAATGTCTTCAGATCTGCTGAGGGCCATTAGCCAAGTAGGTATGACAATTTCCTTGCCAGCGTACCCCATGTTGCTTAGTGGAAGGACTCGTGGAAATAGGACTTGCATTAGACATTTTGCAGTGACATTGCATGTAAGGTGACCTTGCTCAAGGACCAGGGCGGATCCAGGTTTAAGATTATTCCTGCTGGGAATAGGGCGTATCCTGCTGCCTGAGTTCCCCTTGATTCTCTCCCGGGATTCAGAGAGTATTTTTGGGAGGCAGAGGAGGTGGATTTGGGCAGAGAACGTGGATTTCCCAGAACCTGATTGTAGAGTGTCTGTGTGAGATCAGGAATAAAGAATTGCTGTTTGAATCTACAAGGCTGTGAGTGGCTCGTGATTTTGTGCCCAGCCAGACTGCGGCACAGATCATTTACTTATTTTAAAATTGGATTATTTATTTCTTGTTGATTTTTTTTTAGTTTCTTATTTACACAAGATATTAACCCTCTTTAGATAAATAGCTGGCAGATATTTTCTCCCATTCTGTAGGGGGCTTGTAGCTTCACTCTTCTTATTTTCTTTGCTGTGTAGATATTTTTAGTTTGAAAATAATAATAATTTCTTTTTTCAGTTTTTGCTTTTGTTTCCCAAGCTTTTGGGGTCCTAGCAGAAAATCTGCCTGTAACAATGTCCTGAACTATTTTCCCTATGTTTTCTTTTAGTAGTTCCAGAGCTTCAAATCTTAATTTGGGTCCTTGATCTATTCTGAGTTCAGTTTTGTACATGGTGAGAGATAGAGGTTGAGTTTCAGTCTTCTGCTTATGGGTACCCTGCTTTCCCACAACCCCTATTGAAGAAGGTATCATTTCTCTAATGTAGGTTTTTGGCACTGTCCTGATGTCACAAGGGGGCAAAATTGTGACGTATGCAGTTGAGGGGAGAAATAAAGAATGTCCACGTGCTTTTGCCCCTTTCAATGCTTTATTCACTTAAATTACTCAATGCAATTTCACTCTATAGGTTCTTAATCAAGAAACGACAACCCTTAATGCTAGGCACTGCAGTAGGCATAATCAATGCATAGCAAACAATTCTAAATTAATTAATTCACAGCAAACAAGTCTAGATTAATTCTAAGCACTGCAAAACACACTTAATCATGATAGGCTAATGACAGACATTCCCTCTGCATGCTAAGTTCAAAAGTCTTAAGCCTTATGCTTTATGTCCAGCAGATGCACATTCACTCAGACTGCAGTGGCCAGTTCTAGAACCAAGGCAGGCTTTTCCTGGCATGGAGTGGACGACTGGTTGAGGAGAGGATCATAGGGAGAAGTTGCGTTCTCACCAAGGTCCAGACCAGGCGGTAGAGCTTGAGAGTGGTGAGGATCACGCAGAGGCTCAGGAATGATGACAAGTGATGGGATGTCAGTCCTCATCAGGCTCTCCAGCTCCAGTGCATCCTTGTTTCAGCTGGCTGAATCCCTGTTCATTTTCTCTATTCTTTATACTAAATTTTGGGGTTTTTGACCCCCCTTTCAATCCTTATCAGCTACCACCGATTTCTCAGTGACATCATTTATCCTGGAGTCAGAAACATCTGGTCTGATGGTCTCCACCTGATCTTCTTGAGGACAGCCTGCCAGGGGCTTCACTCTGTTTATTAGGGTGAGGGGAAGTAACTTGTTTGAGGCCGTACTGGAGGGCTCTGTTGGTGTGCCTGGTGAGAATGCAGGTTTCAAACTGGAGTTTTTAAAATCCAGTTGCTTAGGCTCAGGCCTAAGGCCATCCTCACAACTGATCAATCTGAATTGGCAACCTGATTGGATAAAGAAATGTTTAAGATTGAGGCTTTCGGGTGCTTCAATAAGGGTGTTTCTAGGAATGATTGGCATGTGGGACAGGAGCTGAAGTGGAGACCCACCCTAAGTATGGGTAGCACCAACATGTTGGAGGCCTAAATGAAACAGAAGTTGGAAGAACAGGGAAGCAGCAGCAGATGCAAGTTCAGTTGTCTTGAACTTGTTCTTAATTGCTGCTGTGATCACCTGAGGACATCAAATTCTAGTTCCTTCATTCTTCCAAAGTGGACTCTGCCCAGTGACTCTGTAGCAAGTTTCCAGGACTTTTTACCTGGAGTGAGGCAGCATCATTGATTCCTCTTGTTCTGAGGCTTCAGCTTCTTAGACTGAACTACTGCTTCTTTCAGCTTTCCAGCCTGCAGAAGATGGCCATGTGGGACTATTCAGCTTCTAGTTATGTAAATCAATCTAATGAATACTCTTTTAATAATCATATATATATGTATATACATACATATACATTTGGGGTACAGTGGTGGAATGTTATTGTTTAAATATTTTATATATATTTAAACAATAATTGTAGCCAAGTTTATTGTGGTCATCAGGACAGGAAAGCAAAGCAGAAAGATCTGAAAACACTTGGAGTTAGGCCAGAGAAGAGTGAGTAAAACTGGGTCTAAAGTTGTTAAAGATATATTGCCACTAAAGAAATGCTAAATACTTGGCCTGGGGACCTTGGGAAAGATGGCTCAAGGGCATCTCAGGAATTGGCAAGACCACACCCTCTCAGGCTCTTGGGTGTAAAAGTAAAAATCCCTTTGAGCCAGACAAGTGGGGCACCCTGCCTGCACAGAAGTGCCTAGGAAGTTTTTTAACATACTCAGCCAACCCAGACACTCAGAGGCTGCTGTAGCCAGGGTCCCTTGAAGCTTGGCTATTGCTGGAGATGGCAACACACCTTGGTGGAAACCTCATGGTGAGGTTCTGCAGGAATACAGATGCTGTTAGGAGGTCATGGAGGCTTCCACTAAGATTTCAAAAGGAGGGCCTGAGAGGCCAGACAAAGTGCAGCAGGGTTGGAGTCCCTGCAGGCTGTGCCTGAGAGGGCAATGCATGGAGATGTGAGGAGGAAAAGCCAAAACTTCACTGGAGACCCCTGAGATTAAGAAACACCAATACCCTGGAACATCTGCTGAGGAAAGCTGCAGGAATTGAGCACAGACAGGCCAACAGAGAGCCCCTGTAAGCTGCAAACCAGCAAGGTCACAGGGGCAGAACTATACTAGCCCTTTGGAGAAGACCCCCATGACCTAGATGCTGGATATGGAGCTACAGGACTTGTTTGTCCACATGGATTTTGGTCTTGCTTTGGTTCCATTCCTTCTTTCTATATCCTTATTTTTTTTCCTTTTGGAATGGAAATGTTTACTTTTTATCTTTATATATTAGATATATGTAACTTGCTTTTGATTTTTATAGGGGTTTACACTGAGGTTTTTGCCTTGAGTTTTTAAAAGAGACTTTGAACTTGGATTTTTGGGGGAGGCAGTCTTGGAACTCTTTAGACTATGGGGACTTTTGTAAATGAACTAGATGTATTTTGCATTGTGAAATGAGTATGAGCTTTTGGGATACAGTGGTGGAATGTTATGGTTTAAATATTAGGTATTCATCCAAAGCTCATGTGTGAGGTTTAGAGGTGAAATGATTGGGTTATGATAATCTTAATCTAATCAGTGTTAATCCCCTAGTAGGGATTAATTGAATGGTAACTGTAGGCAAGTAGGGTATGGTTGGAGGAGGTGGGGTCTCTCGGGGGTACCTTTGTTGAGCAGAACTCTCTGCTTCATGGTGCCAAATTCCCAGCTGCTTTCCTCCACCATACCTTACCTTCAAGATGTTCTGTCTCACCTTGGGCCCCAAAGAAGGAAGTTGGTTGTTTATGGACTAAGACCTCTGAAACCATAAGCCCCAAAGTAAACTTTTCCTCCTCTAAAGTTGTTCTTGTCAGATTTTTTGGTCACAGCAGTGAAAAAGCTGATTAAACCAGAAATTCAGTTGCTGCAGATGTACGGGTTTATTTCTGGGCTGTCTATTCAGTTTCACTGGTCTATGTGTCTGTTTTTATGCCTGTATCATACTGCTTTTAACCTCTGTGTGGCTCCGAAGTGCATTTCAGGAATTATAATGCCTCCAGCTTTTTTTCTTTTTTGTTCAAAATTGCTTTGGCAACTTGGGGTCTTTTGTACTTCTATATGAATTTTAGAATCGTTTTCTTCCTAGTTCTGTGAAGAATGTTATGAGTATTTTATGGAGATTGCATTTAATCTGTAATATGGACATTTTAATAATATTTATGTAATATGGACATTTTAACAGTATTAATTCTTCCAGTTCATGAACATAGGATTTCTTTGGTGTGTGTATGTGTCTTCTTCAATTTCTTTCATCATTGTTTTGTAATTTTCATTATAGCGGTTTTCATAGCCTGGCTTATGTTTATTCCTAGTCATCTTACCCTTTTGTAGCTTATGTGAATGGGATTGTTTTCATGATTTCTTTCTTAGCAAATTTGTTACTGATTTTTATATGTTGATTTTGTGTCCTACTACTTTACTGAATTTGTACACCAGTACTAATCTTCTGGTGGAGTCTTTAGGTTTTTCTACATATAGAATCTATCATCTGCAAGCATACAGTTGGACTTTCTCCCTTTCTATTTCTATACTGATTACTCTGGCTAGTACTAAACTGTAGTAAGAGTGATGAGAGTGAACAGCTCATCTTGATCCTGTCCTTAGAGAAAATACTTACAGTTTTTACTCATACAGTATAATGGTCTTTGGGTTTGTCATGTGTAGTCTTTATTACGTTGAGGTATGATCCTTCTACACCTAATTTTTCAGGGTTTTAATAATGAAGTAATGTTGATGCTGGTCTTGAAAATCAGGATTGAGTCCTCATTCCCCTAGTGTTCTATATGAAACACCCAGAAACAGTGAGGCAAGAAAACAAGTTTTATTTAAGGGATAGAACAGAGAGAGAGAGGAAGAGAGAGGAAGAGAGAGAAAGAGAGAGAGAGAGAGAGAGAGAGAGAGAGAGAGAGAGAGAGAGAAAGAGAGAGAGATTGATTTTAGGTTTCCTTTCTTCTTCTGCCTACATGACCAAAAATGAGGAAAGGCAAGAAGAGAACTGTCCAGTGGTGATTGCCTGTGTTGGAAAGTACATTCCCCCCCCCGCCCCAGGCTGTTAGCAACTGACTGATGGGAAGTGCTATCTACCCTTTTCCTTTTCTTTGATGATCAACTACTTGTCCTTTACTGCAGTCTTTTTTTTTTAAAGAAATGCATTTTTTTAACCTTTATTTGTTTATTTAAATAGGGCAAGTGTTCTACCACTGAGCCATAACCCTAGCCCCTTGCCCTAGTCTTAATATTGAATTTTATCAAATGCTTTTTCCTGCATCTATGGAGATGATCATATGATTTTTATCATTCTGTTGATATACTATATTATGGTCATTGATTTGTGTAGGTTGAGCCATTCTTGTGTCCTACCTAGGGATGAAACTGACTTGACCGTGGTGAATGATCTTTTTCATATGCTATGAAAAAGATTCAACTTGGGGCTGGGGATGTGGCTCAAGCGGTGGCGCGCTGGCCTGGCATGCGTGCGGCCAGGGTTCGATCCTCAGCACCATATACAAACAAAGATGTTGTGTCCGCCAAAAAATAAATATTAAAAAATTCTCTCTCTCTCTCTCTCTCTCTCTCTTTAAAAAAAAGAAAAAAGAAAAAGATTCAACTTGCTTTTTGTTGAGAATTTTGGCATCTGTGTTCATTAGTGATATTGGTCTATAGATTCGTTTTGTTATTGTTGTAGTTGCGTTGTCCTTGTCTTTCTTTCTTTTTTTTTTTGTTACACTGTTGGTCTCATTGGATGAGTTTGGAAAGGTTCCTTCCCTTTCAATCCTATGGAGTAGTTTGAGAAGTATTTAGAAATGTGGTTTGAGTGATGTCTAATTTAATGAGATGTTTTATAGCATAGTATATAGTTAATTTTTAAGTGTATGTTAGAAGAAAATTTGCATTCTTTAATTGTTGCCTGCAAAGTTTAATGTAAAGTCCATTAATCGGCTTTTAATTGTTTTATTAAAATATTCTATTTCTTGGTCAGTTTTTTTGTCTTGTTTTTGGTCTGCATGACCTATCAATAAGTAAGAGGGAAGTTAAAATCTTATCCTATGGTTATGGATTTCCTAATTATTCCCTATAGTTCTATCAAATTTTGTTTTATATTGTTGACTCAACCTTATTGATATATTTAATCTTATCTTTCCTATCAATTTAAAATCATTGTATTTACCTGAAGAATTTAATATTGGTCATAAAATAATGATTAATAACTACTCTAGCTTACTTTCAGTCAGTTTGGTTGGCTATATAATTTTACAGTCTATTATTTCTAACACTTCTGTATTCTTGTACACATTTCATGCAAACATACATCTTTGGTTTTCATTTTTTTAATCAATTGTCTGTATTTTATCTATAAATTATTGTTTTTAAGTAGCAGGATCAATATATTGCATTTATAAGAGGTCTTGATTCTGCAAACTTTTTTTACATTTTCTATTAGCAGAACTCCTTTCCTTCCTTCTTCTTTTTTCTGATCAGATTGATTGAATTTTGTTTGTCCTTTTCTTTTTTCTATCCCTTTGTATTCCTCTACTGGGTTTAGAAATTATGCATCCAATGCTACCATTTAGTGGCTATGGCTATGCTTGGAAATTTACAACACATGTTTAAAAACCCAGCAAGACTATCATTGATCAATATTGTAATCATCTTCCAAATAGTCAAAGTTCCTTAGAACATTTTAACGATGATTAACCTCTTTTACCCACATGGGATTTTGTTTAGTTTTCTTTTTCTTTTCTAGTCCCAGAAGAAAATAGGCATTAATTAATTTATATATATATATATATATATATATATATATATATATATATATATATATATATATATACATTTAAAGATGTAATAGATGTTTATCAGTTTATTCTCCCACTGTTCTCAGATATTTCTTCATGGGGCTGGGGATGTGGCTCAAGCGGTAGCGCGCTTGCCTGGCATGCGTGCGGCCCGGGTTCGATCCTCAGCACCACATACAAACAAAGATGTTGTATCCGCCGATAACTAAAAAATAAATATTAAAAATTCTCTCTCTCTCTCTCTCTCTCTCTCTCTCCTCTCTCACTCTCTCTTTAAAAAAAAAAAGATATTTCTTCTGAGATCACTTCAGGAGTGAGGTTCATTCTTCCTAAAATATAATCTTTAGAAAAGAAGGTATTTAGGGGTTATGCTGTTTCAGTTATTGCTTTCATTTTCCTTCATTTTAAGAATCTTTATGACAATTGTTTTTTAATTGTGATAGTTAATAATTTTGCATTATGTAAACATCAACATACTTGGATTTAAATCTATCGTTTTGCTATAGTATTAGTTTTTGATTTGCTTTATACTTCTTTTGGTCTTTTTTTCCTTCTTTTTGCATTCCTTTGGATAAACCAAATATTTTTATACCTTATTTTTTTCTATCCCATTTCTTTGTTAGTTATAAAAGCTTTTATTCTTTTTGTGATTACCCTGGAGAGTCAACACAGATAACTCATTAGTGTCTAAATGCTATTGCCAACATTTTCCAATAACTTTTTAGCATCTGTTCATGTACTGCATTTTGCCTTTGGCCTGTTTTTGGTAAAAAATCAAATTACACATATTTTACATCTTAAATGATATTATTGTTTTTTATTTTTAAACAACTTTATTATGGTATGATTGACATTCAAGACACTGCACTCATTTAAGTGTATGGTTTTGACCTGTGTTTATGTTTGTAAAACTGTCACTACAACCAGGATAAAAGTTTCTTTGTGAGCTTTTGTAACTCCTCTTGCCTGTCCTTACATACTTTTAGGAATCACTGTTCTGCTTAGTTTGAAATTTTTAGAAACATAAATAAATAGAATCCAACAGGCATGTTTATGTATAATTGTTGTTAAATTTATCAGTTATTAATTCTAATTATTCTTTTTCGGTTCTAAATTTTCCAGTTTATTTAAAAAAAAAGAGATCCCAGTTCTTTGGAAAAATTAATAATCTTTTCATGCATTTTTGGACATTAGTTATAGTCATTTTGATATTTATGCTTATAATGCCAGTGTCTGCATTAGTAATGAGTCTTCTTATATAATTTACTTCTCTCTTGGTTTTCAGTAATTTTTTGTTTTCTATTTACTTGTATGCATAATTTAAATTGAATATTATAAGATAATATTTATAGACAGTAAATGTTCATGCTTACATAATCTTCCCTAGAAAATACTTAAACTTTTTTCTGTCATGAAAATAGAACCTGTATTTCAGGATTCCTCTGGGCTGGTCTGTTTCTGGTTTCTTACTGCATTGTAGCCCTTCATGTATTACAACTTAAAGCCTGACATTGCCCAGATTTCTTCTACTTTGATGTACCATGAACTCCAATTTTTATTTCCTCAGCATGGTGATACTACTAAAATGTGTACTTAGCTTTTTTCTCTTATCAGCTGTTTTCTACTTGCTCTTTCCTCTCACCTACATAGTTTAGGGGTTAGAAAATGCTCTGTGAGAGATTGTGTTAGAATTTTAAGTTACTTTTATAGTTTCCCTTTTTCTGATATTTTGGTCTCTCATGTCATGAGTTCATAGGTAGACATAAATTTCAATTTTTGTGTTTCTGACACCGTGACATTGATTCTACTAAGTGTAGGCCACAGTTTTCCATTTCATCCCTAAGGGATACTGGTAATCAGAAAATCTACAAGGGAAGAGCAATGATAAACTGGTCTCATCTAAAATGCATTTCTTTCTCTTGGCAATCTTGGCCCTTTAAGTCTCAGCTGCCTCATTTGCTCTTTGATGCTTCAGGTGAATGCCTTCATCATGATAGGTGATTTTTCTCGGTGCATAGTTCTAGGTGGATAGCTACTTCTTGACAGTCCTTTGAAGTCCTGTCTTGTGACATCCACTATTGCTGTTGGGAATTCTTCTATAATTATTGTTCCTGTAGAGTATTTGTCTTCATTGTCTGATTTTAAGATCTTTGTCTTTTAAGATCAGTGAGCCCCACAATTACTCCAGCTTATTTCCTGGACACAGTTTCTTGACTTCAACACAGGAACAAGGAAATCAGATAGAACCTGGAGTTTCCCTGAGTTGTAAAAACAGAGTAGATTTTGTTTTGTTGTGGTACTGGGGATTGAACTCAGGTATGCTTTACCAATGAGCTACATCCTCAACACTTTTTATTCTGTTTTGAGATATGGTCTTGTTAAGTTGTTCAGGCCAGCCTTGAATTTGCAATCCTCTTGCCTTAGTCTCACAAGTCACTGAGATTACAGGTATGTGCCAACACTCCCTGCCCAGAGCTTGTGGGGGGGAATTGGACAGCTAGAATTTGAGGGAATACTGCCATACAGGAAAGAAGAGCACAGAGAAATTATTCCAGAAAGCTGCCAATTTTTTCAAAATTTTTAACAGAGTAATGATGTGAGAAACCACTTAAGGCTGGGAAAAGAACCTCAAAAGGAATACAGGAAGAATTCTTAGAGCTCACACAGGACCAGGAATAGTGGGCCCACAAGGTAGAAAGACAAAACCTTGTCATTTATGGTGCATCAGATATAGTACTCAGAAGAATGCTAGTGGGACAATATTAACCCCAAAGACTTCTCTGGTCCTGCCGTCTTACAAGCTTAAAAGAAAGACTTATTAGGATCAAACTATTTCCAAGTAACTTAAATATATCCTCAACAATAAACTCAAGAGTATTCATAGAATAATAAAAATATCTAGCATTCAAGAAGGTAAAACTTCACAATGCCTGTCGTCTACTAAAAAATCACCAGAAAAATATGACCCATAATAAGAAGTGTATCCAATAGAAGAACCCAGTAGTGATACTGTTCATATACTAAGTGCATAAAGATGTTGAAATTATAACTATATTCCATATGTTTAAGAGGGAAGAAGAGTTCCTAAGCATGTGAAGTTGGGATATAGCAGATTAAAAATGCTTTACATTTGATAATTCCAATACATAAAGTCCTTGTATTGCTTTGATACTTTATTTGCTATTTCTGTCAACTCTCACACTTCTTTTTATGTTGGGTGAATTTTTATTTTTAGCTCATACTGTAATACTATAATTTATCTACATTTTGAGGATTTAGATTTTGCTTGTTTTTCTCCAAGGAGTATTTTGCATTTGCAAAATTTGGAATCCAGGAGATACTATAGTTTTAAGACAACTTCAGATTCTTTGGAGGATCCTGATTTCTGTTGAAGACTCAGGTTCAGTTCCTCCACTTTGCAGTATCCCCAGACTTAGTATTATTTTGTTTTCTTAGTGTTCTTCTGGGCATTTTGTCCTAAAGTAACCCTAGATTTTAAATTTTCTTACTGGCACTCTTTCATTTTTATCTTACTGGTCTCCCTGTCTCCTAACTTCTCTTACTATGCATAAAATGTATGTTGGCTCTGTTTTCCCACTTGCCATTATATTTTAGTTACAAAGCACTGATCAAGCCCATAGCAGGTACTCAACAAATATGTAGTACATGAATTTTTAATTATGAAAATATTGTCAATTAAATGAATACTTTGCCATATGACCTACCACATCAATATAAAAACATACAGTTTTTAAAATTATACTATTATTTCTAATTTTTGTTTTTAGCTTTGGAGTCTGAGTAAAATAGGGCAAGTGACTCTTACCACATAAAAATTTTATGTAAAACAGCCTTTATTAAATTTTTAACAAAAATTCTTATGTTGTCTGATTTACTTTGCTTCCACTTCATAATATTGATATATATTTAAAATATTAGATACATTTTTATTTTAACTGGAGTAAAAACACCCTTTTTGGTGCAGATTATCCAAGTGATTACTGAACCTTGATCTTTTGATTCTACTTTAACCTTGGCTTAATATTGTATTGCAGAATTTCCCAAAGGATCTTTACTCTTGATTTGAAAGAAATGATAATTGATAGACTTTCCTTTACTCACCTTAAAGTTCTTCAAAATAGGCCAAGACTCTGTCTTAAATTTTTTTGTGTGACCATTCTTGGGCTATTTCTACTATGCCTCAGTTTTCTTATTCATTAAACAAAGGAGTTAGAATACATTATTCTGAGATATAACTGGGGAATTAAAAAGCAAAGCAATTGTGATTAATATCTCTCTGTGTTTGATACTAGTACTCTATTATTTAGATTTCTGTTATGAATTTTTAATATCTTTATTTAGTAAATCTATAAAAATGGAAGGTGTAGACAGAATAACAAATCTGCAAGTACAAGATATCAGTCTGCAAGAGTTTGAGGAGAGCTATGAATGAAAAACAAATCCAGGATGAAAATAGAGACCTGGATACCTGGATACCTGGAGACAGATAATAGGAATACTGGAAATGTGAATGTTGTGGCCCATTCTTGACCTCTGACCTGGTTTTCCTTTCCTTTTCCAATATTTCTGTTTGTGGGAAAACAGACTCTCTTCTCTCTTCCACCCTGCCTGTGGTCAGGGGCCTGGCTTCCAACTCTTATGATTGATTAGGACAGGTCAAAACCAGGGACGTCAGCGTTTCCTTTTTTTTTTTTTTTTAAATTAGTTTTTACACAAATGGAGCACAACTTTTCATTTTTCTGGTTGTACATGTACATTTCTTGCAATCATACCCATACATAGGGGTAATAATGTCCGTATCATTCTACCGTTTCCCCCCTCACACTTCCCCTCCCCACCTCTCCCTCCCTTTTTTCTCCTCATTCTACCATATCCCCCCTCACACTTCCCCTCCCCACCTCTCCCTCCCTTTTTTCTCCTCTACTCAATCCAAAGTTTCTCCCTTCTTTCCTTGCCCCCTGCCCATTATGGATCAGCATCCACTTATCAGAGAAATCATTTGGTCTTTGGATTTTTGAGATTGGCTTACTTCGCTTAGCATGATATTCTCCAATTTCGTCCATTTATCCATAAATGCCATAATTTCATTCTTCTTTAATGCTGAGTAGTATTCCATTGTGTATGTATACCACAGTTTCTTTATCAATTCATCTATTGAAGGGCATCTGGGCTGCTTCCACAGTTTAGCTATTGTGAATTGAGCTGCTATAAACATTGAGGTAGCTGCATCAGTGTAGTGTGCTGTTTTTAAGTCCTTTGGGTATAGACACAGGAGTGAGATAGCTGGGTCAAATGGTGGTTCCATTCCAAGTTTTCTAAGGTATCTTCATACTGCTTTCGTTTTTAGTTGGGTTAATGGAATGCCTGAAATTTAATAAGAACCTATTTTAAAAGTACATTATTATTATTAAAAATTGGTACAAGTATAATGATGAATATATAAGAATTAAATAATATTAGTGGTGTTAATTTTGAAGAATAGGGAGCTGTATTTTCTATTCTATTGCCAATTTCAAAACATAAAATAGACATGATGACCGCTTCTAATATTTCAGAAAATATTTTATTTGCTTTCACTTGAATTAGAAGCATAGATTAAAAGAATTTTGATCATTACATGTTGAAATAATTACGCTTTTAAAATAATTTATTTTAATCTAAGATAGCTTATTATTTAATCTAAGATGGCTTATTAGTTCGAACAATATAAAATTGGGTTTGACCTTAGAAATTTTATTTCATATGATTACACTTAGTACATCTATATGTAAAACACAGACCAAATGGATTTTATCAAAACTATGAAGTATATTTTACATATAAAATTAAGTATGCTACTAAATATTTTCTTGGGCTACAAGCTAAGATATAATGTAAATTTATTTTTTTTTATCTGTGCCTAGTTTTACTTAAAAGGTAAAATATTAGATAATAATAAATGAATGCCTTTTCTTTCCCTTTGGTGTTAGGATTTTTCTGTTGAGAAATAGTAAGCAATTTAAATTAGTTAAGCCTGGATTGGAGAAGATGGCCGCGAAGGGAGTGCAGCACCCGCGTGTACTGCGTCACTGAGCAGGAAAAAGACAAGGTAGAATGGCTAAAAGCTAGCTTGTTAGGAATTTCCAGCAAAATTGGGGTGCTCCGAAACCTAGAGGAAGGATTTCCATCGCATAAGGACCAGCTACTGGAGCTCAAACGCGAGAGATTTGTCCGCACGGAGGGTCACGCTGCGTATGCAGCAAATCGCCCCGAGGCCAGAGTCTGCGGCGCTCCTGGGAAACGACCATAAGATAACAATGCAAAGATACAGCGCTACGGATTCTGCAGGCTCCCTCCAGCTGTGCAAATACTGTACTCAGAGCTGAATTCTGGGCCTGAGACGGGGAAGGAAGCCATCCAACTCAGTTCTCCACATCGGTCAGACCACAGAGGAAGCCAGTGGCCACCATCTTGGAGAGCTGATGTCATCATCTCTGTTTTTTGACTGATCACAGCTCTTTCAGCTATAGATCAGCGGGGAAAACTTAAGGGCCCCTCCCAGCTCTCCTGTGAGCGCAATAGCCAGACCGAGGGTGGCGCGGGAGTCGGTGGCAGCGGCGGCAGTGGCGGCAGCGGCACGGGAGCCGGCCGGAGCCGGCGGGAACCGCGGCAGCGGCGCGGGAGCCGGCGGGAGCCGAGGCGGCGCTGGCGCAGGAGCCGGCGGGAGCCGCGCGGCGCGGCACTCCCAGCTACCGCTCCCACCAGTGCTGACATCTGAGGTCTCTTGCACCAGATACGGGGGCGTGGCTACCAGAAGGTAAGCAAATTTGCTGGGGGTTCTCAGCCCCAAGCTCTACAAACTTAGGGCCTGAGGGAGGCAAACAAGGAGAGTGTGCCCAGGCACTAATGAAACAGCTGCTCCACGCGTGTGCAAGGTAGGCGGAACTGTGACCACCGACAAAACAGGCCCAGTGGACCGCCAGACACATCGCTCCAGTTGGGGGAGGGGCAGAGCCGCCGGGCGCCTGCAAGGTAGGCGGACCCACTACCCACCAGCAGAACAGGCACAGCAATCCACAGAGCGGCAGAGCCACCCCCCGAGCCTACAAGGTAGGCAGACCTGCGACCCACCGGCAGGTCAGGCCCAAAAATCTGCGGAGGGGCACAGCTGCCCCACGTGCCTGCTAGGTAGGCTGAACCGTGACCACCAACAGAACAGGCCCAGCGGCCGGACAGACACATCGCCCCGCCCCGGTTGGGGGAGGGGCAGAGCCGCCGGGCGCCTGCAAGTTAGGCAGACCTGCGACTCACCAGCAGATCAGGCCCAAAAACCGCGGAGCGGCAGAGCCACCCCCGGGCCTGCAAGGTAGGCGCACTTGCCACTCACCGGCAGGTCAGGCCCAACAAACTGCGGAGGGGCACAGCTGCCCCACGAGCCTGCTAGGTAGGCAGAACCCTGACCACCGACAGAACAGGCCCAGAGGCCGGCCAGACACATCGCCCCGCCCCGGTTGGGGGAGGAGCAGAGCCGCTGGGCGCCTGCAAGTTAGGCAGACCTGCGACTCACCAGCAGATCAGGCCCAGCAACTGCGGAGCAGCAGAGCCACCCCCGGGCCTGCAAGGTGGGCGCACTTGCCACCCACCGACAGGTCAGACCCAGCAACTCTCGGAGGGACACAGCTGCTCCACGCGCGTGCAAGGTAGGCGGAACCGTGACCACCGACAAAACAGGCCCAGTGGACCGCCAGACACATCGCTCCGGTTGGGGGAGGGGCAGAGCCGCCGGGCGCCTGCAAGGTAGGCGAACCCGCGACCCACCAGCAGAACAGGCACAGCAATCCACAGAGCGGCAGAGCCACCCCCCGAGCCTACAAGGTAGGCAGACCTGCGACCCACCGGCAGGTCAGGCCCAACAAACAGCGGAGGGGCACAGCTGCCCCACGTGCCTGCTAGGTAGGCTGAACCGTGACCACCAACAGAACAGGCCCAGCGGCCGGCCAGTCACATCGCCCCGCCCCGGTTGGGGGAGGGGCAGAGCCGCCGGGCGCCTGCAAGTTAGGCAGACCTGCGACTCACCAGCAGATCAGGCCCAGTGACCCGCGGAACGGCAGAGCCACCCCTGCGCCTGCAAGGTAGGTGCACTTGCCACCCACCGGCAGGTCAGGCCCAGCAACTCTCGGAGGGACACAGCTGCTCCACGCGCGTGCAAGGTAGGAGGAACCGTGACCACCGACAAAACAGGCCCAGTGGCCCGCCAGATACATCGCCCCGGTTGGGGAGGGGCAGAGCCGCCACCAGCGCCTTTTAGGTAGACAGACCTGCAACCGACAGACAGAACAGGCCTAGTGGCCAGCGGAGGGGCAAAGCCGCTGCTCACGCCTGCAAGGTAGGCGGACCTGTGACCACCGAAAGAACAGGCCCATCGAAAGTACAGGCACAGCGGCCTCCCGGCGTGGTAGGCACATTGCCTCAATTGGAGGAGGGGCAGAACCACTGCCAAAGCCTGCGAGGGAGACTTTGCAGCTATACAAGAGCAATATAAATATATAGGGGGAAAAATCAATAACACAACAGTTTCACCAAGCAGAAAGAAACGCGATCAGTATGAAAAGACAAGGAAAGAAAGGACCACAAGCAATGCAGGTCAACTCAACTTTAGAAGAGGTAATATCTGCAGCAGATGCAATGTCAGATAAAGAATTCAGGATATACATGCTTCAGATGATCTGGAGTCTCAAGGAAGACATTAGACAGCAAAATCAGACAATGAAGGACCACTTCGACCACTTCGACAATGAATTACATAAACAAATCCAAGAAGCAAAAGATCAATTATACAGGGAGATAGAGGTTATAAAAAACAAACAAACAGAAATCCTGGAAATGCAGGAAACAATAAACCAACTTAAAAACTCAATTGAGAATACTACCAGCAGAGTAGAACACTTAGAAGATAGAATATCAGACAATGAAGACAAAGTATTTCAACTGGAGAAGAACATAGACAGCTCAGCAAAGCTGTTAAGAAACCATGAGCAGAACATTCAAGAAATATGGGATAACATAAAGAGACCAAACTTAAGAGTCATGGGGATACAGGAAGGTATTGAGGTCCAAACCAAAGGAATGTGCAATCTATTCAACGAAATAATACGAGAAAACTTCCCACACTTGAAGAATGAGACAGAATCCCAAATCCTAGAAGCCTACAGGATGCCAAATGTGCAAAATCATAAGAGATCCACACCTAGACACATTATAATGAAGATGCCCAACATACAGAATAAGGAGAGAATTTTAAAAGCTACAAGAGAAAGGAAGCAGATTACATTTAGGGGTAAACCAATCAGGATAACAGCTGATCTTTCAACACAGACTCTGAAAGCTAGAAGATCCTGGAATAACATATTTCAAACACTGAAAGAAAATGGGTTCCAACCAAGAATTGTGTATCCCGCGAAATTAAGCTTCAGGATGGAAGATGAAATTAAAACCTTCCATGATAAACAAAAGTTAAAAGAATTTGCAGCTAGAAAACCATCTCTTCAAAACATCCTCGGCAAAATATTACAGGAAGAGGAAATGGAAAATATCAATGAAAACCAACAGCGGGAGGTAGTACAGTAAAGTGGGGGGATAATCAAAGAGGAAAACAAACCATGTTTAGTAACATAAATAAACAAATATGGCTGGAAGAACAACCCAAATCTCAATAATAACCCTAAATGTTAATGGCTTAAACTCACCAATTAAGAGACACAGGCTAGTAGAATGGATCACAAAACAAGACCCAACAATATGCTGCCTTCAGGAGACGCATTTGATAGGAAAAGACATACATAGACTGAAGGTGAAAGGTTGGGAAAAATCATATCACTCATATGGACTTCGGAAACAAGCAGGAGTGTCCATACTCATATCAAATAAAATAGATTTCAAGCCAAAGTTAATCAAAAGGGATGAAGAGGGACACTACATACTTCTCAAGGGAACCATACACCAACAAGACATAACAATCATAAATATATATGCCCCAAACAATGGTGCAGCTATGTTCATCAAACAAACTCTTCTCAAGTTCAAGAGTCTAATAGACCACCATACAATAATCATGGGAGACTTCAACACACCTCTCTCACCACTGGACAGATCTTCCAAACAAAAGTTGAATAAGGAAACTATAGAGCTCAATAACACAATTAATAACCTAGACTGAATTGACATATATAGAATATACCACCCAACATCAAGCAGTTACACTTTTTTCTCAGCAGCACATGGATCCTTCTCAAAAATAGATCATATATTATGTCACAGGGCAACTCTTAGACAATATAAAGGAGTAGAGATAATACCATGCATCTTATCTGATCATAATGGAATGAAATTGAAAATTAACGATAAAAGAAGTAAGGAAAAATCATTCATCACTTGGAGATTGAACAATAGGTTACTGAATGATCAATGGGTTATAGAAGACATCAAGGAGGAAATTGAAAAATTCTTAGAGATAAATGAAAACACAGACACAACATATCGGAATCTATGGGACACATTGAAAGCAGTTCTAAGAGGAAAATTTATTGCTTGGAGTTCATTCCTTAAAAAAAGAAAAAACCAACAAATAAATGATCTAATACTTCAACTCAAAATCCTAGAAAAAGAAGAGCAAAACAACAGCAAAAGAAGTAGAAGACAAGAAATAATTAAAATCAGAGCTGAAATTAATGAAATCGAAATGAAAGGAACAATTGAAAAAATTGACAAAACTAAAAGTTGGTTCTTTGAAAAAATAAATAAAATCGACAGACCCTTAGCCATGCTAATGAAGAGAAGAAGAGAGAGAACTCAAATTACCAGCATATGGGATGAAAAAGGCAATATCACAACAGACACTTCAGAAATACAGAAGATTATCAGAAATTATTTTGAATCCTTATACTCCAATGAAATAGAAGATAGTGAAGGCATCGATAAATTTCTTAAGTCATATGATTTGCC
Organism: Callospermophilus lateralis; assembly: GCF_048772815.1. Lineage (NCBI taxonomy): Eukaryota > Metazoa > Chordata > Mammalia > Rodentia > Sciuridae > Callospermophilus > Callospermophilus lateralis. The sequence goes on from NC_135308.1 coordinate 104,338,916, forward strand.
CAGATTGAGTCAGGAGGATATTGACAACCTAAACAGACCAATATCAATTGAGGAAATAGAAGATACCATCAAAAAACTACCAACTAAGAAAAGCCCAGGACCGGATGGGTATACAGCAGAGTTTTACAAAACCTTTAAAGAGGAACTAATACCAATACTTTTCAAGCTATTTCAGGAAATAGAAAAAGAGGGAGAACTTCCAAATTCATTCTATGAGGCCAACATCACCCTGATTCCTAAACCAGACAAAGACACTTCAAAGAAAGAAAACTACAGACCAATATCTCTAATGAACCTAGATGCAAAAATCCTCAATAAACTGCTGGCGAACCGGATACAAAAACATATCAAAAAAATTGTGCACCATGATCAGGTAGGATTTATCCCTGGGATGCAAGGTTGGTTCAATATACGGAAATCAATAAATGTTATTCACCACATCAATAGGCTTAAAAATAAGAACCATATGATCATCTCGATAGATGCGGAAAAAGCATTCGACAAAGTACAGCATCCCTTTATGTTCAAAACTCTAGAAAAACTAGGGATAACAGGAACATACCTCAATATTGTAAAATCAATCTATGCTAAGCCTCAGGCTAGCATCATTCTGAATGGAGAAAAACTGAAGGCATTCCCTATAAAATCTGGAACAAGACAGGGATGCCCTCTCTCACCACTTCTGTTCAACATAGTTCTCGAATCACTGGCCAGAGCAATTAGACAGACGAAAGAAATTAAAGGCATAAAAATAGGAAAAGAAGAACTCAAATTATCACTATTTGCAGATGACATGATTCTATACCTAGCAGACCCAAAAGGGTCTACAAAGAAACTATTAGAGCTAATAAATGAATTCAGCAAAGTGGCAGGCTATAAAATCAACACGCATAAATCAAAGGCATTCCTGTATATCAGCGACAAATCCTCTGAAATGGAAATGAGGACAACCACCCCATTCACAATATCCTCAAAGAAAATAAAATACTTGGGAATCAACCTAACAAAAGAGGTGAAAGACTTATACAATGAAAACTACAGAACCCTAAAGAGAGAAATAGAAGAAGATCTTAGAAGATGGAAAAATATACCCTGTTCATGGATAGGTAGAAGTAACATCATCAAAATGGCGATATTACCAAAAGTTCTCTATAGGTTTAATGCAATGCCAATCAAAATCCCAACGGCATTTCTTGTAGAAATAGAGAAAGCAATCATGAAATTCATATGGAAAAATAAAAGACCCAGAATAGCAAAAACAATGCTAAGCAGGAAGTGTGAATTAGGCGGTATAGCTATACCAGACTTCAAACTATACTACAGAGCAATAGTAACAAAAACAGCATGGTACTGGTACCAAAACAGGCGGGTGGACCAATGGTACAGAATAGAGGACACAGAAACCAATCCACAAAACTACAACTATCTTATATTCGATAAAGAGGCTAAAAGCATGCAATGGAAGAAGGATAGCATCTTCAACAAATGGTGTTGGGAAAACTGGAAATCCATATGCAACAAAATGAAACTGAATCCCTTTCTCTCGCCATGCACGAAAGTTAACTCAAAGTGGATCAAGGAACTTGATATCAAATCAGAGACATGGCGTCTGATAGAAGAAAAAGTAGGCTATGATCTACATACTGTGGGGTCGGGCTCCAAATTCCTCAATAGGACACCCATATTACAACAGTTAATAACTAGAAACAACAAATGGGACTAACTCAAACTAAAAAGTTTTTTCTCAGCAAAAGAAACAATAAGAGAGGTAAATAGGGAGCCTACGTCCTGGGAACAAATCTTTACTCCTCACACTTCAGACAGAGCCCTAATATCCAGAATATACAAAGAACTAAAAAAATTAGACAATGAGATAACAAATAACCCAATCAACAAATGGGCCAAGGACCTGAACAGAAATTTCTCAGAGGAGGACATACAATCAATCAACAAGTATATGAAAAAATGCTCACCATTTCTAGCAGTCAGAGAAATGCAAATCAAAACCACCCTAAGATACCATCTCACTCCAGTAAGATTGGCAGCCATTAGGAAGTCAAACAGCAACAAGTGCTGGCGAGGATGTGGGGAAAAGGGTACTCTTGTACATTGCTGGTGGGACTGCAAATTGGTGCGGCCAATTTGGAAAGCAGTATGCAGATTTCTTGGAAAGCTTGGAATGGAACCACCATTTGATCCAGCTATTCCACTACTCGGTCTATTCCCTAAAGACCTAAAAAGAGCACACTATAGGGACACTGCTACATCCATGTTCATAGCAGCACAATTCACAATAGCAAGACTGTGGAACCAACCTAGATGCCCTTCAATAGACGAATGGATAAAAAAAAGGTGGCATTTATACACAATGGAGTATTACTCTGCATTAAGAAATGACAAAATCATAGAATTTGGAGGGAAATGGATGGCATTAGAGCAGATTATGCTAAGTGAAGCTAGCCAATCCCTTAAAAACAAATGCCAAATGTCTTCTTTGATATAAGGAGAGTAACTAAGAACAGAGTAGAGACGAAGAGCATGAGAAGAAGATTAACATTAAACAGGGATGAGAGGTGGGAGGGAAAGGGAGAGAGAAGGGAAATTGCATGTAAATGGAAAGAGACCCTCAGGGGTATACAAAATTACATACAAGAGGAAGTGAGGGGAAAGGAGGAAAAATATAAGGGGGAGAAATGAATTACAGTAGAGGGGGTAGAGAGAGAAGAGGGGAGGGGAGGTGGGAGGGGGGATAGTAGAGGATAGGAAAGGCAGCAGAATACAACAGACACCAGAATGGCAATATGTAAATCAATGGTTGTGCAACTGATGTGATTCTGCAATCTGTATATGGGGTAAAAATGGGAGCTCCTATCCCACTTGAATCAAAGTGTGAAATATGATATATCAAGAACTATGTAATGTTTTGAACAACCTACAATAAAAATTAATTAAAAAAAATAAATAAATTAGTTAAGCCTAAGGATGGTTTAATGGTCAGAGTCAAATTATAATAGTAAAACATTGCATTTGGACTCTTTCAATAAAATGGAAGGTTTATTACTGTTTTTCAGTGAGAATAGTTTATTCCACATATTTAGTTAAGTGATTCTTACTTTATTAAAATTGTATCTTAATACACTTTCAAAATTGGCATTAAACTCACTCTGGAAGCACTATCACTTTTGCAGGTTTCTAATTACACTCTCACTTTACTTTCTATTTAGAATCTCTTTTTAATTTCACATTTAAAAATATTTTTAGTATTATAAGGAATTATATTTCAATTTTCAATGTTTGTTTTTCTGCCAAATTTAGTGAATAACAAACATTTTTTAAGTAAGCTCCTATTCCTAATAGGGAAAGGTAACCATCTGTGCGGTGTTTTAAAATTCTCTTTGTACACTGAAGTAACAGGATTTGATCTGAATATTAATGGATTAATGCCCTTGGGGAGCAAAAGTTTTATGATCTTATTGTATAAAGCCAAGTTTGTCTACTGAGAGTACCCTTTCTCCCTAATGGTATTCTATTGTGTTTGCTAGATAATTTTCTTTGTTGATATTTGAATCTTGGAATGATTCCTGTATTCATCTTTATTTATTTATATTACTTATATATATATTTAAAATTTTTGCTGCTGAGAATTGAACCCAGGACCTCATATATTCTAAGTATACCACTGAGCTATACTATGAGTCTTAATTCTCTTCTTGTAGTTATTTGTACTATGTTAAAATTTTCAGTTAGTAAATTTTAAAGAAAAAAATGAAAGAAAGAAATAGGATTCATGTGGTTATAAACTACATAAATTTACACAAATCTGTAATGAGTACTTTGTACTCGTTTTTATCTGATTTGAAGTAATTTGATTAATTTTCAAATGCCAGGATCCAATTTAATTTTATATTCTATTCTCTATTCCAGCCATAAGAAATAGTTCTTACATTTGGTATTCTAGTATTTAAAATATTAAATATTACCTTGGCCTTTAAAGAATATCTTCAGTATGTTACTTTAGGTTTGTCTCATATATGAGAGAGGCATATAATGGCAGATAAAACATAAGGAGGACCACTTTTTATTTTAATAAGGATAATTCTTTTTAAAAAGCTAGTAGTCATTTAAGTTATCAGATTTTGAGCTAATTTTTTCACTGACAAAACAAATTATACAATCCCAGAATTGGACTGGATCTGAAATGTTGTATAATCAAATCTCTTTCATTATTTCTGGCCAGGGGCCATTCCTCCTTGTCTGCAGTGAAAGGAACTTAGTTCCTCTGAGTCCATCCTACAAGCTCTTTTGAGTGGTTACTTCAATATATGAACTATTTAACAAGGAGATCTGTAGAAGATTGCCTCTGACATGCATTTCAAGGAGGATAGGAAGTATAGGAGCTAGTCAAGTGATGGGAAAGGAAGCAAGAGTATGATAGGCAGAGAGCTCTGCATAAAAACCCACGGCCAGCTTAGTCTTAGTGGAAACAGAATGGAAGGTAGAGAGTAACGAGAGACGGATAAGCTTGCATCAAACCAAGTGATGTCTTCTATGCAGTGTTGAAGAGCTTAAATTTGATACAATGGGGGAAATAATGATCATTTCAATGTTTTACATAAAAAGGGAAATAATGATCATTGAAATGTTTTAAATAAAGGGATCATGTGACCACATTTGCATTTTAGTTAGATCTGTGGGCTATGTGAAAGATGAATTTGAGATGGAAAAGGACAGTTATACATTTGTTGAAAAAAAATCTCATCCAGAGAAAATGAGAGCCTAAATTTTGAAAGAATAATATTCAAGTAAGGACCTAAAATAATAGGAGTGTTGATTGAAATGGAAGGTAAGCTGGAAGAATGAATTCTACCTGGAGTTATTCTGGAAATGATAAAATAGTAAATTCAGAAGTAGGCATGGATTTCGGGATGAGAAGGGCCACATTGGAGATGAGGGCATTATTATTTGTTGGGGCAAAGAGTGAGAATTTCTAATTTGTTTTTATATACTGAGTTTGATTTTCCAATAGGATATCCAGAAGGACAGTGGGCAAGTGAAACTCCTCTGTGGGAGATACTGAGGGTTAAAACCACGAGAGTGGATGAGACCATGTTGTGATATGATAAAGACTCAGGGAAGACCATGGGAACATTATAATTTGTGTGACAAGTGAAAGAATAAAAAAGTTGCATTGGTGTTAGGGAAGTCAAGAAAGAAGGATACTATGTCATATGCAGCCAAGATGTCTAGTACCTCAAAGGTCAATACATTTCTACTGGAGTTGGCAGTGGTTGAGGTAAATTACATCGGCCAGAAGAATTTTAGTGTTGTGTTTGCATGGCAAGTAAGATCTCAGTGAGGGATGTCATGATTCCTCTTTCATGAAGTCTACATGAAAAGACAGAGACAGTGGACAGTGTTCAAGGACATGAGATGAAGTAAGTATTAGTTTTAGGATTGACTTAAGAAACTTTTGAGGCAGGAGAAAGAGTGAGGAGAAAAGGAGAGCTTGGAGGTACAAAGAAGATGAAGGACGGTTGGAGCAAGATCCCCAGGGAGGGAAGGGTATTCTTTTAGAAAGCCACAAATAGGGTCTTTTCTGAGAGGATTACATCATCCTCTGAGAAACAAGGGAAGGAAGTAGGAATATCCCTGAAGTTAGACAAGTGGAGTGTGAGTGGGCAGGAGGTTGAAGGAAATCATGTTTGATGGCAATAATACCTTTTAGAGGTAGGGACCAATATCATATTCTAAGAGTGAAAGTGGCTTTACCTAGAGGCTCTGAGGGGAAATTTGAGGAGAATAGAAAGAGAATTGAAAAGAACAAGGAAAAGCTTTAGCACATTAATGTGTGATGTGGTGACAGCAGCTAATGTTTGGGATGATTATATTGTGACTTACCAACTATATTCAAATCCTAGCACATATTGTGGGGACACAGTGGTAACAAAAGGCCTTCACTTTGTTGCAGTTTATAAATAGGGGAGAATCTACACAGTAGGTAATAAAATGAAATATAATAAAGAGATAATATAATAATATTATATGGTGCCTCAGACCTATTGAATTTTTTACTCAAAATCAGTCCCAAACATGGCAATCACTTCTGTTCTAAACAGGGACTTGAGGACTCTGGAGCCTTCCAATTTATGACTGTCATTATTCAGTACCACGTTAGGCAAATTTCACTTGCATTAGGGATCAAGAAGGTGCCAGGGAACTAATTTAATCTGTATCTCAGAGTGTAGCAGGTGAGACCAGCTTAGCTAATTATTGTTTTTATGTTCTAATTAAAATTATTTATTTATTTATTTATTTATTTATTTTACATATACATGAAAGTAGAGTGTATTTTGACATATTATACATGCATGGAGTATAACTTACCATTCTTGTAATTGTACATGATGTGGAGTTGCACAGTCCAGTATTCATATCTGAACAAAGGAAAGTTATGTCACACTCATTCTACTGCCTTTCCTATTCCCATCCCTGCTCACTTCCCTTTATTCCCCTTTGTTTAATCCAATGGACATCTATTTTCCCCTACCTAACCTCTTACTGTGTGTTAATCTTCGCATATCAGAGAGAACATTCAGCCTTTGGTTTTTTGGACATTGGTTTATTTCAGTCCCACCAACAATATATGAGTGAACCTTTTCCTGACATCCTTGATGATATTTATTGTTATTTGTATTCTTGATAGTTGCCATTCTGACTGGGTGAAATGAAATCTCAGTGTAGTTATAATTTTCATTTTGTCTAATTGCTAGAAATGTTGAACAGTTTTTCATATATCTGTTGAGGGTAAAAGCATCATCTTCTCCTCCCTGGACAAAAATGAAGACACATTCCTTAAGACTGCTTCTGTCTTCTGGGAAACAAAAAGGTGTGAAAATGCATCGGAGGAGAAGGTATATGGCATTAGCTATGATGAGATTCCAACCAAAGGAGCTGAAATTATGAAATGGAGATAAACCAAGCTTTCAATAATAATACTTGTGTGTTGGATCAAGTCTTGATTGAAGTCATTCCATCCCTTTAGTTAAATAGTTTGCTTTATTTTCTGAACATTTATTGTATGCAGAAAACCAATTATGTTTGGTTTAGGGAGCAAAAATGATCTTAAAAAAGGAAGAAAATCTGAGAAGAAAGCAAATAAAGAAAGACTCCTTATAATTTAAACTAGTTTTAGTTTTGTTTTTGTTATTTGCAACAGAGAACATCCTCACTGGATGTGAATGTCTGGTAATGTGTCTTTACCAATGTTCTGACTTTAACAAAGTAGATATACTCCTTTAAATCACTGCAGATGCCATTTGTTTCTTGTGTATGTGGATGGCCAAATCATGTAGGAGGTTTGGGAGCAGAAGTCTTAATGGATAATAGTGTTAATTTCAGCTTGGAGTCCTCTGTAGGAAAATATCCCCTCATTTTCTCTTTTATATTTCCTAGTCAGCATCTTAATGTGTAGTGCCATATTTTTTTCTCTAAATTAAAATAATCTTGCTCGGAGTTTTGCCTTATGAGGTGAGTAGAGGGTACAATATTGGTAAATTTTTTAGATGACCATTTCTATCACTAAAGGTTTATGGAAGTCTCCAGAAATATAGGGGTTCTGAAAATAAATTCTTCAGTTTGAATTTACCTTTCTACCCCTTCTTCTAATGCTGCTTGGGTTATGGTCTTCTATCATCTGTTTGGCTCTATGGCTCTAACATGACTGATCTACTCGGCTCATGTGCTTCTAATGGAGGTGGGTGGCTGCACTATCTGCCCCATTCATTCCCTGAGGTCTAAATCATTATGATAACCTGGATCTCCCAGGCCATGACCCTTGATACCTTGATCTTCACCAGAATTCACCTAGTCATCCCTAAATGCTCTGCCATGTTGGAGACCTAAGTCTGTGTATGCTTTATGAATCTAGAAGCCTCTGCTCTTTCTGATCCTCTGCATTAACAACCTCCCGAGAATAGGGCCATGAATGAAAAAGAACCATGATTTTAAAAGGTCTGGCAGTGAGGGAGAAATGAAATGTTCCTTTTCATTCTTTTGCTAATGAGAATACAGAAGCAAAATATTTTCTGAGGAATTTTCTCTTACACTTGTCTACCTATGTCTTCCACAAAGTATATGAGCACATCGTATACTTTTAAATATGTTTCTAAATAATCTTGTTAAAGTTTTTTTTTGATATCTTAGTGGTCCTAAGCTCATTGAATTTCCAGGATAAATTCTGATATTCTAGGCCATTTCAGTTTACTCTAGCTAATATTGTATCTAGCAGTCCCACTCTTATCTCACTCACGTTCAATAGATGCATAGGTTTGTGTAACATCAGATTATTCTGATGACTCTAAACTATATTTACAATCACCTTCACCATATCGAGATTGATGATCTGCATAATTCAAGATGGATCTTATTGGTAACATAAACATATACTTAGATTTATAAATACATATATATGGTCATGTCAAAAATGTATCACTCTTTTTTTTTTTTTTTTTTGGTCTTGGGATTGAACCTAGGGGTGCTCAATTAATGAGCTATATTCCCTGTTCTTTTTATTTTTTTATTTTGAGTCAGTGTCTCGCTAAGTTGCTGAGGCTGCCTTCAAACTTGTGATCCTCCTGCCTCAGCCTCCTGAGTCACAGAAATATACCATTCTTAATGATGCTTGTTTCTTCTGATGACTTATAAGAAATGTTTTTATTCTGTTATTTCCTGAAATTCCTCTAATGAAAAATGTTACAAAACTGCACACTCTGTGACCTATAGGAAATGTGGCATATGCAATCAGCCCCCCATGTCTCTGGGCTTTATATATTTATGTTCAACCTATTACAGATTGAAAATGTTTGAAAAACATTACATGTGTACTGAACATGGACAGATTAATTAACTATGCAGTATAACAAGCATTTTAATAGCATTTACATTATACAAGGTATTATGAATAATCTAGTGATCACTTAAAGTATATGGGAGGATGTACATGGCATATACACAAATATAATGCTGTTTATATAAGGGACTTGAACATCCATGGATTTTGGTATTTGTGGAAGTTCTGGAACCAATCCTCTGTGGATACTGAGAGACAACTATAATTTATTATCCAAACCAGTATACTTCAGAAAGGAGGGAGGTCACTATTATTAATTATGCCAGAATTATAGTTATAAATCACTACTGTCCCATGCCAACACTACGAATGGTCACCCCACAGGGCAGAGATAGTAAATTTTCACGTGATATTCTAAGATAGCTCCAAGGTTCTTGATTGGATTGTATTGAAATATCATTTTTGAGAGCAGTCATCTGATGGCAGTCTGTATGTACGTTTTTAGTATTAGGTGATCAATCATGGAGTTAATTTTAAAGTTGTCCACGAGAAACTTACAATGAAATTTGACTAAAAATATGGGTCAATACCAGTTCTAACCTTAATGTATTGTAGCACTTTTATTGTTTTTTTCCAGTGAATTTCAAGCCATGTCAGCCTGCCATTTTGTTCTAATGACTCTAATGGCCGAAATTAGTACCAGACAATCAGCTTGCAATGACAGCATAAATGGTACTGTCATGTTTCTCCTTTTTATTAACTTGTATTATTTCAGCCAGTGCAAGTCAACCCACAATGTTTTATTTGCAACTCACTCTTAAAACCACCACCATTATTATTTGACTCTTAAAGTACATCCATTAATAATTTTTTGACACATGAATATGTTAAGAAAGAAATTCACATTTAAATCTTAAATGAACTCTAATTTCCAGTTCTTGTGGTTCTTGGTTATAAATTACTGAATTAAATAAATAGATCTTGGTTTGATGCCAAAAGGACTTGCAACAAATGCATTCATGAGTGAAGAGAGTTTATATGAGTCTAAAACAAGATCGTATTTCCTCTACATTTTGAAATAATGGTTGATTCTGAGCCCTCTCCTGATTTGCTCACAGCTGTATCTCTGACACCTAGGACCTTGTCTGGCATATAAGGTCACACATTAAATATTTGTTTAAGGAATGAGTAAATATATTCTTTGTAGTTTGCTTTAAGATATGTATGTCATATATTTTTACTTCTAAGCAGTCTATGCGTAAAATCTATTTACTGTCATATTCCTGTCAATGTGTTGTGTGGAGGCTTGAAAATATCTGGCTTTCCATTAATTGAATTAATTAATTGGATCAATTAATCAACAAGTTCTCTGATAACTTTCAATACTAGTGTTATTTGTTTCAGTAGAGAGTTTTCCACATTTTCCTTTCAGTTATGCAGTCATGTTCTGCCGACTTTTGTATTTGCCCTTTGCTTCTCTAGCACAGGTCAAGAAACCAGGTAATGAAACCCAATCTGCCTTTTTACTTTTTTGTTCCATCTAAGAATTTAAGTAGGATAGTGTTTCTGTTAGCCTGGTTTCCAAATGACATTAACGTGCTATTTTAATAAAAGTGAGATCCAAGGGAAAGTTCAGTAATTAAATCTTAAAAGATTATTTTTTTCCTATTATATTTTTCCTATGGCTATATAAGAGCTAGAGTGGTCATTTCCAGATGGAAGCATGCGTGTGTGCACGCAAGCACGTGTGCGTGCGCACACACAGACACACAGACACACACATAATTTCATAACTTTTAAAAAGGTGATATTTTCTCTAGTGAGAAATTTTATTATAAGACTTCAGACCTATCCAACTTAATTATAATTTTTACATCTATATAATCTATCTTATCATTATTCATACATGCTTTGTCAAGAATGGAGATAAGTATAACAGAGAAAATTTGTCTTTCGAGAGACCAGGGTGATCTATGTTCAATTTTTTATTATTCTCACTTAAAAAAAAATCTTTCTAACCTTTCAGGATACTAGTGCCCTCATTTTTCTCCTTTATCATAAATCAAAAAATTTGTTTGGACTAATTGTGATATTGGTAATTTTTAATTCAGTGTTCATTTAAAAATATTTTTCCTTAAGGTATTTGAACTTAAACATTCTAAGTTTGGTATTTGTCTTTGTGAATGGGATTTTAGGGATCTGAGTGGAAAGCATATTTTGCTGAGATAATACACATCCATGGCTTCCTCACCCTTGAGGTTGCTCCTGTGACTGCTCTTGAGTATGAACTATTTTAAAGTCATCTGTGACTTATTACAAAGATTTTATTTCTTTTTCAGGTCTTCATGTACCTTAAATAATTGTATCTTCTTATAAATGAGGTTGTGCTTCATTTTATCATCTGATCAGCATTAAGAATAGATCTAATGAAGCAAAAGGAAATGATATGGAATTTAGATAACTCCTTTATCACTTGCCTTAAGTAGTTTCAGTGTGAACCAAAGACACATTCATGAAATAAAAAATAGCAAGTAGTGTGTGCTAATTCATTTTGTTTTCATGCCACAATAATGAACAGTCTCTGGATACTAAATTCTCACATTAGGATCATTTTGCTGTAGTATCACGTGTGATATGATGATTATCTTAGACTTTATTCATGATCATTTATTTTTACAAAAGAATAAAAAAAGATATTATATATTAGTTTCACCCATAAAACTGTCCTATGGCGAAGACTTCATAATTCAGTGAGAACATAACGATTTAATAAAATAGAGATGTGTGTATTTTGATTTACAATGTCTGTTGATTTCTGATACTATTTATATTTCAGGTCAGTTGCTGCGGTTAAAAATGTTTCGAGAGGATCATGGATCTTGGATGACGATGTTCTTCAGCACAATTCTCTTTCTCTTCATCTTTTCTCACATATACAACACGATTCTTCTGATGGATGGCAACATGGGGTAGGTTATCTTTCCCCTTTCTACTGTGGTGAGTGTTAAGTTTGAAATTCAGAAGAATTCAATCAGAATTTTTTGGTTTGTAGTAACTTGAATCTCCTTTACAAATAGCCTACCCTGAAGAGGGATAATTGTGTTTTCCCTAAGGTGTACAGAATTTTTTCCCCAATAAACATAGTATTTTACAATACTTAGATTTGTTCCTTATATTTTCAGACTTTTCTGTGGGGTAGTTTGAAGGCAGGTACTAGTTTTATTATAGTGACAGAATATGAGAAATAGTAAACTTAATGACTTGCTTATATTCACCTCGTTAGTACAGCAAGGATGCAAGGAGGATCTTCATGTTTGCATTTCTAACACTCTGCAGTGCCTGGCTAAATAAGGTACTTGACATTTGTGGCTTTTAATTCAGTAGTTAATTAATTAAATATTTATTCTTTGGTTATAGTTGAACACAACACCTTTATTTTATTTATTTATTTTTATGTGGTGTTGAGGATTGAACCCAGGGCCTTACTTACATGTGCTAGGCAAGCGCTCTACCACTGAACTACAACCCCAGCCCTTATTTATTTATTTTTATTTTTTATTTTATTTATTTTTTACTCTTTTGACAGTTCAATAGAGAGACCTTTGTTATAAATGGGTCATTTCAAAAGTAGGCTACCTTGAATTAAATGCTTATCAAATCATTAGAGTATGAAGATGTGCTGATAAATAGATTGCAGTTTTCTCAAACTTTTTCCAGTTCTTTCATTATATAATGAGACACAAGGATTGGTCCTTTGGCAGAATTTCCTCTTGGTTTGCCCTCAGTAAATTTTAAGGGCAGCATACAAGGAGATTGGTTTAGCTTACAGCATTAAGAAATTAGCTCAGTGTTAATAATAAATCACTTTAGATATTTGTTATTCATTGAGATAGTTACTAAGGAAGGTCTTGATCTACCCTTCCCAACAGATTGGAAAGCCAGATAATATCCTTTTCTTCTAAATATTAGTCTAGGCAAGATTATTGCCAGTTCTATAGTAAGCAGTTTTTTGATGTTATGTATAGATTTTAGCATCATGTTCAATGCTGAAATGAAAGATAATTTAAAATTCTGCTTTTTCTCCACCTTTAAAGGGAAAATCAGATATTTTACAAGTTTTATACTTTAGTCCTTGATAAGAAGTGATAAATTCAAGAATTCAATTTTAGATCAAATATTCAGAGCTCATAAAGTTATTAAAATGCTTTGTAATTTTTTCTTGTAGTTAGAATTGATGCTATTAATATTGAATCTATTTTTAAGTGATGCAGTTACAGACTCTAACCTGGGGCTGCTTAGAATGTGTATTATTTCTAGTAACAGGAATAATAATAATGTAGTATATAAAATATATTCTTTGTTCAGAAGTTACCTTTTCATCTATTTTTATTTTTATATGGAGCTAGTGAGGAATATGTTAACCAGAAATGCTTACTCTGAAGAAAGTAGAAGATGAATCAAATGTGGTAATAAATAGTCCCTTGCACACTGCAAAGCATGCAGTAGCTAATAATAAAAATAATCTTAATGACAGCTAACAATTACTGAGCACTTCTTAATGAGACATGAATCATCTCAAATCTCACACTGACCCTATGCAATAGGTATCATCTCCATTTTACAGATTAAGAAACTGAGGACTAGAGAGGTTTTGCCACTTTCCCAAGTTTACATTCTAATTAAATATTCATTTTAAGCAGCAGTAGAGAAAGAGTTGAAGAAGTAAGTAGTGAATATCAGTAACACAACCCTTTGAAAAGCTAGCACAGATCTGACTGAGGGCTGGCTTTGCTACTCATTCGCCACATGTGTACTAGTCTTTCTTTGAATTTCAATCACATAAGCTGAGTTTGACAATTGAAAGGAGTAGTAAGTACATGCAGGAAATAAGATAGTAGTTTAGAATTTATGTGTACTATCTTAATGAAAATTATAAGTGGTTCTCTTTTATTCTCAGACTAAATACATTATCACGTTTCTATGTAACTGTTGAATCCTTTAGCAACGCACCTCATTTTTTTTTCTAGAAAAGGATGTTTTGCTGAGAAGATTTACAGGTATAATTTAAAAAAAATTCCAAAGCCAGGAACAAATTATTTAGTTCTACAGATTAAAAAAAAATCACTGTTTATAAAAGATGTTTACCCACTTTCATGATACACATCATTTGAACTAGTGAACACTTCAAAGTAGGAATGTAAATCTGAAGGAAATTCAGTTCTAAGAGCAAATAGATAAACTGTACTTTGGAGTTTCTTCAGGGGAAACTGTTATTTGAGGCATTTCTTCATCCTGTGCGGGGCAGAAAATGATGCCGTCTGAGTGTGGAATGGACACTAAGCACACAGACATCTCAGCTGACTGGTTTATATCAGATGATTGTCAGTGCTAGAGGAATTCAGGATTCTTATTTACTGAATTTTATTTGCATGGAGGATTTCGGTCTGTCTTTGTTTATGAATTTCTCTAGGAATACTGGCCTAGCACAGTTCCCAAAAGTGTTTTAGAGAATTTTCAGTGAAGGCTAGACTTGAGTTCATATATTTTAGGACTCCTTTCCAAACAACAAGACTTCAGGAATAGAATGAGAGCAGTGAGTCGCTGTACTGCTTCAGAGAGGGAGAAGAAAGAAATTTCCCCATACTGGTCCACTTTTTAAAATGGTTTATTTTATTTTTTCCAGTTTTAGAACTGGGTGTAAATATGGGCTAAGCTGGAGTCCTATGATGTTTTGCCACAGAGAACAGAATCACGAGGGTCATCTAGAACAGAACCTAGCCACAACTGACTTGATAAGGGTCAAGTTGCCTGGCTCCTGTTTTTTCATTATGGGGAATTCCCTGTGGCAGGCACTGACTCTTATGGCTTTAGACACCTTAGGGGAGCCGAACAGAGAGGCCGTCAAACAGAGAGGAAAAGAGGTAAGGTAACTGAAGGGGCTAAAAGGGACCAAGACTCAGATTGTCCAGATGTCCTGGCACTGTGGAGAAATTACCGCACTTTCCTTTGTTTCCACCACTCCACACCTCACAGCACCAAAACGATGCTTTTAAAAATCTCCTTTTGTTCTTTAAGTCACCTTTACTAAATAAAATAGTGAGGTGGTAGGTGAGGGTTGTGCTGCAGAGAAAGTGCTGGCCCTGGGCAGTTTTGTTTCTAACCCTTTTAGGAGCAATTTTTTTTTTTTCCTCACAAGGTGGCAGACTAAAATAACCTGAGGCTTCTACTGCACAATCCTTAGAACTGCTGGAAAATATAATGCAGCTGGATAGGCTCTTAATATGCAGAGCTGAGATTACACAAAGGTAAGGAAAAACTAAGGTCAGAAAAGCTGAAGGACCTAAAAACCTGTCCAGCAAACCTGTGGGCTGATGCTCAGTATCAGTGACTTCTGGACTTGAGGTTTTACCCTCCTGCAGGGACCAGAAACAAGAATTTAGGCTTATATGAAGTGAGACATTTAAGCAAGTCTTCATATTAGACAGTTCTGCAAAGGGTTGTGGAGGAAAAGCGGGCTGGAAACAGAAGCATGAGCACGGACAGGTGCTGGGGAAGCCTGTCGGACGCCACACTGGGCTCCAGGGAGGAGAATTTCGCCAGGGAACTCATCTGGACACAGTTTTTTGGCTTTAATGTACAGGATCTTTGAATGTCAATGTTAGGATCTTTGAACACCTACCTACTGCCAAACATTCCTTACACTGTCTTTTTCCCAGTTTCAGATTCTTACCTCCCTCTGGAGCCCCTACCGCCATAGTTTGGAGAGTTTCTGTTTTATCATGCAGACCAATTTCATTCCCTTTTTGCCTCAACTTTTGTTCGCCTTTGATTTATTTGGGGCCACTTTCATAACCCAAATCATGTAAAGGCATTTTTTAGTCCGAAGAACCAGTATGCTGAGATGATTGCTGCCTTCTCAGGATACAAAGGGGCTGCTGCTGCCAGAGTGTCTTGGTCTTGGGTTTACAGTATAATTGTTTGTTTTGCTTTCCTTCTACTGTTTGGCTATCTCTTGGGAGAGAAAAGGGAAGATATTGAAGAAAAAGGGGCAAAGTGATCATTCAAAGAGTTACATAAAAAAAAAGTTATATAAAAACCACAGTTGAACTTCTGCAGTGACAATACAATATATTGCATTATTTACAGGACCAAAAGCCCCCATAAAAGATGAGATTAATAGGGAAGAAACACGAAAACATTTTCTTCCACAGTTCTGTGATTTTATTAAAAAATGGTTCCAAATGAATTTTCTTGAGGCCCTCTGTGTTCAACTAGGCAACTTACAGGCACTCCATTTAGACATTCTTTATTTAGTAGGAATGAGAAGGGATGTGCTCCAAAGTCCAGGTCAAGGTCTTTACTGACTAGAAACTGAGCAGGTCACTTACGGCTAGGAAATATTTTTGGTTTTTGGATACTTCAAACACTTTGAAGTTGTCCTTCTGAAGAAATTATCAGTAATCTAATTTTTATAGCACCAATAGCATAAAGATTTAATTCAAGAAAGGCTTGGTTGGTCTTTTCAAATATCCTCATCCGCCAAAGGATAATGCGTATCTCAGGTCAAGCAAAGAAATGGTGTGGGGAGGTAAAGCTAACATACCAAGGCTGCCATTCAAAAGACTATTCCGAAAAGAGCCACTTGATGGCAGCAAAAGGCACGTTTTCAGCACTGATCAGCTCATGAATGAGTAACAGGTTTTCTGGTAAAAGAAGGGAATCTTCCTTTTCAGTTCTAAACCTTGGTGTTAAAGTATTTGTCTTGTTGTTCATGAACCTTTTGCAGAAATCCACAGTGAACTCTGTAATAAGCACTGATTACCTTGTGAAGTCCCTGGCTCCTTCTCATGTTCTGACATAGGCTTAACACATTCCTACAAATATATCTGCATGTTTATAGACTTATTCTAGTATTACAAAAATGGCAAGAATTATATTTATTACTGAGGAACCTAGACATTTTATTCATCCATAAAAATTCCTCTGTGAACTGGAATAAGTTTTCAAATGGTGCATACATAGTATTTAAGGGCAGGATATGAAGATGCTGAAAAAAAATTCCTTTTCAGAGAATTTTTACAAATATTAATTAACATATCAATAGGTGTAAGTATTTCAGAGAGAACTTGAAAATGGGACAAAGCGATATAAGCAGTTTTGAAAATGTGTTAATATTCATATTTTAGACGTCAACAGTGAACATGTGAAGTAGGTGGTGGGTATGATAAAATTGAGATAGGTTTGGTCTCTTTTCTGTCTCCTTTCTGATGAAGTTTAATAAGAAACCCTGTGGGAATTCACGTGGTGGTGAGCACCCCCAGGAGGTGTGGGCTGACAAGAACAAGTGAACTAGGGCAGGTAGCAGAGGAGAATGCTTGAATGGATACTTTTCTGAGATCTAAAATGCATGTTTTCTCTGTACAGAGGGACAGCCCAAACAAGCAAGGATGAATAAGAAAAATAAATAAGCGAAAGACTAGCAGAGACTTAAAGGACTGAATGAAACTGCTCAAGGTCTAGTGCTTTTAGAGTCCCTGCACACGGCCGACCTAAGCTTTGCCCCCTGAGACGCTCCCATTTACATGATGTGTCCCACATCAGAAAAGACTCTGATTTATAGCTTTGGTGTCTGTTGCCAGAGGTGTAGGTTTCAGTGAAGTATTATTCCCAAGACTGAATTACCGGTTAATGGGATAAATTCAGGGTGAACTTTCACTTTGAGCAGTATTTTATTTTTTGACTGGGTTTACTATTTTCACAATCTTCATTAATGTTTTCAAATTCCTTACTTGAACTTTTTTTTTCTTTTTCTTCTTGCCATTAAAAAAAAACATTTTTAATGGACGCATAGTAATTGTACACATTTTTGCATACAGTGTGATGATTTGGTAAATCTAGTCACCACCGATCTAGAAGTAGCAGGCAGGTACACCTGTTTACTAAGAACCATTACATTTACTTGCTGCTCTTCAAGTAGAAAATTGCTTATCTTGTTACCAACGTTTACACCGATAGATTCTTCTAAGAAAGGAATGTTTCTGTTTGTTTCTTTGTTTTTAAAGCTGTTATATTTACTGGGGGTGGGGGGAGGAATGGTAAGAAAAAACTTAAATGGTCTTGAATGACTTTAAACTACCAACTTTTGTATGACCCAAACTGACAAAACTGAAATACAAAGCTAGTGACATGAATTGTGGTAGATTAAAAAAAAAAAGACACATTCTTTCCAAAGGTATATAATGAGGCACTTTGTTAGGATGGGTAGCCGGTGGAGAACTGGGGCAGGGTTCTGAAGCTGAGTGGGAAGGGCGCTTGGCTGTAAGTTTTAATTAGGCCTCGAAGTACTCAAGTCAAGGCTGAAAAGCTTGATTGGGCTGCTAAAACAAGGCTGAATGCAAATTCTGCTGGAGTGGTGCTTTAAATAATTTGTTGGCTTCACTCTTAATTAGGCTAAACATTGACTTGCTTGTATAATTAATTCACCATAATAGCACCATTAATTAGTAAGGCTGGGAGTAAGGGGCAAAACTGGTTGCTGGGAATGGGTTGGTGAGAAGAACAACTTCTGAAAGGAACGTATGGGTCTAGTCAAGAGGGTTGACCTGTTGAGTCATAGGAGAGAGGGAGGAGGGGAAGGGAGGGGTGAGGAAGAGAAGGAGAATGGGACTTAATTAGCTAGAGAATTCAGGAGTAGGGTACAGCTTCTTACTTTAAATGCTCTTGGTATTGCAGTACTTTGTTTTAATAGCACAAAGGCAAAATAGTGCAGCATATCTGAATTATTATATGTTCAGTTAGTGTTGTCTGAATTGATGAAGTTTTAAAACATTATTAAAAAACATAATCAATGCTATATCCTTGTTACTCTGTGAGAGAACATTATTATCTGCCCACAGTCAACATTGATTTGACAAACTTAAGAAGTGTTCTGTGGTCATTGTTCACAGTTGTTTCCTCCAACTTTCTCATTAAATATTTTATCAGCTTGTCACAAGAGACAACTAGGAAATAGCACACCTCGATGTTAGCCTCATCTTAGTCACCTCCTGGAAAAATTAATGGTGGAATAGTGTGATAGTTTCCTCATTTTTCAGAAATGGGTTGTTACAGCATCATCACTAGAATCACTACTCACAACATCATAATCACCAATATTAATCTGGAGGAAATGCTTGCTTCTGAAGTGCAGAAGCAAACTAAACCCAAGTTCACTGAAAATCTCAGTTGCCTTTAGCTTTATTTGGTATGAAAGGCAAAGTGATGTAGTAGAAACAGCATGGTCTTTTGTCCTAACATCCTTAACTATATGAGCTTGTGTTAATTTCCCCTTCTGAACCTTAGTTTCCTCAAGTGCAAAATGGGATATTAGTACTTATCTTAGGGTTGTTGTACCAACCAAGAAGACTATGTGTGCCAGTCACTTAGTATGATGCTCACGTGATAATGAACACCCAATAAATGTTAGTTGCTATTATAATAATATAAAATATATGCTTTAGTTTCTCAAATGCAGTATATATTCTCAATAAATATTAGCTGCTATAGTAACAACAACAAGTATTTTGCCAATATAATGAAATAATCTTTTATGTGTGGGTGTGAGGACTGGGGATCAAATCTGGGGCCTTGTGCAAGCTAGGTAAATGTTATACCACTGAGCTACATCCCCAGCCCCAAGATGGTAAAATTTATGACAAAACAATTATTATATTACTATATGCAATTTTAGTAATTATGACTACTTTCATACAAAATGCCCAAATGAACAACTGGCACCAGTAGGTTTTAATATGAATTTCCTGAGCCATAATACATATATATAATCATAAATACACTTCACTTAAAACATGAAATTAGTCCATGGAATTCATGGCTTCTGGCTCAAATGCTATTGGAACTCATTTCTATGAATGTTTATAAGCTGTTGTTTATTATATTTTCCATCAATGAGAAAAAATACAGAAATCTAATATAACATTTCATTAGAATTCAGAAGAGAAAATTGTGTATCTGTTATGTTACTAAATGGCTATTTGTTAATATTGGTGTTTTTGAAAATAGAGGGAAACTCTGATGGGATTATGGATGATATGCTAACTGCTTGCATAGCAGGCTGTGCATATGCATGCGTGTGTGCATCTCATCTAGAGTACATATAATAATGAATACCTTTAAGTTCCATTTCAATTACAACTTCCTGGTGATGAAAAAAAAAAGAGGAAATGATTATTTCCTAGACATGGAAAATTGATGTATATTTATAGCTCAAGTCTCATGGCTTACCAAAAGTTATATAGTCAAATTTAACAAATGAATGAGAGACAGCCTAGCACCATCTGAGGAAACAACATTTCTGTGACGGGTTATCCTATTTGTACTATATTAACCCCATGGTCATTTTTGAGGGATTGATGAAGAACAGAAACAGAGTTCTATTAATAAAATATTTCAGTATGCAAATATCTTCCTGCCAAGGAAACATCAATTGCAGCACAATTGTATGTACTATTTATGCTGCTGGGTTAGGGATGTCCACAGTCTCTTTTATCCTTGTCATCAGATCAGAAGCAAATTGGTTTCATTGTGTGGTGGACTGAGGTGAGCAACCTGGACTTTTAAGGACCAAATTGTGTTGGAAATGTTTAAATTCTGTCTGCTTCAGTCTCCTTTAGGCTACCACCAGGTACCCTGTACATAACATCGCTGCATAAGTTGGTCACAAAAGACAGAATTAAATGTGAACAGAATAAATTTGTAATATTGAAATTCTTTAGAAATGGAACATGATAAGGTCTGATTTAATCAACCTATTAATGAAAATACTTAACTAATTTAAAAAGTCACCACTTTCTGTCCTTTAAAATAAAAAGTCACTAATATAAAAGAAATATGAAGAAATAAAAGAATGTATTAGATTTTGGATGTATATTTTGCAACCTACATAGTTTCATTCTTGCTCCCTCAAACACATGTTTTAAAAAATTAGAAGAGTTCCCAGGCATGTTGCTATACACAAGTTGTTAAGTATCCTGGGGGTGACAGGAAAGAATATATACATCACATATAACATACTTAAAACAATTAATAGATTTGATTGCTTTTAGATTGTATGTATTGTCTACACATATATCCTATTTTTAGTATATTTAAAACATCTATTATATAATAACATATAATATTTAATATACTATTATGTATGTGCACATATGCATATATATGTAATATCCATTGTTAGCTTTTAGGTAAGCAGAGTTAATATTGTCAAAATGGCCATATTACCAAGCATGACATTCAGATCCAATGTGATCCTCATCAAAATACCAATGAAATTCTTCATGGAGCTACAAAAAACAATCCTAAAATTCATATGGAAGAATGAAAGATCCAAAATAGCCAAAGCAATTCTGAGCAACACAATATCTCATCTCAAATTATATTACAGTACGATAGTTATAAAAACATCATATTATTGGCATAAAAACAGACACAAAAACTAATGCAATAGAAGATACAGAGTCATGTTCACATAGATGCAGCCAACTGATCTTTGACAAAGGTGGCAAAAACATGCATTGATGAAAATACAGCATTTTAGCCATATGTGTAAGAATGAAACTAGATACTTATGTCTTATTCTGCACAAAAATTAGATCAAAGTGGATCAATAATGACCTAGAAATTAGACCAGAAACACTCAAACTGCTAGAAGGAAACAGAGGGTCAACACTCCAACAACTTGGCATAGGCACCAACTTCCCTAATAAGATTCCTATAACATTTTACTTTTTTTTTTAAATTTAGTTGTAGTTGGACACAATACCTTTATTTTATTTTATTTATTTTTATGTGGTGCGGAGGATTGAACCCAGAGCCTCACACGTGCTAGGCAAGCGTTCTATAGCTGAGCCACACCCCCAGCCCCTAACATGTTACTTTTATTAGAGAATTTGATGTGCAAATTTAAAGCTAAGTATAAAAATAAATCATTGGTGATAAAATAGTTGAGAATAGTTAAGCTCAGAGAGATGTATTCTGAACCTTATAGAGTCATCTTAATTGAATATGTGGGTATACACAAAACTGTGTAGTGAACAGGATTTCATAGGCTAGGTTTTAATGGAGCAACAAATATGATATGTTTGTTGGGATCTATTCAAGTTAATTTAGGGGTCAGCAGAAACAAGAGCAATGAACTAGGAAATTCTAACTTCTTAAACAATTTAAGTGTCTGGGGGAAGGTGGCTTTGATTATCATTTCACAACATCATCTGAAGGAGAGTCAGTTTCGGGTAAATTTATGAAAATTCAATTACCTAAGCTAGTAAAGAAGCTTTATTTCTGCATCCATTTGGTGAATTGCTTCCAGAGAATTCGCTTATTAATTTGACACTTCAAACTTTGAGAATGTTCTTAAAATTAATAATAGTCATTTCTCCATGTTTCTTTTTTATTTTAAGTGTATTTATTTGTTCTAATTTGTTACACATGAAATCATAATGCATTTCAATTCATAGTACACACGTAGAGCACAATGTTTCACGTCTCTGATTGTACACAAAGTATTTTCACACCATTCATTTCTTCATACGTGTACTTAGAGTAATGATGTCTACCTCATTCCACCATTTTTCCTACCCCCATACCCCCTCCCTTCCCATTCCTCCCCTATACCCTATCTAAATTTCCTCCATTCCTCCCATGTTCTCCTCCCACCCGTATTATGGACCAGCCTCCCACATATCAGAGAAAACATTTGGCATTTGTTTTTGGGGATTGGATTACTTCACTTAGCAGGATATTCTCCAACTCCATCCATCTACCTGCAAATGCCATGATTTTATTCTATTTCAATGCTGAGTAGTATTCCATTGTATATGTATACCACAGTTTCTTTATCCATTCATCAATGGAAGGGCATCTAGGTTGGGTGCACAATTTAGCTACTGTGAATTTAGATGCTATAAACATTGATGTGGCTGTCACTTAGTATGCTGCTTTTAAGTCCTTTGGGTATAAACCGTGGAGTGGGATAGCTGGGTCAAATGGTAGTTCCATTCCCAGTTTTCCAAGGAATCTTCATACTGATTTCAATATTGGTTACACCAATTTGCAATCCTACCAGTAATGTATAAAGAATACAACAACAATAAGTGATAATGAGCAGTGTCATCTCACTTTGACTGGAGTGAGATGAAATCTTAGAGTAGTTTTGGTTTGCATTTCTCTAATTGCTAGAGATGTTGAACATTTTTTCATATATTTGTTGATTGATTGTGTATCATCTTCTGAAAGGTATCTGTTCAGTTCCTTGGTGCATTTAGTGATTTGGTTATTTGTTTTTTTGGTGTTTTTTGAGTTCTTTATAGATCCTAGAGTTTAGTGCTCTATCTGATGAGTGTGTGGTAAAAGTCTGCTCCCATTCTGTAGGCTCTCTCTTCACCCCACTGATTGTTTCTTTTGCTGAAAAATTTTCAATTTGAATCCAGTATGAAATGTTCTTCTTTATCCCTTTGGATTAATTTTGGCTTGAAGTTGACTTTATTTGCTATGAGGATGAAAACCCTTGCTTGTTTCCACAGTCCATGTGAGTGGTATGTTTTTTTTTCCCAACCTTTCACCTTCAGTCTGTGGATGTCTTTTCTTTTGAGTCTCTTGGAGGTAGCATATTGTTGAGTCTTTTTTTAAAATCCAATCTGCCAGTCTATGTCTTTTTTTTTGTTTGTTTTTAATTTTTTAATTTTTTTTATTATTGGTTGTTCAAAACATTACAGAGCTCTTGACATATCATATGTCATACACTAGATTCAAGTGGGTTATGAACTCCCATTTTTACCCCAAATACAGATTACAGAATCACATCGGTTACACATCCACATTTTTACATAATGCCATATTAGTGACTGTTGTATTCTCCTACCTTTCCTATCCTCTACTATCCCCCCTCCCCTCCCCTCCCATCTTCTCTCTCTACCCCATCTACTGTAATTCATTTCTCTCCTTGTTTATTTTCCCATTCCTCTCACAACCTTTTATATGTAATTTTGTATAACAATGAGGGTCTCCTTCCATTTCCATGCAATTTCCCTTTTCTCTCCCTTTCCCTCCCACCTCATGTCTCTGTTTAATGTTAATCTTATCCTCCTGCTCTTCCTACCTGCTCTGTTCTTAGTTGCTCTCATTATATCAAAGAAGACATTTGCCATTTATTTTTTAGGGATTGGCTAGCTTCATTTAGCATAATCTGCTCTAGTGCCATCCATTTCCCTGCAAATTCCATGATTTTGTCATTTTTTAGTGCTGCGTAATACTCCATGGTGTATAAATGCCACATTTTTTTTAATCCATTAATCTATTGAAAGGCATCTGGGTTGGTTCCACAGTCTAGCTATTGTGAATTGTGCTGCTATGAACATCAATGTGGCAGTATCCCTGTAGTACGCTTTTTTTTTCTTTTATTTATTTATTTATTTTCATCTTTCATACATTTGATTCAAGTGAGTTATGCATTTCCATTTTTACCCCAAATACAAATTGCAGAATCACATCAGTTACACATTCACAATGTTTACATAATGCCATATTAGTGACTGTTGTATTCTGCTGACTTTCCTATCCCCTACTATCCACCCTCCCCTCCCCTCCCATCTTCCCTCTCTACCTCATCTGTTGTTGTTCCGTTCTCTCCCTTCCCACCCCCTTTCCCCTCACAACCTCATATATGTGATTTCGTATAACGATGAGGGTTTCCTTCCGTTTCCATGCAATTTCCCTTCTCTCTGTAGTACGCTTTTTTAAGGTCTTCAGGGAATAGTCCAAGAAGGGCAATAGCTGGGTCAAATGGTGGTTCCATTCCCAGCTTTCCCAGGAATCTCCATACTGCTTTCCAAATTGGCCGCACCAATTTGCAGTCCACCAGCAATGTACAAGAGTACCCTTTTCCCCATATCCTCGCCAGCACTTGTTGTTGTTTGACTTCCTAATGGCTGCCAATCTTACTGGAGTGAGATGGTATCTTAGGGTGGTTTTGATTTGCATTTCTCTGACTGCTAGAGATGGTGAGCATTTTTTCATGTACTTGTTGATTGATTGTATGTCCTCCTCTGAGAAGTGTCTGTTCAGGTCCTTGGCCCATTTATTGATTGGGTTATTTGTTAAATTGTTGTCTAATTTTTTGAGTTCTTTGTATACTCTGGATATTAGGGCTCTATCTGAAGTGTGAGGAGTAAAAATTTGTTCCCATGATGTAGGTTCCCTATTTACCTCTCTTATTGTTTCTCTTGCTGAGAAAAAAGTTTTTAGTTTAAGTAAGTCCCATTTGTTGATTCTTGTTATTAACTCTTGTGCTATGGGTGTCCTATTAAGGAATTTGTAGCCTGACCCCACAATATGTAGATTGGAGCCAACTTTTCTTCTATCAGACGCAGAGTCTCTGATTTGATATCTAGCTCCTTGATCCATTTTGAGTTAACTTCTGTGCATGGCGAGAGGAGGGGATTCAGTTTCAATTTGTTGCATATGGATTTCCAGTTTTCCCAACACCATTTGTTGAAGATGCTATCCTTCCTCCATTGCATGCTTTTAGCTCCTTTATCAAATATAAGATAGTTGTAACTTTGTGGATTAGTCTCTGTGTCCTCTCTTCTGTACCATTGGTCTACCCGCCTGTTTTGGTACCAGTACCATGCTGTTTTTGTTACTATTGCTCTGTAATATAGTTTGAAATCCGGTATTGCTATACCACCTGATTCACACTTCCTGCTTAGAATTGCTTTTGCTATTCTGGGTCTTTTATTTTTCCATATGAATTTCATGATTGCTTTATCTATTTCTACAAGAAATGCTGTTGGGATTTTGATTGGCATTGCATCAAACCTATAGAGAACTTTTGGTAATATCGCCATTTTGATGATGTTAGTTCTGCCTATCCATGAACAGGGTATATTTTTCCATCTTCTAAGATCTTCTTCTACTTCTCTCTTTAGGGTTCTGTAGTTTTCATTGTATAAATCTTTTACCTCTTTTGTTAGGTTGATTCCCATGTTTTTTTTTTTTTTTTGAGGATATTGTGAATGGAATGTTTTTCCTCATTTTCGTTTCAGAAGTTTTGTCGCTGATATACAGAAATGCCTTTGATTTATGCGTGTTGATTTTATATCCTGCCACTTTTCTGAATTCATTTATTAGTTCTAGTAGTTTTTTTGTAGACCCTTTTGGGTCTTCTAGGTATAGAATCATGTCCACTGCAAATAGTGATAATTAAGTTCTTCTTTTCCTATTTTTATGCCTTTAATTTCTTTCATCTGTCTAATTGCTCTGGCCAGTGTTTCAAGAACTATATTGAATAGAAGTGGTGATAGAGGGCATCCCTGTCTTGTTCCAGATTTTAGAGGGAATGCCTTCAATTTTTCTCCATTCAGAATGATGCTAGCCTGAGGCTTAGCATAGATAGCTTTTACAATGTTGAGGTAAGTTCCTGTTATCCCTAGTTTTTCTAATGTTTTCAACATAAAGGGATGCTGTACTTTGTCGAATGCTTTTTCTGCATCGATCGAGATGATCATATGGTTCTTATCTTTAAGTCTATTGATGTGGTGAATAACATTTATTGATTTCCATATATTGAACCATCCTTACATCCCAGGGATGAATCCTACTTGATCATGGTGCACAATTTTTTTGATGTGTCTTTGTATCCGATTCTCCAGAATTTTATTGAGGATTTTTGCATCTAGGTTCATCAGAGATATTGGTCTATAGTTTTCTTTCTTTGAGGTGTCTTTGTCTGGTTTCGGAATCAGGGTGATGTTGGCCCCATAGAATGAATTTGGAAGAGCTCCGTCTTATTCTATTTCCTGAAATAACTTGAAAAGTATTGGTATTAATTCTTCTTTAAAGGTTTTGTAAAACCCTGCTGTATACCCATCCGGTCCTGGGCCTTTCTTGGTTGGTAGTCTTTTGATTGCTTCTTCTATTTCATCCATTGATATTGGTCTGTTCAAATTGTGTGTATCCTTCTGACTCAGTCTGGGCAAATCATATGACGTAAGAAATTTATCGATGTGTTCACTATCTTGTACTTTATTGGAATATAGGTTTTCAAAATAATTTCTAATTGTCTTCTGTATTTCTGTAGCATCTGTTGTGATATTGCCTTTTTCATCCCATATGTTAGTAATTTGAGTTCTCTCTCTTCTTCTCTTCCTTAGCATGGCTAAGGGTCTGTCGATCTTATTTATTTTTTCAAAGAACCAACTTTTAGTTTTGTTAATTTTTTCAATAGTTTCTTTTGTTTCAATTTCATTGATTTCTGCTCTGATTTTAATTATTTCTTGCCTTCTGCTACATTTGCTGTTGTTTTGCTCTTCCTTTTCTAGGGCTTTGAGATGAAGTGTGAGCTCATTTATTTGTTGGTTTTTCTTTTTTTGAGGAATGACCTCCAGGTGATGAATTTCCCTCTTAAAATTGCTTTCATTGTGTCCCATAGATTCCGATATGTTGTGTCTGTATTTTCATTTATCTCTAAGAATTTTTTAATTTCCTCCTTTATGTCTTCTGTAACCCATTGATCATTCAGTAACATATTGTTCATTTTCCATGTGATGTAGGATTTTTCCTTCCTTCTTTTATCATTGATATCCAGTTTCATTCCATTATGATCAGATAAAATGCATGGTATTATCTCCACCCCTTTATATTTACTGAGAGTTGCCCTATGGCATAATATATGGTCTATTTTTGAGAAGGATCCATGTGCTGCTGAGAAAAAAGTATATCCACTTGATGATGGTTGATATATTCTATATATGTCAGTTAAGTCTAGGTTATTGATTGTGATATTGAGTTCTATAATTTCTTTATTCAACTTTTGTTTGGAGCATCTGTCCAATGGTGAGAGAGGTGTGTCAAAGTCATCCATAATTATTGTGTTGTGGTCTATTTGATTCTTGAACTTGAGGAGAGTTTGTTTTATGAATGTCACAGCACCATTATTTGGTGCATAAATATTGATAATTGTTATGTCTTGTTGGTGAATGGTTCCTTTTAATAGTATATAATGTCCTTCCTTATCCCTTTTGATTAACTTACTCTTGAAGTCGATTTTATTCGATATGAGGATGGCCACCCCTGCTTGCTTACGAGGACCGTGTGCGTGGTATATTTTTTCCCAACCTTTCACCTTCAACCTGTGTATGTCTTTTCCAATCAGATGTGTCTCCTGGAGGCAGCATATTGTTGGATTTGTTTTTTAAATCCATGTTACGAGCCTATGTTGCTTTATTGGAGAGTTTAAGCCGTTAACGTTTAGAGTTACTATTGATATATGGTTTGTACTTCCAGCCATGTTTGATTATTTATCTTTTTTTTTTTTTTTAATTTAGTTTGTTTCTCCATGATTAGCTTTCCCCCCTCCCTCTGTCTTTACTGAGGCACTTCCCACTGATGGTTTTGGTTATTGTTTTTCATTTCTTCCTCATGTAGTGTTTTGCTCAAGATGCTTTGCAATGCTGGTTTTCTGGCTGCAAATTCTTTTAACTTTTGTTTATCATGAAAGATTTTTATTTTATTGTAGTACCTGAAGCTTAATTTTGCTGGATACAGAATTCTTGGTTGGTATCCATTGTCTTTCAGTGTTTGAAATACGTTGTTCCAGGATCTTCTTGCTTTCAGCATCTGTGATGAAAAATCCGTTGTTAACCTTATTGGTTTACCCCTGAATGTAATCTGCCTCCTTTCTCTTGTAGCTTTTAATATTTTCTCTTTGTTCTGTATATTGGATATCTTCATAACAATGTCTCTTGGCGTTGGTCTACAGTGATTTTGTATGCTTGGTGTCCTGTATGCATCTACAATTTTTATATCCATTTCCTTTTTTATTTCTGGAAAGTTTTCTGTAATTATTTCATTCAGCAGGTTACTCATTCCCTTGGTTTGAATCTGTATACCTTCCTCTATCCTGATGACTCTTAAATTTGTTTTTTTTAGGTTATCCCATATCTCTTGGATGTTTTTCTCGTGATTTTTTTACCATCCTTTCTGAGTTGGCTAGACTCTTTTCAAGATGATATATTTTGTCTTCATTATCTGACATTCTGGCTTCTACTTGCTCCACTCTGTTAGTGATACTCTCATTTGAGTTTTTAATTTGGTTTATAGTTTCCTACATTTCTAGAATTATTGTTTGATTTTTTTTTTGTAATCTCTATCTCCTGATAAAGATGCTTAACTTCTTCTTTTATCTGTTTATGTAATTCAATTTCGATGTGTTCTTTCACTGTTTGAATTTGCTGTCTCATATCCTCTTTAAGGTTCCATTCCATCTGTCTAAGGTATTCCTTGAGTTCTTTATTTGACCATTTTTCTGATGCCTCTAGGTCCTCCTGAATATTTAGGCTGTCCTGCATTGTTTGTACTTTTTTTCTTCCTTGCTTTTTCATGCTGCTCATGTTACTTCTTGTTCTGTTTGACTGCTGAGTTACTGTTTACTCCTATTAATTTATTTGATGCTTGGGAGGAAAGGTATTAGAAGGGAAGGGAAGAAGTCACTAGAGAGAATGAGAGGAAGCAGGTAGAATTCAAGGAAGGGGGAATAAGAAAATTGAAAAGAAATGAAAAGACAAAAGAAAAAAAATAGAAAATAAAAAAATTAAAAAAAAAATAAAAAAATTAAAATTAAAATTTAAAAAAAATAAAAAAATTTAAAAAAGAATTAAAAAACAACAAAAAAATGAAAATTAAAAAAAAACCCAAATTAAAAAAAAATTAATAAATGCAGTCTTAGAGTTTGATTAACTTCTCTTCCAGTAGGTGGAGCTGTGCCCACTGGGCCAAGCTTCTCCTCTCAATACACGGGAACCAATCACTGTGCAGCAGCTTTTCCTCCCAGACTGGGCGGGTCTCCAATCCTGAGTGCCTAGGGCCTTCTCTTGTGTCTAATCACTTCCCCACTTTCCTCAAGCCAGGCCCCGGTCACCGGTGACGCTCACCACAATACTGGCTACACGCCAGGTCTGCTGCTCCCAGGAGCCCTGTTTTCATGAACGACTGGGCACACTCTCCCTGTTTGCCATTCCCTTAGACCCTAAGTTTGTAGAGCTTGGGGCTGAGAACGCTCAGCGAAATTTGCTTGCCCTCCGGTAGCCACGCCCCCAGTAGCTGGTGCAAGAGACCTCAGTTGTCAGCACTGGTGGGAGCGGTAGCCGGGAGTGAAGATGAGTGCTTTTGTAATGTGAGAAATGATGTCACTGTATGGCAGGTAGCCTCTGAGATGGTCCCAGTGATTCCCACCTCATGCCTAGCCCTTGTATATTCCCCTTCCCTGAAGAGTAGGCTAATGACTGGCTTCTACGACAAAAATTGATCAAGGCATTGGGAGACTGTTCTGTCGTTAAGTAGGCTTCTGCCCTGCTTGCTCTTACTGTCTCAGAGCCCTTACTGTGAAAGAGGCAAGCTGACACATTGTTATGCCTCCAGAGAGGCCCATAGGGCAAAGAATTGTCCCAGACAGTAACCAGGAAGACATGAGGCTTCCCACAGGAGTGAGCTTGGAAGCAAATCTTCCCCAAGTCAAGCTATGATGTAACTGTAGCCTTGGCCCATGTGGTCATTGTAGGTACTTGTGAGAGACCCTGAGCCAAAGGATCCAGCTAAAGTGTGCATAATGACCCACAGAAGCTATGGGATAATAAATGTTTACTCTTTTAAACTGCTCTGTTGTGTTGTAATTTGTCCCCCAGCATTAGATAACTATTATGCTGCATTTAGTGTAGTGTCTTCTGTATGTATAATGGAAACGTACATAAAGAAACACACACACACACACACACACACACACACACACATCCCAGAATGGCTACAGAATCCCCAAAACTCTGATGGGTCAGAGTTTTCCTTTTCTTTCTTTCATTCTCTGCACTAATTTTATTTTCTGTTCTGTGTTCCTCTGGATATTTTTTTTCCATCATGATGGTGGGAGTCCTCAGAGCAGTTCCATGAAATATGAGCAAACCAGACTCACAGACTTCAACCTGAGGTATAAAGGCAACATATTACACATCATCTCTTTGGGAGAGGCACTACTGATCTCTGTTACTGGAATAGAGAATGTCTCCTGTGAGTTTTCATAATGAAGACCCTCTAAAACCTAGAGAACAACATCCTCAGTAACATTCCTAACAATGCCCTCACAGGAAGCAGTGATTTTTGCAGCCCATGGTCTTTATTCTGCTTTTAAGGACCTGCCTAACTGTGGGGGTGGCACCCAAGTGAAATTTACTAGTCTCCAAGGGCATGTCTTGCATGAAACCTTTCAAAAGTTATCAGGCATCATGACAAAGAGGTTTATCACAGTTCCTCTGCAGATGCAGATCTTTGGGGGATGGTTTCAAGTTCTATTTTTAATGAAAGAGAAAGTAATTGGTGAGTAACATTTTAATTGTTTTACACTTATGTAAGTCTGTGATTCGTTTTCTAAGCTTATTTTTCTTTTAGCATTTATTTTAAAAAGTAAGTTTTCAGCTTGAAAAAGTGCCGAGGAAAGGTTAAGTCCAGGCTACTTCTCATATTATTCTGACTTTGGGGTAGGTAAACCTCTTGTAAATGTTTAAAATGTCTATTTTTAGCTCAATAAAATTTCTTGGAATCATCAGATTGTAGGTGCCATAGACCACTTTAATTTAGGAACAATGATGCAATGCTGTTTCAGTTAGACATGAGAAACTACCTGTATTTAAAACTATTTCCGTCTTGGCAGTTTTTACCGCAGCTTGCGCATGGACAAATAATTCTTAGTAAAATCACTTAACACTTCCTCTTGAGCTTTGTGTGACACATGGATTTATATGTATATCCTTTTAGCAGGAAATGAGTTTGAATTTTACTTCAGGAGTTAAGAATTATATCATGAGTGGAAATATAAAAAGACACAATAAAACTGTTTCAGCTGGTAGTGTCACTGCATCGCTAATCAAAGAAAGCACAACAGTCACAGAATCATCTTTTTACTTTGTTGAATGAAGTAGAAATACACTTTAATTGCTTTCAAGAAAAGATAGAGCAAAATGTTCTTTGTGATAGACATCTGTTAGCATGCAGTGTAGATTTATTGTCTCCTTAAAAATTAATTTAAAATTCTATCCCCACCCTCATATGAAAACCCTTGGAGGCTTCCGGCATTCACCCATACTTCCTCCAGTCCTCATCCAGCAATTACTGCTCATTCCCCCACCCACTAAAATGTTTGAGTGCATGTCTCACAGTCCTGCTCTTTGCTGCAAGTCTTGCTACTACCCTGAGTATGTCCAAAATTCATGTTCTCTTATCTCTGGCCTCTTTGGCAAACCATCTAATAGATATGGCTCAGTCTTTATTCTGCATGACGTCTCCATCTATCCCCAGTCACTTAGCACCATTACTGACTTCTGAAAATGCTGTTTCCATGGTACCTAACTCCATACACTCTCCTACTCTATTCTCTCCTCCCAGGTGCTGAATTTCAGTTTTCTTTATACTCTCATCATGAAAGATTTTAATCTTCCTTTCTTACTCTAGTCAAACTCCTTGTTTGTTCTTTCTCTCCCTTTTATCATAAATCACAAGGGCTCATTTATTCTATCTGCTAAGTATCTCTTTATCATGTCTCCTTGCTGCCTTCCTCATGACCTCTATATGATGGCAAAGCTTCTAAAACAGGTATATCTCTGCAACATTTCGAGGATTTTCATTCTTGAAATAAGTACCTCCAGTCCTCATCTTCCACCCCTTCACTGCCGACCCTTGACAAACTCAAACTCATTATTCAGGTATCTCCTTAGATGTCACTTCCTCTGGGAAAGCTTTTCTAATATTTTATTTACGGTCAGATAAAATATTCTTTTTATGTGTTCCCATAGCTCCCCACCAGCATACGTACCACAACATTTGCCACGCTATGTTTTTTTCCCCCTAATGCTCTTTTATTTTTTTTCCCCATAGTGTAGGGGTAGAGCATGGGGCCTGACCCATACTAGGCAAAGGGTCTTCTACTGAGCTATAATCCTAGCCCCTGAAATGCTCTTTTGATGAAAATTTTATTTATTTTTTTATTGTAGTAAGAACACTTGACTCATGATCTATCTTGACAAATATTTAAATGTACCACACAGTGCTGTTGATCATAGGCATTGTGTTGTGTAACAGATCTGTGGACCCTAATTATCTTGTGATACTGAAACTTTCTACCCATTGATTAGTAACCTCCCATCTCCCTGTCCTTCCAGCAGAACCACTGCACTCTATGGTTCCTGTGTCTGACTATTTTGGAGACCTCATGTAGGTGGAGTCATGATGGATTGGTCCATTTGAGACTGACTTATTTCACTTAGTATAATATCCTCAAGGTTTGTTCATGATTTCCATTTGGAAGGATTTTCTTCTCTTTCAAGATTGATTTTCTCTATCCATTTACTCACTGATGGACATTTAGGTTGTTTCTGTTCCTTGGTTATTGTGAATAGAGCTGCAATGAACGTGGGAGTGCCAATGGCTTCTTTTCAAAGTACTGATTTTATTTCCTTCAGTATATACCCAGAAGTGGGTTTTCTGGGTTATATGGTAGTTCTGTTTTCAATTTTTTTTGGGGGGGGAACCTCCATACCATTTTCTACAGCAGCTGTACCATTTTACATTCCCACCAACAGTATGAAATGGTTCTCATTTCTCCACATCATTGTCAACACCTGTTATCTTTTTGTTTTTGGTAACCTGTTATCTTTTTGTTTTTGGTAACAGCAGTCCTAACAGATGTAAACTGGTATCTTCTTGTGGTTCTGATTTGCATTTTCTGAATGGTTAGTGATGTTAGGCAGCCTTTCATTTGTCTGTCATTCATATGTCTTTGGAGAAATATCTATTTAGGTTCTTTGCCTGCTTTTAAAATTGGCTTCTTGGTTTTTGTTTTTTTTGCTATTGTTGATGAAATTCCTGATATATAGAATATTAACCCTCCATAAGGCAATTGAGTTGCAAACATTTTCTCCCATTCCATAGGCTGCTTTTTCACTCTGTTATTATTTCCTTATGGCTCAGAAACATTTTAGTTTGATATAACCCCACTTGTCTATTTTTGGTTGTGTCACTGTTTTCTGGCAGGAGTTTTATAGTTTCAGGTCTTATGTTTGAGTCCTTTTGTCTAGTTCATGTTTACTTTTTATTAAGATGTAAATAATGTTTCAATTGCATTCTTTTGCAAGTGAATATTCACTTTTCCTACACCTTTTGTCAAAGAGACCATCCTTTCCCATTGTACATTCTTAAAACCTTTGTCAAAAGATCAGTTGATGACATCTTGCATGGTTTTTGTCCTGAATTCTTTGTTTTGTTCCATTAATCTATATGTCTGTCTCTTTGCCAGTACCATATTTTTTTTTTTACATCTTATGTAATGGAGTATAATTTCTCATTCTTTGGGTTACGCATGATATAGAATCCCACCAGTTGTATAGTTATATACGTACATAGGGTAATAATGTCTGATTCATTCTATTCTCCTTCCTACCCCCATACCCCCAGCCTTCCCTCAATCCCCTCTATCTAATTTAATGTAACTCTGTTCTTCCCTAGCCCCACCCCCATTGTGAATAAGCATCTGCATATCAGAGAAAACATTTGACCTCTGGTTTTTTGAAATTGGCTTATTTTGCTAAGCATGATATTCTTCAGCTCCATCCATTTATCAGCAAATGCCATAATTTCATTCTTCCTTAAGGATGAGTAATATTCCATTGTGTGTGTGTGTGTGTGTGTGTGTGTGTGTGTGTGTGTGTATATATATATATATATATATATATATATATATATATCACATTTTAAAAATCTGTTCTTCTGTTGAAGGGCACTTAGGTTGGTTCCATAGTTTAGCACTTGTAAATTAAGCTGCTATAAATATTGATGTGGTTGTATCATTGTAATATGCTGATTTTAAGTCCTTTGGTTATAAACTGAGAAGTGGGGTAACTGGGTTAAATGGTGGTTTCATTCCAAGTTTTTTGAGGATTCTCTATCCTGTCTTTCATAATGGTTGCACCAATTTGCAGTCCCACTAGCAATGTATGAGTGTACCTTTTTGCCCACATCCTTGCCAACATTTATTGTTGTTTGTATTTTTGATAATTGCCATTCTGACTGGGGTGAGATGAAATCTTAGAGTAGTTTTGTTTTGCATTTCTCTAATTACTAAAGATTTTGAACATTTTTTCATACATTTGTTGGTTGATTGTATTTCTTCTTCTTTGAAGTATCTCTTCAGTTCCTTAGCCCATTCATTGATTGGGTTATTTGTTTTTTGTTTGTTTTGTTTTGTTTTGGGTGTTAAGTTTTTTGAGTTCTTTGTATATTCTGAAGATTAATACTCTACCTGAAGTGCATGTGTTTAAGATTTTTCTCCCATACTGTAGGCTCTCTCTTCACATTATTGATTATTTCCTTTCGTGAGAAGAAGTTTTTAGTTTGAATCCATCCCATTTATTGATTCTTTATTTTACTCCTTATGCTTTAGAAGTCTTGTTAAGGAAGTCAGATCCTAAGCTGATATGGTAAAGATTTTGGCCTACTTTTTCTTCTATTAGGCACAGGGTTTCTGGTCTAGTGTACCATATTTTTCTAATTAGTATAGATTTGTAGTATATTTGTAATTGAGAAATATGATGCCTCCAGCTTCATTCTTCTTTCTTAAAATTGTTTGGCTACTCAGAGTTCTTTTTGGTTCTATATGAATTTTGGGATTTTTTTTCCATTTATGTAAAGATGCCATTGGGATTTCAATAAGGACTGCATTGACTGTAGGTCATTTTGGGTAGCATGGCCTTTTAACAGTATTAATTCTTCCCATGCATGAGCATGATGAGTGCTGATGTGCTGGTTTCAATTGCTGTCTTTATACTCAGTGCTCCTCAGGCATCTAGAGTTTGGCACGTTCCAACAGTGCTGGAAAACAGGCAAAACAGAAGCTATGCTTTGAGTGCATTCAGAAAAATCAGAATGTGACTATATGGTCCCACCCTTTCCTTCCCTTCTCCTAGAAGCTGGGAGCTGGTGTTTTCTCCTGATGACATGGGATTGTGCTCTGGCAGTGAGGATTATGGTAGGAGGGTGTCTCCACAGTTCCTATTGGCTTAGATTTGGTTACTTTGCCACTCATCCTGAGCACATAAACTTCTGAGTGCATGAGTGGATTTTTTCCACCAAGAGAATTGTTGGGAAGCAGGGTCTAGTGTTTCCTGCTCTGCTATCTTGCTGAGGTCATTTCACACTGTATTTTAATTCTCTTTTCATCTGTATATATTTGCCATCAAATAATGAATTTTACGAGAGCAGTTTTACCTGTGCTTACCAACATTTGATTCTTCTCTTTCCTGAATACAGATTTCTATTATTCAAGTCCCCTTGAAATTAGGGAGAGCAAGTTACTATAACCAAAAGTTATAGGTTCCATTTATTTCCAAAGCCCTTTCCCCCAGAACATGGTTCTTTTTGTACTTTTATTCTGCTGTAGTGACAGAGAAGGCCACGTGTTTAGATGGTACAGCTTCAGTGTGATGTGTGTCTACCAGCTCAGGTCCTAGAGTGAGCAGAGCCCCTGCAGACCTATGTGGATCATGTAACAAGAGGAGTGAGAAACCAATGTCTGTTGAGTTAAACTACTAAGATTTCTGGTGATTTGTTATCATAGGATTATTTAGCCTCTTATGATCAGTGCAGGCCAGATTTGTGTTTGTTTTCTTTGGTTTAGTATTGACAGGATCTAGTCCGGTGTCTACATGGTACATAATAAGTGATTGATAAATATTTGTTAACTGAATAGATGTATTGGCTTTTACTCCCAGCCAAT
Organism: Callospermophilus lateralis; assembly: GCF_048772815.1. Taxonomy (NCBI): domain Eukaryota; kingdom Metazoa; phylum Chordata; class Mammalia; order Rodentia; family Sciuridae; genus Callospermophilus; species Callospermophilus lateralis. The sequence goes on from NC_135308.1 coordinate 104,375,626, forward strand.
ATATTACTTAGTATCCTATAAAGCTGTAATTTTAAATGGTACTGAGGTAAACTGAAAAATTAACATAATTCTAAATTGCTACCAGAAAATGAAAGATTGACACACATAGGGAAATCTTTTAAATGGTTTAGTTCCACAGCACTACAGTATCCATCAAAAGGTAACATTATGGACCAAATATTAACTAGATATGCATTTACATGGTTTTCCTGAATCATGTGTCCATAAAGCTACTGTGTTTAGTAATGACATTTTATTTTTTTGTTCTTCAGCCTCAGTCAGCCTTTCAAAACTTTTCAGCTTGCTCATCACATTTGTCAGCATTTCTGCACGAGAGGGAGTTTGCAAATAGGAAGAAAATATAAAAAAGCTGCACTCTAACCAGAAGTGGTTACTTTGAGGGAAGGATGGATGCCAGCTTTTTTTGAAATATTAAAGTATTTTTAGTTCACATAAATACCTTCATATTTACATTTTGAAGGTACCAATTGCAGAGTTGCCTTGGTGAAATAAGTTTCCTGTTTTGGTTTCCATATTATATTAGCTGACTGGGTCAGGGATAGTGCTAATGTGAGTATACCAAAGGTTCAATCCCTCTATGCATCTAATAGCGGCATCTGGCTCTTCTCCCTCCAGCAGTGCAAAAAAAAATGGTAAAATGGCTGTCAGTGACCATGCTGATCACAGTGAGCATGATGAACAGGGCATGGTGCTTTGAGATGTATCCCTATAGTTGTTCCAGGTCTTACTGTTTTCCTGTGCTTTCATGTATCATCCTCATGAGGAAATATTATTTTAATTTTAAATAAAAGAGTCAGAGGAGTGCCACACTTTTTTTCCCATATATTTATTGCTGTTCTTACAAAATGAAAAGGGCACATAGCAGAACCAAGAAAGACAGACTCAGGAATAGGACAGTAGATGATCCTTGAAGGGTCAGGGATACAGATGGACAGTGACTGCAATTTGGAGGATGTCAGATAGTTCGAGTCTTGTGTCTGTTTGTTAGATGCTTTGCATTAAATAAGTTGTTTAGGTCTTTGAGACTCTATTTCCATTTGTCAATTGAAAAAAAACCCCCACCTTTTCAGCTTGCTTTGAAGAGATAATGGATATGAAAATTCCATGCAGCGTACAGTCATGTAGCTCTTTTGGCTGTGGAGTTATTGTTGCTCTTACCTTATTGTTTTTTTTCCAGAGAGGAAAATATATTAAGAAGTAGCTAATACTTTGAAGTCTAGGTGGCTGAGAACTATGAAACAGACCACAGCTTCCTGCAGTGATGTGTTACTTTAAGATTCTCACATGCCTACTGCTGCATGGCCTAGCCTTCAAAGCTCTCAGGCAATTTGGAGTTCTTGGTTTTGGGTGAGTTTCCAAGATGGCATAGTTATCACTGGAATACTTCTTTAGTTACCTGCTGTTTAAAGGAATCTGCAGGTAAGTATCTTTGGCTCTTTTTAATTCAAGACTATGACCATTTTCATTTGCTGAAATTTTAGTGACTTCTTAATTTTTAAAACAGTGATGTTTGCTTGAATACAGAGAATTTTCAGAAGCTAAAAAAATTCCATTTTGCATCTTTTTGCCAGTTTCGATATATTAAACAAGAAGTTTTATGGGTTATATCAGAATTGTGGTTGACTTAGCTTTTTCCATAAAACTATTCTAGTTGCCACACTAGAGAAAGAAAGGCTTGATTAAATTGAATTAAGTAACTTTCTCCATGCCCTTCTTGACTTCAAGCCACTTGGAAGAGAAGAGCTTCCTACCTTTGTCAGGCTCTGGAAAGATCTATCTGTATTATTCTGTTTTTTTTTCTTGCTTGGCACTGAGAGGTAGTACTTCAGTCTCTTTTTTTCAAGGACTTTGGTATCTAGAGAAATTCTGAGTGTACTTTTCTAGTGAGTTCCAACATTAGAGGCCTTATAAGATTTTATTTTGTAGGAGAATACTGATATTGTTTGCTTAAAATTAAGGAATATGTAGGTGGGAATTATTCTTTGAAAAGTATGTTTTGTGAATAACCTGCTGTTTCTGAGTTCTTGTTTCTTTAACATCTTTTAAAAGAGTGCTTATGATAAAGTACCCTTTAGATTGATTGGTAGCTGACAGTGAGAAACTACTCCTTGGGATTTCTGTTCTTATTTCTTATTGACCTCTTATCTAAAAAGTAAGATAGGCAAAATTTATGACCTATCCATATGTCTTATCTTGTTCCAGCTATAACTTTTTTTTAGGTGCTGGGAATTGAACTCAGGGGCACTTAACCACTGAGTCACATCCCCAGCCTTATTTTGTATTTTATTTAGAGACAGGGTCTCACTGAATTTCTTAGCACCTCACTTTTGCCAATGCTGGCTTTGAACTCTCAATCCTACTGCCTCAGCTTCCCGAGCCGCTGGGATTACAGGTGTGTGCCACAGTGCCTGGCTAAACTGCAAATTTTTGTTTTCTTCTATTCCATTTATCAAGTATTTAATATAATCTCAACTGTGTTAACAACATGGAAGTATATTTTTTTTTACCAAAAACCATAGACAATTAGGTCTTCTTCTATGTTTATATCCTTAGTAAGAGTGCCATGTCTGTTAATGATATGTAATGCTATTGAAAAATTTAGCTTCCTGATGTAGTGTTTACTTATGAAAGTGTAGAGGGGCAGTGCAAAGCCCAGGAAGGTGAGGAAGAACTGGGGCAATGTGTTTAACCCTTCACAATCAATATGCCATTCAGTCTTTGCCCTCAGATACAAAGCAGCAATTAAATACATTGTTACTTCATAAGTGTGCTGCCTTGAGCTTCTGGTCTACCTGCCTTGTAACTCATCTTTTCAGTGACCTACTTCTTCCTTAGCTTGTTTTTCATCTTTAAGCTGTTGCCATAAAATCTGTAACTGCGCTATATGTCTTTGGTTGCATTGTTACTTTTATTTGTTTCAAAATTCTATTTTTATTTTTTATCGTATTGAAGGATGTGGTCAAGAAGACAAATTGTATTTGCTAGAGGAAAAATAAAATGAGTTTTGTGTGTCCTTGACTGTGCATATTTGTACTGGCTTGGGGTCATCACTGCTTCAAGTGCTGCCTCTGCTGCTTTTCTAACTCTCTGGTCTTGAGCTGTAATAATTATAGATAACACTAACCAAGACCTTACAATTTTACAGGTACCATGTAACATGATCTATATGTATCGTTTTATTTAATGCTCATGATGACCTCAGGAGGCAAGGCTAACTACTAACAAAGGCTAAACAGTTTGCTGACTGTCATGTGGTTGATACCATTTTAGGCAGTCAGAATTCAGGTGCAAGTACTTTGGCGCCAGACTACCTGCAGGTGTAGCCATGAGTTTCCCCAGCCATAAAGTAAAAATGATCACACCTACTTGATAGGATTAGTTAGGTGATTAAGCAATATAATGTCTGAAATAAATATATTATTTTCTGTCTAAAAATCAATCTCTTACACTAGATCTTAGCAGATTCTCCGGGTGCATTGCTTTCTCCATTAACAAAGGTGGTCTTTGCTGAAAACTCAATTTTTTTTTTTGTGATAGTGATTTATAATCTTATGCTCAAAAAAAAAAAAAAAGAAAAAAAGAAAAAGAAAAGATACAGGAGTACAAGTTTAGGATGACATAAAGAAGCACATGTTGAAAACACAACAGCCCCATGACCCTTACCAACATCTGTTGGCAAGTCACTATGCTCTGGATATGCCTCAGACTTACCCAGTCACCTATCAGGAGTTGTGATGATGGTAAGGAAATTGAGGGAAGTAGCTATAGGAATCAGCATTAAGGAATATCTCTATAGAAAATTGTGGTGGGTTGAAAGTAGCAAGAGTAAAATTAGAAACAACTTACATCCTTCACCTGGATTAAAATTCTACCAGAAACAAAGGTTGAGTGCCCTTCTCCCAAATGCTTGGAACCAGAAGTGTTTCAGGGTTTGACTCTTTGGATTTTGTAATATTTGCATAGATTTTACTGACTGAGCATTGCTATTTTGAATATTTGAAATTAGAAATGTTCTAAATTCCAGACCATTTTATGCATTATCTGCATTCAAAAAGTTTTGGCTTTTGGAGCGTTTCAGATTTTGGATTTTCAAATTAGGACTGTTCAATCTTTTCAGATTGTACTTATAACAGAAGTCTACTTTACAAAGCTCTAAAAATTTTTTTTGGAGGCTGAATAGAATTCACCTGTGTGAGATGACTGTCAAAAGAACTAATGCAATAATAAGTAGTAGTGTTTCCAGAATAACAAAATTATCAGTACTGTTCAGTATCAGACCATATCTAGAGAATTTTGACTGGATCTCAGTCCATATTATTCAAGGTTCACTAGGTATCTGCTTGCATTTGGAGGCCAGACACCGGATATGGGCTTTCTTGACAAATTAATTTGAGTAATGTTAAATTTGAGTTTTAGCCTGGGGAATATTATCAATATCTTCAAATAACTGACATCTGTCATGCATAATGGGGGAATAGACTTACACTGTAATTCCCCAGGACAGAAACCAAAGGGATGAATGGATGACAGTTATGGGCTAAATAGAAACATGAATGTTTTTAACTGTTAGAGGCATTTGAAAGTAAAATGCCTGTTCCATTGGTATAACCAGTTACTTGCCAGTAGAAGTGTTCAAGTAGCTCCTGGATGAACCACCTGTCCAGGAGAATATAGACAGGATAGATCCTTTGAATTATTGGTTAGACCTGATGACCTCTAATGTCTCTACCAAGTCCAAAAGTCTTTAATATGGAAAAACAGAAGACATAAATGTTTGCAACAAAGCAAAATATTGTTTCACACAATTAGCGGAAAGTAGCTCTACTACAGAAATTAACTTTTCAAGAGATGTGAACTTTTCTATTGTACCATTAAGTAAAATTTTATTTCTATCTATACACAGAAACGGGAATTTCTTGTTTTAGGATGAGATTGCAGATGTTAGGGAAGCCAGATGTTTGGGTCAACTTAGTTTCCCTGAGGAGCAAACAATGATCAGAGGGGCTATAGCGATTGTAACACTGAAAAGGAAGGAGATAGGTGCACCATGAAATGATTAATGACATTAGGTTCCAGGTATCCATCTCCACAAAAGGGGTAAGTCTGCTAGGCAATATCAGGTGCAGGAAAGATGGGTCCTGCCAACAAATCCACAAACTCTTATTTTATACCCAATTTTATTCTAATACATATTAAAAAAAGAATACCTTTGATCAAGTTATAGTCAAATCTGTGGGCTTGTAGCTATCTTATTTGCCTTAGAGTACATTTGTTTATTTTTACTTAGATTCTACTTGTTATTGGCCAGACTTCTCATGATTCATATCTTATTGTGAGCCATATTTTAAAAATTACTTACTTTGATGTTTCTGTACATTAGCATGTCCAGAAAGGCCAGTGATAAAGACTTTTAAAAGATTAATGGTGAACTTCTTTTATTTTTCTACACTATTAACTTATTCGATCTACTTCCATATATAGTATTGACAAGTTTTTAAGATGGCATCTTAACCCCTTAGCTCATATTAGGAAAAGACTTCTTTTTTAAATTAACTAATTTATTTAGTACTGGGGATTTAACCCAGCAATTTTTATTCCTGAGTAGCATCCCCACTCCTTTTTTAATTTTTAATTTTGAAACAGGGTCTTGCTAAGTTAACGAGGGTCTGCTAAGTTGCCGAGGTTGGCCTTGATCTTGCAATCTTCTTCTTCAGCCTCCTGAGCTGATGCGACTCTTTTATCTTTTTAAGAGTCATCTCATATGCTTCTCTCCTTCTGAATTTTTCAGTTGCAATCTCCCCTGGGACATAGACTTGGAATAGAATGGTCTTTCTCTTATTTGTCCTGTGATACTGCCAGTCAAAATATAGAGAGTATTTATGTATTATACATTCTGTTTAGGAGCCCAGCTGTCAAGAATTTGAAGTACATATTTTTTTTTTGGAAAAAGTCCTTTGACCTCTTTCATACAGTACCACATTTTCCCTGCTCACAGATTTCCTTAATATGTGGCTTCTCAAGCAGATTAACATATCTTGTTTTTCAGTTCTTACTACAAAGTTGAAAATAGCCATGCACTTGAAAGAGCTGCATAATAAACTACCTCGAGGTTTAGCAAAGCTGTTTTATTTGCTCATTTTCTATGGGTCAGCAATTCTGTCTGGGCTTAGCTGGGTACGCTTGTTCATCTTACATGGCTGTGGTCTGACGTGCTATAAGATGGCCTTTCTCACAGGTTTGTCTGTTGATTACGGCTATTGGCTGGACTCTTCCCTTGTGCAGGTGCATTCCCATGATGGTAACATTCCAAAGGTAATAAGAGAGAGTTTCTGGCACCAAGAGGACAAGACCCACATATACAAGTCATTTTTTAGCCTCAGTTTATGTCATGTTTGCTTATATCTCATTAGTCAAAGAAAGACCTCTGGATTTGTCCAGGTCCATCCGACAGAGCACCAGACAGGGTTGTGGATGTAGGGAAGTGTGATTTGTGAGATGTCATCACCTTCAGTAATCATACTTTATGCATAAATGTTATTGTTTTTTTGATGCATTTAGCTTTTGGTTTTGGTCAACATATTATAAGGATTCCCAGACAATTCATCCACTAATTTATATAAAGTAAAAGAGTGGGATGTACAGGAAGGAATGCATTGAGAGCTCATGATGTGCCAAGAATTTTACATATATTTTCTCATAATTTTATAAAACTAAAGTGAAAACCATGAGATGCAAGGAGGGGTAAATAACTTGTTCAGGGTCACAGTTAGTAATTCACATTACAGTCTATGGGATTCAGTAAGTTAAAAAAACAAAAACAAAAAAGCAGAATAAGAAATATTAGTAATGGTTCATATTAAGGATAAGTGCTATGTCATAAACTTAGTTGTTTTTGTATGTTGGATCACAATATATAGAATTCTTCCAATGGGTTGTTTTATTCTAAAGAACTTGAAAACACCTCTATCAATCCGTGTGGCCTTCCACTGGCATGTAAAACCAGAGTGTTCAGAACGAGGGGCATTTAAAATATAAACTACTTTCCCATTCCTGATTTATCTGAAAGGTGTACCTTGATTACTGAATTACATTGACATAGTGTTTTAATCAGGTGATGAGCACCTGACCTTTCCCACTGCACTAAATCTCTTTTTATCAGCATCTACTAACATTTCTTTGTGAATTAAAGCAAATCATGACCTTAGGGAAAGATTTGAATTCTAGAGTGGAAGAAATTAGAACATAAATTTCTCTTATTGATAGACCTTTTAAGAAACCAATAAAGGAGCACAGGATGTGCTGAAATAGTTTGGAAGCAATACCCTGGTTTTAAACGGAAGCATTTGTTACTCAGATTTGTGTCTGAGGAGGTAAGAGGAAAGCATCCTGTCACAATCTATTACTATTTCTTTGCTAATCTCATTTCTCTTCGATCATGTAAAATGGAATGTTCATTTTAAAATCAGCTCACATACTGAAATGTCTTCTTTTATTTGCAAAGTGAAACCATTCCATTAAATTTTGGAGGGGAAAGAGACTTTTAAGGAAATATCAACAAATAGACACATTTCCAGTAAAAGTTTCTTTGAGCTGAAATGAGTTCCTGGGTGATTACTTTATTTGAAGCTTCTTTCTTTGAGATTTTTTTTTCATATCTACCCAACATGAATAAAGATAATAAATTAATAAACTGGGAATCATTTGATAGAAAACAATGGGAAGAAAATGTCCATAAATTCCTACAAATCTCTTCATGCAAAGAATTCAAACAGTTGCTTGAAATTCTCGAGAGTGCTTTATGGATTGATTAGAGATTTTTTAAAGCCGTCATCTTCTGGGCTCACCAAGTGAAGTGTGGGCTGGAAAGTTATTTTAAAGTCATTGTATTGCAAGGAAAACAGCAGGATTCTGCCAAAGCTCAAATGCTAGTAAAATTGCAATGAAATATTGAAAATTACAAGGTCAAAGCTTTATATTTATGTGAAAGTAATATTCAGACAAAAAAGGTGATGTAATTATTTAGAAATATTGAAAGCAAAAGTGGCTGGGGAGTTTACCATAATCTGTTCTGATAATCATTTCAACTTTAAGAAATTATAACAAAGAACATAACTTCTTAGATGTTAATTATAATAGTTTTTCATTTTAAAAGTGTTTGTGCAATATAATTGTGGTGTGATTATGTCTGGCTGATTTTATTTTCAAATGTTTTGTGTATGGGGTATTGTTTGGAAGGAATGATTAAGCAACAATACTCAGCTTTTAATTAGTGCTTTGTGTGTTCATAAAAACAATCAAGATGTGGTAAGCAAATGCTAGAAACTGAAAAGGGAAGTAGTTAACAGAAATCAATTTCCGAAACAAGCTAAGATGAACTGTGTGTGGATTCCAACAGAATGCCTGCTTTGACTCCTTGACTATACTTGTGACTGCCCATGTAAAAGGTTCATGCTGGAAGAGCAAACCTGCAGAGTTGACTCTTCAGAGTTCCAGACTTTGTTGGCCCAATGATGTTTCGTTGACAAAATTTTATAATTCTGTAATACCTGAATTCCAAGTCACTCTTCCACTTCTTGCTTTAAATTGTCATTTTCTAACCACAGATTTTATTGGAAAGGAGTAATAGCCTTTAAATGAATCCCATTTTCTTTTAATTGACTCTGAGATGCAATACCCCAAGAAAAGTAGATTTTTAGTTAATGTGGAGAAAATGACTATGAAGTTATTTTTCATCATTTAAATATGTATATGTTTTAATTGTTTAAATGTTTTGTTTACATGTTGCTTATAATATAGTGTTAAGAAGTTAAAAGCAACATAGATTCATTGCAGACTTTTTTTGAAAATACAGAAAAATATGAATAAAAAGTCATCTATAATTAATGTACTTGGAAGGAATCATGGTCAACTTTTTATTGTCAACACATCTGAGTATTTTTCCTTTGTCTTTTACATTCTTCTTAAAATGGTGGTGTAACTAGTTGTAGAAGTAGAAATTAATTATTATTTTCTTTCAAAACTTTGCAATGTTACTCTGTTGTCCTGTGACATCCCGCTATAATTTTTATTCCAGGATTGTAGGTAATTATCTTTCCTTCCTTATTTATTGCTTTTAAAATCTTTTTGTGTCTGGAGTTCTGCATTTTACTATGTAGAATCTTGATGTAGATTTCTTTTAAATTTACTTGCTTAGAATTTCTTGGGATTCCCAAACTTTAGAGTTAGTGTTCCTCCTGAAGATTGGAAAATTCTCAACCATTGGCTCTGCCTATCCCTCACTTTGTAATATCCTTTCTGGAATTTCAATGAGAAAAATTGGACCATGTGTTTCTATTCTTCTCCCTGGATCATTCTTTCTCATTCTCTTATCTTTCTATTCCTTTGTGCCATTGTGCATTTTATTCATAGATATTTTTCACTCCTTTTAGTTTTTACATTTTTTTTTTTGATACCAGGAATTGAACTCAGGGGCACTCAACCACTGAGCTACATTCCCAGCCCTATTTTGTATTTTATTGAGAGACAGGGTCTTACTGAGTTGTTTAGCGCTTCACTTTTGCTCAGGCTGGCTTTGAACTTGTGATTGTCCTGCCTCAACCTACTTAGCCACTGGGATTACAGGCATGCACCACTGCACCCAGCTTTATTTTTAGAAATATTAACTGAGCTTCTACGGTTTAAATTACTAAATAGATTTTAAATTTCAGACTATAGTTTCATTCTAGTTTTAATTATTATTTTTAAAATAATAATTTCCCTAATTCATACAGGAAGTGGTTTGTGTGTTGGAAGTCCTAACCCCAGTACCTCAGAATATGAGTACATTTGGAGACAGGGCATTTAGAGAGATAACTATGATAAAATGAAGTCACATGATTAGACCCTAATCAATACAACTTGGGGTCTTAGGAGAGGGTGTTAAGACACCAAGCATATGCACATAGAGAGGTGACACCTGAACACATGGCCAGAAGGAGCGCCCTGTCAGCCAAGAAGAATTCAAATAATAAACTAATCCTGTGGACCCCTTGATCTGGGACTTCCAGCCTCCAGAACTGTGAGAAAAGAATTTTCTGTTATTCAAGCCAACCAGTCTCTTAAATTTGTTATGGCAGACTGACTGAACAAATTCAGGCACATACTAGGATGTTTATTTTTTTTTCAGTCTAGTTTCTATTTATTTTTAATTTCTTTAATTATTTTAAATTTATTTTGATCTATTTTCTTTATTTTTTTGTTTCTTGCTGTCTTATCCCTATGATATTTACTTTGCCTTGTGCAGCCTGTACAGTTTATTATGAATTAATCTCTCAGTGAGGTTTTTAGTTAATTTTGTTTTCTGGGAGTCTTGTGTATCCTGTGCCAGTTTTAAAAAATAATAATCTAGTGAGCAAACAACTGGATATTTTAATTTTTTATTATTTTAGGTACTGAGTTAGAATTTTTTTCCATGTGCTTTTTGGTTAGATGCCTATCTTATTTTGTAAAGTTAAGGTCAATGCATGTATTAAGTCCTCAAAACAATGATGAAGCATACAAAACAGCTTACATGTTTTATCTGATGACCCCTGTTATCCATTTCTGAGCTCTGTGATGTCTGAAAGTTATATGTCTTGACTTCCTTTACTATGCTGCAAATTCTTATTCTTGTTACATCTGTCAAAAAATACATGAGTGTTTAAGATAGGGAAAAATCTTACTTTCACCTTGGTTTAGTACCAGCAGTTAATCATAGGAAACCACCAATTTCAATTCATCAGGGTATTGTTATCATATCCTTATTTTGAATTAACTAAAATAATATACTTTTTTTTTTTGGTTGAGATGCCTTTAGAATCTTAGAGGAAGCCTTAGGAAAGATGTTGGTGCTTATGGAAGACATGAAAACTTGAAAAATTATAATAGAAAGGTTTCAGTCAAATGTCTTCTTATAACAACAAAATAATATACTGTATGACAAAATATCTCTACAAAAAGGGCATACCAGATTCATTCACATATGTGTGTGTGTGTGTGTGTAAATATGCTATATTGCTATATGTGTGTATATATGATGTTGTGAGTGTGTGTGTGTGTAGTTGATTGGCAGCATCTAGAGAAATAGGCTCTAGATATATATGTTTATGTTATTTAACTCAGCTCACAAGGGCGAAGGTTGTGAGTTATGAGGTTTAGCTTACATAAATATATGTGACATACCTTTTTCAAAATTTAAGACAAATTTGGCAATGTCATAATTTGTCATTACATTCATATGGTAGTGTTTCAATATTATTTTTTTCCCTTCAGGAAAGCTGTTGTTGTACTGCTGCAAATTATAATGAAAACACTTAGACTGAGGAAATGTGGGTTGTAGTGCATCAGAAAATTCTAGAAGAGTTACACCAACTAACAGTGGTCACCAGTGGGAGTTGTGTGGGGACAGGATGGGGGGAGTCATTAAGAAGTTCCTCTGAATGGTGGTTGATAATTTCCAAAACTTTTAAAAGTGAATATTTAAGTATTTGCTCAGTATAATAAAGGGAAACCACTGCTTTTTAAATTATAAGCAAGTTTTCCTTAGGAGTTTTTCAGTTGGAGATAAGAAATAGTTGTCACCTCAGAATCCAACTCCAGTTGACAGATGATGACTACTAAGAGGGGCAGTATTTTTTAAAGGATTCGAAGCGCTCTCCATTCTTGGTGGAAAGCAGTCATATTCAGTAAGGGACACTTATTGTGGGCGAGAGAGAAGAGAGGGATGGTCCTTGGGTGATTTAACTGCTCTTCTCTGGGTGCTAAGATAGTGTAGGCTACAGCCTAACTTTTGTGATCTGGTCCTGATAAAATATTTTAAAAGTAAGTTTACAAATCAGTACAGCTTTATTCCTTCCAACTTTACATTTATGTTTCTGGGACGGGTTTTCAGAATTTGTTTCTCTTCAGCACATGTTGATAGTATTCATTGCTTTCTAGTCACTGTGCTTGATTCAGACCACCCCAAAATGGAAAGCAGGCTGACAGGCAGTTTTTTAGTTGAGCTTTCCTGATGACATATTTGTATTTGAAATTTCATTTTGGTTTCATAAAAATAAGACCTAGAATCTTTCTACTGCCACATTTTATTTAACTGCAGAGTTAGTCTGTATTCTAAAGTTTATTCTACCTATTGATGGTTTCTCTAGTTTTTTTTAAAAGACCAGTTGACAACTGCAAAAGTGACAAAGTTTGGGTATCAGAGATCTCAATTCTGACATGCCAGATTCCAATCACATTCAGGTGCTCTTTTTATTTGTATGTATTCGTTTACTGGACAATTCTCCCCAACTTAGGGTATTCTATACTTAGCTGTTTAAGCCTTCAAGAATGTCAGAGCTCTTGTTAGGAATTCCAGTTCCATAGATCCTGTCCTTCTGTATACCAAATCATTATTGTGAACTACTATTATTTTCCTTTCTTCTTGAGGTTTCATGATCAAATAAAAATCTGAAATAACTGACTTTCATTTAGGAGCTTAGATCTTAAAATCAATCTTATCTTCTGGATCAATGGCATTTCCTAACTCACAAAGAAATAGACTTTTATTTCTGTTATTTCTTCATGCCCAAAATGCAATAAGATAATGACCATATCTTATGCTAGTTCTCCAGTAGCATTTTAGGTCATTTCTCCAAAATGAGAAACATGCCTCCCCACTTTTTTCTTTTAAAGATTTAAACTAGCACATAAATCAAGGCCAACATTTCCTAATGTGGAAGCTGATCTGCCTTAGGAAATATTAATTATAGAAAAACTGATTTAAAATAGCCTCTGAAAGGCAGTGCTTGCAATAGAGGATGCTAGAGCAGTGAGCATCACCCTTTAGTCTAGAATCCCTATCATAGCTGCTAACATTCTGCCTACCTTAAGCCCACCTAAGAAATGTGGATGAGCATGGAAATTGAGGGGCCAGTGTGTCTGAGGTTTTTATCCTGCAGTTTCAGAAATTGGACTTTGTACCATTTTATTATACAGAAATGATTTCAAGGTAACTCTGCATTTCCTTTTAAAATACCATCACGGGACATTCCGCTATCCTCTGGAGTTTTAGAAGAAGATGAAATTGAACACTACTGGCTTTTAATCTAAAAGGAATGAACATTTAGAAAATGATCTTGTATTTAAATGTTTTCATGCCTCACATCATAAAAGTTTTTAAATAGCTTATGATTTCATAGTCCATTCCTCTGAAGTGTATACATTTAATAGGATTTGTGTCTCTTTAATTCATTAAAATTAATTAGGATTTAATATGCTGAATCTTTCATCCAAAGTTCTCAAAGCATCTTGCTGATCTACATTAGCTCATTATTTTTTCAGTATGTCCCTGTGAGGTAGTTGTTAAGTATTATTCCTTATTTTACAAATGAGATACAAATGAAGCTGAGAGAGGCTTAAGAGACTTGCTCAAAATCCCAGAGCAAGTTAATAGCAGAAAAGCAATAAAGGCACAGTCCCCTATTTGAGAGATTTTCAACCTTTCCTCAGAATATAGCTCTAATTTCACTTTAAATTGCTACATTTTCCATGAAAATTAGCATATTATTACATGCCAGTGCTTTAGGAAATTAAAATGGACCAAAGAGGCATTTAATAAAATATCTCTTTCTCTCTGTTACACTTTGATTAGATTTCTGGGGACATATGTATGATTGAAGTGTCCTCCCTATATATAAGTGGGTGCTTCCTTTTGTCCAGGCATGTGGGAGCCCTGCCAGGAGAACCTCAGAAATAGTAGTCAGAGGGGAACATGGTGACTCCCAAGTGTCATTGAGATTAGTGATGATGTTTTTGGTCATGGAGAATCTTGCAAGCTCAGAGGTTTTCCCACTAATTATCAAGTTCTGTCTCCTTTAAAATCACTGAATCATAAAGCCATGGGAATATTAGTGTTATTGGGAGGACTTAGGATTTTCTGAGTGTAACAAAAAAATGTAGGATTTTGTTCCAAATCATGCTTGACAAGTCATCGCCCAGTCTCTGTTTGAGATATTTGGGAAATTTCCATGAAATTTCATTCCATTGGTGAAAAATTGTATCCAGTCCACAAATACTTATTGATTTTCCTCTCTCTCCCCTCCCCAACATCAGTATTTATATAAAATGAAAAGTATATGCGATGTCGTTTCTCATCAAGAACTTTGGCCATGTTACTTTTTTAAAAACTTGTTCGCTTGTTTACATAATGAAGAATTGATTTATTTTTGAGGATTAAATGAGTCAAATATAAATCTTTTAAGAAAGAGACTGCTGCATAATAAATTCTTTGCAAATATTATTATTATCTAAGGACAGATGTGAGAGAACAAGAAAAAGAGTGCAAGGGAGAAAGATAGATGTTCATTATTTTATCTCCATATTTTGTTTTCCATCCTATTGCCTTAAATCAGAGCATCATCATTTTCACTTGAATTATTGTGGCAGCCTCTAAAACTGGTTTCCTTGTTTCCAGTCTCTGTCTTTGCAATCCAATTTCCCACACACTGAAACTAAGGAGAACTGAATAAAAATGCAAGTCTCAACATGCTAGCCACCATCTTGAAATTCACTGCTCCTCATGTGCTTCACTCTGAATTAGCTTATGAGACTGACGGCATCCTCCACGATCCAGCCTCCAGTTTTCTCTGCAGGCTTCTTTATGCCAAGTATGCCCTCTTTCTTCATGCTCCAAATTCTAAAACATGGACAGTGGGCCCGCTCTACATGCTGTCCGAGGTCTGCAGGTCTACACTTCCTGCCTGAGTGGCACTTTCATCTGATCCTCTTTCATGTCTATTCTTTGAGGGATGTTCTACTTCTCTGTCAAGGTTCAGTTTATATGCCTTCTCCAGGAAGTCTTCCCTGAACCCTTGGTGCTCTCAAGGATTTCTGTTCCAGCCTTCCTGTCTACCTTTAACACTCAATCACAGTAACCTTTTTGTCTCTCTTCACTTTTAAACTGAAGAGTCTTGGGGTCAAGGACTGTGTCTTGCTCACTGGTCCTTTCCAAGGTCCAGTTATTCTCACATGATTGATGTTCAATGAACTAAAATACATATATGTTGAATGACGATATATAGCATCGAGGAACAAAAGTTACATAATTGGCTCAGAAAAAAAAGTGTGAGAAAAGTTACAGAAAGCAGAGATCATCCCTGATGATATAGGTAGAGAAAAAAGGGTCATAGAAATGGAAGCATTTAAGCTGAAGTCTTTTTCTTGATCTTTCTGGATTAAAGGGATTCAAACCAACCTCAGGCATCAGTTAATCAAATTATAGAGTCGGTGCCAGAATGTAATCCCAATCCAGCCAGTTCCTAGCCTTGAGATAGTATACATCTGTAAAATGGATATTAAAATAACACCTATTTTGCAGGCATGTTGAGGAGACTTTATATCACAAATGTAAAGTGCCTGGCACATAATGGATGCAAAACAACTGGTGTTTGTCACACTTAAAATTATCACTTGTACTATATACCTCATCTCAAGGCAACAAATCTTTAACTCTTTCCAGGACAGATTATGTAAATGACAGCTCTCTGGCTAAACCTGGCAATCAGAACACAGATCCCTGGTGTCTGCACTAGATTTTGGTAATAGAATGTGGGACTGAGAGGAGGGCCGTTGACAAGTTGGAGGGGGCAAAGTCTGTGAGGGGAAAATGGGGGAGGAAAATTTTTTAAAAATTCACAACTAGTTTGTCTCAGGCCACAGATATATAATGGTTTACATTAAATTCCTTTAAAGTACCTACAGTTCAGATATGTTTTTCTTTTAAAACTCTAGTTTTATCATTAGAATATTTTTGTAAGACTGGAGATGTTAATGCAGAATATTTAGGTGTTTTGATCCTGCAGAGGCAGACTTGTATCCATGGAAGGTGTGTAATTGTCTTCTGGAGTGAATTAACTACCTGAAATAAAACACTGCCAAGTATTATAAATATATTTGTCTTTCTTTGGGAGGGACCATCATGTTTGTAGATGGTCTCATGAGCTGTCAAAAAAGGTTGGCATTTTTGTGCTTTTTCCTGTTAGAAATAAGGCAATGTGTTGCATATCTGAGGAATGGGGTTATGTATATTAACAATAGATTCCTCAAAATATTTGGTAACCAAATATGACGATTCAGTAAAACTTGATATCTCTTTATCTTCGCATATTTTGGTCCTTCATTATAATAAGAGTTTTCTAGGTCAATTTTAAATTTAGTATTTGATGTGTAAATGTTTTTTCCATGGAGTACCTTTTGTATAGTCTCTAATCTTTAAGAACTGAAGATTAGAAACAAATGAATATACAAATAAGAAGCAGCAATGAAACAGTAGTAAGGGCCAGGATTTTGGACATTAGCAATAGTTACATTGTCCAAATACTTCATATGTTTTTTTTCCATTTTTATCTAGCTGAGTACTTTATAGCTACCATTCCTTTTCAATGAATTTAAAGGCTTATAATCATCCCTTTATCTTAGTGAATATGTATGCTCAAGGAAAATCATGTTGTGCATTTACTTATCCAACACAATATGTTGAAGAAACATGGTCCTTGTTGGGTTGGGGAAAAGAGGGAAGAAAAGGATTTGTGATGAGGTTGAACTTTTGATGAGCGCCTGCTGTGTGTAAGGCCCAGCATGAGTTGATCATATGGTTTCCTTGCTTAATCCATATAGCAACCCTGTTATGAGTTAGATGTAGTATCTTTACTGTAGGTGAGAAAATTGAAGCTCTAGAAATTAAGGAATTTGCTGAAGGTCACACAGTTTACAAAATTGTCCTCTAAACTTTGTGCTTGTCCTGCATCCCTTACATACTTTTTGTAAAATCTGGTATCTTCTAAAGGCTGATTGAAGATGAATCAGTTTTTTTTTTTTTTTACATAGGGACTGATTACTGTTTCCAGGTAAACTGGTACTCCCTACCCACTCTCTTTGAAGAGCTGGAATAACCTTCAAAAAGTGAAGTTGTCCTCACATTAGTTAGTACTAGATAATGATCTGGCCCTTTTATGAAATACTGAATGATCAGAAGTCATAGTATATAAAAGAAAATTGACCAACAATCCAAACATCACTGAAGTAATAATGGTAACATGATAAAAACCAACTATAAAAATTAATCTATATGATCTTAGTGGGTGATCTCCAAAAACTTTCTCCTATACTTCTATTTCTAAATAAGCACATTTAATTTCCAGTTAATTTTCATAATTCCTATAGAAGTTACAAGAAAGCATATAGAACTCTTGTCTCAGTTTCTTGGACATTATTAAGTTTATAAACTGAGCAGGGCATGAATTTGAATCTTAGGTACTATAGAATTTAATCTGAAAAATGTAGGTGATATTAAAATAACAATAGAAACCTTTCTTTGTTTTCTTATGGATTATAAAAGCAATACAAGCTTAGTTTAGAAAAAATATGTTTCCTTTTTTAATATTTATTTTTTTTATTTGTGGTTGGACACAATACCTTTATTTATTTATATGTGGTGCTGAGAATCGAACCCAGGGCCTTGCACATGCTAGGCAAGTGCTCTCCCACTGAGCCACAAGCCCAGCCCCTTAGAAAAAATATGTAACAGTTAAAACATTTTGGAAAAAAATGAAAATTATCAATGTTTTCATCACCCAAGCAAGATAAATACTATTAATCTTTTAGTGAATTTTCTTACAGTGATTTTAGTACTTAGTATGCTTTTTAATGTTGAGATTATATTCAACATATAGTTTTATATACTTTTTACTTAAAGTTAATGTATCTATTTTCACTGAAACACATCATTAAAATTTTAGATGGGCACTGTGGTGCACACCTGTAATCCTAGCAGCTCAGGAGGTTGAAGTAGAAGGATTGTGAGTTCAAAGTCAGCCTCAGCAAAAGAGAGGCACTAAGCAAATCAGTGAGACCCTGTTTCTAAATAAAATACAAAGTAGGACTGGCTGTGTGGTCCAGTGATCAAGTGCCCCTGAGTTCAATCCCTGGTACCCTTAATTTTTATTAAGATTATTGTAAATGGTTTAAAAATACCAATTTAGTAAATATCTGTATCTCCAGTGTTCATGTTTTCTCCTGTGCTGCACCATGGTTACAATAGGAGCAGACATATTCTTATATAACCATGTACCATTGGCCATATTTGGTTGGATCAGAGGTAACTTTACTCAAACTTAGTTTATTAGAATGCTTCTTCAGAAAAAAGAGTTAGCTTGGGACCTCTGTATTAGTCAGCTTTCCACCATCATAACAGAATACCTGAGATGAGTTATAAAGAGAAAATGTTTATTTGGCTGACAGTTTTGGCGTTTCCAGTCCGTAATTGGTTGACCTTGTTGCTTTGTGCCTGCAGGGAGGCAGCATGACATGATAAGAGTGCACTGCAGAGCAGAACCCTCACTTCTTGTCCAGGAAGCATGAGAGAGGAAGAATAGCTGGCTGGGGTTCCACAATACAATTTTAGGGAATGTCTGGAAGGATCTAAAGCCCTCCCAGTAAGCTTTACCATCTCCTTTCCCCCCAAGAACATCATCCTGGGGACCAAGCCTTCAACATGTGGGCCTTTGGAGCACATTCAAGATCCAAACTATAGCAACTTCCTTGGTAGCTGAAGCTCTAGGAGCTTTCCTAGGCCATATCTGTTGGTTTTAATGAGAGAAGATTAAATTGACAATGCAAAGAGCAGATAGGAGTCAGAAAAAATATCCAGTTGGCACCTGTGGTTCCATTGTTCCTCATGCTGAGCTTCATCTCTGGCTCTCCCATGATTCATTTGATTAACTTTTCTTAGGATACCTTGATCCAGTAAACTTTCTTCCTGTTGAAGCTAGTTTAAGTTAGATTTCTGTGGTTTTGTACAAAATATTCTGACACAGATATTAACTTTGAGAAGTTTGAGATCAGAAAACTGAAGCTCTGAGAGATTATTAGGTCAGCTGGAAAATGGTCAAACTGGGGTACAAACTTTATGTAATTAAATGAAAAGCTGGCACTCTCCACCATAATGATTCATATGCCAGGAAGCTTTCTGAGACTCCTATCTTCATGTGGTTTTCTAAAACATAAAGAGCAGTAAGAATAGGAGAGCCAGGCAGGGTAGCACGGATCTGTTACCCAAATACTAGGGAAGCTGAGGCAGAAGGATCTCAAGTTTTCAGGCCAATCTTGGCAACTTAGCAAGATCCTGTCTCAAAATAAAAAAATTCAAAATGAGCTAGAGATGTAGCTTAGTGGTGTAGTGTTCCTGAGTTTAATCTTCAGCACCATAAAACAAAATAAAAAGAATGGGAGAAATGACACATAGGTTCTTGCTTGTTTTAGTTTTTCATTTCATTTCTTTTTTCCTTTTTGTGGTGTAGGGACAGGGGTCTAAATGTGAAATGGAATGAGGAGATCTTTAGTATGGTTTGGGTTTGGTTTGAATGTCTCCTAAGAGACTTAGAAAATGGTGGAGCTCAGATTTGACTCCAAGTTTGTGGTATTGGGGGTGTGTGTGGATCTATAAGAGGTGAGGCCCAGTGGGAAGTCCTTGGGTCATTTGGAGCTTCCCCTGAAAGGAATTGTGGGATCTTGCTCTGCTCTACTTCCTGGTTCAATATGTGACCACCTGCACTGACATAATCTCATCATTGCCATCCACTATTTGCCATTGGCTATAGGTCCCTTCTCAGAACTGGGCCAATGCAGGTACTGTACCCTTGCAACTGACCTAATAATCTCTCAGAGCTTCAGTTAACTAAATAATCTCTTTCTTTTATGAAGTTAGCTGCCTCAGCTATTTAATTATGGTAATGACAAGCTGACTAATGCAATCCTCATTCTGCCTTTGAGTTTCTGAGTTTTTGCTTGTAGATTCCCACTTCCTACTCTCCAAATACACCCTGTTGTTAAAGTTTAGACTATTCCTCACTTAATTGTGACCAGTTATTAACTCTTTTGTTAAATATGTCTGGCTTCCTCCTTTGCTTTTTTTGTTTCTCCCCATTCCTCTCAAATTATAAAAATAACATCTATATGAAAACTATAATGCCTCTTTTGCATCAAAATCATTATTATTGTCTCTGACATTAGCATTTACTGAGTGCTTGCCAAGGGCCTGGTATGAGTAGGGTACATGGTAAGTATTACATCATCTAATTTTACTGTAAGGCTCCATGGGTACTCCTCTTCAGCTGCTCTTATTGATGTATCATCAATGAGCTGGGGATGTAGCTCAGTGGTGTAGTGATCCTGAGTTTAATCTCCAGCACCATAAAACAAAATAATCATTTTCTTTGTTTCATGTGAAGAAATCAAGCTTCAAAGAGATTAATTATCTTTTCTGACTTTTTCCAAGATTCCATACTTAGAAAGTGGTAGAGCTCAGATTTGACTCCAATCCCATCTCTTCTTAAAGCCAGGGCTGCACCCACTCTAACATTGTCATTCACAACGAATTCTGTGATAGAGTACTGTGCAGGGCAAGAGGGAGATAAAATGACTATATTCCTACTAATGAGGGTATGGATGCTGGGTCAGAAGTTTAGATCAAAGGGCCATAGAATCAATAGGTAAGGTAATATCTATAGCAAAAATCCATCTCAACTGGTGCAAAACATACTTCATTTTGCAAGTAGGTGGTGGTTCTGCCTCGAGCACAGTACTTTAAATTGCTGTTTAGGAATTATAGAACAAGGTCATTTAG
Organism: Callospermophilus lateralis; assembly: GCF_048772815.1. Lineage (NCBI taxonomy): Eukaryota > Metazoa > Chordata > Mammalia > Rodentia > Sciuridae > Callospermophilus > Callospermophilus lateralis. The sequence continues at coordinate 104,396,324 of NC_135308.1, forward strand.
ACATTAACAGAAGAAAAGGTGAGGACTAAAAGGCTGTCCTGGCTCAGCCAAGAATATAGATTCTTTTATTGTGTTAGCATAATAAAAGATATTTGGGTCTTTTTTTGTTGCTCTTTTTCTATGTTTTTGTTTTCCATACCTTTTCTGCCTTTTGTAGTTTAAATTGAGCATTTTATGATTCAATGATTTCTCCTTTCTTGGCATGTTGATTATACTACTTACCAAAAAAAAAAAAAAACCCAAAAAACATTGTGTAGTAGTTGTCTTAAAGTTCACAGTATTTACTTACAATCAATCCATGTCTACTCTCAGTTAACACTGCACTGCTTCATGAGCAGCACCATTACCTTATAATAACAAAATGTTGCTAATTCCTCCTTCCCATCCCTTGTATCATGGCTATCATTTATTTTGCTTACACAGAAGCATGTTATACACAATGTAATTGAATACATTGTTGCTATTATTATATTTAATGCTTTTATCAGTGCATTATAGGTATACGTGATAGTGATAGTGGGACTCATTTTGACATATTCATAAATGCATATAATATAGTTTGCTCTATTTAAATCCCAAGTACTACCCCTTTTCCTCCCTCATCTTCCCTCTCTCAATTCCCTTTCTTAACTCTATTGGCCTTTCTTCTATTTATTTATTTTCAATTGGTATATTATATTAGAATGCATTGGTACATGTTCATAGCATAATTTGGTCAACTTTATTCTCCATTTTTTCCCCTTTCCCTCCACTCCTTCTTCCCTACCTGTGCCCTATTGACCTCTCTTCTATTTTTCACAAGATCTCCCTTTTTAAATTCTTTTTATATCTTTAGCTTCTTCATGTGAGAAAAAATTCAAACCTTTGATTTTCTGGTTCTTATTCATTTCACTTGGCATGATTTTCTCCATTTCCAGCCATCTACCAGCAAATAATATAACTTCACTCTTCTTTCTGGCTGAGTAGAACTTCATTGTGTAGATATACCACATTTTCTTTAATCATCTGTTGAGGGGAATCTAGGCTGTTTCCAGAGCTTGCCTATTGTGAATTGAGCTACTATAAATATTGGAGTGCATTTATCACTATAGTATGCTGATTTTAGTTCTTTGGGACAAATACCAAGAAATAGGATAGCTGTGTCACATGGTGGTTCCATTCTTTGTCCTTTGAGGAATCTCCATACTACTTTCCAAAGTGGTTGTATTAATTTAAAGTCCAATTAACAATATATAAGTGTATCTTTTCCCCCCACACTCTCACTAGCAACTATTGTTGTTTATATTCTTGATGATTGCCACTCTGACTAGAGTGAGATGAAATCTCACTATAATTTTGATTTGCATCTAATGATTGCTAAGGATGTTGAACATTTTTTTTATATATTTATTGGCAATTTGTATTTCTTCTTTTGAGAAATGTCTATCCAGATATTTTTTCCATTTAGTGAGTGGGGATTATTAGTTTTTTTTTTTTAGGTGTTCAGTTTTTTGAGTGCTTTGTGTTTTTTGGTTATTAATTCCCTGTTGGAAGAGAAGCTAGAAAAGATTTTCTACCATTCTGTAGGTTCTTTCCTTATACGCTGTTACTTTCCTATGCAGAAGCACTTTAATTCAATGCCATTCCACTTATTGATTCTTTGTTTTATTTCTTGGGCTTTAAGAATTTTACAAATGGAGTTGGTGACTGTGCCAATATATTGGAGTGTTGACCCTTTTTTTTTCCCTGGTGGTTGCAGTGTTTCTGTTCAATTCCTAGGCCTTCGATCTATACTGAATTAATTTTTGTGGAGGATGAGAGGTAGGAATCTAGTTTTATTTTTCTACATATGGGTATCCAATTTTCCCAGCACTATTTGTTAAAAAGCCTATCTTTTATCCAGTGTATGCTTTTGGCAACTTTCTCAAGGATAAGCTGACTGTATTTATGTGGATTTGTCTTTATGTCTTCTAATCTATAACATCAGTTTTCATATCTGTTTTTATGACCTACTATGCTGTTTTTGTTACTATAACTCTGTAGTATAATTTAAGATCAAGTATTGTTATGCCTCCTGTTTCATCCTTGCTACTCAGAATTGCTTTGTCAATTTTGGGTCTTAATTCTTCCACATAAATTTTAGGACTTTTTTATAATTCTGTGAAGAATGTCATTGGTATTATTCTGGGGATTGTATTGAATCTGTAGATTGTTTTTGGTAATATGACCATTCTAATATTAACTGCCTATCCATGAAGAGGGTAGGTCTTTCTTTTAATGCCTTCTTCAATTTATCTCTTCAGTGTTTTATAATTTTTATTGTAAAGTTCTTACACCTTCTTAGATTTATTCCTAAGGATTTTTTTTGGTTCTTTTTTGCACATTTATTATTGGAGTGTAGGCAATTTATTAATTATTCTATGTTGATCTTATATCCTATTACTTTGCTTAATTTATTTATCAGGTCTAGAATTTTTAAGGTAGAATTTTTTTGGGTCCTTTAGGTCATCAACAAACAACAGAGATAGTGTGATTTCTTTCCCTATTAATATTCCATTGATTTCTTCTCTTGCCTGATTGCTCTTGCTAGAGTTTCAAGAACTATATTGAATGGGTGTGGTGAGAGTAGGTAGACATCCATGTCTTGTTCCTGATTTTAGAGGAAATGTTTTCAGTTTTCCTTTATTCAGTATAAGGTTAGCTTTGTGTTTGTTGCCTATACCTTTTATGATGTTCTGGTAAGTTTCTTCAATCCCTACTTTCTTCAGTGTATTTAACATGAATGGATGCTAAATTTTATCAAAGGGTTTTTATGCATCTGTGAATTGATCATGTAATTTTTATCCTTGATTCTATACATGTGATGAATTACATGTATTGATTTATGTATATTGGACCAACATTGTGTCTCTGGGATGAATTCAACTTGATTATGGTATAATCTCTTAATTCATTTTGAATGTGGCTTGATAATATTTTTATTAAGGATTTTTGCATCTATGTTCTTCAGCGATGTTGGTCTGAGTTTCTTTTCCTTGATGTGTCTTTATCTCTCTCTCTTTCTCTGTGTATGTGTGTGTGTATCTATCTATATCTATATCTATATCTATATCTATATCTATATCTATCTATCTATATCTCTATAGACCTTTATTTTATTTATTTACACGTGTGCTGGGAATTGAATCCAGTGCCTCACACATGCCAGGCAAGTGCACTATTGCTGAGCCACAGCCCCAACGTTTATCTGTTTTTGATATCAGAGTGATACTGGCTTTATAGAATGTATTTGGAAGTGCATCCTCCTGTTCTATTTTATGGAATAATTTGGGGGAAGATTGGTGTTTTTTCTTCTTTAAAGTTCTGGTGAAACTCAGCTGAGCACCCATCTGGTCCTTGACTTTTCTTTGTTGGAAGCTTTTTATAACTGCTTCTATTTCATTGTTTCATATTGTCTGTTTAGTTTTTCTATATCCTCTTAGTTCTATTTTGGTAAGCAATATGTGTCTAGAACTTTGCCAGTATCTTCGAGATTTTCCAATTTATTAGAAAACCAAACCATTTTCAAAACAGATCCTATGGTCTTTTGGATGTCAGAAATGTCTGTGGTGGTCTCCTTTTTCAACTCTGGTTTTGTTTATTTGGATCTTCTCTCTCTTTTATTTAGTTTGGATAGGAGTTCATCAATCTTGTTTATCTTTTCAAAGAACCAACTCTGTTGTGTTGGTCCTTTGTATTGTTTTTTTTTTTTTAAATTCTCTATTTCAATAATTTTAGCTTTGATCTTAAATATTTCCTGTATTCTATTGGTTCTGAAATCAGTTTGTTTCTGCTTTTTTACTTCCTTGAGATGTTGCATTAGATTTTTTTTTGAACTTTCTCTTTAAAAGGCACTTAATGCTATAAACTTTTCTTTTAGAATTGCTTTCATAAGGTTCCAGAGATTTTGGTACATTGTATCCCTATTCTTGTTGTTAAAGTAGGAATTTTTAAAAACTTCTACTCTTATTTTTTTCATGATCCATTCCTGGTTTAGAAGATTATTGTTCAATCTCTATGTGTTTATGTGATTTCTATTATTTTTCTTGCTGCTTATTTCTAATTTTATTCCATATAAGATACATTGGTTAATATCTCTTTTTTTTTGTATTTACTAAGACTTGCATTTTAACCTAAAATATGGTCTGTTTTGGGAAACATTCTATGAGTTGCTGAGAAGAAAGTATATTCAATTGTTGTTATATGAACTATTCTATGGATGTCTATTAGGTCCATTTGATGTATAGTGTTATTTAGGTCAGAAATACTTTACTGATTTTATGTGTAAATGACTGGTCTATTGGTAATAGGGGTGTGTTATGCTTTAGGGGTCTAAGACTTACTGTCAAGAAGTATTTGTTTTATGCAATTAAGTGCATTGAGATTTGAAACTTAGATATTTAGTATCATTATATCTTCTTGTTGGATTGTTCTCTTTAACAATATGTATTGATCTTCCTTGTCTCTTCTTATTTTTGCTTGAAATATGCTTTGTCAGATATGAGAATAGGTACCTTACCTGTTTTTTAAACACTATTTGCATGGAATATCTTTTTTTTTTTTTTTAACTTTCAGTCTGTGGGTGTCTTTTCCTATAAGGTGAGTCTCTTGCAAACAGTATATGGTTGAGTCTTGTATTTTCATTCATTCTGCCAGTCTGTGTCTTTTAATTAGGGAGTTGAGACTATTTACATTCAGGGATTCAGAGTTACTATAGAGAGATATTCATTATTTCTAGTGGTTTTGGTTTGTTTCATAGACTTAATTCATTCTTAATTTTAATTTACTTAATTGTTTTTCTGGGGAGCTGCATCCACTTGAGAATTCTGTAGTTTGTTTTTGAGTTTTTTGTGTATTATTATTTCAAGTATTTTCTGTTGTGCTGGTTTAGTGTCAATATATATACATATGCGCAAAATGGAACAGCAAGAATGTGTACGCTTGTATGCTTGTGTGCATGCGCATTCACGCGCGCGCATGCGTGCGCACACCCACACCCACACACACCCACACACACTCCATGTAGCGGGGCAAGGAAAAATGAAAAATGAGGAGATTGAGGTGGCCAAACTGTTCAGAAGAAAGGATGTTCACTGCCTATGTCATATTATCCCTCTTCCTATTTCTTCTTTGGCTACTTTTTTTGTTTTTGTTTTTGGTACTAAGGAATAAACCCAGGGGTGCTTTACATTGAGCCATATCCCCAGCCCTTTTAATTTTTATTTTGAAATAGGGTCTCTCTGAGTTGCTTAGGACCTTGCTAAATTGCAGAGGCTGGTCTTGAGCTTGCAATTTTCTTGTCACAGCATCCCAAGTCACTGGGATTGCAGGCATGCACCATTGCACCCAGCTTGGCTGTGTACTCTTTAGGGGGAGCAATGGGTGGGGATTGTTGAACTCTTCCTCATTGAGTTGCTCACTAAACTGTCTGTTGGAATGTCCTAGAATCTAAATTGGTTGTAATGGCTTTCAGCTTTTCTTCTCACCAGTATAAGGTAGAACGGGACAGGAAGTATAATTGGAGTTTTGTCTGGACAGACTAGATAGATATACTCCCAAGGCAGGGCTGATGCAAAGTTCTTAATGTGAAGTTCCAGTAGCTGTTTTTAGCTTTGATTGGAGTTGGGAGTTTTGTCAATTGATATCTGCTCTAGACAGAATAGCTTAACACACTCTATTCCTGGGAAGATGCTGATCTCTGTTGGTCATCTGGATTTTGGGGGCCTCCCAAGAACTCCATTCAAAGGGCAAAACAACCAACCCTTCACAGGTTTCATACACAAATGTGGCCTTTCCTGGATGAGAACCTGGGGGCAAATGTGACCACATGTCTGGTTTCACATTCTTTCTGGCTAATTTCATGACTGTATCTCCAACCTGAATCCCTTTAGGTGCAATCCTTCTCCGTCTATTTCATTCATGCCCTACCTGTTGTATGCAAGAACAGTCAGTTAACCCTTGTTATGAGCTGTTGGCCTCCCTCAGCAGAAGGCTGCCCCATAACTGCTTCAAAATGGCTACTTGCTTCTGCTCACCAGTGGATTTTTATTCACGTATCAGTTTGCTGAGCTGCTTCTGGATCATTTAAAATCAGACTGCTTCTCTGTTTGCCCACACAGAGCCTTCAGCAGTACATCAATTAAAGCCAGGTTTCTTTCCATACCTCCTGTTCCAATAGTTTTTCTCTTTCTGCTTATGTCACCTTTCCCCTCTATGGTGAACTGGCACTTCTAGTGTTACCACCTGGGTTTCCAAGGTTTTCTTTCCTGTCCAATGATCAAAGCAGACAAATTTTTGTGTCTCTATTTTCTAGAATTTTGAATTTCAGAAAATCTTCTGTTACCTACCTTGCTGGGAAGTAATACTGTTGCTCCTTGAATCGCAAACCTCAGAGCAACTGGATAGTACACTTTTCTTTACTTCTCCATCTTCCATCTTTCCCTCCCTCTGGTGCTATTATTACAAACAAACTTATGTCAGAGTCAGATTAATTAAAAATAAGACAAATAAATATTTCATTTTTACCATCATTTATTTCTTCACTGATGTTCTTCTTTTTTAAATGTAGATTCATTTTTTTTACCTCTATTATTTTTCCTCTCTGAAGAACTGTTAACATTTCTTGAAAGATAGGTCTCCTGGTAACAAATCCCCCCCTTGTTCTCCTCCCCTCCCATATATATACAATTATTATTTTTTGTTGTTAAGGAAGTCTTTGTTTCTTCACACTTATTTTTCTCCCTGAGGCAAGAGGATTTCAAGTTCAATGCTAGCCTCAGGAACTTAGCAAGGCCCTAAGCGACTTAGCAAGACCCTATCATAAATTAAAAAAAAATAATTAAAAAGAGCTGGTGATGTGGTTCCGTGGTTAAGCACCTCTAGATTCAATCCCTAGTACCAAATGAATGAATGAATGAATGAATGAATGAATAAATAAATAAATAAATAAAAATTAAAGGGCTGGGGCAAGGAACAAGATACTTGTCATACTTCAAAAGATCCACTCCCTTTAGTTAGGTCCCACCTCCTACAGTTTCTATTACCTCCAAAAAAATCCATTTAATTGTTAACCCATCAATGGATTAATCCATTGATGAGATCAAAGTCCTCATGACTTAATAATTTCCCAAAAGACCCACCTATGAACATTGCCACACTGGGGACCAAGCCTTCAACACACAACCCTTTTTGGGGCATTTGAGATGCAAACCATAACATCCTCCATGATTGAACCCACCCCTGCCTTCAGCAGTACATAAATGAAAGCTCAGGTTTCTTTCCATACCTCCAGCATTGGTTCCTGTAGGGATTTGAACTCTTGGATTTATGCTCTGGTAAATTGTGATTCTCAGTATTCACCTGCCTGCTTCTAATTTTTGGTGCACTAGTGTGCCCTGTGACTTTACTCCACTGACAGAAAAGAAGGGTTGTTGAGTTTTCAGTTTGTTCAGTTTTTTTCCCTTGATGCTAGGACACTGTGGCAACTCACATGCTGGACTGGAAAGTGGAAATTGAGAAAGGATTTTAAACCCATCAACCTTTCAGAGGATTGGCATAGGGAGAAAAATAGACACCTCAGGTATGGTAGTAGACCTTAAAGAATGGAAGACCTCATTGTGTGAAGAGTAGAGATGGTAAACCAAGTTCAGAAGTCCTTGTGTCCCCCACGGCATAGAAACGTTGTGCAGGAATGGGCTGCAGGCAGAAAGGCCAAGGGAGGTCGATGGGCTGAGGCAGCCTCTTGGAATCCAGTTCTTTGTGGTTCAGGCCCAGAATCATTTTCCTCTGCCACTGAGAGTGCTTTGAACATGATCCCTGTAATTTTTTCTTTCAAGTAGAATATGAGCTTCAGATAGAAATATGAGGTAAATTCTGGGAGTTTTTAACAAGTTCTCAGGTGATGTGGTGCCCCTGATTCTGGGGCAGCATTTTAAAACTTCTGTACTGTACTATTGCCAACTTGCTAACCTCATATTACTTGATAGGTATAAGTAGGTCTATGCATGATCAAAATGCATGTTATACTACCCAATTCCACTGTGTATACTTTCCCTTACTTTGTGGCTGATCATCTAGTCACAGCAAAGAAGATGGACACTTGCATTTCCATCTTTTGGTTACCACTATTTTTTGTTTCTTTAATGTGGTGCTTTTATGTTGACACTTTCTTGTTTTCTTTGTTCTCCTTACTCTGATTTCTTTTTTTTTACAACCTCTATTTGAGGTTGTATTTTCCCTCCTGTTCTGTGAAATCCTGTGGTGAGTATGAGAAAATAATATGATTTAATTAAGCTTAAGGTAAATTACCTTGCATCTAGCCTGAGAACAGCAAACAGCCTCCAATAATTCCCATGATTAGCCTCACGTTGGGTATTTTATTTTTTCAGAGGCATATGAAAAACCTAAGTAACCCAGTTCAGAAGGAAAAAGAAATTGGGTGTCTACAGTAATAATGTATAAATCAAAGATTTGAGATTTTACACACAGGATGAAGTTACCATGGGAAAAACATTTTTTTCCCCTTTGGCTGTTATTACTCTGTGACTAGCTATATGATCTGTTCAAGAACAATGCCTCATCTGAGAAAGGGAAAGATGGACTTAAAAAAATGAAAAAGAATATTCAAATTATAAAAGAACCTCTTAAATCACATATTATTGTTTCCCCATGAATGTCCTTAATTTAAAAAGGCCTCCATTTATTGATTCCCCAAAGAAGATATTCCTTTTGTGTCTTGATCGAGTGAATAGTGATTAATTTTTGACTACATAATAAGCTCAAACAATATCTTAATATTTTCCAGATTTAAAATACTCAGATATTATGGTTCCAAGATTTAAATAATTACATACATTCATCTCATGGAAAATCTTTTGCTCAGAGATCTTTTTGTCTGTGTTGAGATGAGATTTAAAACCACTAGAGGGCACTGTAGATAAACTTTTGTAACCATAATCTCTCCATAGGCGATAGAACTTGCCAGAATTTAGTTGTACAGGGAATCTTTAACTACCTATCTATACCGATCCCCAAATTTGTTCATAGATTACTTCTTCAGAACTCAGAAGGCGTTTTTTATAGAAACAATGGGATAAATAGTAGTCTGTTCCTAAATCCCCAATAAATACTATAAAATATATAAATATACAACATAAGTCAGGTTTGTCATATAAAAGTCAACAGTAACAAAACTATACAGCCAGTTTAGATAAAAATGGATTTAAAAAAAATCTAAATATAGAATGTTTCTTAAAGGTGGAGGGCAAATTTAATTCCAGAGACTTACTGGCTTGGAAATACTACAAAGTTGACAATCTCCATCCCTCAAAAACAAGAACAAAATAAGAATATGCAGGAATGAACTGTTAATCTGCCCAGCACCTCCATTAACTAGAATGATAGCACATCCCCCTCTTCCCAGGTTTTTTTTTTTTTTTTTTTTGGTAGGGTGGGGTTCCTAAGGTCCTGCCTTCTCCTGGAGTCCTCTAAGCTTCTTTTGATTTCTAATGGCCACTGTCTTTGCCACTTCTGCTTTTCTACCTGGTGCTGTTCTGTATTTCTTGCTTCTTTCCTATTCAAAGACAGCCTGGTGTCCAGCCAAATTCCACCTTTGGGTGAAGGCATTCTTCTTAGTCCTGGGCTAGCAAAGGGGATTTCTTACAGCATCGTTCTCCCCAGATCTGGTTTTAGGAATTCACAGAGCTCACTTCCTCATTGGGAATGGGACCATCCCCATGGCTATGATAACCTTTTTCCACTACCTAGAAACAGTTTCCCTATTATTCTTCCCTCTTCTACTTCCTTTCTCCTAACTTAATCACTGTATTTGAATTATCCAATATTTTTTTTCTCTAGAGCTTTCACTACATGACTGTATATTTCGATCAATGATTATTTTAAACAAGACAGGAAACTAAACATAGCTAGTGAGTTAATTTCTCACCTTGATTGCCAACCTTCTCTTTCTTCTGTAGTAGTAGTAGTAGTAGTAGAAAACCACAATTTCATTTCCTGTCTCAGAGGTAGTGGTGATGGAGGTGGAGGTAAATAGTGAGCATAGTGCCTGCAGGTGTGTGCATGTCAAAGTCTTAGGTGAGCACCCAGAAACCACAGCCCACCTTCATGATTCAGGTCCCATTGGTATCACCTGAGGGTACTTGTCAAAAATACAGATTCCCAGAGGTGGGGGCCAGGACTCAGGTAAATGCATTTTACATAAGCATCCAGGATGGTTCTGATTGAGGGTGCTATTCTGGCCACATATGGATGAATTATGCAATGGGACCTGCATCCTCAAGCCTTTCTGGTGAGTGTGTCGTAAAGTGATTTCAGAATATTCTTTTCTATATGGGTTTCTGTTTTAAGGAAGAAAATGTGTCACTATCACTCTAAGGAGATAGGTAAAGTATTATTCGTATTGTTAATGGCTTTTTTTTGTTGTTGTTTGTGTGTGTGAGGTTATGAGAAGTGTTTAGTAAAGATGGGCATTGACCTGATCTTATGTAGGAATATACATGTGGTATATTCACCTACTTTTTGCAAAAAGAGAAAACATTATTTATGCAGCTTTGTGTGTGTGTGTGTGTGTGTGTGTGTGTGAGTGTTAGATGATGAATAATTGAAAGTAAAGGTTGGCATCATGATGCCACATCAAGCTTTTCCTTTTCTTTCTTTTTTATGGTAACGAGGAGACAGATGGTATTTTTTCTATAGATGCCAAAAAAAAAAAAAAAAAAAAAGCAAGCAAGCTCTCAAATCTCCCAGTTGTGAAAGCAAATCTTATATAATTTCTAAAACCAATGCTCAGATTCTACAGGCACCCTCTTTAGCCCCTACAACATGGTCAGTAGATTTGCATGTTCTGGATGTTTGTCACTGTATTGGCTAACTAGAGGGGTTTTTAGTTGAAACCAGATCTTTCTGCATATGCACTTAATAAACATTGAGGAAGAAAAGCCAATTTGTCCTGCTGATTAGTAGTAGATATTCCAAAGGGCTGGTGCTTAAATGGATAATAGGAATTACATACACTACTTCTGCACATTTTAAAATAGTGTACCATTTGAAGCTTTATAGCCCTTTCCTGACATCAAAGGTAACATTATTACTTACGTAGAATGAGGACATTAATTTTAGAAAGGTAAAAACAAGTTCTTCCTTTTGTGCTTTGGCTAGACAAATGATAGCACGAAAACCTTTCTGATCCATCATTTTAAAATAGATCATTGAAATGACAGAGCTTTGATTTTTTTCAATGTTCTTTTTAACATCTGACAAGTCTAAGTGCTTCTATTTACATAAGTCACATACTAATTAGTAATTAACCACTGTTATTTAATTAGACTATCTAGTTGGTGCGTCATGCATTAATCACTGGCAATTTGGTATGTGCCGGCTGCTCTTGGTGACTAGGCCACTCTGCTGGGTTCATTTCACGCTGTGTGTTGCAGCTGTGCCCAGGCACAACCTTTTTCTGCCTTTGTCTTAAATTTGGACAGGAAACATCAACACATAGGGAACTGTGCTAACCCTAGTGAAACAGATACCTGAAATGGTTAGGAAGGCAAAAACGAACCTTTGTTGACTGAATAAAGCAAGGACTATTTCACTCAAAAGATTCGTTGTATGTATTTTTTTTTTTTTCTTTTCTACACTTCAGATTTTCTCTCAGATCATTTGAAAATGATAGGTTTACTTTAAGGAAAGGTCAAAATTGTATCAGACCTACCTTATTTGTAGAAGTTCTCGGTATGCAATAAAAGCTCATGAACTCATAACACTTTTCTAAAGTGTTTAGTGAAGAGTGAAACACATTTGAAAGAATTTAAATTAGAAATGGCCACAGTAATTTTAGAGACAGTTATTTTAATAAAAATGTTATATTTTTTAGGCAATGAAACTAATCCATTGTACCCTTTATCCCATTCCTTGTTATGCTATTGTGAATTCCTCAATCTGCATAATGAATCTTGAACAGCAATTCCTAGGACCTTATCACTTACTTTATCCAGAAAATATTCTTGTTAATTAGCTCTACTCTTATAGCTGCATTTAGCCGTAAGTATACTTCATCCAAGTCTCTGGGCAGAGAGCAGGAAGGAGATTGGTGTATCCAAATTGTCTATGGAGTGTTTTGTTTTGTTAATTATGTTTTTGGATGAAAGACGATTGTTTTGGGTGTGGATTTGTGATGGACAGGAGCCGTTTTTGGAAACATGCTTGGTGCAAATTCATCTGGTATGACCAGACTTGTCATTTCCCCAGAATGCCGTGCATGCTGAAACCCCAGGTGAAGATCATTTCCGGCAAATCCTGCACAGCAGTCACATCTCCCTGAATGACTGGACAGAGGCAGTGCCTGCTGTCTGGAAGACTCATGACAATCTCCCAGTCACACTCATCAACAGTATTCCTGAGAGAGTGGCAGAGATAGATACGGGCTTGGAGAGTTTATTAAATTTGCAAAGTTAATAAGTACTGGAATTAGGAGCAGGACTCAGATCTTTTGGTCTGGGGCTCTTTTCACTACACATTTCTTCTTTCTCCTCCTCTTCTTCTTTCTTCTTTTAGATAAAGACATTAAGACAAAAAAGTTTTTAATATGACCATTATTTCACGTTCTATTTCATAACTTCTGATTAATTTTCATTTAGGTTTGCAGGTTCATTAATCAGTGTAAATACGTACAGATGATAAATTATGCAAGGGATTATTTTTACACTACATACATATGTGGAAGGCTTTCTTTTTTAAAATTCCTAATTATCAACAGATGGACTTCTATCTCTAGGAAGTTTTGGAAGCATTTTAATAAAGGCTCTGTGAACATGACTAATGCATTTGGCCAAATGTCTTTGATTTTTCCTCATCCCATGTACGATGATCCCCAACTTCAGGAAAAAAAGCTCCTTTGAGTAGAATGAAAGGTCTGATTGTTGACACGTTGTAATAGAATCTGGTTGGTGAAAATAACTCAGCAAATAGAAATCCTTTTCCCTCTTCCACTCTGTGGCAAATGGAATGTTTCAGTCAGTAATGGCATTTCCTCAGAAATTTCCAGTATTTAATCATGCAGATTGAAAGTTATCTAAAAATTCAGAACAAACTGAGATGAAAAAATTCTATGTCTTTTGGTTAAAACCAAGATCAGATCTTCGATAAAAGAAATAGCTCGACTCATTATTTATTTGATACCGGGAGATTGAACTCAGGGCCACTAGACCACTGAGCCACATCCCCACTCTAATTTGTATTTTATTTAACACAGGGTCTCACTGATTTGCTTAGTGGCTCACTTTTGCCAAGGCTGGCTTTGAACATCACAAAATCCAGGCCTCCTGTCTCAGCCTCCCGAGCTGCTAGGATTACAGTTTTTCAGTGTGGGGGGGGGAGGTTCTGTGTTAGCAGTGTTTAGATATTATTATCAGTCAATCATTTACTCACAATGTTGCTTTCTGTCTTTTGTATTATATGGAGCTCGGTCTGACAAGAATCAGCATCCTAAAAGCACATAGGAGTACCAAGCCTCTTACCACCCACCGTCTATTGAATCTTCTCTTGGCTCAAGATCAGCTGTGAAGGATGTTTAAAGTGGGTAGTGTGGCTTAATGGAACTTGAGACCTCATTCTGAGCTCAGGACTCTGACTTCTAGTTTATTGATGGTTGCCACCTAACTTTGTTACCTTGGGAAATCATTCACTCCCCTCTAGAAACTGAGGGAACTGGCCTAACATTACTTTTAGGCCTTTTAATCCTAAAGTTCTATGGAAATATTTCAGCAAATATACCTAAAATTCTGGGCATAAGCTAAGGCTATGAATAATCATTGAAACCCGAGGCTAGGGAGTTTTCCTGTAAACAGCTATTTTGTAAAATTTCTTGAGTTCTCAGTGGTCAGGCTACTTTATGTATATTTTAAGAAAGCAACAGTTGGCCAAAAAGCTAGGATCCATAATTCAGTCCATTATCTCCACTCCATTTGGGAAAAATGGTGAAGACAGAATGGAGGCTACAAGGCACAGACATCACAAAATCCAAGATTGTTCTGCAGTTTACACACCAGTTTGTTCAGTAAATGGGGTCTGTTTGCTTTCTGGTGCTAGCTGATTTGGTGAAAGAAATTACAGGGCTTGTGAAACTAGGCAGTTATTCTTTTCTGTGTGTAGAATGAAATCAGGGCAGAATTTATGAGCTTATACATTAAAAATATAAACAGGAGGATAGCTCATGTATTTAACTATTATTCTTTTCCATTTTATAGGTTAATGAGATTGAGTCTATTATTGAGAGATTTGTGTATTTTTATATAAATGGGCTAAAGGTGGCCCTGGTGTGTTAGCCTAAACTGATCCTTGTGTTATTTCCTTATTCATGGCAGACTCGATGGCTAGCTAGTACCAAACTCAATTTCTTACACATGCAATTGCTTTAAATAAAGCCCCAATGAGCATATGTTTAGTCATTTAGAGCCTGACTGTTTTACATAGCCTGTGAATCTGCACCCAACATCTGCTAACCATTCATAAGACTAAGTCTAGCTCTAAGACACCAAACCCTGCAGCCCTTTGAGTCTTCTGACCTGGAGCACCTAGACATCACCTAGACAGGTAAGCCCCCTCTCCCTGTTCTTCTCCCCATGCAAGTCCCTTGTCCTATTCTCCTCTGAGTGATGGACTCCTGCTATGTCTTTGGAAGTGTTCTTGCTGAGAGGAACATCCCTCTCTTGCAGTCAGTCTTAAGAGCCACTCAGTAAAGCGTGTTCTATGGCATGGCTTCTTATGGCCTGTTTTTTCCTTGATCAATCTCTAAATACTTGAATTTACCACATGTGCCTATCACAACCATGAGTAAATCACTTATGAAAAATAAACTGAACTGAGTTGCTTTTTACTATGCATGAAGAAAATGAATCTATATGAATGATGCATTAAAACTTGTTGTTCCTTCACAGTGTGAAATTGTATCTTGGTTACTCTTTTTATGTGAACACTAAAGGTAGTATGTTATAGTGAAACATCAAAGCAGTTAGTATTGAGTTTGAATATTGTCTATATATTGGCTGTGTGATCTTGGATAAGTCATTTGGCCTCTCTGAGGTTCAGTTTCAATGCCAAAAATAATAATAGTAGTATGCAATAATCTAAATACTCCATACACTCACATATAATCTAACTGTGATACAGAGATAGAAAAAGGGTGTGAGAAGAGTTGGTAACTCTAAACCAAGTGCAATCAAAAGTGTTGACTTTAACTTAAAATTCTGGTATCAGGTGACTGAGAAGAATCTCTTTGAACTTTGTTTTTTAAATTGTGGAGTAAGTACAGTTATACTACTTGTATAGATACAGCTTGACATGACCACAACCACTTGGATCATAACTTCTGTGATTGGCCCAGAGTAACCTAGTCAGATTTACCTGTGGTTTCCCAGCAGACTATAGATGGACAAAACCATTAGTATCATCTGTGGCATTTTCCAAATGGACCCTGGTGCCAGGAATGTACTCAACTTTTTGATATTAGCTTAAGATAAACCAGATACATTTTGGTGAGGATGAAGTCACTTTTGTACTGACCAATATATGTATCCCTCCTTCTTACCCAAATTGGAGGAATCAGCGTGGTCTTACTGCTACCCAGGACCACACTTCTCTCAGTCAGTCCTGCAAGAAATTATGCTTAGTGGTATTCCGAATCTGTCTACCTCTTTTTTTAGTCTCATGGCCGCTTGGGGCCAGTTTTTAAACAGTGGGACCAGGTTGTGCCCTAACACTGCTTCATTCATAGGGTTACTCCCAGGATTAGAAGTCTCCTTCACACATTTCAGTGCACAGACAGACAATGCATATTATGCATGTGCTTCAGTAGTAAAATGAAGTGTAAGTATCATATAGGGCATCTATGGGTGTTTGGGAGGATGTGAGCATCTTAAAGAAGCAAGAAGCAAGAAGCTCATGTTCAGTTCCAAAAAGCCATTAGGTCTTCAGGCAGTAATTATTTATTTATATGAAAAAACAACTTGGAAATGTGCAAGCATGTAAGGTTAGGAGGGAATAATGTTAAGAATAGAGTGCCCTCAAATGAGCAAAATAATCTTTATCATGATTCACAGAAAGTCTTCACATATATTATATTCAAACTATAAAAATATCACTCAAGCTTAGAGATGGATGAGGAAAGAAAAGCAACAAGGCTTCCTTTTAATTTAATTTCCAGACTATGAATTACATAAATGAAGTCTGGCATCTAATCAAAAACAACAAATAGAGGAAGCAGAGTAATGATCAGATTACGGTTTAGTGGCTTCAACATGATACTGAATGTTTTCACTCATGGTAGACTGACAAACCCAGCCTTGTAGCAGAAAAATGCAAATACTGTGCTTGAATGAGAGCAATAAGGTGTCTCCTTCCTTAGACTATTTACACGAGCACGGAAAAGATGTTTCAGAAGACTACCATGGTGATGTGTGATCAGCACAAATGATGCACGGCTGGCATTTGCTCTTTGGGAGCCAGCTCATAATATGTATGGCTAAGTGCAGCTCTGAGGAGGTGTGCGCTGTGGTCTGGTGCACAGCGTTAGGGCTTCACAGCAAAGGCAATGCAGCCAAAGTGAAGAGAAGTTAATTCGCACAAGCACTTAGAGTACATGCTGAGGAACAGAAATGCTGTTGATGGAAAATGAAGTCAAATAAAAATAAGGTGACCTGGATAATGCATAGGATAAAAATATTCTTGCTGTCTGGGCAGATGTGAAGGGCAGCACTCCTCAACCTTCCCCTGTTTGTTTCTGTGATGAATGGTTCAGAGAGCTCAGATTGATCACAGGCACTGATGAGGACCGGTTATTAAGGAACAAGAGCAAAGAGTTATTTAGTGTCTCCTTGTATGACATCAGTAACTAAATTACAAAATTTGGGGGGAAGCAAGCAATGTATAGTTGAATAAATGGAAAGAAGAAAGCAATGAAAGATGGGAGGAAGGGAAGGAAAACAAAATTGAAATCAAAGTCAAGGGGTTATAGTGATTAAGAGGAGAGTTTACCCAAACATTTCATATTGGATTTCCTAAACATTTTAACTATTATTTTCTATAGGTATAAAAAATATATCTTTGAAAACACACACACACACACACACACACACACACACACACACACACTACTTCATCTGTCCAACTCACTGCTTAGTAACTAAGTGAATTTTGACTTTGTAAGGCTTTCGTTTTGTCTAGTATAGAATAAATATAATCATGCTCAATGGTTTTTGTGAGGAACCCATGAATCAGTGCCTATAAAATGTTGACCTAAGTTAAACCCTAGTCATAATAATGATAATAATAATAAAGCAATGAGTCAGATATCAAAGTGAACGTATAGTCCACAGGCACATAACCACCACACCCAAGGTGTATGCAACAATCAGATGGATGCAATGTTGATTTTTTTATTGAAGAAGGAATTAGGTAACCTCCAGATTTCCTTAACGTTTGATAAATGTTTTTAGTCATCAGACTTCTCCTTCTGCTAACATAGAAATAAGTAGAGTTTAAATTCCAACTTGTGAAATTTTAGGAAATAAACTGTGGATAAATGAAAGATATAGAAAAATGGGTAAATAATAAAATTGAATTTATCTCATTTACAGATAGAAAACAAAAATGCAGAGAAATATTCCTTATTTTTATTGTTATATTGATTGGTTTTTAAGGGAATTCTCATGAGTTTAGGAGCAAATATGAAATGCTCAGACAATTACTGAATTCAGATGTATTTTTTGGGGGAAAAATGTTGCAGGCATCCTGTTGGAACGTCTCATTTTTTATTCTACTAAACTTATATTAAAGAATCACTTTCCTTGCGAAAAGGAACATTTTTAGAGAAAAATTTTAGAGAAGTTTAAATATAACAGATGGTATTTCAAATCTTCTGTCAATTACATATGTGATAGAACTCCAAATTTAGATTCATTACACAGCCACAATTCTTGACAGAGTTTATGGGATTCTGGTGTAATCAAAGGATTATCCATCCCTTCATAGAGGCATTTGTAGGAAATTTCAGATAGTTCAGGTCACTGTCCTTCCCTTTCAAAGAGGACTCCTAGGGTGGTTATTTTTTAGCTGTCAACACAAATTAATGTGGACCCATGATCTTTTCTACCCTCTGCACAGTCAAGCCTATTGACTGCTTTGTGACAATAGCAGGTGACCCCGTTACTATATGGGCATCACCTCTTGGTTTTGTGATTATTCTCACTCCTTCACCCAAATGAGAACTTCCCCCCCCGCCCCAGGATTGCCTTGTTTGCTTCTTGCTGTGGTTGTTACCTAGCTGTCTGCAGTATTATTATCTTGTTGGAAAAATGTCCATGTGTCCAAACTAATTCCATAGGCTGTTCTGATTTTGCACTCCTACTCTTCTGATACTCTGCTGCCATATTGTTTTCTACTGTCCTTTGTAAATTTAAACTGCAATTAAAAGCCTGAGGACCCACATGAAGATCTTAGCACATGTGCCCACAGGCCTTTGCTGCTTTCCACTGGGTTTCCACATGCCTCTGCTTTCGTGTCACCTTGTCATAGTTCCTTGACCTTTACATTAGTGATCTCCATTGAAACCTTTTCATTCACTTCCATCATCTCTTACTTAGGTGTTGTGGGGTTTTTTCTTTTTGTATCACTTATCACAATTTACAATGGTTTGTTTTATATTTTGTTTCTCTCTTTCTCCATTATATTCCTCAGGACAGGAAGGTTCTGTGTCTGCATGGAACTTCTGCACATTCTCAGATTTCTTTTGGCAAATACACATGCAATTATTTTTATCAACATTTTATTTAAAATAATTTAAAGAAAAAGATGTTAAAAAGAAATACAAAAAAAGTACAAAAGTTCCCCAATGGCTATATTTAGTAATCATGAACATTTTCACCATATTTGTACTATTATTTTCTCTTTGTAGTACATGTTATTGTTGTGTATATGCCCTTACAAATTGAACTATATTTTCTAAAATCAAGAACATTCTTGTTCATAAACACTGTTTTAAAGATCAAGATATTCAACCATGATGCAATGGTTAATCTGTAGCTTGTATACAAATTTTGACAACTATTCCATGAATAGTCATCCTAACAACTCTACCAGGTCAAGACACAATTCAGGATCACAGATTCTATTGTCTCATTTCATTTCTTTACTCTCCTTAAACCTGAATCCATTATTCATCATTTTATAACCTGGACAATATAAAGGTAAATAGATCAGTCATATTATAGGGTATCCCTCAATTTGGGTTTATCTGATGTTTCCTCGTCTACATTTTGATAGAAACACAAGAGGTGTTTCCTTTTTGCTGATCACATGGGGAGGGCCATGATATCAGCAGCAACATTTCAATTGTATCTCTTAACAGTGACTGAATGAATGGTGGAGAGCTGTCCTGGGTTTCAGACCTTTTGCTTGACAGTCAGTGTGCCCTACAAGTGGCAATAATAAAAACTGTTCAGATACAGAAATAAGACGTGAGTGTGAGTCGAGCACTCTTCTGTTAGATTTAAGATGGATATTATACACTCTTAGATTTTCTGTATTTGAAGTATATGCTTTTTATTTATTGCCAAAAAGCAGTTTAACTTGGTGTAGGTTGTTTAAAAAAGAAAACATATTGTGAACCTTACATCATTCCAATATCTGGAACCGGGACTTGAGGTGAATGAATAAAGAAGGAATGTTCAAGTTAATGTTATTCTGTAATAATGTCTCAGCTCTGAAAAACTGATCCCTTGATTATCTCCACAATATGTCCTTGATTGAGCCATAAGAAACCACAGCTATAAAGCTGACTCTCTTAACTAATAGATGAAAAATTGAGGCTCAGGATTATGGAGTGATTTGCCAAAGGTCACACACATGGTGTGATTTGGATCTAAATATTTTTTTCAATGATGGGCTCCAGATTTGTGACAAATTCTCTTAATCTTTTCAGTAAGAAGAATGTCTAATTCTAGAAGCATATTTTGACATACGCTTCAAAGTTTCTTCTTTCTCCTTCAAGGATGACTGAGTAAAATCTAATAAAAATGCTTTTAATGCAATGCTCCTTGATTGACAATGGGTAAAAGACTAGTCAGAGTTCAGCCAACAGGATGTTACTTATCTTGCCTTCAGCTTAAAGATGCTGGTGATTTCTTCAGGGTACAATCAAAGACCATTATTAATAGAGCCTGATTTTTAAAAAATAGTTTAATGGAGGTACTGTACTGACTTTGTTAATTGTGATTCTTGTCTACCTGGCCAACAATAAAGATCATATGTATAATTCTTGTAGTATCTATTCATTCTCTGATGCTGTAAGACTCTTAGAACATCACATACATTTCTAAGTTGCTCCACAAAAGAGGATGAGAAAATGTAGAGATATGGGATATGATTTCTTAGGAAACAGATTATACTTTCACAAATTGCACTCTGACAGATTTTACATTTGAAAAAAATCCTTCTGCTACAACATCTAGAAATGTTGGATAAACTCTAACATTATTTTATCTTAGTCCCTGAGACCATAAAAAATATAAAAGAAATTAACAGAGTCCAAACTCTGAAAAGAGAGATGAAAACACAACATGGAGTGACTGTCCTTGGTTTTAATTGACTCTCAGGGTAATCAATGACATTTAGTCTTGCATTAGTTAGCATTGGTATTAGGTATAAATAATTGATAAAAAAGTATAAATAATAATTTCTAAATTAGTCCAAATTGATTAAAGATACTTTAATATATGATGCAATCAGTCTATGGTGATTACTCCTTAAAGTTGTGTTAAAATTCTGCCAGTGCAGAATTTGCAGTTTTGGGTAGCTATGTTTAGACTTCTTAGACTCAGTATTGCTATGAAAATTGGGTTCACAAGCTATTTACTGAATAAACCAAACAAATCAATAAATCAAAGTGTAGTGGCTAATTTTACATGCCAACTTGATTGACTCCAGGTTGCATTTTTACAAATGCAAGCATTGTCCCTAGATTAAACAATTTTTGTGGGTGTGTTTGTGAGGAGAATTCTAGGTAGGATTAACATTTGAGTCAGTGGACTCAGTAAAGCAGACTGCCTTCCCTTGTATTAGCAGGCTTCATCCAATCTGTTGAAGACCTGAAGAGAGCAGAAGGCAAAGGTAGAAGGAATTTGCCCCTCATTACTTTCTGCCTTGAATTGGGACATCTCATTCTGACTTCTCCAGTTCTCAAACTGGGGTTTATTTACTTCATCAGCCTCCCTGGCTCTCAGACCTTTCACTGGCACTGATTTACATGTCTATCTGTCCTGGGTCTCTAGCTTGCAGATGACAGATTTGGGGAATTCTCAGCTTTCATAATCACGTGAGCCAATTCCTCATAATTAATCTGTGTGTGTGTGTGTGTGTGTAGTGTGTGTGTGTGTGTGGGTAGTGTCTCCTGTGTATCTCCTATTGGTTCTGTTGACTTCTCTGACTGGTACAGTAAAGGATGTAAACAACAAAAACAAAACCACTAGGCATTTTGAGCAGCCTGGATGGTCTCGTTTTTCTTACTTGTAAAAACAAGAGTTGATGAATGCTCATGTATTTACTGATCATGTCTTCATTCATTTACTATTTATTGAGCGCTTACTATATGTCTAATGCTTGGCATTTGAAGATGATGAAATAAATATAGTTTCTAGGCTCAAAAAACTTTTAGTCCAGTAAGAGAAACAATAAAAATCAAATAAGGCCCAGTGTGATATTTAACCAGATATATACATGGAATGGACTAAAGAAATGAAGCAGCTAGGACACAGCCGCATTAGTCTAGAGTTAGCTCTGTGTACTAATTCTTCCTATTTGTTGCTCTTTACCTTAATCTACATGTGAATTGAGTGAACTCTTACCATAATATCTGTCATTTTTATCATACTCATACTGATGGTTTTTTTCTCTGCTAACAGTGCTGAAGTGTTGCAGTTTTGCAATAATTTAGACAGGCTGTGCTGGACAACAAATTATTGTGAGGACTTACCAGGGAGAGAGACGTACCATGTATTGCTTGCATCTGATTATCATATCTAGAATCATATTAGAAGAGAAAGGAAGGCAATTGGGAGACTGTTGAGGGCTCCTGAGTTTTCTTAACAACTTTTGAAACATGAAAGATAATGGCAGATGTTTTATGACATGATGGGAGGATATGTCCTGTTTTCTAGCTGTGTGTGTGTGTATGTGTATGTGTGTGTGTGTGTGTGTGTGTGTGTGTATGTGTGTGTTTTAGCTTTGCTGTTCTGAACAGATTTTCTGACTCTAATAATATGGTGGAAAGTTTCTAGATCATGAACAATACAGATAACAGAGGTTGTTATCTTACCTTGTGGTAAAAGAAATCTCTTCTGCCAAAGTTGTGTACATCATCCATTTTAAAAACAATAAATGTATTATGAAATATATCAAATGTAGGAAGTAATATATAAAATATTTGTAATTCTCTTTTCTTTGTATTTTTATCACTTATAAATATATTTTGATTAATATTTTAGCATTTCTGAAATTTAGTATAAATAGAATCATGCATAATGTATTATTCTAAGACTTGCTTTTTATTGAATTAAATTTCCTGAGATGTATCAATGTTGCTATTTATGGCCAAAAAATATTCATTTTTATTGTTGTATTACATTGTAGGAAAATTTAACACAAAAGTTGTCTTTTCTATCCTTAGTGATTTTTTTTTTTACAAATGCAAGCATTGTCCCTAAAAACGTTCTTGTAACATTTCTTCATGTACATATGTGCAAAGAACAAAATAATTAGAAGTCAAATTGTAAGGTTGCAGGGTATGTGCATCTTCTAAAGGTTGATTGTACCAATTTATGCTCCTGTCAACTACATATCAGTTCTTATTCACACACTTCTCTAACATTTTTATTAGTATTTATAATAAGATATTTATTTATGGTTTTAATTTTTAATTTCCATGATTACAGATGAGGTTGAACATCTTTTCATATGTTTATTGGTCTTTTATATTCTTCTTCTTCTTTAGAAAACATATTCATGTCTGTGGGCCATTTTCTTTCCTGTGGAGTTCTTTTTTCTCATTAAAAATTTAGGATTATTTAAATGCTTTGGATTTTAATCTTATTTTTTTTTTTGCAAAGTATGTGTGTCATGACTGTTCCCCCCCTCCACTTTTCAGCCATTTCAAACACCTGCGTGGGTGGAGATAATACAGTGGATCCAGGTACTCACTATTCTGCAGCAGGTGTCAAAGCCATCAGTTTAGGTCACTCCTGTTGCTTCTTTTCCTCTACTTACAACCTACTGCGCTTCTCCCCCAGCAAATGCCAGGCAGCATATCATTTTATGGTGGCCGTTTTCCATTTATTGATTTTCTTTTTGATGGACAGAAATTGTGATTATAATGTAGTTGAATTCATATAGTTCTTTCCTCTATGGACCGTGTGTTTGTATCTTATTAAAGAAATTCTGTGTAAACTGATTTCATGAGGAGATTGTTCTGTGCTTTCTTCTAAATGTTTTAGAGCTTTCTGTAAGCATCAGTTGTAATAATCCTCCTCCCCTCCACTGATCTTTAACACTATCTCTGGTATATTGATTTTCCAAATTGAGAGGGTCTGTTTCTGAACTTTATTCCTTTGCTAATGCCATATTATTTTAATCACTGTAACTTCATAATAAATTAAGATTCAAAGGGCAGGAACTACCAACTTGGCTCTTCTTTGAAACCTTAATTATTCATGGACCTTTATTCTTTCATAAAATTTTGGAATTAGATGATCAAGTTCTATCAAAAGTTTTTGGGATTTCCATTGGCAATCCACATGAATACAAATTTGTAATGAAGTTATGCCTTTCAAATTTGGAGGTTGTGTTACACTTTTCCATCCATTTAGTTTTTAATCCCTTTCTTAAATATTTAAGTCTTTAACCATAATCAGCTTTCTCCTTCTCAGTGAAGTCTTTCCACCTAGACTACTTTACAAGTTTCTTTCCTTTTTGTATTGTGTGTTTGCCTTTTGTTGAATAAATACTTCTGGAAAAAAAACTGAGATCAGGAGGATATTGTCATGTGTTTTTTTCCTAAATGTTTCAAAGTTTTCTCTAGGCACTAGTTATAATAGTGTCCCTCCTTTTCTGGAATTATTTTATTTACTACCAACATGCTTAACTCAATATTATATATTATTTCTTCTTGATACAATGTGAGAACAAAGATTCTTTTATTAAAAAATCTGTTTGGTATTCCTAGAATTATGCCTGGTACCAATAGGTGCTCAATAAATTAATTTTAAAATAATTTTCTCCATGAAAGCCTTTTTATAGTGTTTGATACATTTATGTCTTGGCTTAGTGGTATGACAGTAAATGCTTAACAGTAATCTTTTTGGGAATGGGATTAGGGAAAAGATTTGTAGAGTTTGCTCATTTCTATGCCATAAATCCTACCATGGCCAATTTCAAGTTACTAAGGTAACATCACTGAATATAAAGTTGGGAAGAAATGTTGTTTAGCCCACTGTTATATAGTACTCCCACCAAACAAACAACAGATGCCAATTACTTCAATAACACAAACAATTGGAGGATGCAATAGCTTAATTAAGTATTGTAGCTTACATAGCTTATTTTTAAGTAATGGTTGTATTTAACAACTGGTTCATAACATCCTCAAAAACTTAGCAACGGCTTCTTTTAGGCAGTGCAATCTGGTCCCCCAAACTACCATTAAGGTTCTTTGTATTCTGTGTGAATGTTTAATACACACACACACACACACACACACACACACATAAGCACAAATGTGTGTGTGTTTTAAAATTGAATTTTCTAACAATTTGTTGCTGGTTTAAAGAAATGCAATTGACTTTTATATAATGTTCTTATATCTGTCACACCATCTATATTTATAGAATGATTTATTTATATATTCTTTAAGGTTTCTTTGTAGACAATCCTGTTATTTTTAAATAATGAAAGTTTTGTTTTTCCATTTCCAGTTTCTATGTATTTTATGTATTATTGCTTTGTTATTGCATTGACATGAATCTCTACTATAATATTTATTTTTAGTGGTAATGAAAAGAATTCTTGTCTTGCTTCTGAATTAAGTGCTTTATGTTTTTTGTTTATATCTTCTTTGTTGGACAAAAGGAGTTTTCTTTTACTTATAGTTAGATAAAAATTATTTCTACTTGTCATGAGATGAGTGAATGTTGAATTTTATGGCATGATCATATCTATTGATGTGATCATATACTTTATTATAAAACACGCTCAATTTGCCAGGGATATTTTATGACATATCTAATAATATGGTGTCAAAATGAAAAAGCAATGATTGACAAAAAGAAAAACAGAAATAGAAAAATAAGTATATGGAAAAAAACCCATAAATACACATGAACAACATAATTAGCTCCTTGATCTGCTGGAAAAATATAGAATAATCCAGTCAATAATGCAGTAATACTTGCATTCTTAGCCTACAATGGAATATTTACAAAGATTGACCTTTTGGTGAGTTAGTTATATGTCAAGTTTTGACAAATTTTACAAAAGCTGTATTAGGTATGCAATGTTCTCTGACTACAGTTAAGCTTTTTGTACTACTTCTGAGTATTGTCTTCATCTTTATATTCAACCTCACAAATTCACTTGGCAGTTATCTGTAATCTGTCTTTTATCTTATTTATTTAATTTCACTTTTAATAATTATGATTTTCAATTCTTGAAGTTCTATTAGATTTAAAAAATCTGTCAGGATTTGTTCATTTACTTAAAAATAATTCTTAAAACTTTCTTTTTTCAGTATGGCAGATTGAAACCAGGTGCACTTTACCACTGAGCTACATTGCAAACCCTTTTAAGTTTTTAAAAATTTTAAGACCAGTTTTTCTCAGTTGCCTGGCTCACCTCAAACTTGCAATCCTCTTTTCTTAGCCTCCTGTGTAGCTGGGATTACAGGTGTGTACCACTGTGCTAAGCTCTCTTAAAACATTTAAAAATTATTTGTCAAAATATCAGTAAAATAGCTATTTTATATTAGATATCTGCTAAATACAGGGTTATCAGTCTTTATCTTATTTTGATATTTTCTAATGTTTCTACATTTTGGTTAATTATTGAAGCTCATATTCCATGGAACTTTATCTGTAGTAATTCTTTGAGCTTTTTATTTAGAGTACTTTACTGAAGAGAGAATTTGAGTTTGCTTCATCCAAAACTTTAGACTGTAGCAACCTTGGATAACTTGATATTAATAACTTGGCTTGGATTTTTTATCTTGACCACACAAATATTGTGAACTCAGTCCTCAAGTCCACCATTTCCTTTCATTCTCAATAAAAAATTTGTTATGTTTCCTTACTTCGTTCTGCAGGGTGAGTTTTAGTTCCTCATTTGCTATTTCATGGAAGTTATTGTTTTTTCAAAATTCTCGCTTTGGAAGGTGGCTATAATTTTACTTACTTGAGTTGTCCATGGGCTCTGTCTCTTAAGTCCTCACCTGATTGTAGACTATGAAACCCCAACTGCTAAGCCCACAGGAAAATATACCAAAGTGATCAAGTTGTATCATTTGTTTTATATATTATTGGATATGGTGAACTGAT
The DNA here is from genome assembly GCF_048772815.1 of Callospermophilus lateralis. Lineage (NCBI taxonomy): Eukaryota > Metazoa > Chordata > Mammalia > Rodentia > Sciuridae > Callospermophilus > Callospermophilus lateralis. Next base: position 104,422,987 of record NC_135308.1, read on the forward strand.
ATTTTTTTTAGGATTTTTGCATTTATTTCCATAATAAACTGACCTATAATTTTTCTTTTGTATTAATTTCTTCTGAGAATGTGTTATCAAGGTAATGCTGATCTAAAATAAGTTGAAAATAATTTCCTCTTTATGTGTTCCCTGGAACAGTTTGCATAAAGTGGGGGTTATACTTCCCTTTAAGCATTGGTGATATTTCACAATGATACTGTCTGAGCCTGAAAGTTTGCAGAACATTTTTTAATTGTAGATTTAATGCCCTTAGTAGTTATAGCACTATAGAAAATTCTTGGGGTTTTGTGTGTCATTTTTGTATCACTTAGCAATTTAACCATTTAATTTTAAAATTCATTACCATAAATCTCATCACTCCCTCTTATAATTTTAATATTCAATATGTATAGATTTTGTGATGATGTTACTCCTTTCATTCCTAACATTATTACTTTACTTTCCCACTCTTTTCCTTTTATTCTTCATTGTTCTTGACAAGGGATTATCAGTTTTGATTTATACAAAAGATCCAACTTTTGGCTCTGTTGGTTTTTAATTTTTTGTTTTCTATTTCTTTGGTTTCTACTCTTCAATGTTTCTCTTTTTTTCATTTCTTGTCATTAATTTTATTGTTAGTTTTATATTTTTTCGAGATAGATCCTTAGCTCATTATTTTTTAGTTATTTTTCCTTTGTGTTGTATATATAAAGGCTAGACATTTTCCTGAGTATTTCAAAACATGCAGCTGGGTCTTACAAATTTTGGTATGTACTATCATGTGCAAATCCGTTTTTAGCCATCGTGGGTCAAAACTATTTTCAGTGCACAAAATGAAGGGCCAAAAATGAAGCTATGATTAACTAAATAGTATATGTTTCAGAACATGTTCAATTGCTAGTAAGGTAGCATATTCATAACAGAGCATATTTTTTAGCATGGCATAATATCACTATTGGCCAAGACAGTCTGGGACATGTTCATTGCACTCTCACTGACTATGAATATATATAAACACTCAGAACATAAAAATACAAATATATGCCATACAGGGTATTTCTTTCAGAAATAGAGTATTAACAAATAAATACTTCATGATTTCTGTAGTCATTTTTGTATTTATATACATATAACTCTTGGCACATTTTGATATTTACATGAATGATATTAGGAAATATATATTAAATGGTGGAGGATTCTATTCTAGTTTTAATGGTAGCTGAAGAATGTCTAGGTTCTTCCTATCCATGTGGTTATTTCCTTGCTCAAGAAGAATTTTGTGAGAGTACCAGGAGACACATTTATGCATATTCATGTATAGTACTATGATAATTTTTCATTATATTATAAAATCATTCATCTAAAATTAAAAGTGTCTTTAAAAATCGTTTTTTATTCACAATACATATTCTGAGAATAATTTGAAGAATTAAGCAAAAGTAAGTGACTATAGTTTTTACAAATTGTAATTGGGGCATTCAGAGTAGGAAAAGAGTATAAATACCCACTTTTTTATATTTTAAAGGATTCATCAAAATATTTTGTTTAAAATTATGTAATATAAAATGCTGATAAGACGGTAAGGAAACATAATGAAAACTGAAGCAAAATCTACCTGAAATGTAGACAAACCATTTTAAAAGTGACATCAAACATAATTATTTGTGCCCTTAGAACAAAGGGATAGGTTAATGACTTTTCAGTTGGAAAGAAAGGCCTGAGGAATTAATTTTATATTTCATCACCTTGCAAAGAACAGCTCTCCCAGAGCAAATAATGATCGATGCTCAGCAAGTAATAAAGTTTTATTTTATTTGACAATTTTACAGAAAAGTTAACTACAGTCAATATTTGATCAGCCATGGGGATTCAGGGACGGATAAGAGAAAACAATCAATAATTCACAGTTTTATTGCAGAATTGAGAACAGTGAGGGATGGGGTTGGAAGGAAGGCTGGGAACTCAGCTAATGAATAAAGCTATTGGATAATGGGGAATACGACCACAGTCTTTGTTTGCTGGGTTCGACTTTTAGAATAGCAGAGCTTCTTAACATGGTCAGAACTCTAAGGATATGAATCTCTTGCAAGGACTGAGAATCTGATACATAGATGAACCTCTTTCCTGGGGTCTTCCTCAACTGTCTCAGTCTGTTTCGTTCTGTCCTTTATGGAAAATCTTATGTTGATGACACAGCACACTTTGTGGCATTGTGCTTGTTAGGTACATGGATTCAAGGAACTTTCAGAATCATTAGGAAATCTATTGCTAATATAGTTCTAAAGAGTGATTTCTTCAGCCATTTTCATCTGTCACCTTTTGTTTCACAAACAATGTCTTATATTCCCTTCAGTTAACAATTTACATCAGTAAAGACTGAAGATTTAATCTTACTGACAGCCCTGAGGACATTCAAGGGCAATATCACCCAGTCCTAGGAAGTCTAAGAGTGAGAGTGATGCTATGTATTAAGGATATTCAGTTTGTCATTCCTTCTAAATGAAAATTTATTATTTCATTATTCCTAAGATTTCATTTATTATGATCCTTGGGATTTGAGATAATTGAAGACAACAATAATAATCCCTTTATGTGTTACATATGGAGTCATTCATTTTGACGGATTCCCAAGTGTGTCACAGACTGCATATAAAGTTCAGGGTACAGAACAGGAGTGTGGGAGTGGTGAAGGAAAAGTGTGCAGATGTATATACATGGATGCCCTGGATGTCCTGAGGGAAACTTGCAGACTCAAATTGTGATAAATCCTGTAGAGTGTCAGAGGTGTTGAGAACCCTCCCCCCAACTCACAGTCACTATGGCAATTTGATGCTGGAGGGAAGATAATAATAACAATGATGACAATAATGATAATAGATAATATCCACATCTGTTCTAATGAACAGCAGTAACAAAAACCTATGCTATGTATATATGCAAGAAATGTCAGATTTTCTTTCATTTCTCAAGAATAAATGAATAATAAAATATACTCGAAGCCCAGAGGTATATAATTAAAAATTATTGTAAAACTAGCTCTGGCAGAGCTTACATTGTAAGAGGAAAATTGTACACTATGTATTCTTTCATTAAATATTTCCCCTCCTGTCAAGTAGTGAATCAGGTAACCATTTAGAGGCATCTATTTAAATTGGCTATGATCACATTCTACCATAGAAGAAAGCATATCATCTTGGTAAGGAGATTGAGATGCATTAAAACATATTTTAAAGACTGTCCATGGCCTGGATGAGACAGAGGTAGGGGAGCATTAATTCTCTGAATGTACCCCACTTATTTTTCAAAATTACTGGAGAAGCTGATGAACCTGGTATATAGTAGCAACTTCACAAAGAATCACATGGATTTCGTCATCATTGTGCAGTTTGTCAATATGATTTCTAAAACCTGTATCCAAAGGGCAAGTCAACATGATGGATGTGCCCCTCAGTCATGTACAAGTTTTTTTTTTCTTTAAGTTTCAGTTTCCTTATTAAAAACAAAGGTCATAATGCTAGTACCTGCCACTCATAGGGTTATCATGTGAATTAAATGTATGCTTACATAACGTAACTCAATAAATACTAGCAAAGCCGATAAGTTCTAGCAAGATGTTTATCTCATTGAATGATTAGACTTCTCCAAAGACTCTAGCTATTTTTAGTAGCAGTTCTGATGGGATTATTTATCCCTTCCCACCCTCTTTGAATGAAATAGAAGCTATCTTTCATGACTTTCCTGGCATCTTAGGTAAATACAAATTTATTTGAAATTATTTCTTCTGAAACAGTCTCCCTCCAGGCCATGGCAATAATCAAGCCTACCAATACTGAGCTTTCCTCCTGGCTCAGATTTCTGCACGCAGGTTGTGGCAAAGAAGTTCGATCTTTTTCCACAATGTTCTCAGCCCCCTCTCCTCCTCCAGCAAAGGGCAGGGAGGTAAGGAAGAGTCATCATTGACTGTTACAGCCCTGGTCATACCTTCTGGGACTCTTGAAATGGCTGTGGGCACTTTTGCAGGTTCTTTGGAGATCCTTCTGCAGAGTTTTGGGGAACCTCTCCCATGCCATGACCCTGATGTGGGTGAACAAATCTCTTCTGGCTAGTTACTTTTGGTTCGACCCTCATTTCCTGTTATTTCCACTAGGTCCCTAGGGCTCTCTTGGGCAGAGCCTAAGACAACTCCTGCTAGCCCTCTCTAGAGTGTCCCCCTGTCTGAGTCAGGAGAAATAGTCACATAACCTTTGTCCTGCACCTTTTGTGGTTGTGACTTGTTCCTGGTGTCACTCTTGGAAAGTGAAATCAGTTCATCAGCCAGAGTCTCTCCCCTTTTAGATTTCTCAGGTGTAGGCCACATTAGTGCCAGGAGACACATGTGAATCTTTCTAATGTGTATTATCCTGGGCTTGAGGTACAAGGAGTACTAAGAGCTTTTATAATTTTCAGCTTTTCTACCTTCATTGGTAGGTGTCTAGGTCAGTATTGCAAAAGAACTTCTTCATCACCTCCTTTGTAGTCCTTTGTAAGAACTGTTTAGTGGTTTCTGACACAACTTGTTTCCTGTAATTCAGTTCAATTCTGACACCACCCTGAGTTCATGCAGACACCACAGGTTAAGGGCTTAGTCTCATGTGACTTCCCCCACTTTAGATACTAGTTCTCATTCCTGCTTTTCTCTGCTACTCTCCTTCTGTTCAACTTGTCTAAAATTTGGGATTTCCACAGCCTTCCTTTAGGTTTACATTTTTGCTAGAGTGACATAGAACTTAGGAAAGCACCATGAAGTTGTCCCTCTAATAATAATTTTTAAAATTGCATTTTTAATGAATATATACAGACTGTTTTTCTAATCATATTCCCTAGACTATACAGCATAATATGTATCATACATAGCATTGATATTGTATTAGATATGATAAGTAATCTAGAGATTTAAAATATGTAGAATGAGCACAGGTTATATGCAAACAATAAGTCATTTTGCATAAGGGACCTGAGCATTCATGGATTTTGATATTCGTAGGGGCTACTGGAACCAACTCCTTATGGTTACTGATGTGCTTCTAATTCTGGTTATATTGTAAATATAGAAAATGAATGGCCAGGGACTGGGGTTGTAGCTCAGCAGTAGAACACTTGTCTAGCACATGGAAGTACTGGGCTCGAATCTCAGCACTGCATACAAGTAAATAAATAAAATGAAGGTCCATTGTCAACTAAAAGGAAAGAAAATGAATGGCCAGATGATGAGCTACAGTAGCAAAATCTGGAAGGTTCCTGGGTTTCCATGTACCAATTTCTGTGAACTAGTTGCTTCACTTTTCTATCACCTCCCTATGTTTACCAAACAAGAAGCTCTCCAAGTTTTGTTGTTTGGAGGGGTTTTGTTTTTGTTTTTTGTCCTGGAGATTGAACCCAGAGGTATTTAACCTCTGAGGCACATCTCCAGCCCTTTTTATATTTTATTTTGAGGCAGGGTCTCTCTGAGCTGCTTAGGGCCTCGCTAAGTTGCTGAGGCTGACTTTGAAGTTGTGAGCATTCCACTATTGTCATGTATGAAAGAAAAAAAAAAAGAGTTGACAGTATAGGTGGCCATCTACAGAGGGTCTGACAGCCTGCTGTAGGTGACCTAGATTTCTGTTTACAAAATTCTTTCCTGTCTTGTTATCTTTAGATATCACACTCATCATGTTTTCTATAAAAGACCTTTGGAAGGGGAAGTGTTTAAGTGGGTCCGGGTTATTCCACAAGAATCATCAGTAATATTTCAGCAATTCTCTCATGAACTATGGATCTTCCCATCAGATATGTTGAATAATGCTAAGCAAATGACACAAAAATCATGTATTACCAGTTGTGCTTTATAGATTAAAAAAAGTTATGATTTAGAAAAAAAAAAAAAAAGAAATTGTGAGCCTCCTGTTTCAGCCTCCCGAGCTGCTGGGATTACAGGCGTGGGCTACCACACCCAGCTTCACTGTTTGGAGTTTTAATCTAGGTTTCAATTTATAGATGTGATTGATTAAGTCAGTGGCCACACGGTTGAGCTCAGTCTCTAGCTCCCTTCACTCCTCAGAATTGGAAATGAAAGTTCCAACCTGCTGATCACATGGTTATTTGTTCTGACAACCAGCCCCCATACTGAAGCTGTCCAAGCAATCTTGCCCCCCTACTTTCAGAAATCACCTTGTTGGCATAAATTCAGGTACAACCCAAAGGGGCTTATGTGAATTAAAAATAGACATTCCTGTCACTCAGGAAACTCCAAGGGGTTTTGAAGCTCTGAGCCAGGAACCCTGGACAAAGAACAAACACAGTTTTTTTTTTTTTTTTTTTTTTTTTAAATTTTATCTCAACCTTGGAACTTGGAAGTAGTTGGAACTTGTTTTCTAAAGGGTTAAGCCAAAAGTAAAGCAGTGAGACAGGAAGGATACCATTTGTTATTATGGAATGAAAGTGCAACACAATTATTTCAATATAAGTGTTAGTTCAGGTTGGACACATGTGATCTTTAAATTTGAGTGTGATCACTTTAAATGTTCTTGGAATTTTTTCACCAAGTTATATAATTATATTTGAAAGGAAATGATGCAGATCAAAGAACTTGTTGAAAAATTGCATCTCTGATAACTACTGACATATTTTTAATGTTTGTTGAAAACACCCTGAAGGTCTTGCCTTCAGTGAACTGATTTAGATGGAGATCCCCTGGGTACCAAAGCCTTGAGAGCAATGACATATATTGAGAAGGATATTTTCCCATTTTGAAAGGTTTGTGCTTAGAAAGAATATATGTGCCTATAAATCTTAATTGAGAATTGGAAAGGAATAACATCAGGTAATTTGTAAATTTTCAGGGATGTTTGAAAGAAATAAAATGCTTTGAATTTGAAGAACACCTTGGGGTTATATTGAGACTTTTTGAAAGAGTGCTTTTTTTTGTAATCTGAAAATCAATTTTATTGCAAATCTCCCTGAATATATGAACAATCCGTTTTGAAATTCAGCTAAACTGTGTCAAAGTGTTGGTTATAATAATTGTGAAAACTCTATAGAGAGGTTAACTTAAAAACCATATGGCATGTATTTTTTAATTTAATTTTTAAAAATTTAAATGATAGTGGAATGCATTACAATTCTTATTACACATATAGAGCACAACTTTCACATCTCTTGTTGTATACAAAATATATTCACACCAACTTATGTGTTCATGCATGTACTTTGGATAATAATGTCCATCACATTCCATCATCATTTCTAACCCCATGCCCCTTCTCTTCCCCTCCCACCCCTCTGCCTTATCTAGAGTTTGTCTATTCCTCCCATGCTCCCCTTCCCTACTCGACTATGAATCAGCCTCCTTATATCAGAGAAAACATTCGACATTTGTTTTTTTGGGATTGGCTAACTTCAATTAGCATTATCTTCTCTAACTCCATCCATTTACCTGCAAGTGCCAGATTTTATTCTCTTTTATTTCTGAGTAAAATTCCATTGTGTATATATGCTACATTTTTTAAATTCATTCATCTATTGAAGGGCATCTAGGTTGGCTCCACAGTTTAGCTATTGTAAATTGTGCTGCTATAAACATTGATGTGGCTGTGTCCCTATAGTATGCTGTTTTTAAGTCCTTTGAATACAGACCGAGGAGAGGTATAGCTGGGTCAAAGGGTGGTTCCATTCCAAGTTTTCCAAGGAATCTCCATACTGCTTTCCAGATTGGCTGCACCAATTTTCATTCCCACCAGCAATTTATGTGTGTGCCTTTTCCCCCACATCATCGTCAACATTTATTGTTGTTTGTATTCATAATAGCGGCCATTCCGACTGGAGTGAATGATATCTTAGAGTAGTTTTGATTTGAATTTCTCCCATTGGTAGTGATGATGAACATTTTTTCATATATTTGTTGATTGATTGTATATTCTCTTCTGAGAAGTGTCTGTTCAGGTCCTTGGCCCATTTGTTGATTGGGTTATTTTTATTTATTTATTTTTTTTGTGCTTAGCTTTTTGAGTTCTTTGTATACCCTAGAGATTAGTGCTCTTTCTGATGTGTGAGAAGTAAAAATTTGCTCCCAAGTGCAGGCTCTCAATTCATTTCACAGATTATTTCTTTTGCGGAGAAGAAACTTTTTAGTTTGAATCCATCTCATTTATTGATTCTTGATTTTAATTCTTTTGCCAAAGGAGTCTTACTAAGGAAGTTGGGGCTTAATCCAACATAATGGAGATTAGGGCATAGTTTTTCACCTGTTAAACACAGGGTCTCTGGTTTTATTCCTAAGTCCTTGATCTAGCTTGTGTTGAGCTTCATGCATGATGAGAGATATGGGTTTAATTTCTTTTTCTTGCATATAAATTTTCAGTTTTCCCAGCACCATTTATTGAAGAGGCTATCTTTTCTCCAATGCATGTTTTTGGCACCTTTGTCTAATATTAGATATTTGTAATTTTGTGAGTTAGTCTCTGTGTCCTCTATTCTGTACCACTGGTCTACTAGTCTATTTTAGTTTTTTGTTACTATTGCTCTGTAGTATAGTTTAAGGTCTGGTATAGTGATGCCACCTGCTTCACTCTTCCTGCTAAGAATTGCTTTATCTATTCTGGATCTCTTACTTTTCCAGATGAATTTCATGACTACTTTTTCTATTTCTAAGAGGAATGTCATTGGGATTTTTATCAGAATTGCATTAAATCTGTATAGTGCTTTTGGTAGTGTGGTCATTTTGATAATATTAATTCTGCCTATCCAAGAGTAAGGTAGATCTTTCCATCTTCTAAGGTCTTCTTTGATTTCTTTCTTTAGGGTTCTGTAATTTTCATTATATAGATCTTTCACCTCTTTCATTAAGTTGATTCTCAAATATTTTATTTGTCTTGAGGCTATTGTAAATGGGGTACTTTTCCTCATTTCCCTTTCTGAGGATTTGTCACTCATAGACAGAAATGCTTTTGATTTGAGGGTGCTGATTTTATATCCTGCTACTTTGTTGAATTCATTTATTAGTTCTAGAAGTTTTCTGGTGGAACTTTTAGGGACTTCTAGGTATAGAATCATATCATCAGCAAATAGTGCCAATTTGAGTTCTTCTTTTTCTATTCATGTCTCTTAAATTTGTTTCATCTCTCTAATTGCTCTGGCCAGTGTTTCAAAAACTGTGTTAAATAGAAGTGGTGAAAGAGGGCATCCCTGTCTTGTTCCAGTTTTTAGAGGGAATTCCTTCAATTTTTCTCCATTTAGAATGATGTTGGCCTGGGGCTTAGCATAGATAGCCTTTATAATGTTGAGATGTTCCTGTTATCCCTAATTCTTCTAGTGTTTTGAACATAAAGGGGTGCTGTATTTTGTCAAATGCTTTTTCTGCATCTATTGTGATGATCATATGATTCTTATCTTTAAGTCTATTGATGTGATGAATTACATTTATTGATTTTTGTGTGTTGAACAAACCTTGCACCTGCTTGATCGTGGTGTACGATCTTTTTGATATGTTTTTGTATTTGATTTGCCAGAATTTTATTGAGAATTTTTGCATCCATGTTCATTAGATATTGGTCTGAAGTTTTCTTTTTTCAATGTGTCTTTGCCTAGTTTTGGAGTCAGGGTGATATTGGCCTCATAGAATGAGTTTGGAAGTGCTGTCTCCTTTTCTATTTCCTGAAATAAATTGTAGAGTATCTGTATTAGTTCTTCTTTAAAGTTTTTTTTTTTTTTTGTAGTTGGATACAATACCTTTGTTTTATTTATTTATTTTTTTTATGTGATGCTGAGGATTGAATCCAGGGCATTGCACATGAGGCTCTGTATCCATCCAGTCCTGGGTTTTTCCTCGTTTGTAGACTCCTGATGGCATCTTATGTTTTGTCACTTGAAATCGATCTGTTTAAATTGTGTATATCATCCTGATCCAATTTGGGCAAATTATATGTCTCTAGAAGCTTGTCGATGCCTTAGATATTTTCTATTTTATTGGAGTACAAGTTTTCAAAATAATTTCTAATTATCCTCTGTATTTCTGTAGTGTCTGTTGTGGCATTTCCTTTTTCACCACATATGTTAGTAATCTGAGATTTCTCTCTCCTTCTCTTGGTTAGCATGGCTAAGGGTTTATCAGTTTTATTTACTTTTTCAAAAAACCAACTTTTTGTTCTGTCAATTTTTTCAATTGTTTCTTTTGTTTCAATTTAATTGATTTCAGCTCTGATTTTAATTATTTCCTATCTTCTACTACCTTAGGTGTAGATTTGTTCTTCTTTTTCTAGAGCTTTGGGATGTAATGTTAGGTCATTTATTTGTTGACATTTTCTTCTTTTAAGAAATGAACTCCATGCAATGAATGTTCCTCTTAGAACTGCTTTTATAGTGTCCCAGAGATTTCCATATGCTAAATCTGTGTTCTCATTCACCTCTAAAAATTTCTAATCTCCTCTTTGATGTCTTCTGTATCCCATTGTTCATTCAGTAGCATATTATTTAGTCTCCAGGTGTTGGAGTAGCTTTTATTTCTTATTTTATTATTGATTTCTAATTTCATTTCATTATAATCTGATAGAATGCAGGGTAGTATCTCTATTATTTAGTAAGAGTTGCTTTGTGGCATATTGTATGGTCTATTTTAGAGAAGGATCTATATGCTGCTGAGAAGAAAGTACATTTTTTCATTGAATGATGAAATATTCTAGTCAGTTAAATCTAATTTATTGATTATATTATTGAGTTCTATAGTTTTTTGTTCAGCTTTTATTTGGAAGATCTATCTAGTGATGAAAGAGGTGTGTTAAAGTCACACAAAATTATTGTGTTGTGGCCTATTTGACAGTTGAATTTGAGAAGAGTTTGTTTGATGAACATAGATGCTCCATTGTTTTGGGCTTATATATTTATAATTATTAAGCTTTGTTGGTGTATGATTCCCTTGAGCAGTATGTAGTGTCCTTCTTTATTCCATTTGATTAACTTTAGCTTGAAGTCTGCTTTATTTGATATGATAATGGAAACCCCTGCTTGCTTCCACAGTCCATGTGAGTGGTATGATTTTTCCCAACCCTTCACCTTCAGTCCATAGTTGTCTTTTCCTATGAGATTCATCTCTTGGAGACAGCATATTGTTGGGTCTTCTTTTTTTTATCCTATCTGCCAGTCTATGTCTTTTGATTGCTGAGTTTAGATCATTAACCTTCAGGGTTATTATTGAGACATGATTTGTATTCCCAGCCATTTTTGTTTATTTTTGGTATTTAACATGACTTGGTTTCTCTGATTAGATTTTCCTTTAGTGTAATCCCTCCCTCTGCTGATTTTCATCACTGTTTTTCATTTCCTTTGCGTGGAATATTTTGCTGAGGATGTTCTATAATGCAGGCTTTCTAGTTGTAAATTCTTTTAACTTTTGTTTATCATGGAAGATTTTTATTTCATCATCAAATCTAAAGCTTAATTTTGCTGGATATGAGATTCTTGGTTGGCATCCATTTTCTTTCAGAACTTGGTATGTGTTGTACCATGATCTCCTGGCTTTGAGGGTCTGAGTTGAAAAATTTGCTGAGATACAAATTGGTCTCCCCCTGTATATGATCTGATTCCTCTCTCTTGCAGCTTTTAAGATTCTATCCTTAGTCTGCATGCTAGGCATTTTCATTATAATGTGCCTTGTTGTAGATCTGTAGTAATTTTGTACATTTGGTGTCCTGTAAGCCTCTTGTATTTGTTTTTCCAATTCATTCTTCATGCTTGGGAGATTTTCTGATATTATCTCATTGAAGAGATTGTGCATTCCTTTGGTATGAAACTCTGTGCCTTCCTCTATCCCAATAATTCTTAGATTTGGTCTTTTGATGCTGTCCCATAATTCTTGTATGTTCTGTTCATGGTTTCCTACTATCTTCACTGTGTGGTCAACTTTATTTTCCAGATTGTATACTTTGTCTGACATTCTTTCTTCCAAGTGATCTAGTCTGTTGGTTTATAGTTTCTATTGAATTTTTTTTATTTGGTTCATTGTATCCTTCATTTGAAGGATTTCTGTTTGTTTTTTTTCCCCCAGAGTCTCTATCTCTCTCTTGAAGTAACCTTTTTCTACCTGTATTTGCTCTCTTATCTCTTTATTGGAGTGATCAGTTTTTGCCTGTACTTGCTCATTTAGGTCTTTCTTTAATTCATAGATCATTTCAATTATGAATCTGCTGAATTCCTTCTCTGACATTTTATCATCTTCGCTGTCCATGGGTTCTGTTGTTATAATATCCTGGTTTGTTTGGGGCACTTTCCTCCCTTGTTTTTTCATGTTGTCTGTGTGTCTTCCTTTCTTGCAGTGTGGCTCTGAGATATTACAGTTTCTTTCCTATATTCTTCTAGTACCTGTACAGATTGTCTGTACCTTACCTGAGGTTGACCCTGCTGGTGTCCCTCAATGTATGCTACTGCAACTAAAAGTGGTGGCAGCATTAGCTGAGGTAAACTTGAGATTATAGTTGAGGTGCCCCAAGATGGAAGTGTTGACTTATAGAGATGGGGCTGAAAGGGTGGGCCTCAGACTGTCTTTGGGATGCCTCCTCTGAGACACAGCTGCTTCTAGGCCCTGTCTATTGTTACAAAGGTAGGGGCTACTGCGTGGGGAAGGCTATGGGGATGACTGCAGTGTCTCAAGATGGAAGTGGGTTAGGCTGAGGCTCCCAGATATGTGTGGGGATGTGAACTCGGACCTACCTTGGATCTCATCCTGTGTAAGTCAGTGTGTGCAGATCTGGGCTGGGCCTTGCCTCTCACAGTAGTCTGATAGTTGAATGAGGCAGTCCTGTGCCTGAGGCTGGGCTCTGGTGGGTGTTTGCCAGTGAAGGGGGATGGACCTAGGCCTATTGTGAACCTGGGACCCACGCAGGCCAGTGTGAGCGGATCTCCATATGGCATATTTTTAAAAAGATGTCTATAAATAAAATTTCAAAACATCGGAATTCTTTGCAAAATATCTTTTAAATCTTAAAAAGATACATTTTCATCTCTTAAAGCACAATTTCCCCTAGCTTTTTGTCTGTTGAGTTTGGTTATGTAGTGGTGATATTTTTCTGAAGAATCCCATTGGGATTATTCATGTAGACTGGTCTTATTCTTAAAACATGGGTATGTCCCCACAGTGGAGAATGGTGTGCAAAATAACCATAGCCAGAATCTAACCAAAGTGTTGATCCTACTGAGATCTTCATTGGAGAACTAAATGTCTATTAGTCTCTCTGTAACAGGTAGACAATTGGATGATTCACAGTCCACTGTTAGCCTAGAAAACAACCTAGATAAGAAAAATATAAATCTGTGATGCAAACTGTTTTATTTTTAAGAACACACAAAAGTGGTATAATTATCAGGAAGCTTTTTATTCTGTGAAATTTAAGGATATATAAAATTAGGTGAAATTCATAATAAATATAAACTTTGTATATCTCTACTAATTATTTACATTTAGGACAATATCAATGAAATAAATACATACTTTGGCAAAGAATAATCATAATTGTTGGGATAGTTAAGAAAATGCTGTTACCCTTTATATCTCCTATTATACAATTAAAATCACTTTGGTTATAAAAAATACATATTTACTGTAGAATGTTTTTAAAATATGGGTAGGCAAAACTTAATTTTAAGAAAAAAAATAGTGAATTAGCATATGGGCTCTGGTGCTAGAGTACTTAGGTTGAAACTCTGGCATGTCCGCTAGTAAGTAAACTTTATGACATTGGGCAGTTTTCTTCTTTTTATGTGCACTCTTGTCTTCACTTGTAAAGTGATAAGAATATTATCACCTTATAGTGTTACTATAAGATTAAATTAGTTAATATTTTCACAGTGCTTAGAACAGTATTTTAAACATAACAAATGCTATATTAATGTATTTTATTTTTTAATATTTATTTTTTAGTTGCAGTTGAACACAATACCTCTAATTTAATTTATTTACTTTTATGTGGTGCTGAGGATCTAACCCAGGGCCTCGCATGTACTAGGCAAGCGCTCTACCACTGAGCCACAATCCCAGCCCCTAAATATATTTTAAATAAGATATACATGCTGCTTCTTTAAGAAAAAAATAATTTCATACCTTTATTGAGGTAAAAATGAAGTACAATAAAAATGCACATATTTGAAGTATGCAATTTGATCAGTTTTGACATGTATGTAACCAATACAATCAATATAAAAAGCATTTCCATTACTTTTTTAAAAATTTGAAATCATGTAGACTGTGTTTCCTGCATGATTTATTACACTAGAAGTTAGTCACCTTAATATTTTGAACCCCAGCCCCACGTCAACTATTTCAAAATTAAGTGGCACACTTATAAATATCTTTAAGGTTAAGGAAAAAAGCACCAGAAAAGTAAATAAAAAGTGCTTTGGACTAAGTGATAATAAAAGCTTAAAATATCAGGATATCTGGAATTAAACAGTATTCAGATGAACATTTAGAACTTAAAATACTTGTATCAGAAAGAAGCTAGAATAACAAATTATTTTCAAATCAATTAAGTAATAGGAAGGAAAAATAAGTAGAAGCAGAAATATATGAAATAGGGAAGAAATAATACAGCTAAAATTTGATAAAAATAAAACAATTCTAATCAAGAAAAAAGAAAGAACACAAAAATTAATGTCAATGGAAAGGGAGCTATCAAAATAACCCTACAGATGCTAAAAATATATGAGGGTAATATTACAATTGTATGACAACATATATGATAGCTTACATAACATGGTCTGTACTAGAGAAGGATCTGTGTGCTGCTGAGAAGAAAGTGTATTTAGTCACTGATGAATGAAATATCCTATATATGTCTGTTAAGGCTAAATTATCGATTGTATTATTTATTCTACAGTTTCTTTGTTTAGTTTTTATTTGGAATATCTATCCAGTGGGGAGAAAAGTGTGTTAATGTCACCCATCATTATTGTGTTGTTTTCTATTTGATTCTTGAAATTGAGAAGGGTTCGTTTGATGTATGTAGATGCACCATTGTTTGGGGCATAAATATTTATGATTGTTATGTCTGGTTGATATATAATTCCCTTAAGCTGTACGGAATGTTCTTCTTTGTCCCTTCTGATTAACTTTGGCTTGAAGTCTACTTTATCTGATATGAGGATAGACACACCTGCTTCTTTACATGATCCATATGAATGATATATTTTTTCCCATCCTTTCACTTTCAGTCTGTGGATGTCTTTGTCTATGAGATGACTCTTTGGGAGAGAGCATATTGTTGGGTCTTGTTTTTAAATCCAGTCGCCAGTCTGGATTAAATTTAGGCCATTAATGTTCAAGGGTATTATTGAGATATGATTTGTGTTCCTGGTCACTTTGGTTTATTTGTAGATTTTAATTTGTATTAGTTTGTATTAGTTAGGAACCAGGAGACCGCAATTGAGAAATGAAAGATGGAGATGAGAATTGAGAAATGAAAAGACCAAGACCAGGCAGAGATACACACAGAACTGACAAATAAAGGCACATTTCTCCATAGATGAAGAGAGGCAATACAGGCTTGAGTTTCACAACTTTTTTTGGGCATGCTCAGTGATTAGAACCAGTTCTAATGCAGTGGTTGCTGTGAGGGAGTGATCGGTCATATGGCCTTGGGCAAGAAAGAATGCAGACAGTGAAGGGTTGGTTGGTATGTGGGAGTGGTGAGCTTTTCTCAGAAGCACCTTGGGGCTGGAAAGTGAAATTTTTCTTAAGATGGCAGCTGTCACTTTAGATGAATGTCCAGATGCTAAGCAAGGACCTTACATTCGCCCCCCCCCTTTTGTTTGTTATTGGGCCCCTTAAGGGATAGGGGCATATATCAACTTTCTGTAGCTTCTTCCTGCTGGGAAGGTGCAGTATCTGACCCCTCATTAGGGGAACAGGGTGTCATTGAGGCAATGGTGATAGTCAGGAGGTGTTGGGCGATGCTGACTCTGAACAGCCCAATTTTGGTGAGGGGTTGGAAATCCTGTAACAGAAGCCTGTCTGATGAACTCTCTACTGAAAGAAGGAGGAGCCATCTGTGAACCACGGGTATGTTGCCTGGAGCAAGGGGCCTTCTTGTATGTGGGAGGGATATGGAAAAAACTCCTCCAGAGTTTCAATGCGTGAATGGTTAAGAGGAGAAGAGGTGGAAGAGTCCTGAGGAGAGGGGAGGAGACTAGCAGGATTTAAAGGTGAGCATGTGTGGAAGTAAGACTGGGATCTTCCACCAGGGAAACCTGTGGAGATAAAAGGTGACAGAGGTAAGGAATGTAAGCCCTTGTAGGTGAGGAGTTCCTTTAGGTGATGGGGAGCCAGCATGATGAGTGGGCCCCCAAAGGTGAGTTTCTCTGACTTGTTAAGGAGAGGCTACAGCAGCATTCATAGGCAAGGGACCCATCCCCAAACAGTAGGGTCAAGACCCTTCATAGGCAAAGGTTGGCCCCAGCAGGGTTGAGGACTCCTAGAGCAAATCCCTGCTTTTTAGCTGCAAATAGGTGAAATGAGCATGTGAGCTCAGGGAGATAGAAAGATAAAGTTTTGAAGTCATTCATCTGTGTTGTAGCCAAGGGAAAAGTTAAATTGACACTTCTTTCTTTTTTTCTTTAGGCCTCTTATCAAGCCGGCTGAGTCTGTCCTTTGTATTTCAATGTTAGCTTCAGTGTGGCCTTGGCCAGGGAGATTGCTGCCCAGGGCTTTACAATGTAGGAGAGTTCTGGGTCCCTTGATTGTCTAGAAGTAGGGTCTCTGGAGGAATCCAGAGCTTTAGTGGCAAGTAGAAGCTGGGCAAGGGAGCAAGAGGAGCAAAGGGAAGGCTTAGAATGGAGAAAGTCTGCGCATATGGGATTTTCTTCCTTTTTCCTGAGCGCTCCCAAAAGTTATGGAGATTGGAAAGTTGAATTGGTTTATGAGCCTTTAGATTAGGAGCCAAATTGAGTGGGGCTAAGCGGGTGAGGAGGCAGCCGAGAGGTGAGTCAGATGGGATTTGGGAGTTCCCCATGGCAAGTTGGAGTCTGGGACTGAGAGAAGGGAGACTACTTGAGACTACTTCCCTAGTCTCGGGCTTTGCCCATTGAGAGCCATCTTGGTTGCCTGGCCAGGGCTTTTGTGAGCTCTGCTGAGGAGCTGAGAACCAAGACCTGAGAGTGAACTCATCATGGGGAAAGGATTGGGAGTTCCCCATGGAGAGTAAGAGTGAACTTGCCAAGGGGAAGGGAGGGGTGGGGATCTTGATGCTGGGCCAAGATCTAAGTTCTAGAGAGGAGACTTGTACCCAAATGAGGCTGGAGTGTGGATGAAGGAGAAGAGCGCTGGGTGAATGGAGGAAGGTGTGTGGTCATTATCCTGGGCCCTCAGGCCAGGATCCCAAAGCAGCCCTAATCCCCAGAGGGGAGAGCAAAGCTGATGGGAGAATGTGATGGAGTTTCTGGCACCAATGAAAGACAAGTGGCGCAGGACTAATCACACACACACCTGGGATAAGAAGCGGGTTTATTGTCAGAAGCCTGACAAGGCTGCTCCACAAAAAGAGAGGGACAGCAGCAGCAAGCAGGGACAGCAGGTATTGTGATTGGGCCAGAAAATGGAGGGGGTTTTGAGACGTATGTGAATGGGCTCCTGATGTGAGGTGATGGAACTTGAAACATCCCAGACAGTAGGGTTCACCTTGGAAGGGGGCAATGGGAAGGCACTGGCAGATAGAATAGGGGATGGTTCTAAGGTCAGGGTGAGGATCAGGGGAGCAGCAGGCAAGTCTGGATGGAAGAATATATGAGGGGAGAAGAAAAGCGTAGCCCCCAACTTCGTGAGAATGTCCCTTCCCATAAGGAGGACAAGGCACTGTGGAATGACCATAAAAATAAGAGACCCCAAAATACAAACAAGGCTAGGTGTCTGTAAGGGTTGGTAGTAGGCTCCCAGAACTCCTTGAGGACTGAATATGTAGCACTGATGTCTAGGAGGAAGGAGACAGACACACCTGAAATACGCAGAGTTACCCTGGGTTCCTGTGGAGTGATGGTAGTGGTCAGGTGATGGGGACCTGGGCCTTGTCAGTCCTCGGCAGCCAGTTCCAAGAGTTGGAAAGGGGAACCAGAAGGGCTGGATGGTTGGGGGTCACTATGTACTCAGGAACATTCAATGGCTAGTGTCCCTACTGATGGCATTTAGGATAGGGCCTGGAAGCTTGCCAGGCTTAGGACACGTACAAACCCAGTGAACTGACCACAATTTAAAACAGGGTCCAAGTGGTCCCAAGGGACCTTTCCATGGGCTAATGAAACCAGGGACAGATGCTGAGGATGGACGGATGGCTTGAGCAAGCATCTGATATTTCTGCTTCTGGGACTTCTCCTTTCTCCTGTTATACACCTTAAAAGCCACTCCCAGAAACTCAGCTTGGGGAGTTAGGGGATCCTTCTCTAGGCACCTTAGTTTGGTGTTAATATCAGGGAAACTCTGGGAGCAAAAGTAGGTCATTAGTAGTTGTCTCCCATCTGGAGTCTCAGGGTCCAGATTAGTATATTGTAATAAAGCCTTGGTCAGGCCATCTAGAGATGCTGAAGGGTTTTCATTTTTATCTTGGATGACTTCCTGGAGCTTTTCATAATTGATCATCTTATGGGCTGCCTTTCTAAGTCCTGCCATGTGACAAGTAATGAATTGGTTTCTACTTGTTACTCTTCCAGGTGAATTATAATCCCAGTTGGGGTTCTGATCAGGGACCCCTGCAGTGCCAATCAGATGGGCAGGGGAGGTCTGATGTACCTCATCAGCATAATTTCTATCTTGCTCCCAAACTTCCCTGTGCTCCTTGGGCAGGAGGATGTTGGACAAGATCATATGGACATCAAGGAGGGTCAAATCATATGATTGGGTCAGATATTGAAACTCTTTGATATATGTGGTGGGGGGCTTGAAGTATAGGACCCAAGCCACTTTTCTACCTGTGAAAGATCTGACAAAGAGAAAGGCACATGAACCCGGATTACACCATCTACCCCAGCCACCTGGCATAGGGGACATAGAGATATGGGTTGGGCAGCAGCAGCCCTTGAGCATGTGGCATGTGGTGGAGGAGAGAAGGGCAGAGAGGCGGGAAAGACAGTTTCTGGGAAGCCTTCATTAGAAAGAGAATCCTGGTATGGTGGGCTCATTTGGTGGGTTGAAAGAGGAGGAGTCCTGGGTAGGATTTTCTATCTCTTTGGACAGAGTTGCAGAGAGAGGGCTTAGAATGTAGAGAGGAGAAGGCCTCAATGGATGATATCTCTTTCCATTTTCCCTAGTGCTCACAATAGTTGAAAAGATCCCTGATGATATTGGAATCTAGAGTGCCATTAAGTGGCCATTTAGAATCCAAAGGATATTGAGGCCAGATCTGATTGCACAAACAGATAAGTTATGCGCGGTTTAGATCTGATTGCACAAACAGATAAGTTATGCGCGGTTTAGATCGGGGGGAGAAAGAGAGAGAGAGAGCGAGAGAGACAGAGAGAGAGAGAGAGAGAGAGAGACCCTAGGTTAGCCAGGAGGCAGCCTAGAGACTGTGGGAGGGAATGGATGAGGAGCTGCCCATGGTGAGACATAGGAGGTGAGTTTACAGGTGGAGCATCCCCCACTCTCTAGTATCACCCAGTCAAGAGGACAGTTATGCTCAGGGGGTTGTCACCACCGCTGGGAAAGTGTTGGGGGCAGGGCCTGTGGAGGCATTGGAGTTCCACTGGGACTACATAGGGGCAGAAGCCATAGAGATTAACCCAAGGCTGAGGGGTCTCATCAGGAACAACTCCCTAGTCACCCTCGGTGTTTTTTCTGAAAACCCAGGACCCAAATAAAAGACCACTTATAGACCTGGTCGACAGTAGGGATCAGCTGTAGCTGTGAAAGCTGTGGCTGAGGGTGCCCCTGACCACATAGTAACCTTGGAAGTGCCAGACGATCTTTGTCACTTCCCAGGACCCATAGGTCATTTAGGTCGACCAAGACAGGGTTCTTACCTGGAATGTCCTGTGGTGGGTGCAGAGAGAGTGTTCAGCTGAATTGAGGACCAGGTCCCACAATGGAATTTAGATCGGGGCCGGGGACACTCAGTGACCCTTGAAGGGGGGAGCGGGCACACCAGGGAACCCGATCCCGGGTTTCAGCATCAATGAAAGGAAGCCAGGAAAGAGGAGACAGGCGAGCCAGAAATGAAAGATGGAGACCAGGCAGAGATACACACAAGAGTTTTGGAGACAAGCAATACAGGCTTGGGTTCTGCAACTTTTATGGGACAGACTCAGAGATTAGAGCCCACGGGCCCAAATGCAGCGGTTAACGGTTGGGTTCCTATGAGGGAGTGATGAGCCTTTCTCAGGTACACCCTTGGGCAGGAAAGTGAAATTTTTCTTAAAATGACTGCTGTCACTTAAGATGGCTGTCCAGATGCTAAGCAAGGACCTTACATCCTTATTTATTTATTTATTGTATTTTATTTAGAGACAGGGTCTTGCTGAGTTGCTTAGGGCCTCACAAAGTTGCTGGGGCTGGTTTTGAACTTGTGATCCTCCTGCCTTAGCCTCCAAGTCACTGGGATTACAGGCATACACCACCATGCCCAGCTCGCTGTCTTATTATTTAAAGCAAGGTTATAGTATAATTATTTCATTTAAATTTGCAGCAGTCATAATTTTAGGATAAATTGTGAAAAGTAAAATTGCAAGTGTTTGCATGTATACACATTTGAAAGCATTTGTAATTATTAACAAATTACTTTTAGTGCTATCCCACTAATTTTCCTCTAGTATTTGTCCTCTTTCAAAACTCTGTTCTTAAACCAGTTGCTTACATCATATTGGAAAAGGTGTTCCCAATAAAAACCTTCTCATTTGTCTCAGATCTTTTATTTTAATGTTAATTAATTTACATTATGGGAATGTTGGAGGGAGTTTTGTAAAGCTAATAGAAGTCGTGGGTGTTAGAATACAACTTTGAAAAAGTATGTGGTAACTTTATCAGCTAGTATGTTCTCAATCTTGACTTTCTCTTTTGTATTTTAACATAAATTATACTTAATGCACATCTGTGGGAAACTGGGTGATGTAGGAGAGTAAAACAGACAACAGACTGCCCATTGACCTGATAAGAACAACAAATACTAACACTCTGTTGCAGGCACTGTTTGGTGTGTGTGTGTGTGTGTGTGTGTGTGTGTGTGGTTTCGAATCCTCAATATATCCTTATTGGAAAGGTGACGTTCTCATGTCTGTTTTACAGATGAAGGAATGAGTCACAGTGAAGTCCTATAACTTGCTCAAGTTTCTGTAACTGTAATAAGGGAGTTTCAATTTAAATCTAGGCAGTCTGACTTCAGAATCTGTGCTTGACACCAATTACCTTTCTAAACTCCTTAATCCATACATCAAAGAAGAGGAAGAAGCCACATATTTTGGGTTTGGAGAGAACTTCCTTCAAAAAATGGAGGCATAAACGCTGCCTGCACATCATTTCAAGGATTGAGAAATAGCAGCCTCATTTAGGTCACCTTCAGGCTGAATGAGTCAAGTGGGAAGTAAGGCTTTGGTCCACTGCAGGCCAGTGCAACTCTATGCAGGGAAGTCTTGAGCAGGCACCTGTATGCAGGGTGGAGAGTGGGAATCAGCCCTCTGATCACAGCAAATCTCCAGCCTGAGAGCTCTCACTGACTTCAGGAGGAAGCCAGAGATCTCAACCCAATTTGTGTCTCAGACATTTTGAAGGAAATAAGTTTAAATGATGGCCATCTTTCACTTATACAGCTTGAAAAGTTATATTTTATATTGAAGTGTGAAATACGAACTTGTGGCTGTCTTTTGTGAATATTTACCTCCATTAGGGGAATAATCTATATATCTAAATTACTAAGTTAATGAGAGTATCTTCTGAATGAATCATTTATTCAAAAAACTTTTTTTTTTCTTTTTGGTAACAGGAATTGAACCCAGGGATGCTTAACTACTGAGCAACATCCCCAGCCCTTTTTATTTTTTTTATTTTTGAGACAGGTTCTTGTTAAGTTGCTTAGGGCCTTGCTAAGTTGCTGAGGCTGCCTTTGAATTTGCAATATTCCTGTCTCAACCTCCTGAGTTGCTGGGATTACAGGCATGTGCCATTACACAGGGCTTAAAGAAAACTTTCTTGGTAACTATGTCCAGTCACAGTCCTGCTAGGTTTTGGACTAAGATGATTGGGAGACTTGCTCTTAAGAAACTTCTATCGTGTGATATGGAAGAGTAACTGTTTTGTGAACATCTCCCCCATCCCCCACAAAATGCATCTGTAACTACATAATACTTTTATCTCTGGAATGAAGTAAAAGATTGTCTCTCCAAGTTAGCACATAGTGGCAGATGATGTCATAGAGAACTTGAGTGAATATTTGTCCCAGAAAAGCATTAAGTCTTTGGGATCAAAAGATAGGAAACATATGGCCAGTTGATATATTAGAAAATTGAAACTTTGTCCAAAAAAAAAAAAAAAAAAAGGAATCAAGCAATTAAAAATCATTGATGGGCAACTCAAAAAACAAAGTGTCTGGAGATCTAGATTCTGGCCCAAATTCTGCAGTTGATTAGCTGTGTTAGCTGTGTGACTATAGGGGTAAACCATATACTTCTTTGTTCCTTGATTTATTTATTTTGAAATAGAAATAAAAAAATGCACATCAGGATAACACTGGGCATCAAACCTGTGTGAAGCTGATTTGTTCTTTGTTAGGTGGTGTCCTTGTGTTCAGCTCTGGGGATTCCATGTATCTACCTGAGACCTGCTTAGCTTCTGTTCAGTCAGATTCACCAGTTCTCCCTGAGTTTTAACTAAGCTTATTCTATGTGAAAGTAAATTATTGCAGAAACACTTTTTATTCTAGATATGTTGATGAGAAGCTGTTTGAGAGCAGCTGTTTTATTTATTTTTGCTCAATTTGGAGTAAATCAACAGTATAGAGACATCAGAAATAGAGACACTCTTTTCTGGAAAACTCATCATCTATATTATTGACATTAGACATGGTGCTATTGAACTGGCTGAAAGTAACATATTCACTAAGCATCTCAGCAACCTGTGGTCAAAAATGAAAGCTCACGTATGCCACAGGAGATAGTCAAATCAGTATGACAGAATCTAAAACCTGTATTTTCTTGCTGAACATGATCTTCCATAATCACAACAGAAAGCATTTTCACCAGGTGTTCACCAGAAAGACATTGGTAGGCGGTGTTACCTGGATCAGTTGCTCTATGTTGTGAATACCAATGTAATCATTTCCTTGGGTTTTTGTAATTTTTTCCTGCTATATCAATTTAAAGATGGAGCAAACACTGCTTCTTGTTTCACAATACTTTTCCTTCACACTGTCTCAAGCAGTTAACAAATTTCATATACTGAAGAAGCAAAAGTTGTCATGGTGATTTAAAAAAAAATGTACAGACACATTCATGCTGAAAAGCGTTTCTTCTTTGGGAGGAAAGTGGTTTCCTTAACAGACATATAATTATTGTAATAAATTATGTTGTGGATATGAAGCAAATGAAATTTGAGCTCTCTAAACTCATATGGATTCTGCTTTTTTCAGCTTTTTTTCAGTGAGTTGTGAAAGTATTTTGTACATTCTCTTCTGTAAACTTTTCAGACTAGAGAAATTGAATGAAAGGACAGAATATATTTAATTTGTTCAAAGAATCTATGCCTAGAAATAAACTAGAATGACTTATAGATTTATTAAAAATAGCTTGTCACTTCATCAAAATCTCTTTAAGATAAAAGGAAAATGTCTAAGTAAATAACTGGGAAAGAATTACCTGCCACTTTTTTTTTTTCCAAACTCACCATTGTTAAAAGGTGAGAAACTCAATTTTTGACATAATTCTGCCAACATTTGTGCAAGTAAATGCATTTTAGTAGTTCAAGAATATGTAATAATTTCACTCTTTCATTGTGGAAAGGTCATTATTTTTTAAAAATGTATAAATGGGTGATGACATTCATTTTGTAAGTCATTTACAAAACTTTTCACCATTCACCTTTTGTCGCGTTGAGAAAATGGGGCACGGTTTTCGTTTTGTCAGCAAATCGCTCTGTGACAGGCAGGAGCCAACATAGTGTATACAGCAACATTCTCTAATGGATTGCAGGTCCCACATGAGAATGTGCAGTGTGCTCATTAAAATTACAGCAACAGAAAAAGCAGAATAAATTGCCACCAACTATTTGACTATGACACTTATATGTATTTCTTCTTGACATGCCTATGGGCATGTCACTGCAAATTGTCCATGAGGATTGTGGTGACAGCTTTATGGACTAAAGTTAGAGACCCAGCCTCTCACTTAGCTAAATGATGACAGCCTAGATGAGAGGAACACAATGCAAATAGATTATGAATAACCATATAATTCTGTTATGACAAATTTTAGGCACAAACTATTCCACGTACCTTGGGAATTTGGAACAAAAATGAGAAAATGAATATTATCAAGTGACTTCTGAATATAAGAAATATGAGAACTCCTAACCTGGAACTCTAAGACATGCAGCAGTCCTGTGTCTCTCTCACAAACACTGGGAGGACCAGTGAAAGCGCCTGGCTCAGTGACAAGGACACACAGAAGACTTCATAGATAATTAGATTTTCCTTCTCTTCCAGCATTGTCCCTGTTTTCCTTCACGCGACCATTGAAAGAAGTAAATGTGACATGGAAAATGTGTGGTACAAACAATAGCCATGGATGCAGTCAGAGGAAAAGGTCAGGGAAATTGAAGAATTATTCAGGGAGAAGAAGAATTTGTCTAGTCTTGGAACTTAGAGCTTAAGGTTGAGGAAAATGGGAAGTATTCTGGGTAAGAGAAACTGCAAGTTCGAAGGCTCAATTGTGGGTTCACCTCGTGTTTTTTTTTTTTTTTTTTGTTGTTGTTGTTGTAATGGGGGACAGAGAAGGTGGGGAGGATGATTGTAGAGGGCTCTAATTTGAAATGTCTTGCAGCTTGTCATCTGCGCATTGAGGAAGGTTTTGAGTAATTTTACTTGCCATGATAATGGCAATGCTTATATAGAAAAGTATCTGGAGAGGAGCAAATTTCAGAGACAAGAATGTTTGTTATTATATATATGGAGAGTGTAAGAAATGAGGAAGGCACAGAAGCACAGTGAAAGTTTAGGTGTATGTGTGTGTTAGGTGTATGTGTATGTGTGTGTAAAGTCATTGAAGTCATTGAGTCAGTGAGTTTTCTGAAAGAGAAGAAGAAGGAGAAAGATGAAGAAAATAAGGAGTAGAAGGAAGGGTGAGGACTTGATTAACTTTGGTGTATGCTCATATTTAGTAGATAGGAGGAGGCAAAACCAGTAAAAGATTAAAAGAATGTTCTCTAAGGAGAAAGGAGAGAAAATCAGGACTCTCACATTTAGGAGGAGGCTTATTCATCTCCTACCAAGTTCAGCCACTCTATGGTAACATTACATGTTTTAACTCATTTTTATAACAATGAAGTTGATAGCCTTTTAGCTGAATTATAGGACATAAAAGGCAGCTTTGGTTATTAAATAGGGCTGTAAACTTATTAAGTGATAAGTTCAAACCAAGGATCAAGTCTGTAAGCTGTGCTCTGTGTGCTTTTGTGATACAGTGTCATGGCAAGAACTCAAAGAGGAAGGTTTAAAATGATCTGAGAAGACACAAAAAACAAAACTGGACAAATCTATTAGCTGTGATAGTTAAGAGATCTTTGGTGAATTTCTAGAAAGTTGTTTCAACTGATGGTTAGAAAGAGTCATTGCAGGGGATTAAGCAGGAGTTGGTGGTTCAAGGCAGAGGGCAGACTTTCTGGAGCAACCTGGTAGTTATGAAGAAAAAAAGATGGTGGATCTTTGGTGACTGGGGCAGTGGGAGTTTTTTTTAGATCTGATACAGAGAACACTTTATCTTCTTAGCACCTCATATGAGAATTTCTTTGGGTTGGAAAGAAAGTTTCTGAGAAAATAATAAGAGGGAGCTATTACAGTTTGATTGGGTTATGTTTTTATTAAAGCAAACATATTTACCCTACAAGTTAAATGAGGGAGAAAGAAGAAGGTCTCAGCACTTTTTAGTGGGAGGATTGTGAGGCAAGATATGGTGGCTGGGAGAGAAGGGGAAAGACAGAGGAAGAGATGTGTCTAATGGAGATTTTTCTGAATAAAAATCTTTTTCATGTGACATGACACCTCCTGTTATCCCCACATATTTCAGTCAAAATATAAAATCCAGGATGTTTTTGGTATGATTAGATTCCCCCCCTCCATGACTTATTGTAAGAAAGATGAGATTTCTATCAATGTTACTGAATTACTAAAATAATCACTCCAAAAACAGGAGGACCCATATTCAAGGCATTTAATTTATCATTGTCATTTTATATTGCTTTAAGACTGGAGTAGTTGTTAAATTAGTGGGATGAGGGAGGAAATTTAGGAGAGAGTGAGAGATTAAAGATATAGAAGTGAGATTAAGTGGACTAAAAATAGGTTTGTAAGTCATAATAGGAGGTAGGCACTTTTTCCTTAGAGTTAGAGAGAAAGAGATGGAAAGAGAGGGATATGGTAAGAGAGTTGGTGGTTGTGCCTGCAAGAATTTTGGGAAAGACACTCAAGTAAAAGGTGGTGCCAAGATCGATGCCTCCTTGCTCAGTAGAGAGCAGTATCATTCAGGAGCGTATCAAACAGGATTGAATGTGGGGCTAAAAAGGCAAAGGATGCAAATATCTGATTGAACATACAAAAGAACTGATGGCCAATCAGCACAGGAAGAGTTGTGAAAGCCATCAGATAGGTTTCATAAAGTTTTCTAGCAATGTTGTCATTTGGAGACATAAATAAAGGTTAGGGTTATATTTAGGTAGGAAGGACTAGATCTGGAAACCATGAATTTAACCAGATGACCCTACTTGCCCTAGGCCAGAGCTGATTGGAACATGGGAATCCCCTGATATGGAGCAGCTAAGCAGTAGTTAGTATCTTATGGACTATGGCCTGACCAAAGAGGGAAAAAAAAAAGTGTCAGGATGTTAACATTCTCTTTCTAGTGAGTCTTACTTGAGGAATGCTAAGGTGAGAAACCACAAGTGGTTACTAAAATGGCAAGGTTGTCCTGAAACCTAACTGTGGCCATATTGGTCGGTTAGTCATGTTTTCAGTTTTAGTTTTAACACGACTGTAAGATGTAAACCTAAAAACACGATCTTAAATGTTTGCACTTAAAGAGCCTTCGCTCTCTGGCTTGAAGATAAAACCATGTAGGGCACCTGCTGTAGAGTCAAGGTCTCTTCAGCTGAGCAGGCAGAATGTTTTGCAGAACCTGAAACCTGACCATCCTTCCTCCTGCAGAAAGGTACTCTCCTCAGAGACTTGGAAAGAGACACTGAGACTTGAAAAGCCTGTCTCTCAAGACTTTTTTTATTATATTATTTACTGAAACATGAAGAATGTACATTAGTATTTCTCTAATATGTAATTATTTCTATTTTGAAGCAAATTTTATGTATGATGGAATGTTATAGATCTAACAAGCAGCATTGACAGTTTGTATTCTCTGTATAACCTTGAATATTTTATTATCCATGCTAGTTTGCTAATTTGCTTTTAAAAATGCAATCTAATTGCTCAAAATAACCTCTAACATGTTTGCCAGTTGAAAAATGAAAGTTCCTGTATGGTTAAGTAGGATCCAGAATTGTCAGTCTTGGGTTGGTGTCTTTACTCTGTACATTGTTCTTATTACAGATGCACAGGGAAGAGGTAATAGAGCCAATTAAAATTATATGCAATTTTCTGATGTTGTAAAAGAAGCATGACTCTGAGGGAGTAAAAGAAGGAAAGGTGGTTGCTAGGGGCAACCAACAATGAGGCAGTGAATACATGGGCTCTCTTCTTTCAAACATGGCACCAGTCAGATGGAAGGAGGGAAATTTAAAATCATTTCTTAGAGGAAAACCTCTTCCAGTGTTACAGAGATTTTAATCAGGTTTATATGTCAAAGTGAACGTAGGGGCTTTTTTGGGGAACTCTTAAGGGATTGCTGAGAGACAGTTCTGGAGAGAGAAGTGCATCTTGCTAGATCAGAAAAGAAAACCACAGAGAATGAGTTGATTCCCTAAAAAGAGTGATAATAAACTTCCGGAGCTGAATAAAAATTAACTAGGCTGATGCCATGAAGAGGTTTCTCCTTAGAGTCATCAGAACAGTGTGAGTCAGTTGACATTATTTGTATTTTGTTTCCAAAGGAGAGCATGTGTTTAAATATTGATGTTTAAGTTAATTTAAACTATCTATTTGCATTATTTATACATACATACATACTATATATTTTTAAATAAGAAAACAGTTTGGAAATTCATACTACTTTGTGATTTCAAAGACGTTTAGGGCTTCTGATTAAAACCAAAAAATAAATCCACGATACTGCCACTGACTTGTGCTAAAGTTATTTAAGTTAAAGTGGTATTTTATCAAGTGGCTCTTTGAAGAGAAAATGTGTGTGTGTGTTCTATCAGTTGGCGATGAAAGCTTCTAGGAGATGTTTTGTAGTGGCATTGGTACATGAATCCAGTAATACAGTTCTCTAATTTTTTTTTTTTTAAAGCAAAGGGTTTTCTTTCCTGAATGGTGTGATTACTAATGCGATGTGATAAACTGCCGTTTCTCTCTTTGGTTTTAAGCACTGGGAAGCTTCCGTTTAATTTAGTGTTCACTTACAACAGTCTTTTTTATGGGGAGATGTAGGTCAAAGGACACAAAGTTGCAGCTCTGTAGGATGAATAAATCTAGAGATCTAACAAGCAGCATGAGGATTATAGTTAATAAGGACTACAGTTAAAATATCCTGCTGTATTCAGGATAGTTTCTGTGAATATAAATTTTAGATGCTCTCACCACAAGAACAGGAGAGTAACTATGTGAGATGATGGATATGTTCATTTGCCTGACTATAGTAACTATTTTACTGTGTAAATCAAAACATTGTGTGATCTGCCTTAAATATACATAATAAAAACTGTAGCACTTTAATTTTAGTAATGTGATCTGATGAAATTAATACATGAGAATAAATGTAAACTAGAATTCCATGAAACAGTCTTAGGGCATAGTCCTTGCTATCCTGGAACCTGTTTAGAGCACAGCAAATATTTATTTTTAAAAACCGGAGAAACAATTCATAGAGAAACATAGATGTAATTATAGGTTTAGGTTTTTTTATTTGGCAAAAATAAAACTCTACCAAATTAGAAATTTTATAAATTATATAAATTTTATTTTATGTAAAAAATCCACATAAGGCAGTTGGGGTAGAGGGCTTTAGAAAAAATGCTGAGCTGAAATTGTCCTGATAGGCAAGAGATGGAGAATGAGTCTGTGTGGTAGGCTGCAGAGATGAGATGAAGAAGAAAGCCCAGCTGTGTGCAGGTAAAGGCAGAGCTGAAACTCAGCAAGTGGGGGAGAGGTTCACAAAGTTACACTTGTAACATGGCCCCTCTCTCCATGGTAATGATGCTCTAAGGAGACCATCATATCCAAGAGAGTAAACCACATATAAGCTTTGAGATCCAGCGAGGATCTTTGAGAAACATCAGGTGAAGAGTCTGGCAAGGGAATGAGGGATGACTAAATGAGTTCATGGGGACTGGCCTTGACTTGAGATGTGAAAGATAGTGTAGTAAGCATTCTCCAGAATTATTTGCAGCGTTGTTGAGCTGCATTCAACAAGCTACAGGTTTTTGGTTACCTCTGTCACTTTTGCTGTTTTGAGGTCATTATTTAGAGTAACCCTTTGACCTTGGAGAACGTAGACTTCATTTACTTACATAGGCATTTCTGAAGGATGATGTGGGTTTCTACCAGTGATGACAGCCTGCTTTCACAGTTAATTAATTTCCCCGGACTCTCATCAAGGAGTTTGAGCCTACCCAAGGAGCTTAGAATAAGGAGAAAGGGGAATCACCATCATAATCTTTTATGTTTATTTAGGTTATGGTTTACCATGCATAAACTATGTGGCTTGTTTTATAAGGTACCTCAGATCTCTCTTGGAATTATGGCATAAATAATAAAGTGATTTTTTAAATGTTGTTTATCTTTTTTTATGGATCAGAGGAAAAAAACCCTTCAAGTATTAAATCAGCTTTTTATGTGAAACTGGAGTGTGCAGGAGATATAGGGGATCTCTATCAATTTAAAAAGTTATGGACAAGTAAGAAGTGTTGGGGACAGCCAGGTGTTGCAGTCTGATGTTGGGAGGCAGAACTTCTTCAGGAGAGAAGATATTCCAGCAAAGTTCAGGTAGTGGAAAGGGAGATAGCTGGTTGCTGTCAAGGGAAGGAGAGTTCCAGGCTGAGGCAACCATAGGAAGAGAAAGGCCCGAGGAAGGAAGGAGTGTGCCTGGGATTATGTCAAGACCAATGGGCTTAATGTAACTGGAGTGGACAGAGTAGGGGAAAGATAGAGGAGATGAGGTCAAAGGGTTCATCAGGGGCAAATTGACCTTGGCCTTACAGGTCTTGAGAAGGCTGCCTTTACCCCGAGTGAGGTGGGAAGTCCTGGGAATGTTTGGATGCAGAGAAGTGACATGATCTGATATGCTTTAGAAAAGATTGTTATGGCATCTGTTTTGTCTCAGGAATACATTTGGCTGCATGCAATAGAATATGTTATTGCTAGTAATTTAAACAAACAGGGGTCACTTTTCTCATTTTTCTTTTAAATGTAAGAGGTTACTAGAATTGGTTTAGTTTTTCCACAATGCCATCAGGGACCCAGGATCTTGTTACCTTTCTTCTTCACCCTGCTTCACTCTTTGGCTTTTCTCCTTGCATTTTTGGCCTAATTGTTGTAGGATGGCTGCTACAGTTCCACACAGCATATTTATGTTCAAAGTAGAAAGAAGGAAAGAAAGGCAGTCCTAGCCAATCTACTTGGAAAGTTTTACCTCTGTGTTAAGGCTATCTGTAGCTGTAAAGAAAGAGGAGTGTTAAATATTTGCATATCTTAACTCCTATGGAGAGGTAAGAAAGGGATAGAGAGTTAGGGAATTGTTATGATTTGGATCTTGCATATCCCCCAAAAGCTTGTGTATTGAAGGCTTGGTCCCCAGTGCAGCAATGTTCCCAGGTGGGGCTTTCAGGAAGTGATTGGATCATGTGGGCTCTGACTTCATCAGTGAGTTAATTCATTGATGGCTGAATGGTCTACTGGGAGGTGGTAGAAGCTATATGGTAGGGCATAGTTGGGAGACATAAGTCACTAGAGGCATGCCCTATAAGGGCTTTTCTTGTCTTTCTCCTCTTCCTCTGTCTGTCTGTCTCTCCCCGCTCTGCGGCCCTCTGGCTTGAGCTGAGCAGCTTTCCTCTGCCATACTCTTCCACCATGATGTTCTGCCTCACCTCATGCCCAGAGCCATGGAGCCAGTTAACCATAAACTGAAAACTATGAAACCATGGACCAAAATACATTCTTCTTCTGCAAGTTGTTTTTCTTAGGTATTGGCCACAGTAACGAAAAGCTGACTAATACAGGTGCTGGATCAATCAATCTGCAGTGTCAGACAGTCATGACTCATTCTCTGTGCTGCTTTATCACTTTAACAGGCTCTAGCATATACATTTTCTTTTGGGTCCAGTAATGATCTGCTGGGGGAAAGCCAGGAAGGGAGAGTAGGCTCCATCATTGAGATGAGAAAGCCCAGGCCAAGTGACTGCCTCACAGGTATTTTATTGACAGGACAGGGACAACTTACTTTAGAGTCACGTGAAAAGTCTTGACTCTCTCCTGGGCACAGGCATTAACATTTGCATCCAGCTTCTGCAAATGACAGGTTCCTGGGGAGGATTCCTGGGGTCTCTAAATGCCTAGAGACTGTGGTTACTTTGTGTCTTTTCTCTGCTGGCCCCAGAGCTGAGCTACCCAGGGCAATGCAGAAAGCCAAGGAGTAAGGAGAAGCATTATTCTTTTGGAGGGAAGAGGAAGAGTCCTCCTTCTGGCCTGCAATACAGTGGAAGAATCTCTTAAATTCATGGGTAGAACGTGAACTATCCTCATATTCCCTACAGTAATAATTTAAAAATTACCAGAAGACCTCCCTCTATAGAGAAAGTATATTTTCATTAATGTTATAATTCTTTTTATCAAGATAACAATTGTCTTGTGCCTTTTGACTAAACCTGTAGTTTTCTATGTAAGATATGCTTAAACTGGGTTTCCGAGTAGCTCTGAGAAGCAAAACAGCTGCATTCTGTGCCAGACGGGCATTTTTCCTCCTGTCTGAGTGGATGCAGCTGGGAGAGGACTGTGCTGCTGTTCAGATTCATTTTCTGTCCAGGTGTGCACTCACTCTTCCCTTGCACATGACTAATGCTGTTTTATCCAAGAGACTTTGGGACTGCAATAATTAATGACCCAAAGCTCCGACTTGGCTATGAAAGAATACAGCAATGCCCTCCTTTTAACCATAAAGAATAAAAGTGTACAAAAAATGATGAGGAAAGGGAATTTTAACTTATTTATGATCTGGAAATGCAAACTACATTTAATTCATACAAAAATATTGTGAGATGTTACAATTTGATTTCTTTTTCTGTTTTGCAGAAAAAAAAATCCTTACAATTTAGAGAGATAATTAAATTACTTAGAGTTATGGTCAGTAGTAAATAAAAAACTGGAATTTAGATGCAGGCGTCTTCTACTTATCCAATTATTAACAGCTTTCTGTGGGATCTTGAACATTCTGGCAAAAATCAAGGGAAAAATTAGGAATGGTGGTGACCTTCTAGGAGTTTCAGAGACTGAATTCACAATAGGTAATACCAGATGTATCCTATAAAAGGGATATGCCACAGACTGGTTCAAGTTTGTGTTTGTTTCACAAATTTCTGTGGTGTTTAAAATCATGTAAGGAATGTCTTTTAAAATTCAAGTTCCTGAGCTTTAACCTCCAAGTTCTGGTTAACCAGGGGTGCAGAAGAGTCCAGGAATCTGTAATTTAGTCAGCATCTAGATTTTGATGTGGGTTTTCTGCAAGTGACTTTTTGAGAAACGTTGCTCACAATTGGAATTCAATAGCCAGAACCACAGCAAGCATCCAGAGGGCTTCTGGATTTCTATCTAGGAATCACTAGGAAACAGACTGCCATACTTACCTCCAATGCAGACATCCCCGTTTTTCCAGTTTGAATTCAAACTGGCATTGAGAACTCAGTGACAGTATTGAAGAGATAGAATAGCACCTAATATTACAGAAGTAAAACAAAACAAAACAAAACAAACAAACAACAACAACAAAAACAATTCAGAAAGGGAAATGTATAGTATGCCCCCTCTCCCTCTTACTTTGGATCTATAGTGTTCTATTTCCCTCATCCATCCAGACATAATGGAAGGGATTCTCAGAGGATGCTAAAAATATTGTGCTTGTCACTTCAGGCTTTGCATTCTCGTTGCTCTCTTTCTTCTTGAATCCTCAGTCAAGAAAATGTCTTTTGTTTTTTCCCTCTGCCTAACAGGCATTAGGATCTTGGGTTCTGAGTTTCTTTTGTGATAGGTTCTTGACTTTCTGGCCAAGTCCCCCAAATCCATTTTGAGGTCAAGCATTTAGGTCTCCTGGAGGGCAGTATGACCCTAAATGGGGCTCAGGCTGTGCTCAACCTGGCAATGAAAACAACAACAAAGCAACAAAACAAAAATACAACAATACTGTAGTCGGAAAATAAGTGTTTTCCTTCTTTCCACAAATATTTATTGTGGGGCTACTGTTAGTTAGATGTGTGTCAGGTGCCAAGCAGATAAATAATTTATGATTAAAAGGGTCTGATTTAGAAAACCATGTTTTGTTTCCATTGAAAACTTGATTTTTTTTAACCTATTCTTTATATGTTCTTAAAAACCTATTAATACATAGATAAATCATTTCTGAACATTTTTATGTCTGATGCCTGGAGAACTCTCTCTATATTCAGGTCATATAAAAAAAGAATGTCAGAGCTGAGCATCAGACCAACCATGGGTCACATCTTGCTTCTGCTTCCTGTTAGCTAGGTGAACTCAGGCAAGTTATTTTCCCGCTCCAAACCTCGCCCCCTTTATTTTTAATCTGCAAAGTATAGTTTAAGGGCTGCTTCTAAAGATTAAATAAAACCATAAGGCATTTGGCACACATTTAGTGCTTAATAAATTTCAATTAGTGTTATTATTGAGGTTTTTTCAACTGCCCTTGAGGAGCTGGGGACACAAATATGTCTTCATTTAAAAGGACGATGATCAGCAATGTGATGAATGCTGAATCAGTCAGAGCAAAGCCGTGCTGCTGGAGGTTGAAACAAGGAGAGGGGCTGGAGGAGCCTCACAGACAGCCAGTCCTGAAATGTGATACAGGCAAGGCTTACAACCATGCTCTTATTATTTGCACATTGATCTTCAACATCCCTGCATTCCATTTTCAGTAACGCACTTTGGGAGATGTGCAAAACTTAAGTGGCAGAAGAAAAAGGGCAACAATTTCTGCAAGAAAAAGTCAAAGGCTGTGTGATTATTTTAATCTAGAGATGTGGTTCTTGATGTCTCTAGACCTGAAGTGGTATAAGACAACAGGAAAACTAGTAATAGGGACTTTTGCATTTTTAATTTTTGCCAAACTCACATGCCTTAACAGGGGTCACAGGAAGAAACTGCTGCCTAAACATTGGTTAATAAATCAGTATGATTTCCCTATTTCCTTTTTTGGTTTGGCAAAGTCACTGATAAAAATAATTTTTGAGAAAAATCTACTTATCTGGGATGGAGGGACTCATGACTTTTGAAGATATACCAATTGCATTATGGACAAGGTAATCACAAAATTTATCATCCAAAATGGGACACTTTTGACAATCAAAGAGGATTCTTTATTAGCAAAGGCAAAAGGGTCCACATGGAATGTCTTGGGAAAGTGGGACATGCAGACCCCCTGAATATGGTTTTTATTTATTAAATAATTCATCATTAGTCATTTATTATTTAATACCAGAAATAAATCTATAGCTCCTGTAAAAAAAATAAGCATATAAGAACTCAGCCAGTTGGGCACTATGGTGCATACCTGTAATCCCAGCAACACAGGAGCCTGTGGTAGAAGGATCGCAAGTTCAAAGACCCTGTTTCAAAATAAAACAAATAGAAAGGGGCTGGTGATGTGGCTTAGTGGTAAAGCACCCATGGGTCCAATCCCTAGTACCAAAAACCAAAAAGCAAACAAACAACCAGGCATGCTATAGGAAAAGTTAAGGGATTAAAATAAAAGGAAGAAATGAAAATTGATGGTTTTTGGATGCTTATTTACTAGGCATTATACCTCAGGCATAGCTATAAAGCTGAGAGAGATATGTAGATACCTCAAAGTTCCTTTGCTAGTAAGTAATAGACATAAATGAAACTTTAATTTTAAATTTGTCTTACTTGGGACTTTAACAGAATATATATCTACAGTTCTGGGCTAAAACAGAATGATATATAATAATTATATTTATCTAAAAACTGCAATTCTCAGAAAAATTCATAGCATCTCAGAAATAGCAAGAGCGTTGCAGAGGAAAAGGTGGATTGACCCTTTCTACGAAGGCTGGGATCCCTTTTCCTAGAACTATTAAGAACATGGAAACATTTCTTGCTTTAAGGCAATTTAGACAAAATTTAGAAAAGGAGATGAACTGTTATTGATGCACACCAATGCATCATTTTTCCTAGTCCTTCTCCTTTTCACTCCAGTGTCCATTCAATTTTCTCAGGAGCTCAGGTTTTTTTTTAACTAACACAGAAAAGCCTTGTGCTTTTCCCACAATGATACATTTTGATTTCTCAGATGGGTTCATTAGTAATTGTGTCCACATGTGAGACTGGACCAGGGTTATTTCATGATTCCCAACTTGAATCTGAGCTATTCTGTCATCTTTGGTGTTGCTTGAGCCAGAACATGTGTGAAGGATGGTGGGGATGTTGTATGAACCTCCATGTGGAACAAAAATCTGCCCTCTGTGTTCAGGTCCAGAGTCAGGTATGCAGTAACTCTGTGGTTGTGGGCACATTACTTCCCTTCTCTATATATGGTGGGCTTTGAGGGCATGTGACTTCCGTAGTTTCACAGTCCCCATAGTAAGTAGGGACCCTAGTTGCTTCACCTGTGTTTTCATGTTGCTGTCTTAAAATTTGTGATATATTTTGAACAAGGAGCTCCTTGTTTTCATTTTGCCCTGCATTTTGCAAATCAGGTGAATAGTTCTGTTTCTAAGCCTTAGTTTCTTTTTTTTTTTCATTTGTAACATAGGACCAGTCATATTTTTTTTTCCTCTTATGGTATGTAAGATTCTCCTAGGAAAGGATATGACAGTGGAGTTAGAATCAGGCAATAAATTTAATCCAAAGTATTTATTAAAAAAAGGAAAGTTGAACGTGGCTATCACATGGTGTCCATTTCTTGTATTATTATTATTATTATTATTATTATTATTATTATTATTATTATTGGCTTAGCTTGCCATGAGGTAGGAAGAGCAAAAATTAAAGTGCTCTTTTAAATTAACACATTTAGGAGACTTTGTGGGCACAAGGCAGCCTTCTTTTGGAACTGTGGTCAGGCAGTGTGGTGTGAAGACTTCTGTGTCTTGCTTCAGTAAAACCAGACTTTATCACCACTGTGTTGGTGTGGTATCAGCTTGGGAGTTTGGCATGGCTGAGTGCCAGGGGCAGTGGCAACAGTGGAGATAAAGTTCCCTTTTAGTCTTTGAATTTCCCTTGCTTTTGTTTTGTGGTGCTGGGGAATGGGCAAAGGGCTTTGCACATGTTAGGCAAGGGGGCTCCACTACTGAGTACATCCCCAGCCCTCTCCTTCAGACTTTGAGGTATCTCAGGGAGCCAAGGAGCAGATGCAACTACTACCGTTCCCACCACCAAAATGAACTAACATCATCTCAGGTGGAGGAGAAGGGAGATGGCAGGTGCCAGGTGGTTCCTTAGGTGCTGTATTAAAAACACATGTGAGACATTTCCTGCATTCCCTGAGAAGTAATTGGATTTTTTAAGGTGTTACAGGTACTTTAAAAGCTAGTGAGCAAATGACTTCAGAGAAATGTGGGTTGTTGATAAATTCAGACCTATCTTGCATTCTGAGTTTGTGTGACCTGTGATATCAAAGTTACCTTGACATATGAGCCTCTTGTTGTTTTTTTTTTCCTTTTAAAATTAGTGATGGGAAGAACTGGATTTCAGTTATATAGGAAGCAATATAACATTCAAGCATTATAATTTGAACACTAAATGCAAGGAAAAAACAATCCTTAGTAAAATTTATACTAATTCATTTCTTCTTTATTAAAATAATAACAATGGATTGTTATTGTGGGGTTAGAGGGTTTCATGTCTTGCTCACACCTATCAGGTTATGAAGTTGAAAGCTATTTAGTATGTGAGATATTGTTTGTGATCCTACGCTTATACTGCAGATTTAAATATGGATAGCAAATCAGCATATTTCCCCAATTAGCCAAGTGCCGTTATATATTTGAATAATCAGTGTCCACAACAATATGTTAATTCCTGGTTATGGATGGATAAAAATAGTTGTCCCTTTAATAATTGAACTTTGGTATAATAAATATAGCCCTTCGAGAGAGCAGTGATGGATAAAGAACAAATGGTGGGATCATCATAGCAGGTTGTAAAATGACTAATCCAATAGGGAATATAAAAAAAACAAAACATCAGCCATTGCTAGAAGCAGGGCATGTAAAGATGGGCCTTAAACTATTGATTTGACACTTTGTGTAATTAAAAAAAGCAGGCCAAACTAAGAAGCAGATTTCTCCGTCTGTCGAGCCTGCCATAGAGAAGAAATATGCCACTTAACAAGTACCTTGCCCAGGTGTTTTTGTTCCTACCAGCTGGCAACTACAGGATGTGGTTCCATCTCATACTCACCAGGAGACATTACAACAAGTTCCTGGGGAGTTAACAAATAGAAACTATCCAGGCATGCTCAGCAGGACTCAAGCTTTAATATTCCTAACCTGCTGAAGGCAGTGAAAAGTGTTCATTAGAACAGTCGTTCAAATGAGTCACGTTGATGTGGCTTTCCTAACCTGTGTTTCTTTACTATCTGCTACTCCGAGGCTGACATTTCCAGAGGTACAGGCTGCTGCATACAGGTCAAGAACTCTGAAGTTTTGCAAAATGTACTGAACTTTATTTTCATTGAATATTCAAACCATCTTAGATTATCCCCTTTGTAAGAATGTTTGTCAAAACTCTTTTTCTTCTTATCTTTAAATAGTCTGAGATAAATTTTCTCCTTAAAAGCATAAATAATGGGTAGAAGTAATACATTTTTTTTCAATCTTTTAAGTATTTGGTTATTTTACTTCACCTTTGTGCTGATCTAAAGGGAAGGACTCCTAGAAGATTTTTCTCTTACTTTGAAACACCATCTGTTAAATTGCTGAATTATGGTTTTTTTTTTTTTTTTTTTTTTTTGCATGAAGGGGTTACTTTCTAAGAGCAACTTAGAAGCATCAAGATAATTTCACCTGAAGTTGTGACCTTGAAAAGGATTCAAAATGTTACTGCTTCATGATTTTGCCAGCGTTCTCCAAAACTACAAAAATGATTCCAACAACATAACTATTATTACTTGTGCTGACAGTTCCAGTTTCTTTTCATATCTTGTATTTTCTTATTCATAGAAAATATTTTTCTCTCAAAGACTTAGCTTTAGAAATTCTCTGATCCTGAAATATGTTGTTGTACTTATATTATAAAAAGAGGAGGAAAAAACCCAATATTTCTTTGACATTCTCTACAAGCAAGTAACTCAAAAAGAGATGTAAAAACCAAGAGACAGAATTCAGAAAGGAAAATTACAGGAATTAAATAATCATAACTTCTGTGTTGATGATAAAAACTCAGAAAAAGGAAGTGGTATAATTATCCAAAATGTTTAATTTTGAAATAGAATACCATTTTCTTGAAAGACATTTTCATATTATTAGCGTTTCAACCAATGTTTTTTAGGATCATGCCTTTGGAGCAGAAAGATATGCCAACTATTCAAAAATATTTAAGATCCCACAGAATTATTTAATTTCTTATCAGAGTTCTTAATAAAACTGTATCAATTAATTTAAACTGGAGTTGGCTCAGTTGGCTGAGAATACAGATCATGCAACACACATGACATAGCTCTTTCATATTCTAGAAAAAGTGATTCTCTGCAGCTGGGGACACCATCTTGACAGAGCTTGTACATACACAGCTTGTTCATCCATGGTGGATCCTTTGCAGTAGAGGATATACTTTGTGAGCAGTTCAAGAGCTGATACGTGATTAAACAAACCACAGGGAAGGCTCTTTGGGGTTCAACTTGTAATGTGGTAGTCCTTCCTCGTGTATCCTCCATATCCCATGTGGGCCCGGGAATGGGGTTCCCCTTACGTGGGATGGGCTGGCTGAGAAATAAAAGCTTGGAAAAACAGTCCAGCAAAAAAACTACAGAACACAGAAGAGCAAAGCTCACCAGACGGGTCCAGCTTCTAACAAAAAAAGAGGAGCCTTTTTGCTTTGTTTATATTGAAAAACACCAAAGACATTCTGTGGAAAGTTCTTCACCAAAGCAAGTTAGAGGTTAGAGGCAGGCTGGCTGCTCAGTTCCATCTCCAGTGCTGCGTGGGACCTTTCTCACAGAGCAGAGGGGAAGCTCACTGTAACAGGTGGTCTGTCCCTGTAGGTCTGCCCACGGAAAGTTCCTAGTGTCAGATCTACCCACTCCCTGGCTGTGATGGTGAAAAAAAGTCCTCACGCATTTCTCAGATGGCTTGCCGCACTCATCCGTCTTTCCTAAAAAGAATAAATGGCAAATTCCAGAAATAAACAATTCCTAAATTATAAATTGTGCATTGTTCTAGTAGTGGGATGAAATCTTGTGCCATCCCTCTCTGTCCTGCCTTTTGTCATCCTTTTGTGCAGCGTATCCATGCTGTATGTACTACCTGCCCACTAGTCACTTAGTTGGTGTCTCAGTTACTAGATCAGTTGTCACAGTATTGCAGAGCTTGTGTTCAAGTAACCCTTATTTTACTTAAAAATGGCCCCAAATTAAAAAAAAAAAAAAAAGCAATGTTGCAAAGGAGGCATCAGGACATACAACATGGGAAGACAGGTTAACTCTGGTGCCATATGGCAATGCTACAGGACACACAGATTAAAAAATGGAAAAAAAATATATATATGTAGGATTCAGTACTGTCCTTTGTTTGGGGCATCCACGGGGATCTTGGAAAGCATACCAGTGGATAAGGAAGGACTACTATATATTTTGCTTTTGCATCCTTAAAAATATATCAATATATGTTGAATAAGACCTGATGTACTTATAAGACAGATTTTATGAGATAGAGAGGAGACAGACTACAAAATTCTTCAACCTCAAAGAGATACAACTTAAAATGAACTCAAATTAAGTGCATTAAGGGAGTCTTTCACTGAATAAATGTAGTGAGGTTCAAACAGTATCATAGAACTTGTAAAACTGTATTAGAACTGGGCATTCGTCTGTATCCCAGAACTCAGGAGGCTGAGACTGGAAGATTGCAAGTACAAAGCCAGCTTTGATAATTTAGATCCTGCCTCAAAAAACAAAGAAATGGGGGCTAGGAATGTAGCTCAGTGGTAGAGTGCCCCTGGGCTAAATCCCCGTACACACACACACATACACACACACACACACAATAGAAACTCAAACTTAATTTTTTTCATGTGATTTTTTAAAAAAGAAACATTCCTAAAAGAGAATAACTTCATGGTTCTGAATTGGGGTTGGCAAATCATGGATTATGGGCTAAATTCCTCCCCTCACCTATTTTGGTATGGTGCATGAGCTAAGAATGATTTCTGCATTTTTAAATAGTTGAAAAAAATTCAAAAGAATACTAGCTCATGACTAATGAAAAATTGAAATTTAAATTTCATTACCCACATGTTTATGTATTGTGTGATATATATTGTCGGTTATAGTTAACTGCTTTAGTGCCACAATGGCCGAGTAGAGTTGTTGCAACAGAGACAAAGCCTAAAACACTTACTGTCTGGCTCTTTACAGAAGAAGTTTGCCAACTCCTCTTCTAAATTTTTCATTTAATTTCCATATTTGATATATAATTGCAAAATGAAAAAGTAAGTGGCATTTATGGTTAAATTGGACTTTCTGTTATTGTTATTTCTGGACTAGTTTTTTGAAGACTTAATTGTCACAGGTTTGAGGAGACCATAGCATTATTTTCCAGAAGCAATTTTATGACGTGTAGTAGGTTCCCAGAAATATATTTTGAAGGAAAGAAAGAATAAATTGACACATAAGTCTGAAAAAATATCAGTTCATAAGTCTGAAAAAATAAGAGTTCTTAATAGTTCATTTTGGCCATCTAATTTTTGTTCTAATTTAGTTTAAACTGTAGTTTTAAAGACTACAGTTAGAATATTCATCATGTCCCTGAACTAATCAATAGACATAAATTTGAAAACAATGCATTTGTGGAATCACACTATATTTGTGCATGATTTAACTCAGTTAAATGTAATCCTAATTAGATGCCTGGTAGTCTAGTGTTTCATGTCCCCAATTCATTTTTTATGGTTGCTCTGTGCCATACAGTATTAAAAATATATGCAAATCTCTAAGATTATTCACACTGAAAGACAGAAACTTCTGTGATCTGTGATCATCCATTTATACATAAAGAAATTGATTTGTAGAGAATCAATAATTAGTTTCCCTGGAATATAAATCCAAGATTTCTGCTGTAAAGTGGTTTTCTTCTGGTAGAGTCTCTAAGTTCTGAGTTTCAAGCTTTCATTATTGATTTTAATTATTTTTAAAGTTAATGACTCCCTTGGGGCATCTTTTGAGACTGGAGTAAGTTCAACATGCAAAACTTCTGACGAAGTTAGTAAACAAATAAATCCCAAATCTCATCAAGCAGGTTATTGTACTGAAAGCCTTATAAATTAGAAACACGATGTCCCACAATTCCATTAATAAAAACACATTAGCATAATTTAATGTCACATATACAAGATTAGGTTTCAGAGCCAGAACCAGAATCATTGTGAGAGGGAGTTGTATGAATCATAATGTGAGGATCTTTTAAAACCATTTAAAACAGACAGATACCTCAGCAAAACTTCTCTAGGTAAAAAAGGTTAAAATATTAGCTTACTTTTAATGAAATATTAAGATGTATAATTAAGATGTAAGGATATTTCAATAAAGGACAATATTGTTCATCTATAAAATAAATAGAATAAGTCTATTAGAATGATGTTGATACTAGAGTAATTTTTATTTATACTATTTGATATAAAACAAAATTGCATCCATGTGGCTAATAAGCATGGGGTCTATGATAATGTAGAAAATTTGAGGAAGAGTTGGAAAAGAATTTAACATTTTTAAGGTCTTTAATTTTGTCCACATTTGACATATTTTTCACTAGGAATATATTAAATCTAATTAGGCTACTGACCATTTTAAGTGATTTCTAAATGTGTATAAAGGAAGGTTCTGTAGCTACTTTTTCTATAGATTTTCTATTCTAAGTCACTCTATCTATAGAGATACAGGCATTTTTTATTTGCCCAAAAGATATTCTTAAATCTTTTTCTTATAAACTAAATAGTAAATATCATGCTACCTTTTCCTTTATGGTTTCCAGAAACACATATGAATGAAAACACATAGAATAGATTTGAAGCAAATATGTTACATGACCATACTTTCTAGGAAGTATAGGAGAAAAATTGGAAATAATTTCAACTATAAAATAATAATTATGTAATATGATTTTTACACATAAATAATTGAAGTCATTGATTATACACGTTCATAAATGCAGTTCTGACCATGTAACACTCCTATATAACATCAGTCCCACGTGGCCTGGGTAAGTTGTAGGCTATAACTTCTAGTACATGTATACTTGATGATGTTTGCACAATCATGAAATTGCCTCACAATGCACTTTTCAGAATATACGTACTATCTCACAGTATTCCATCTGATCCACATCCTCACTGACATTTGGTGTTGTTAGACTTCTTAATCTATGGATATGAAATGATACAATTTTGGTCTTAATTTTCATTTCCTTGATTACCAATGAGACTAAACATTTAAAAAATATTTCTATTACTATATTTTTTTTCTGAAATGCCTTTTTTCTTGTCATATATTTTGCCTATTTTCACTCTCTTTATTGGATTTTTTTCCAATTAATTTTTATTAAACTCCTCTTCCTAAATAAAGAGTTATCCTTAAAAACAAAGTGACAAAAACAAAGCAAAATACAAAAAAAAAGAAACAAAAAACCCTAAGGAAAAACAAACCCCAAACAAAAAAATCCAGCAAAATATTTTTGTTAGTTTGAACATAATGGAATTTCAAAATATGGAAATGCTGTAAAGCAATAAATTTTATTTGTTTAAAATGATCTCCAATAAGAAAATACCCAACTTTTGTAAAATATTGTTTAAAATTAGACAACATATTAAATTATATTTAGGTACTTAAAATACATTTATGTTTTCTTAAACCCAGAATTAAGAGTAATTCTTTACCCTAAGACCTTGAGATTCTAATAAATTGATGGGATAAACTGAGTACTAAACTTAGCTATGGCACTTTTATTTCATATTATTTAATTATCAAGCTACATTTGAACTTTGCAAAGCCTTCCAATATTAATGGAATTAAAAAGTTTGGTGCAGAATCTACTTATGCTATTGCATAATGGCCAGTAGTATATCATTGTGTCAATAAAACACATCAATATAAAAGATACTTAAACATCATTATCCTAATTATTATAATTATTTAAACAAATTTAAATATAGATGGATTCCTGAAGGGATATTTCAACTATAAGAGGCCAGTGTGTTATTTAAACTGTGAGTTTTCCCTGTGTGGTATCTTTCATTCTTTCCTTTTCTGTGTCAGAAAAGGTCACTATGTGGGGATAATTATTACTTCTCTTTTCTACCTGTTGAGACGGCTTGAATTCCCCAGAACTGTCCCTTTCAGTGCTCCATCCTGGCTCTCAGGCCCCCATGCTAAGCATAATTTAGTTGTTAACTTCATATGTTTATAGTGGCATTACAATGATCCCTTTGGGTTTCCTGCTGAATATATTCTGGTGCTGTGCCTGCCTGTTTAAAAGAGCACTCTGTCCTGCTGATATCCTGTGCTGATATTTAAACCTGTGCTCTCCAGGTAGGGTGAAAGTGTCTTCAGTTTCTGAAGAGTAAGGCACTTTATAGGGGAGGACTTTCCTGTGAGCTTTGTATCTCTGCTCCATCTAAAATAAACAGAATTCCTGAAGATCACATTGAATTGTGGAGGTTAAACAAGAACTGTGTCAGATACATAGTGAATGTTCTTTAAAGGCTACCAAGGAAGAAAACTATGTTGATTTTTGTATTGTTAGAAATCTTTACAAATTTGACATGATTCACATTTTGCTATTAAATATGGCCATCTTATTAAACTTTGTTTTTTTTTTTTTTAAACATAAGGACATCTCTCATAGTTGGGGAGGGCTACATTGATACTTGTTTTATTTCTTATGATCAGCTAAAGTTAATTTGACAGGGACTTTGTGGCATTT
Organism: Callospermophilus lateralis; assembly: GCF_048772815.1. Taxonomy (NCBI): domain Eukaryota; kingdom Metazoa; phylum Chordata; class Mammalia; order Rodentia; family Sciuridae; genus Callospermophilus; species Callospermophilus lateralis. The sequence goes on from NC_135308.1 coordinate 104,467,691, forward strand.
ATTTACCATAATCCCTAGAAAAAAAAAGCTTTACATATCTAATAAGTGGCCAATAAATACAGTTTTGATTAGATTAGTAATTGATAACCAGAGCATCTTTATAGTATAGCTATAGAGTTAAGAAATATAAAAGAACAAAAAAGGTGAGCAGTGGAAACATAACATGTACTCATTAAACTTAAGTAAGAATCATGGTTATGAAGCCATTATCATTTCAAGATGACTAGGGGTTGTGGGCACTGTGGCATGAAGACTTTGGTTCGCTATCACCAAATTATCCCTGGGGAGCTGGATCCGAGTGCACCCTCAAGAACATGCCACCTTTAGCTCTCCCCCTGACCCCTGGCCTAGGTTCAAGACTACCTGTATAGTAGCACAGAAAATCGAGAGTGATGTGTTTAGAGGAAAGCATAATATGTCCTTGGACTTGTACAAGGACATTTCTAATGGTAAATTTTAGCCCTTTTATGTAATGTCATTAAATCTGCATTTGTTTGAAATTCTGTAACCCCTCTTCTCCCTGGAAGAAAAAAAAAATGATATTTGATATCCTTGTGTCTAATCATTCTTGGACATAAAGATTTAAAAAATGCAAAGAAAATACTGTCCCTTTGGTCCCCTTTCTGCAGGTATCTTTTCTAGAAAGGATAAAGAAGAAATAAAATAGAGCTCCTTTTAAAAGTAGAATTCCTCTTAAAATTGTAACTTCTTCTAGAGTCACAGTTGAGAGAGAGAGAGAGAGGTTTTAAATTGAATGATGTTTTTCTCCTTTACCAAAGCTTTCCTCCTATCAGTCGTCTAAGGATATTTTGGTCTCAACAATCAGTTTTAACAAAGTGCAGTGATCTGGAAAGTGAACAATGAGGAACAATGCCGTAGCTTCTATTCCCGTGGATAAATGTTTAAAATGCTTTGGCTCAGGGACTCCTGGATGTTGCTTCCAACTCTTCCTTCTTGCTGGCATTGACTTTTGTCCTGTTTTCCATTTCAGAGCTGGGTTGGTTCTGCCTGCTGGCTTTAAATTCTAGTTCTATTCAGATCCAGACCTACTTGACTTTCTGTGCTTTGCACCCAAATTCCAAACAAACATCTATTTGGAGAGATCAGAGACTCAAATGGTTGGGGGCCCTTTAAAGTGGTTCTGCTTTATATTTGAGAGTTTGGCAGGTTCTTTCTCTATCAAACAAAATATCAGAGCTCCATTTTTTTAAAAACATTTTTCATTTTAGCAGTGTAGTATATGGACATAGTGTTTGAGGCCAAACAATATTTACAGCTTATCTTACAATCACCAGGATCAATTTCCTAAGGATAACAATTTTTATCTGATGTTAATTAAATGAACACTGATTATTTATATTATGACTCTATAAATAATGTTGACAGAACCAAGCAGAAAATTATGATGACTCTTTTCTTATGTAGTAGGCCTCTCTTATCTGGGGGGGAGCTACATTCCAAGACCTCTAATGGAGGGATAGTATCAAACCTAACATAGATGTTTCATCCTAGTTAAAGTTGAATTTATAAATTGAATATAGAAAGAGATTAACAACAGATAATAGTTGGATAGTTATAATAATATAATGGAATAAAAATTGTATAATTGCACTCACTCTCAGACCCTCAACTGTCCAGGTCAGGTAGTACATACAGAATGAATTTATTGGACAAAAGGATGGTTCACATCCCAGGTGGGATAGAACAGGATGTTGTGAGATTTCATTATGCTGTGCTACTCAGAACAGCAGTTTAAAGCCTATGAATTGTTTATTGCTGAAATGTTCCATTAATATTTTTGAACTGAAGTTGACCTCTGGCAACTGAAACTGCAGAAAATGATGCCAAGATTAAGGGGAGACTAGTGTACACATTGACTGGCACAGATCTATTCCTATCCTAATTCATTTTTTTGGTCTGTAGCACAATTAGTACATTTAGTTTCAAATTATACCCAATTATATTACTACTTTTACAGAAGAAAATTGTTCAATTGGAATTTTAATCAGCATGTCATATTGCTGTATAAAATACTCTCTTATTTGTTAATTAGTTCAAGGTTTTTCTGAGTGGGGAGCTTGTTGGAATTTTATATGTGTGCCTTAGAGCAACATGCTAAAAGTAGGAAAAGCACTCCATAGTGCCATGGTTGATATAGCAGAACTTGCCATTCTTTTTCTTGCTGCCTTGTTATTTTTAAGTCAGTAAATTCACAAATATAGACTATTCAAAATTATTTGTCTCTAATCTACACAGATTTTTATCAGAGGAACAAATGTGGGCTTTATTTACTTAAAAGTACAATTAAAGAACTCTAAACATGTTGTAAAAAAGTAGTTCTCAAACTTTTTGTCATTGGAACTCCTTTATATTCTAAAATTATCAAGGACTCTAATAATTTACTTTAGAAAGTTCTAGAAAACCAAACAGACACAAGCATGCCATTCTATCAGCTGATAGAGTCATGATCTCATCATATACCACTTGGCCTCTGGAAAACTCCCTTGTAACTTGAGATAATCAAAGTGGAAAAAATCAAATAATGATTTAGTTTGGTTAAATAAATAGCTTTGTTGTTGCAGAAACAAAAGAGTGGACATATCTCCAGGACCTCTTGTGACAACACATTAGGAGCTGCTGTATAAAACATGAAGTGGTAATAATAAGAAATAGGTATACAGTAACTTAGTTTGCAGTGTGGTTTCACAATTTTTTTCTCCTTTCTTCTCTAAATAATACTATGAGATTACAATTATTTCATTTCATAGGTAAGAAAAACTTATGTTAATGGAAATTAAATGATTGGCTCAAGGGTGCTGTGCTAGTAAAATCAAACTCCAATCTTCTAATTTCAGAACCCGTGATTTTTCCAGTGCAATGTATTTCCCTTCATACTTGACAACCTAAAAACCTAACTTTGCTGAGTTAAATCTAGTGAAACCTGAGTTTGAAATGAAACTGGACTCTCTATTTCTGTTGCAGGGTAGGGTCTGTATAAGCTGTGGACCTCTATAATGGAGAAAAACCAAGTCTTTTCCATTGCTACTGAGTGGCACAGCTCTCAGTGTTGCCTCTCTTAATTGGGGCTATGCATTTGAGTGTTGCAATAGACTCCATCAGCTCCCTGACAGCTTCTTTTCAGGTTCTTATCTCATAAATCTGAAGAAGGAAATTCATGGGACAGTGGAATGCCAGAGTGAAAGGAAAAGGGTATTCAAGTGTGAAGAGAAACAGAACTCTTACAGTGGCAGGAGGGGACCCCCAGGGGGGTTACCCTCTGAGTGTGCTACTCTAGGGGTTTATATAGCACTTAGGTCAACACTATTGATCCAAACTTATGCTAATGAGGTTTTCAAAAAATACCAATAGGGAATACCAATAGGGAAATAGGAAGTTGAGATCCTCCAGTTGAGATCCTCCAGTGCTGGGCGGAGCAGGTGTGGCACTGTGCAGAACTGCCACCCAGTGGGTGGGAAGGTTCCAGGTCTGAATGCCTTGGTTCCTCTTGGCCTTGGCTTGTCGCATTTCAGGTCCACAGTGGCTTGACGGGCTCTTTATAGCTGAGGCCTGTGCTTGGTGCCCATACTCCAGATCACCCTGGCCACAGCTCCAGGACAAGGGTTTGGCTTCACTAGTCTTATCACTGCCTGAGGCTGATTTAAATAAAAATTGAAGTCTCCCTTTAAATTTAAAGTGGTCCTATGATGTTTAATATGGTCCAGGGTGATACCTGAAAGGTGAATTTGGCTCAAGGGTAATCTGAAGATTGGGGAGTCTTCCTTAGATGGATCCTGGTAGTTGGGAATACACCTATTAAGAAATTATAATTCTGCCACAGAATTCTTTGGACTCTTAGGAGAGGTCTGATGGGTACAAATGGTTTGCACCTGGGCTACACCACTCGGTGTCACTGCTTACCTTCACAGACCTGCCAAGCCTTTCCTGGGCTCAACTGTTGCCCCCAGCTAGACTGAAATAGCCAGCAGCCAGGAGCAAAAATATCAAAAACCGTTTGCCTGGGAGCTGGCCCTAGTGTATTTGACTCTGTGGAGGACTATACTTTCTGTACTGTCTTTAAGCCTTAACCTTTGGGCAAATCAAAATGACAGCACCTGTACTCCCTGTAAATCAAAAGGGACAGGGTCAAAGTCCATTCTTTTTCCCTGTTGCTACTCAGGGCTTTGATACTTAGAGTATTAAACATGAAGAAAATACGGATCACAGGTGTAAGGGATACAAGTATGGGCTGGGTAAGAAACTATAAATAACAATGTTAAATGTTCTTTGAAAAGAATGAAAAGGGAGGCTGAATTTATAGAGATGGTATAAAAAGCTCTATGATGATCCTTTCTCAGCAGTAAACTGATCTAGTTAGATAAAATAAAATGACTGCTTTACTGAAATTAAAAATGGTGAAATTTTCTGAACTATATCTTTTATGGTTTTACCTATCTACTAAAAACAAGGCAAGTCAAATAGATTCACAACTACCACAGAGCTGTGTGGACTGGAGAAGAGAAAGTCCCTCTTTCTTCACTTGGTATTTAGGGGCTTTGATAGTCTTGTGCAAATTAAAAACTACCTATTCCACTTGGTCTTCACTTCTCCAAAAGAGCCCTTACCCATGTAAACTAGGCTGGCTTAAATATTTTCCCACCCAGAGATTCCCATTTCTGTGATTTTTGCTTATGTGTCTCTCTGAGCTTAGAGTATTCTCTTCTTCCCTTTCCTCACTAATTTCTTCCTATTCTTATAGCCTGTCTTTACCAGGACTTTCTTTACCTCTCTTCTCTGATTTTACATAGTAAGTATTGGCAAACTTTTTCTATAGAGATAGTAAAACATTTAGGCTTGGTAGGTAATAGGTCCCTGTTGCAACTACTCAGTTCTACTGTTGTAGAAGCAAAGCATCCATGATCTAATAAAATTATCTTCAGATATTTTATAATAATTACTTGCAAAGAGGTATAGTTTTCCAACCCTTGTTGAAGAACATCTAATAGGATTAGCTATACTTATCAAAGTAGTGTCTTATCAATGTAATTGCAATTAGCAATACTTATCAAGTACTGCCTTACTTTTTCATGTGTTCACCCAATACTTGTGCAGCAAGACTCAAGAGTTTAATGAAGACAACTTTATCATTCTTTATATTCTACACATCAATCCCCAATGTGTAAAGTATGTGTTCAGATATTTATTATTGACTTAAACACCTTTTAAAGACCAGAAAAACAATTGATCCCTCTTTATTTCCTTTGAATTGACTTTTTGTTTATGTACTAATTTTGGGCCTGTGTTTATATGTTGGTTATTTTTTGTGAGTGTGGGCATGGGATCAGGCTGAGATACAGTGTATTACCTCTCTATGTTAAGATATATATTAAAACAGATCAGGATTAATGCCTTAAAGTGTGTCCTGGAGGGGGGGAACCTTTATGACTTATTTGCTGACAGAATGGTTATGATGAGGCCTTTTGCGTAGCCTGCCAACATAGCACTCATTTCTTAGGAGAATAAAGTACCATGGGTTAGCCTTCTGATAGAAAGCCTGCTGAGTTTTACCATTTAATAAAATAGAGTACACAGTGTAATTTGTACAATGTCAAATTTCAAAGAACAATTTATAACAATAATGTTTCTATTTACAGCATGCCACTAAGGAAGGGACAATAAAATGTCAGGTTTGACAATGTCCACTGATTGATATTGAGGTCAGAAGGGAAATACTTCTGTTCTCAGCATTGCAGAGTCCGTTGGCACAACAGAAGGCAGAATACAATCAACTTTCCATTCTTTTTAAAATTCAGGGCTTTTGCAAGGACAGTAGTCTAGATGTCATTGTTATTGCAGAAAAGCTGTATTATAAAACAGAAACAATTGAAAATTGCATGTTTCCAGTTTATTTTCTGTTAGGCTAGAAAAAAGACTGATAAATATAGTCCAGTCATCAGTTTTTATTCATACTGTGTTATAACCATCTATTTGGATATGTTAACTGTTTATTGCAAATACTACACCCACATCTTCTGGTGATATAGATGGGGCCAGAAAAGATTTATTATAAGTTATGAGATTTGTAGAACTGATGAGGGGGAAAAGGTATAGCCATTTCTTGTGACACAAGAAGATGCTAAATTCAGATGCTTCATCTTGGAATATGAATTAGCATGGTTCACTGTTATGCTGATCATAGTGAAGAATCTGAAATGTGCCAGCTATTTCTCTTTATAATAAAATAACATAGAGCTAAGAATAGAAATAAGTCATTCTCTTACTAGTGCGTGGGATGACATGTTCATCTTTGTGTAGGCATTTATTACATTCTAGATTATTCACACATTGATAAGGTCATAGAATTTCTGAAAGTGTATTTTTCACTCACACCCTCTGGCAGGGTGTTGCTTTCAAAAAGCGAAGTAGTGAGCAAATGAGCTCAGCACAGTGGTCTGAGCACAAAGGAGAGCTTGAAACCTAGAACTAGGGGATTTCCTGAGTGACATGCAAGTAAATCACAGTTTCCCTTGGAGGCAGAAGATAAAGTGCTTTAAGGATTGTCTTAGGTTGTATGAGTCAGCATTTCATCTCTGTAACCAAAATAACCAGTAAGAACAACTTAGAGAAGGAACAATTTATTTGGGTTCACAGTTTCAAAGTCTCAGTTCATAGTGGGCTGACTTCATTGCTCTGGGCCCAAAGTGAGGCAGAACATCATAGCAAAAGTGTGTGGTGAAGGAGCACTTCTGTGTTCATGACAGTCAGGAAGCAGAGAGAAATGGGATGGAGACACAAAGAAGATGAGCCCTTTCGGGGCATGAACCCAGTGACCCACTTCCTTCAGCCATAGCCCATCTGCCTATAGTTTCTACCCAGTTATTCTATTCAAACTAAGATGGAATGATTAGGTTATGATTCTCATAATATAATCATTTCACCTCCTGCATTAACATAGGAGTTTTGGGAGAATACTTCATATCTAAACCATAGCATATATAGATGGCATGACTTTTTTTTTTTTTTTGTACTTGGAATTGAACTCAGAGGCACTCAACCACTGAGCCACATGCCCATCCCTATTTTGTAATCTATTTAAGAGGCAGGGTCTCACTGAGTTGTTTAGGGACTTGCTTTTGCTGAGGTTGGCTTTTTTGAACTTACAATCCTCCTGCCTCACCCTCCCGAGCTGCTGGAAGATGGCATGAGCTTTATTACTGTCTTGAGAACATCCAGGGGCATTGAAATAACATTGTCTCTCCTCCCACAAATAAATGTAATTGATAGGAACAAGAGTCACGGTGTCCAGGATCCTTCTCAAGGGGGATGAAGGGCAGCACAAACCTCACAGTTCTGTCATAGACTAATTTAAAGTTCATAGTGATAATCAGACAGACAATAATAAAAATCATATATGATTTCTCAATATAACCACAGGAGTCTCCTTTTTTATTTTCAGTTCCTAGGAAGTTATAAGTCATATAACTAAGAATCACCTTTTTTTTTTTATCAAATAGCATTACATAGATCTTTTAAGCAATGCCATTAACTCATTTCTTTTTCTTGGATGCTACTGAGAAAGAGAGAGAGTCATCTAAGGGACAAAGAGGTAGAACACATGGGAGAAAATCAGTTCTTCTTGGTGGAAGGCATACAGACTAGCTGGCTACTTAAGTTTTCTTTTTCTTGCATTTCGATGGCATAAGAATACCTCTGAAAAAGTGTGAACTGGTTTTCATATCACTGCATGATTTAGGAATGCTAGGGCTAGTATAAAGATGATTTAGTAATGTTAATTTACCAACAGAGTATATTAATCTACTAACAGTGGCATTTAAAAAGCTCATGAATGAAAAATCAAGCAAAATGTAGAGCAGAGCATGGAAGGATCTACTTTAGCTGTGTCACTTATGATATATTATGGCTCTTATTTGATACATGGCTATAATAAAGCATTGCCATTCAATTAGAGTAAGTTAACTTTAAAATTAATATTGTGCCTATACTTGATTCCATTTAAAGGTCTGGAGAAAGGGAAGAGGATTTTGAACCATTCACTATACATTAGTTCCAAGGACAGAATATAAATCATAGTAAGTCATGGGCTTCTGCCCAGTTCTGATTGCTGTGTGGTGCATGTCAATGTCAAACTTTAAAAATGTGCTCCTTGGTTAGAACAGTATGCATTTGGTAATTGGACAGAAGTAGAATGAATTGGAGGTTAAAATCTGGTCCTCTGGAAATGTTTTGACACTTTACTCAGGAGCAAGAGCCTACATTTATTATTAGTAATGGTTTCTAAATTTTTATTTTGGCTGGCTTTCTGATTATATAGAAAGTCCAAGAAGGAGCAATGAAGGAAAAACATTAGGGAAAATGATTTTAAAAATTATCTTTGACATCACTAGCACAAGAATCAAGTCCAGATAATTGATAAAAGAGAATAAATCAATCAATAGGAATATCTACTTTAATGTTTTCTTTCATGTCTAGTATTTGATTCTTCCCATTCCTGTTATGAACCTGCATCAGGAATTCCATGATTAGTAGAACATCTATCCTGAGGGCATCCAGACTGATATTTCTCTAAATTTATTCATTATTAACTAATGAATAAAGCAAATTAGGGAAGTTATTTCTGCATATTTATGTGTAAGTATATGTGGATAGGAGGCACTCAACTGAAGGAAAAAGAATGGGATCACAGTACAAATATATTGTTGGGCATAAAGGCTTTCACTATATCACTACAACTTGGTTTTGCTGCTTCTGCAGTGGGATAAGTATTATAAAGGAAAGTGCTTTTGTCCACACTATACACGTATGTTTCCCGTGAGTGAAGACTATTGCATGAACCAATACCAGCATGTTAATGAGAGTCCAGTCCTGAAGCCTTAACACTCACTAGCATTTTTATTTGCTTTATTCAGTTTAATATTTTTCAATTTTTACCTATTCATTCAGAATTATCAAAACAGACAATTCTTTCACAAAAACACTGAGAAAAATCAGCAAACTCATTGAGTGTCCAAGATTGGGAAGTCAATTTACATGAAATTCATATTGAAAATGGGGTAGTTGTTCTGTTAGAAGTAATACATCCTAGTTCTGGAGCACAGCGGGGTGAATTTAGTGTGCAATAACATTATATGTTTTATGAATAATGAGAAAAGAGGAACCCACATGGTCCAAACACAAAGAAACCACAGAGTTGGACATGTTAGTTACCCTAATCTGATCATTCTACAATATATTTGTGTATTGAGTTTTCACAGTGAACCCCAAAATATACACAATTAACATAATAAAAAGTAATACAAAATTTTTAAAAGTTGAAATTTAATGTAATTACTATGAAATAAGTAGTAAAGTTGGGAGAAAATGGAAATTATTTATTAGAACTTGGATAGAATGGAGGCTGGATGGTGTATAAATCAGAACAAAAATAGAAAGGAAAAGCAAAAGTGGGTCTGGAGATTTGAAGAAAAGTTGAGGGTAGAAAGTACTGGTGAGGAAGGGGAAAGAGAGAGAATAAAGCTCAATTCAAAGTTGCCACTTGTTTACAGTTTAAGAATTATTTTTTTATGACCCATAGACAGCTTTCAGATCTTACCAGTAGCCAAACTGAAAATAAAATAATTTGGAACAGATCAAAATGAATGTTGCTGGTGCTTGGGGACAGTTCAACCATGTATCCACAATGAATTTTGAAATAAGGAATAGGATGACTCTCCAAAGAGTCCAATTTAATATGTTAGAGCAGAGATGAGTAATGTCAGCTTTTGTACAAAGTGGCCCCTGGGTCAGCAAGTTCTATATTGACCAGATTGAATATTAACATATTTGAAAACAGAATATTCGTTGGTCAGCACTGCAAACATAGAAAAAGGTTAGTTGAGTTGGTTCAGTCAGAAAATATATATTGAATGTCTTATAGATGCCAGACATGAGATATAGTGATAATTCAGACAGTGTCCTTGACCTCTCAGAGGTCATACATTCTCTGAATTGGATGTTGGCTCTAATGTGGCTGAGTATTTTATCTAGGAGACAGTGATAATAATGATACTATTCTCTATTTCCCAGAACACCTGTCTTTTGAAGAGAGAGGCAGCAGACATTTTTGTTTGTTATTATTAAAGAATTGAATCATCCAACTATTGTCTTCTTTTTTTCCCCTGAGTCCAGAGTAGTTTCTGATTTTAATTAGGATTCCCAGATATTATACCTGCCTATTGGGAAAGAACACTCTAGTTGAGCAAATGTGAAGACCTTGGTCACTGCAATGTTTGTATCTCTCTGTTTAAATGTGGCTCTTTTGCAATCTCTGTTTTACAATAGTCTATTCTGAGTTCATTTCTAAAGGGATGTACCCCTTCTTGGATTGCTGCCAAAGTCAAGTTTTTGAGTCTTGAAGGCTAGGGGCCAGATTCTGTGCTATCACCTCTCTCTGAGTTTCTTGAGAAACAGCTAGCTGGGCTCATTGGTGACCCTGATACATCAGTTAGCTATTCTTATTCTGTTTCGAATTTTCTGGAAGGAATAGATCTTATTCAATTTCTTCAAATAATATTCAGCATGAATCTGGGAGATATTTCTTAGAACAGTTGATTAAATCAATAGTAGGATAGATAAACTCTTTTTTTTCTTCTTGTTTTCTTTATGGTTCCCTTTGTCATTGCTTGATTTCATCTTATTGCAGACCTCTACTGCCTCAGGTATGGCTGGCAAAGGGCCAGCCCATCATCTTATAGGATGTCTTTCAACTGTTCAGGGGATGGAACAGTCTCATGATGTGTTAATTTGCTTTTGACATCTGGTTCTTGTCCATCTGCTTGGAAATCTGCTGTTATTATTTGGTTACTGGAAAAGTCAACCTTAGGCATTCTTAAAAAAATTTAAAAAAAGCCAACCTGAAATTACTGCCGTTATTCTAAAGAAATCTTAAGTAGGACGGTAGCTAATTATCCTTCAACAAAATAAGTCTTTTCTTGGTATCAGCATTTTTCTTTTCTTAATTGAAAAAAAAAATCCTTCAGTACAAAATACTTAAATAGATTTCTGGCTGGTGAGGAATAATCTATTTTTTACCACTGTCCTTTGCAGATCTCAGTGATATTTCATTTCTTGTGTGCCAAACGGTATGCCGTAGTCGACTTCACTGACGAGATTAGTATTGATGGTGTACTTTTTAAATTTACCTAAGTCCATTTCCGTTGACGTGAAAAAGTACCTGATCCTGGGTTATTTGTAAAGAAAAGAGTCATATTTAGCTCACAGTTTTGGAAGTTCAAGAGCATGATGCTGACATCTGTTCTGCTCTGGTGGGAGCCCTCTTGCCTATGTCACAGGGCAGATGGCATCATGGCGGGAGCACATGTAAGAGGGAGAAGTCTCACGGTGAGACTGAAAGCCAGAGAGTAAGGATGGGCTAGGATCACTCTTTATGATAATCTCTCTCCCAGGAACTAACTCAGGGTCCAAGAGAGCTACCTTAATCCCTTCAGAGTGCAATACCTCCAATAACCCAGTCAGTTTTCACTCGTCTTCTCCTCTTGAAGGCTCAGATCACCACACTGGGGACCAAGCCCCAACATATGAACCCCTGCAGGACGAACCACATCCAAACTACAGTATCATCCAAATTGAAACGGAAAGTCATACAGTGAACACTTCTTAGGATGGCAAAATTTGGAGTATGTAGCTGTTTAATTATTTAGGTTTTTGAATTTTTGATTTTTATTTTTTGATACTAGAGGTTGAACCTAGGGGCACTTAACCACTAAGCAATATCCCAGTCATTTTAATATTTTATAGAGAGACAGGGTCTCACTGAATTGCTTAGGGCCTCGCTAAAATGCTGAGTCTGGCTTTGAACTCATGATCCTCCTGCCTCAGCCTCCAGGGCCAGAATAATGCATCAAAAACTTTAAAAACATTTTTTTTCTGTTTATTAAACATTTGGGTTAGCAGGGCAACTCTGTTTTATATTAACTGTTAATATCCTGATATTGGATACTGATTTTAACATTAGAGATACTCTAGATGAAGCCTTTATGGTGAATTACATGGAGTCCTGGCTTAGAACTCCATGAAATACAAATTTGAAATCTAGAGGTTAGAATTCCAATGCCAAATGCTGTTGGTGAAGAAGAGAATGATAAAGACACAGAATTTTGTCATATTATATGGAAGGTTGCTTTTAAAAGTCCACCAAGACAAATGGGATATTAGTAAGAAGCCAAAACAAAAAAAAAAAAAAGAAAGAAAAAAATGACCTAGAAGCCATAGCAGAATGATAACTGAGTAAGCCATGTGGGAATAGGGACACCAAGAATCATGACCTGATGTGGCACTAAAGGGAGTGGTAGTTACAGATTGTAGAGCAATAGCAAAGTTAGACTGAACAGCTTTCATGTGAGGTTTAAAAGCATATTAAGATTTGAATGATTCTTTCTGAACAAGGAATTCAGGTATATCAGGACTTCAATGATAGTGACAGAGTGTAGTTCAATTCATTTATCCTCTGTAATGCTGTAATCGGCCAGACACAATGCTAGGTACTTCTATATTATGTGATGCACTAAAAATAATGCTGGAGCTAAAAACTCAAATCATGGGTTATTTTATGCCCCATAAACATGCCAGATGGAATCACTAGCTTTCTATTACCTACTAATATGTTGGACAAGGATACATAGTGACAGAATTTACATATAAAAGAATTGGGATTGATTTCTTTTTATTTGGAGTATTGGTCATTCCTCCCTTCCCATGGGCAATGCTAGTAGAGAATTTGAAATATATATAAATATCTATGCATGCAGAGACCAATAAATTCTATTTAAGTGTTCTAATTGTCTTTTAGATTTACTGCACACATTAATGCTTATAATACTTCATGCCATGGGAATATTTAATACCACGTTCATTCTATTTTTAGCCAAGGCTTACTTATTGCCAAGTGATAATGTGTTTTCACCTATAAAAATGTAATGCTTGATGATGCTTTGCTCATATTGTGCTTATTCTCCTCTGTATATAACATCCCTGAAGCAAAACTCCTTCTCTGCCTCTTACATTTCCCTCAAGTTACTGCCTTGTTTCTCGTCATCACATAAAACTTCTAGATAGAATGGTTTTTATTTCTCAGTATTTACTTCTCAACTCACTGCAGCTCCCTGTCCCCCGTCCCCTGTCTTCCTGGAAGTACTGCATTAGGGCTGTTCTTGGTGACCTGCCACACACCCACTCTGGCTTCTTGGCAGACTTTGTGCTGCTTCTGTCCAGTCTTGGGTTTGATGCTTACTTCATCTGAGCCACTGCAACAAAACTGCATGAGATGTGCAGCATAAGGATTAGAGAAATTTAGTTCTCATGGTTCTAGAGACTGGGAGGACCAAGGTCAAAGTGCTGGCAAATTCAGTGTTTGAAGACCGTTGTCTTTGGATTTACAGAAAGTGCCATCTTGCTCTCCTCACATGGTGCATGGGGTGAAGAGTTACTCTTAGTCCTCTTTTACAAGGGCAGTGATTCCATTTATGAAGGTGCCACCCCATAGTTGAACTACCTCCCAAAGTCCCCAACTCCTAAATCCACTGTCACCTTGTCACCTTGGGGGCTCAGAATTTCAGCTTATGAATTCTGCAAGAACAAACATTCATACCATAGCAGAGCTATTTGCCTTGGGTTTCACTCTCCTCATCTGTTCTTCCTGCTTCATGGCTACTCCCTTTCAGTCTCTTTCAGGAGCTATCATCTCCTGTCCCCTAATGTTCCCTGAATACATGTCCAAATCTTCCATTTCTATAGCTTTACCTTGGTTTGGGACTCATCGCCTCTTGGTTCATTGCAAGAGACTCCCAAATCCTCACAGTTGGTTTGGCATAAACCTCTCCTGCCTGCTTTAGATCATACCCCACTTGTGGGCAGATAGCCTCCCACTTAAATAAGTCTGGTCCTGGTCTGGATTGCTCAAAACATCCATCACCCACTGGATAAAATGGCAGACACAGAAACCTCCTCAGAGTCAAGCTCCCATTTTCTGTTCCTGCCTCCCATCTTTCCACTCTCCTCCTTACCATAAAGGTACTGGCTGCTACTGAACTCATGTGTCTGCTCCCGTGTCTGTTTTCCTCTCTGTGTCTAGCAACCTCCAAGGGGTTTAATTGCTCTGCGCCTTTTCTTCATTGCTCAGATGACTGTAACATCTGTTTTAACGGGAGACGGGGATGGTCAAAGGAAACAAGGCCTGTGCAACTGCTTGGTTTCCTGCAAGCACTGTAAGATGATCTATGCACGTTCATGTGATTCTTCTATTAGATCATTCTCAGGTAGGCTCAGGGGGGATTGGCAGAGGATGCTCAGGAAACCAATAAAGATAATTAAAAGTTTAGAAAATTAGAATCACAAAGAACAGGAAAAGGAACAATTATTCAGACAAGAAAAGAAAAAGCCTGAGGGGAGATATAAGAAAGAAAAATTACTTCCTAGAGGATACTCTCAGACCATCCTCCATTAATACTGAGAAGAAAACACAGCAAAGCATGTAGGATTTATATTGCTATAAGGAACATTTCCCGCCTAAGGGAATTGGCTATCTAAGATAGTTTATTCATGCAACTCCTCCAAATTGTTTATCTATAGAACTAAAAAGATATATTTTTGTCTGTCTAACCAATTTGGCTATGAAAAGGCCTGAATGTAGAGAGGTGAATTGGGTGATTTCTTGCAGTCTTTTTTTTCCCCTCAGTAAGTCATTTTCTCAAGATCTTCTCTGTCTCTCTTTACTTCTATCTATTTCCCTGTGTGTCTCTCCTGGCTTTCTGTCTCTTTGTCTTCTATTCTTTCTCTGTTAACTTCTATTTTCCTCTTTATTGCTCAGTTCTTTATTTGAGCCCCTATCCTCCCAGCCTCAATATGTATTATAAGCAAAAGATTTTCAGAAATGTCCCAAATACTGCTCTTCTACCTCTTTTTGGTCTCAAGTGCGTGTGTGTGTGTGTCTGTCTGTGTGTGTGTGTGTATGTGTGTGTGTGTGTGTGTGTGTGTGTGTGTGTTAATTTTTGGTTGGCATTATATATATTTTGGATTAGAGAAAAATTTCCATTTCTTTAATCAGTTGAGGAGAGACATTTTTATGATTACTTCATATTATTTAGTGAGATCTTCTTCCTTTTGAAATATACTTTCCTCAACATAACTCCAGATCTTTTCCTTTTGAACATCCCCCCCCCTCCCCGTGACCTGTGGACAGCATATTTTGCCAGAGAACTGTAAAGTTGCTGCATTACATGACATTAGAAGTCCAAGGCAAGGGGACATTAATCAGTACTATTGCTCTGTGGGGAAGGAATGCCACAGAATGACTTGCTTACCTTTAAGCTATATTTTGCAGGTTTCATTTTTAGCCATTGAATTTAGTAGATTACAGTTGTTTCTGATATTATCATTTCACCTACGTCTGCACTTCCTCCCTGTCTCTTGTTGATGTTAGTGGCAATCTTCTTCCCTTTCTTTCATTTAATTTGCCTCAGATTTCTCCTCTATGATCTTTCCCCATTCTCATTCCTTTCTAATATACAACCCCTTGGGGCAAATTTCATCTTGTCTTTTACTGATATTGGCTCCTCATGGATGTAACCTCCTCTGCCATTCTGTGCCTTGACATGGAGTGGATCCACATAGCAAAGAGGTGACAAGTGTTCAAGCTTGTATTATTTGTGGGAAAGTCATGTGGCTGAATTGATGTAATCTTTTTTCTTTTCTCCTGAGCAGGTACAATATCTCATCTTTGACTTTTTAATCTGGTCTCTATTAGCTTTTCCTCTTCAAGCTCTTTAGAAGATACCACTAATTTAATTTTGTTCCTTTTCTGCCCCCACTAATTCTCATTGTCATAGTCGAACAGGATGAGCTAATGTCCGTTAGCACAAATTCATGGTGAACCCAGTGGACCCCAGAATTAAAACCTTACAGTGTAAATTCTTGTAAAAAGAATGAAAGTGACATTTCTAGGAAGTCAAAACAAGACAAAGGAACAGTGCTGACCAAGAGCCAAGCGAGGGAGCTACCAGTTTTCAAATACCTGCTCTTATTTTAGTTATACATGGACACAATATCTTTATTTTTTTATTTATTTTTATGAGGTACTGTGGATTGAACCCAGTGCCTCACATGTGAGAGGCGAGCACTCTGCCACTGAGCTACAACCCTATCCCCCCCAAATCTGCTCTTTACTGCCACTCCAACAGGCGCTGTTAAGTAGCAGCTGTCTTGGAAAATGTATTTGGATCTGAATGTAAATATTGTTGCTGTGAAGTGAAATAAAAAGTTAGTATATTACCTGTAATAGTGATAGACAGTCACATAAATTATAACATTGAGTTCTTTCCTCCTTTCATCTCCTCATCCCTTTTTCTAGCTCTCTACTCTCCTTCCCTTTATTTTTTCAACAAACATTTTGAACACAGTCTGCTCAATCAAAATTTTATCAGGCTTTTTTTTTTTTTCCAACCAGATAAGATTTAGGGATTTTTCTCTGTCATAAATTGAGCACCTATTATTTGTTTCATCAGTTAATTTAGTAACTCTTTTACTAACTCATATGAGAGTACAAATGCTCTGAGATTGGTATTATTATTTCCATTTTACCTTTGCCCCTTCCTTCTCCATTGCTTACCTTTCTTTATTTAGAACTGAATTTGTAACATGTAATTTTCCTTCTCTCTGAAGATCTTCTTTTTAGCATTGTTTGAAATGCAGGTCTGCTGGCAACAACTTTTTTGTTTGCCTAAGAAGTTCTTGAGTTCTTCACGTTTAATGGGTACTTTCACATGGTACAGAATTCTAGATTTTTTTCTTTATAATCCTTTCAATACTTCACTCCATTCTTTTTTTTACATCCTTAGTTTCTGCAGGGAAGTCTCTTCTCTAGGTAGGATGTTTTATTTTTTCCCTCTGGCTTCTTTCAAGATTTTTTCCCTTTTCTTTGATTTTCTGCAGTTAAAATATGATATGCCTATGTGTAACTTTGGTTATTATCCTTCTGGATATTTTCTGAGTTTCCTGGTCCTGTGGTTTTGTATCTGACATTAATTTGGGGAAATTCTCAGTCTTTGTTGCTTCAAATAGCTCTACTGTTCCTTTTTCTATTAACTACATATTGTGTACTTTGTAGTTGTCTCACTGTTCTTGGATATTCGGTTTCACTTTCTTCAGCCCCCCCCCCCCCCCCCCCCCCGCCCATCTCTTTGCTTTTCAAACTTTTGGAAGTTTCTGCTGACATAACCTTAAGCTGAGAGATTCTTTCTCTGGCAGGTCCAGTTTACTGAGGAGCCATCAAAGGCATTCTTGATTTCTGTTATAGTGTTTTTGGTCTGAAGCATTATTATTCTTAGTATTCCCATCTCTCTACTGACATTACCCACTTACTCTTGCATGTTGGCTCTTTTTCTTAGAATTCTATGCATGTTACTCATAGTTTTCATAGTTTTTTTAAAAAAATCCTGGTTTGATAATTCTAACATTCCTGCCATATCTAGCTCTGATTTGGATGCTTAGTCTCTTCAAGCTGATTTTTTGTTTTGGTGCCTATTATATGCCTTAACATGAATCATTGGATGAAAAAGACTGTAGAAAATAGGCCTTTAGCAATGTGGTGGTAGGATGTATGGGCAGGGGAAGTGTTCTATATTTCTGTAATTAGGATCAATCTTTCAGTGAGCTCTGACCCTGGAGTGTGAACTTCGCAGGCACTACTTAGTTTATCCTACCCCACCGTCTACCTCAGGCAGGATGGCTACAGGGGCTAAAGTTGCATACTTTCCTCCCCCCAGGTCTGCTGGACTCAGGGAAGACTCCAGAAAGAACAGGCCCTCTAAAATGGTTGATTGTGAGGACAGACCTTGTGAGGAGCAGAGTGCTCTGGCATATTTCAACATGAGTACTTTTCTCTTCCCCTTTCTAAAAGCACAGGGATTTTTTTTTTTTAAATACATTTTTTTTTTTCACATTGAAAACCTGGTAGAATTTCCAGGGAGTAAACTTCCAAAAGTTTGGAGACCTCCCTAGGACTCTATCCCCTGGAGTTCTTTACTCTTAGGCTGTCCACACAGAGACCCCAGCAGTCCAGCTCAGGTTTTCCGGTTCAGTTGTCTACTTGCTCTAAGTGTGAAGTGATGGTTTCTAAGCCCTGAACATGTTGGACTGGAAACCTAGGTCTACTATCTTTATTTTAAAAATATGAAAGCAGACACAGTTTTCAAAGAGGCTAAATAACGTGACTGAGAGTGTTTCATCAGTTAATTTAGTAACTCATTTATTAACTCATATAAGAGTACAAATGCTCTGAGATTGTAAATTGTAGGGATTAGGACTTTTAAAAATTGAATTCTGATTTTCTTTCTATTATATCTTAGCTGTTCCAAATGGTCTTTTTGTTTTGAATGGTAATTAAGTATTGTCATTACTTGGAGTAACAATTATATATCTTGGTGCCTAATGGTCAAAGGGTGTAAAGTTTCAGTGAGAGAGGAGGACTGATTTTTTTTTGAGATTTACTGCACAGCATGGTGACTGTGGTTAACAATAGTTATATATATCATGACCTCACTTTGTATCCCATAACTACACACAATTATAATTTGTCAATTTATAACAAAACTAATAAAAAATTAAGTAAATTTACATTTTTATGTCAAGGAAAGTACATTTGAGTTATAGAATAATTATATAGATTATATAATCCAAATTAATAAATGGTAAAAAGTTATAGATTAATTCTAATTATAATCAGTAGTACATTGGATATTTGCCATCTCATTTCTAAGTTTGGTTTCTTTCATAAAAATCAGGTTTTCCTGTTCCCAGTTATATTTCTGTAATTGGTGTGAGGTCTATTAGGACAGTTTATTTTATCTCTTTCTTTAGTCGTTCTACCAATTAATACAAGGTGTCACGCAAATACTCATGTGTGAGACAACGCAAGAATGTTCAAAGGTGAAGTGATTAGAATGTGAGAGCTGCAACCTAATAAGTAGATGAACCCACTGATATGGATGAACTGGGTGCTAACTAAAGGCAGATAGAGTGTAGATGGAGGAAGCAGGTTATTGAGAGCATGCCTTGGGGTGTATATTTTGTTGGTGATGAGCTGAGCTCTCTCTCCTTCTTGGACACCGAGTCCTGCTGCTTTCCTCTGCCACACCCTTCCACCATTATATTCTGACTCACTTTGAGCCTAGAGCTATGGAATCAGCTGAGAGTGGACTGAATATCTGAAACCATGAGTCAAATTAACTTTTCCTCCTCTAAGTTGTTCTTGACAGGTCCTTTGGTCACAGATGAAAAATGGACTCAAACAGATATGTATACTTTCCTAAACAAAGTTAATATAGTATATTTTTATTCTTACATATCTTTTTTATCTTTTGGTGATTTTAAAAAAATTATATATAATAGTGGAATGCATTACAACTCTTATATATAGAGAGCTCAATTTTTCATATCTCTAGTTGTATACATAGTATATTCACACCAATTTGTGTCCTCATACATGTACTTTGGATAATAATGATCATCACATTCAACCATCATTAATTACCCCATTCCCTCTCCCCACCCCTCCCACCCCTCTGCCCTATCTAGAGTTTGTCTATTCCTCCCATGCTCCCCCTCCCTATTCCACTATGAATCAGCTTCCTTATATCAAAGAAAACATTCGGTATTTGTTTTTTTGGGGGATTGGCTAACTTCACTTAGCATTATCTTCTCTAACTCCATCCATTTACCTGCAAATGCCATGATTTTATTCTCTTTTATTGCTAAGTAATATTCCATTATGTGTATATGCCACATTTTTTTATCCATTCATCTATTGAAGGGTGTCTAGGTTGGTTCCACAGTTTAGCTATTGTGAATTGTGCTGCTATAAACATTGATGTGGTTGTGTCCCTGTAATATGCTGTTTTTAAGTCCTTGGGGTTTAGACTAAGGAGAGGGATTGCTGGGTCAAATGGTGGTTCCATTCCAAATTTTCTAAGAAATCTCCACACTGCTTTCCATATTGGCTGTACCAATTTGCAGTCCCACCAACAGTGTATGAGTGTGCCTTTTCCCCCACATCCTTACCAACACTTATTGTTGTTTGTATGCATAATAGCTGCCATTCTGACTGGAGTGAGATGAAATCTTAGAGTGGTTTTGATTTGCATTTCTCTAATTGCTAGTGATGATGAACACTTTTTCATGTGTTTGTTGATTGATTGTACATCATCTTCTGAGAAGTGTCTCTTCTGGTCCTTGGCCCATTTATTGATTGGGTTATTTGTTTTTTTGTTGTCTAGTTTTTTGAGTTCTTTATATACCCTAGTGATTAGTGCTCTATCTGATGTGTGAGGGGTAAAGATTTACTCCCAAGATGTAGGCTCTCTATTATTTGTGATGTTTTACCATTAACATTGTACTCATAAACTAAGGGATCTTACCTCACATTGCAATCAGGATAAATTTGACTGTTAGTTAAGTTAGTTAAGTTGATGATGGTATAATAATAATAAAATAAAGTGAACAATACCATTTATTGAATACTGACCAGGGATCAGGTACAATGTTTAGAATTTTATAAGAAATTATCTCATTTATTTTTCAGAATAACCCTATGTATAAACTCTCACCAATTTCTGATAAGCTATAAGGTAAAAGACTTGAACATGGGCCTCCTTGACTTCAGAGCTGACAGTGTTAATATACTCTATTTATATCTGCCTGATCAGCACATTTTAAGAAACATTGATTTGTGGTCAGCATGCAAAAGAGGGAAAGAATGAGTCTCATCTGTATATTATCTATTTTTATAGAAGGGAAGTAAGAATCTACTGAAAACCTAGACCTCTTTTACTCTATTGTGGAGTGATTCATGAGCATTGTCGTAATTAAAGAGTTGTACACTGTGGCATTGTATTTTAATGTGAATTGACATGGAAATACAAATCATAGAGATACTTTAATTGTTAAAAAAATAAGATATAGTGTTGAAGGGTAGACAGAAGCACACACTGAATTTTAGACTTTCCTGATAATGCTAATGAGTCACATTAAAAATACTTCAGTGGTATTTAATTACCCTCCAATTATGGGTTTATGTAGTATTTCTTCCATAAGAAATATTCAGAGTTTTACTCCTTTGATCATTTTAATACTTACAACTCCCAAGTCAACTTTTCAAAAAAAAATCTTGTTTCCTTTGTAGAGAGATGGCTAGAATATCTGTTGAACATTTCATTCATAATTTAGGAAAGAAATAGGTAATCATTGTAGGATAGGGTTTTCAGAAATTGCTCATGTCCTATAATGAACCAATTTAATCCTATGGCAAAAGAAGTCCACAAATGTCTGACCAAATAAATCCTTTCTATGTTTGTTTGTTTATTTCTATGATACTGAGGTGTTTTTTTTTTAAATTCTTACACTGAATAGTAAAATGAGTAAAATTTTCTCAACAGTTTAAAGTAAACTAAGTTGTCTTTCTTAGATCTGTTGAACTTGGATTGATGCTTCCACCAAATTGAATTTAAAATGGATAGTTTATTTTATCTCTTTCTTTAGTTGTTCTACCAATTAAGCAAGTTTAATATGCCAAACTTAAGCAAGTTTAGGTTGCTATTTTAAAGAAAACTGCAACTTCCCACCTCTCACTGTCCTTCTTAGATATATGCATCATGGCAGGCACTTCCCACTTCTCTGTGTTCTTCTTAGATATATTCATAATGGGAGGCAGGAATGAGGTAATGATGGTGCCTGAAAAGGAGTGGCTGTGAAGTACAACTTCCTTGTAGCTAGATGTACACTACTCCTCTAAGTTGTTCTTGACAGGCCTTTTGGTTTTGGTAAATTAAGGGATTTACCTCTGAGTTTAGGGCTACCTTTTAGGTTGCTATTGAATGAATGATAAAACTTAGGACTGCTGAATTTAGACCTCAGAAATACCATTTTCTTGATAGCTCTGGAGCAGCTGAACAAGTGACTAAGTCAGGCCTTCTTGTCAGCCTTCTGTCACTGTAACAAATACCTGAGATAAATCAACTTAATATGTGAAAACGCTTATTTTGCCTAATTGTTTCAAAGGTTTCAGTCCATAGTCACTCTACCCAGTTACTTTTGGCTTGTGACAAGGCAGTAAAAATCATGGAAAGAATGTGTAGTAGAGAATGCTGCTCATTTATGGCAGGCAGGAAAGAAAGAGAGGAAGAAGGGTGCAGGATCATGTCTGCTTCGAAGGGTGTGCTAACACCCTTTCACTAGATTCCACCTCTTAAAGGTTCTGTCACCTTCCCATGGTAACACAGATTGACAGCCCAGCTGTTTAAGTCAGCTGTTTAATTACTGTGACCAAAATATCTGGCAAGAACAACTTAGAGGAGGAAAAGTTTATTTTAATTCACAGTTTCAGGGGTCTCAGTGCATAGATGGCCGACTTCATAGTTCTGGACCTAAGGTGAGGCAGAACATTATGTCAGAAAGGCCAGGTGAAGGAAAGCAACTCAGAAATGGCCACCAGGAAAGAGAAAGAGAGAGAGAGAGAGAGAGAGAGAGAGAGAGAGAGAGAGAGAGAGAGAGAGAGAGAGATAGATCTGCTCGCTAGGGAATAAATAGAAACACTAAAGGCAAAGGCATATCCCTATCATTTACCTCCTCCAGCCACACCCTGCCTGCCTACAGTTACCACTCGGTTGATCTATTTAAGTAGATTCTTGCACTAATTAGGGTAAGGCTCTCCCAAACCAATTATTTCACCTCTACATTTTCTTGTGTGTCTCACACATGAGCAGTTGGGGGGCAGCTCCTAACCTATAACATTCTTCCCTGATCCCCCAAAGCTCATGACCATCTCACAATGCCAAATACATTTAGTCCATTTACAAGTCTCCGTAGTCTTAACAGTTTCAGCATTGTCAAAAAATTCTAAGTCCAAAGTCTCTGAGATTCAAGGCAAACTCTCAGCATAAGCCCCTATAAAAATCATGAGCAAGTTACATGTAGTATTTAAAGGCACAGAGTAAACATTTCTACTCCACAAATGGGAAATAGAGGTATAGAAAGATGGGGTGGGACCAAAGCAAGACTGAAATCCAATGGGTCAAACAATAGCTTCTGGGGCACAAGGCATCCTGATGTTTTCTTTGAAGGCTTGCGTAACTCCGCTTTTTTTGGTCTTGCTGGTTGCAGACCACATGGCCTCTCTCTTGGCTTGTTTCTGCTTGATTCCTGCAGTTTCCTTGGCAGACATCCCACAGTACTGGCATCTCTTAATCACTCAGGCATCTTTCTCACATCTTCATCAACCACTTCTCAGGGGCTGTCCACAGGGACTCTGACCCTCTTCGCTTTGTCTGGCCTCCCAGTCTTTCTTGGAAATCTCAGTAGAAGTCTCCATGACCCCCTAACTCCAGCATCTTGCAATCCTGCAGAACCAGCACTACATGGTTGATGTCAAAGTCAGCCACCATCTCAAGCAGTAGCCAAGACTCCAAGGACCAGGGCTACAGCAGGGTGAAATAACTTCCTAGGCCGCCTCTAGTGCAAGTAGGATGCCCTGCTGGTCTCTCCTCAAAGGAATTTTTACTTTTATATCCTTGAACCTGAGATGGGAGTGATCTTGCCCATTCCTGAGATGCCCTCAAGCCAAGTTTCCTATTGTCTCTGGACTAAGTATTTAACATCTCTTTAGTGGCAATCACAACTTCCTTAGGCCCAATTTGACTATCAATTTTCTGGCCAAACTGCAAGTTTTTCAACTTTTTCTTTATGAAACACTTACCCAAAATATAGTATTTCCATCTGCTTGACAAGTGAAGCCATTTCTACATCCACTTTTTGTTTGCTCAGTAACCCCTGGAAAGTAATTTATTCTCTCTGTGCTATTATCCCATCTGGTCAGTGAGGCTAATCACACTTAACACCAACCTCCATCATGTCAGTATTCTGACATTAACAAAGGATTATCCAATGAGTGGATACTGAAAGTCTCTTTCTAAGTATTAGTGGAAGTATAAGGAGTAGGGGCAGGGAATAGTATTCTTTGTATATTTAGGTAATGATATATATTCTCGGAACTCCATTCCTTCTTTTTACTACCCCCATCCTCTAAATGGTGAAATTCATGAGTTCTCATCCCTGTTTGCTTTTTTTCTTGCTAAACATGGTTTCCTGACATGTCATAGAATACACCTTTACAGGGCTCTGTTTATTTCTGTAATCTGGCAGACAAAACCAAAACCTCTTCTCTATCCATTTCCCTCTTAATAAAAGTAAAGCCTCCAAAAGGCATAAGAAGTCATGACACTCAGTTCAGAAAACTCACAATTTGTGGCTACTTATTGTACCCAGTAGATTGAGAGTCCTGAGTTTTCTCCCCGGGTTCTTAGATACCAGTTTTAAAAGAACTGCATTGATTTTAATCATGAAACCAGTTAAGACAATTTCAGAATCCCCAATAGTCCACAGCATGAACAATGATGGCATTTTCTGTTAACAACTCTGCAACACTGACTGTGGGCAACATTCTTTTTTACAAAGCTGGATAAACCCAGAATGAATATATTAGCAAAGAAAGTGAAAGAAAAAATAACACTGTTCAAGCCAACACTCTCCATCTTTCTTTACCATATAAGATATTTTTTTTCTCCCATGGATGAAAGATGATGGTATTTATGGAAAAGCAGAAAACTTTGTGCCAGTTACTGGAATGGCCTGTTTGTTTTCCATGGTAGACTGCAAGACCATGGATGGTAAGAACTGAGGATGAGTATGGTGCCTGGACCACAGGAGAAACCCCTTAATAGCTTTTTTAACTGTAAAATAGCTTTTCACTCATTTCTACTGCTATTTCCTTAGCCAGACCTATTTCTTTCACCAGATTCACTGTGGTAGCCTCCTAACAGGTTTAATTTCATTTCTTCATTGCCCTATCAATCAAGTCTCCAGACTGTTGTCAGTTTAGTCTTGATAAAATACAATCTGCAGCATCTGACTTTTAAGCTTAGAATAATTGAAAGCTTCCTTTTACTCAAGATTAAGTTTAGACTCTTTAACTTGGTGTCCAGGAGGATCTGATACCTGCCTGCCTTCCCAGCTTTGACCCTCTACTCTGTCCACTCTCCATTAACCAACTCCTTTGTTGTGCTTCTGTTTGGGGGTACCGTAAGGACTTTGAATACATCATCGTCTCTCTTATTATTTTTGCACATCTTATTTTTTTCTTCTTAAATTCCCCCATGTCTCTTGCCAAATATAAATTATTTTATCCTTTAAATTTCAATTCTGATGCTATTTCCACATGTTACTTCCCTTGACCTCATAGCATATTGTTGTCATTATTGTTATAATTGTAGCATTTCTTCTCTTTTATCCTTAGTTGTAGCAACAATCTTCTTTTTTTTTTTTTTTTTTTTTTTTTTTTTTTTTTTTTTTAAAGAAAGAGTGAGAGAGAGGAGAGAGAGGGAGAGAGAATTTTTTAATATCTATTTTTTTTTTTTAGTATTTGGCGGACACAACATCTTTGTTGGTATGTGGTGCTGAGGATCGAACCCGGGCCGCACGTATGCCAGGCAAGCGCGCTACCGCTTGAGCCACATCCCCAGCCCCCACAACAATCTTCTTTTAACTTGAGCTTTATATCCCAATGCCTTTCAGCATCTATGGTACATATTGGTTGAGTCAGTTTTGCCATGGTTTGTGCTGTCCCCAAAGACATGTACCTTGGGCTCCTGGAGATGCGTTTGGCCCGATTCCTCCGCTAGTCACTGTTTAGTGCAGTGGCTAGTGATAAACATTATGTAACAGTCTGATCCTAAATTCAACTAGTGAGGGGGAGAGAAACAGGAGAATTTTGCCAACTTCCAATGATTTTGATATATCTATGCTGGACATGGAAACTGTCATGATATACATCTGAATGACAATACAGATCGTGCTTGACTTTAAATGGTTTCAACTTACATTTTTTTTTAAATTCATGGTAGTACAATAAGCACTATGTATTCAGTGGAAGTTATAGAATTTTGAACTTCTCCTGTGCTAGTGATATATAGTATGTTTTTCTTTCACATTGCTGGGCATTGACAATGAGACACAGGTCCCACTAAGCCACAGAGTAAACAAAACTGGTTCTATGTTGCCAAGCTAGAATGGGCAGAAGGTGGGTGTGTTTTTTCACAAATTCTATTTTCAATTTGCTATGAATTTATGAGGACATAAACATACTTGAGTTGAGGGACATCCATATTTGACCCTCCTTTAAATTCTTGTACTCCTTTGAGCTAAGAAATCTCCGTAGAAATCTTCATTACACCTTTGTTATAGATTTATTGAGTTAGGTGGATTATCAGTTTTGGTTTTAGATCATTTTAGTTTTGTAAATCATGACCTACATAGTTTTCTCTCTCCTCTCTAATCTTCGGACACATTTTATCCTTACACACATCTTGATTTCTTTATTTAAAAATATGTATAGAGCCAGGCATGGTGGTGCATGCCTATAATCCCAGCATTTTAGAGGCTGAAGCAGGAGGGTTGCAAATTTAAAGCCATCCATAGCAACTTAGGGAGGCCCTAAACTTAGGGAGGTCTCTAAAACAACATTCTAAAAACAACATTCAAAAGGGCTGGGATATTGCTCAGTGGTTAACCACCCCTGGGTTCAATTCCCAGTACCAAAATTAATTAGTTAATTAATTTAAAAAATAAAAATATGTTTGGAATATATTGTTCAGTGGGCCTGACTCTGTTTCAGAAAGAAGAGGAAGTGATATTGAAATATTATTTCTTAAATAGATAGGTAAGAGTTGAGCTTTGAAAACAATAAGGGAAGGTGTCCCAGGCATAGGGATAGCATTGCACAAAACCTCAGAAGTGGGAAAGCTAGAACTCAGAATGATGGTGATTTTTGCTATGTGCAGTAGATGAAGAAAAATAGTAGGACTGAATGTCATGTTATTTTGTTAATCAACAAATTGGAAAGTAAAGGTTTATTTTCCCCTTGATGAGCTCTTCAAGTGTTATAAAGTGTATGATCTTATTAAAAACAATGCACATAGTATTTTTCTTCAACCTTCACTTTCTAGGCAGGTGTTTTTCTCTTTAAACAACACAGTTCATTTGTATAACGCTTTTTGAACTGATGTTGTCACCCTTTTATTTTGTTATTATTTTAAATAGGTGCATTTTCATCTGTGGTTTTAAAACACATTTTTTTTTTCCATTTTACTTTCTAGTTATGAGGTGTTGTTTGAGAATATAATGCAGCCATTAGCAAAGCGACTTTGCAAAACAAAAAATTTTTTTCCTGTATGGGTGAGTGAAATCTTGCACTAGCTAGGCAAGTGCTGTACCACTGAGCAAAATTCTCAGCCCTTTATTTTGAGACAGAATCTCACTAAATCCCTCAAGCTGACCTCAAACTTTTGGCTCTCCTGCCTCCGCTTCCTCAGTCATTGGGATCATAGGTATGTGCCACAATGCCTGGCCTTTCCCCAATTTCTTAAAGAAACTAAAAGAATATTAAAATACATTGAAGCTCATCTTGACTCATAACTCATGTTTCATAATTATTTTTTGGTGAAAACTGACTCCAAAATAAACAAAAGTAGTTTGGGTGGGGCTCTTTTTACTTATTATAATGTGACTTTGAATGCAACTGTGTGCCTGGCACATCACCTTATGACGGCAGCTTGCTTCAACCAGAAGGTCTCTAATTTAAGTCATTCTGGTTTTGTTAATCACCAAAGATATAATTATGTCATCATATGCTGTGTGTTTTTAAATCAATGATTCTGAAACAGACTGCTCTTGGATATTTTCATCATTTTTTCATGAGCATGCAGAGGGAATTCAGAGAGTTGAAAGCTGAGTACCCAAAGAAGACTCTAGATGCCTCCTGGTGGCAGGATATTTGTGGTTTTTCTGAAACAGAATGACTACTAATCTGCTGAACACCCTGTCTCATGAATAAATAAGGACCCTTGTTGGAAGACAAGAGGTTGTACATAGTTTCTTTTCATGGGTGCTAGCTTTGATCATTCCTAATCTATCCAAATGTACTTACTTGTGTCATTTCAGTGCTTATAATTATTATGGTGCTTACGATTCTTGACAGTGCTTATGATTCTTGTAGCACATTCTACTTTCCAATGGTCTTTTATGTGACATATGAGACCCTGGGTCCGTGTGGTGACTCTGGCCACAAATTACCTTCCATTTCACCCATGCAGCTCATGGGAGCTTTAGCCACACTAGTGATTAAGTCTGGCTGTGCGTTAACATCACCAGAAGGTTTATAAATGTACTAATTTCTGCTCCCAACACCAGCTTAGTTAAGTGAGACCTTTTTGGGGATGGCCTAGGCCACAATGTCTCTTCAAAATGTAACCAGGTGGCTCTGACATATAACCAGGACTGACAATGAAGAGGGCCTGGGCAGGAGTGAGGGGTGAGTTGGGCATGTTCTCCTTGTGTGACAGTGAAGGGAATTGAAGTATCTGGAAATAGTGTCTTGGGGAAGTGGCACTTCCAGGTAGGCATTTAAGGAAGCAGCTTGAAGTGAACAGATTGGAGTCTGGAAGCCTTGCCGAGGAAGAAAACCCAGGGCAGAGTGCGGGAGACAGGGACTGAAATGGTTCCTGGACTGTTGTCTGGTATGAATGAAGGTGTGTGCTCAAAACAGGGAAGGTTATATTGGAAAGAGAAAAGAACTAGGAAAAAAGGGACGATTCAGTTGAGCTGACGACAAATACCTCAAATTAGTCAAAATTATAATTTTCTGTTTGTTGTCTTCTGTTTTTGGGTTGGATTCTCAATGTAGATTGTAAGGCGAACTAAGGTTACTGGAAATGTCATCAATGCAATGTGAAATACAAGTTGCTATTTACCTGTTTTTCCTTTCCCAGTACACTCACTGCTTGACTACAATAATCAGATATGGTTCACCAGGCTCAGACACAAAGATTTATCTAGAGGCAACCCTTCGGCCTGTTCTGCCCATTTTAAGAGTTCCTATCTCACAGATCCAGGAGCAGGATGAAAAGCTAACTATGTGTGTAACCAGAGGGCCTTCCTTTCAGCCCAGGAGTTGCTGCTGGCTTCCCTGGTGCCTACCTATGAAAAGTTTCTGATTTTGTATCCTGGAGTCCACATTATTATTAAACCGTCTCTCTGGATTTGGTGATTTGATTTTTCAGTTGGCAGAGCACCCCTAATTTGGCCTTAATTACCTGCTAACCCCTAGATGAGGGATCCCAGTTTGGACTCTGATTGCTCAGGAACCCCTCTTGCTTTTGAGGGTTGGAACACATGGACACATGACTGGCAGCCATAATTAAAAGTTCCAGCAATGTGTCCCCTGTTCCCTTCTCCTATCCTTGAGGCCTCCTGCTTACATGTAATGAATCACCTCAATTAAGGACTTTATGAAGATGATTAAAAGTATATTTTTGAGTATGAGTGAACCTAAAATCTGTAATACACATGTGTTATTCTATCAATAAACTGACCATTAATATACACATGCTCCATTTGGTTTTATTTCCACTTCTATTTCTTCCTCCCATCCAATGCCAGAAAGTGGACCCTCCCCTTCTCTTTTAATTGGTATTCACTGAAAGCTTACAGTCTCAAGCATTGGGCTAGGTACTTCTGCCTGTATTCATTTAATGCCCTAAAACTATCAAGATTCCAGACTGGCTTCTGATCTTCCAGGTTCTGCCTGTTGGTGATTTCTGTGTTATTGAACTTTCTATAGCATTTCTCACAGGCTGATGACCGCTGAGTTCAGTGTGCTAGTTGCAGAATATGATTCTGTTAAAGGGGATGGTCTATTTTTAATAGGAAAAAAAAATAGGTCATTTGATAAAAATACCTAACCTAAACATGACCTCTGCGTTCAATAGAAATACCTTTGGATTTCAACAGTGAATACCTTTGGATTTCAAAGGAATGCTTTTAGGTGGGACCTGAATGTGAACAATTTACCTGTTCCCATGTACCCATTCAGATGTGGGCAGGACTTACATGCTCAACAGCACTGATAATTCTGTTGTAAGTAAGGACTTCAGAAAGGAGCTGGAAGAAAAAAAAGGAGCCACATAATTGTGTGTTGAAATGAAACAAAACTCATTACTGCTGTCAGCACAGATATGAAATAATGGGAATTGACTTAAAATTTCAGAAATATTATAAAATATCATAGTTTGAATTATAAAATATTAAGGGATGACTACATGTATGCTGACTTCTCAATGACCTAGTATTGATGAGAAGCACTATTTCTACTTGAGGGGGTACCATTGTGTGTGTGTGTGTGTGTGTGTGTGTGTGTGTGTGTGTTGTTGAAAGTGGAGGTGATGTTACAGAACTTCTGATAAATTTTAAATTTGGGATTGCAGGGATTTTAAAATTTTTTTCAGATGTCAAAGGGATTTATAGTTTTAGATGTAAAACAAATAGATCTAAATGTAAATTTGGTAATATGGCTTCTCTGGTAGTTAGTTAGGATTCAACTTGGCTAGGCTGGGGTACCCAGTTATTAATCAAACATTCGTTTCAATTTTGCTGTGAAGGTGTTTTGTAGAAGTGAATGACATTTATAATCAGATGACTTTAAGGAAAGGAGCCTACTCTTATCATGTGAATTGGCCTCACCCAGTGATTTGGCAGATTTTGGTGCAAAAAAATGGTTTCCCAGAGAAAGAAGAAAACTTAACTGAAACTACAACGTTTGCTCCTGCCTCAGAAATGCCAGCTTACTGCCCTGCCCTACAGGCTGTGGACTGGTCAGCCCCAAAATTGCATTAGCCAATTCCTTAAAACAAATTGCTTTATCTGCATGTAGGTGTTGTGGCTTCATCTCACACTCTGTGTCCCTATCACCTAGCCATTCACTGTCACCTGCTAGGTCTGTTTCTCTGGAGACCCCTTACTGACAGTTTCCTTAATGAAAAGCATCTTACAGATATGAAATAGAAAACATCCAGGTAGATGCTGTGGTAGGAGAGTGGGGCTTGTCCTTCTAATGTTCCCATTTCTATGAAGTTTTAAAAGCAAGCTTACTTAAGGCAGAGCCTCTGCCTCCTGAGTCACCTGCCTGTCTCCCTGGGCGTTCCAGAAGCAGCCTAGAACTGCCCTCACTGCTGCTCCCTGTAGCATGCCCTCCTACTTTAAGTCTTCTTTTCCTTTGGAGAATTATTTCCTTGTACTTCAAATGCTTTCCCCCCCTTTGTGAGTCCTTCTCTTCTCCCTGCTCCTCCCCCTCACACTGGAAGAATTAGGCGCCTTTCATCCTTGCTTCTCTTCTCATGCATAGCATTTTCCACCAGGGCTTGCTGGTTTGTTTGCAATTCTTTTTTCATTTGCTAAATGGTAATGACCATGTCTTATTCATCTTGGTATTCCCAGCATCTAGCACAGTTTCCAGCATATAGGAGATGTTCAATCAATATAGTTGAAAGAATGAATAACTATCTGGCTCCCTCCTTCAGGGATAAGCAGTGGCCTTAATGTCAAGTTGCAGGAAGGCTGGGAGGCAGCCTTTCAGGGCAGGGTATGTTCTGAAGCTTCTTAGACCTGCATTGCCTGAAGCGAAATCCCCAGACAGACCTTTAATTGCTACAAAAACCTATACTGTCAGTATTTATGGGGGATTATATGTATGCCAAGCAGATTTAGGCTGATTGTGCAGAAATCTCTGGCATCATATGTTGGTGATATATATAATGCTTCACAAAATCAAGATACAAATTTGGGCTGGATATATTTTAACCTTTCTAATTAGTTATACCTGTATTCTCTACCAAGGAGTACAATATCCTTTTGAAGTTTTACTTGCTCAATCAACCTTAAACTTGATGCCTTGACCTAGTTCAATATAGAGTCATTGAGTCTATGTTTTTCAAACAGCAGGTAAAGAAAAATCTATGCCATCTGATTGTTCTTCACATATGTCTTTTCAGTCCTGCTATATGGTGTTGCTGTTATAGCTACAACTGCATTGTTGTAAGGACTTCTGTCCACTAAGCAATAGTTCCTTCCCTAGACCAAAGCCTGCAGAGGTCACAATGGAGTCTCTAAACCCCCCATGGCTGAGTTCAGAAGAGCTTCCACTCATCACACCAGGTGCTGAAAACAGCTCTTCCACCCATTCCCCTTAGTAAATGGCCCAAGGACTAGGCCTGCCACCCAACTCTGCAGGCTTTGTTTGGAGAGGTCTCATCATTCTTCCTTACCATTGGGTCCTCCTCAGCAAGTCTCCATGCTTCCCATTTGGGAAGCAGATCTACATGCTTCCTCCCTGCTGATCAGCTTTACAAGTGTCTTAGAGAGCTGTGCTAGATTTATGGAAGTGTATTACACCCTTTCCCACTCCCGTTCCCTGGTGACTCTTACCTTAACACAGAGAGCTACTGGAAAGTTACTTGAAGATTCTTTGTGAAACTGAGGGAATTTGCCTCGAGGTGACTTCCTACTTTATCCTTTGAGATATATAAAGTAGATATAAATTTTTATGGGTCTTTCAAATGACACTTGACTTCATTTCTATCTTATCAGGCATCAGTGTACATAAAAATGGCAGCCCTGGAATGCAACTATATTATCACTTGTCTATTAAGGACACCAAAGAAGCATGATCAGTGATAAAGCAGAAAGGTCTTTAAAATGCGGCACCTTATGGAAGAAGCTCAAATGATCTAATTTCTAAATATGAATTGTCTATAGGCTTTAAAGTAGGGGCTAAATTACATTGTAGGCACCTAATTCTCTTTACTAAATCATTAATTTTAATCTTCATATTTTATTATTCCTTTACCTTTGTCCTTGTTCTAGCTAAGATATGTCACTGATTGCACTGCTCCAATAAGCAGAGGCTGAAGCAGACTTCTGGAATCTTCTGTCGTTCCTGCACCTCCCTTTATAGCAACCTCCAATTCAACATCAAAATAATTTTCTTCTAAAAAAGCTATGTTGATCTTTTATTGCCTCAGTGTTTCTACCACAAAATGATAAGAATAACTACTATTTCTGGAGCTTCTACTATGCTAATAGATTACTTATTTTTTTTTGAAAAAAATTTGGAAGTAGAAATAATATACCTACATTAAAATACATGCAATGCATATGTGCAGCTTAATTATAGCAAAGTGAATTATTATAAAATGTTATTGAGTGACTACTATATTGTCACCATTCATGGGAAATGAAAAAATTCTAGTATTTGGAAAGCTTCTGGCTGAATTTTCTAATAATAAACCTCTCCCTCCAAAGCTACCACTGTCTTAATTTTTGGTTCTTCACTTTCTTGCTTTGCTGCATTAGATTTACCATTTGTAATATGGTCTCCAACATTACAGTTAGTTCTGTCTGTTTCTGAGCTTTAAATATTTGTAATTATACAATGTGTTCTCTTTTCTTTTGTTGGGTTTCTTTTGTACAATGGTTTCTGAGATCTGTCTAGGCTTTGTCTAACAATAATTTGTTCATTTTTATTGTTAAATCATCTCCATTGTATGACTATGCCATAATATATTTATCCATTCTTCTGTTGATAGACATTTGAATTGTTTCCAGTTTCACACTGTTATAAATAATGATGCCATAAACATTCTTGCATATTTCTTTTGGTGCCTATGTGCACATCTGGGCCTCGGTTTTTCTAATGGGAAAGTTTCTGATTACAGATTAAATTATGTGAATAATTGCGGATCTATTTTTGGTTCTTTTTTATTCCTGTGTACATTTTGGTAAATTCTATTGTCTCTATAAATTTGTCAGTTTCATCTAAATTTTCATTTTTATTGGCATAAAGTTTCTTAATATGCATACTTAGCTTGTTTAATTTCTGCAGTATCTTTAGTAATACCACTTTTACATTTTCACATGGATTAATTGTACCTACTTATATTTTGTTCAGTCTTGTCAGGGAATGATCAATTTTACACGTTTTCATAGGACCAAGTGTGTTCCTGAATTAACTCTTTATTCATTAGGTAGTTTGTTAATCCTCTTATTCAAATCTTTTATGCCCCAATACCCACACCTTTGTCTTCTTGTTCCATTGGCTACTGAGAGAATTTCACTGATATTTCACATTTTTAATGTGAATTTTCCTTATAATTTTTGTTGATTTATTTTAATTTACATATCTTGAGGACATATTCTATCTTCCTGATGAGTTGAAACATTTAGTTTTAGGACGGCTCCTATTCATCCATGATATTATTTGCCTTTAAATATTAATATTCATAAAACTACATCAATTTCTTTTGTTATTGTTTGTATATTGTCTTTGCTATTTTACTTTTAACCTTTAGGTAGCCTTAGTTTTAGATTACTTTTTGTAGACAATATATAACTGGATTTTGCTTTTACGGTACTAAAAATATCTTTATTCTGTCCTCACAATTTTTCTTTGTTTTCTGCACTATTTTTCTGCCCTTTCTGAATTTTTTCCTCAAATATATGGAAATGTCTGAAGTCTGCTCATATTTCAGTGTGGGCAACAAAAGATGGTTGGAAAGTTCAGTGCATGGACAGGCTTGTTGATGGGTGAGAACTGAGGGACAGAAGTTGTGATTGTGGGGATTTGGCCATTTCACTGGGGGACCCTCAGTTGTTAATATGCCTTTGGGGAAAGCTTATAAGTTTTTCTTTGAGATGAATTTCTGTTTTCTCTCACTCACCTCCCGTGTGGGCAAAGGAAAGGGTTCCCACTGGAGGGATGGGTTAGCTGCAAAATAAAAGCTAGGAAAATAGTACCATAAAGTAAACACTAGAGACCAGAAGTATGTATTCAGAGCCGGGGGCAGCAAAGGCAAAGCCGACCAGAGGGGTGCAGCTTCTAACAATGAAAGGAGCCTGCGCTTGCTTTATTAATAGCAGTACAGATTAAAAGGGATCTATAAGAACTTCTTCACGACAAAACAGGATAGGGGTAGGGGTAAGCAGGCTGTTCGGTTCTTAATGGATCACCCCATCTCCTGTGCTGTGCAGAACCTCTGTTGGAGCTAGGTAGGAAGTCACATGAATCCAGCATTCTCAAACCAGCAGGGATGATGCTGGGAGTTCCCAGCACCAGACTTTCCTACCCAATGACTTCTATGTGGTGGATTTAGTGCATGCACAGTGCACGGATGGCTCCCCACAAATTTCAGCCCAGACAAACAGCATAGTGGATAGTGGAACTCTTACAGATTGATCTGGCTGTCTATCCCTGTAAGATCTATACACGTGGAGATCTATGTATACAACTATGTATACATCTATATATGGATCTATAGAGATAGATAGATAAACCAATCTTAGAAACTAGGTGGGATGAAAGTCGTTCTTCTTTCATTGGCTAGAGCAGGGCTCCTGGTGGCCTAATAACTCATCACGTAGCATTTCTACTGATCCTTCTGAGAAGGTCCATCCTTTCTCTCCTTCAGAAATACCAAGCCTCCAGTCCCTGAGCATTGTTGAGGTCCAGAGGCAAAACTCAGCTTTTTTTTTTTTTTTAAATACATACCACAGAAAGAGTTACTACAACAGAGAAGCTGAAACCATTCCCTTAACCATTCCTCACTCAGCTTTCTAACGTTTTATTAAAATTTCCCATCATCTGTCATGCCTTTGCCTACTCTGCAGGTTTATTCTTTTATTTATGTTTTATTCCTGTACTGTCATTTTGGTAGATTCTAGAGGAGGGAAATATAATTTCTCACTTGACCAAGTTGACATGTGAAAGTGCCTTTAGAGTGATGTTTACATGTGGCACCAAAGAATCTCCTGGGGAATTAAATCTGAGAGAGGGTTGAAGCAAGGATATCTGGTTTGAAGACAACGAGCAGGTATTGAACGAAAGATATTATTATAAATAAAACAGAATCTATTTTACTCCTACTCCATTGACTCACACCTGAATGTGAAAGTAAGAAGCTATAGTACAAGAAAAAGTAAAAGTCAAAAGAGGCATTTGTCCATAGTCTTTGTGGGAATTTGAGACTGCAGTACATCAGGACTTTTGATATTGGGTTATGGTGGCACAGGCAGGTGAAGTGATGTGGTGTACTGACGCTGATCTTAAAATTTACAAGGGTGGCATTGGTTGCAGTATTAGAATTTTGTCTTCATTGCTGTTGGCCTAGATTGAGTCTTGGCACACATATTGACAACATGAGGAGGATCTTAGGTAGAGGTCTGTAGGAAAAAGAATCTTTGGAACCACATTTGGCCTCAGTACCAACAGGACTTCATTACAGTAAGTGGTAAAAGAGACAACTAGTTCTGTGGGAGCTAAAAGTACTAGCTCTGATGGCATAAAAAATTAGTCTCAGAAAACTGACTGAATTATTTGGGAGGAACTTCATGGATCTGAAATGTTCACAGGGTAAGTGGTAATGCAGCTTTCACTCTATCTTTTTTTTTTTTTTTTTTAACTGTGAGCTGGTGTGGTGAAGCTTGTGAAGTACACATGCAAAAGCAGAGCATGAAATTCTTTACTGTTAAATCAGACGAAGCTATATAATTAGTAATGTTGCAGAACAAATTTATGGAGCAATAAGAACCATCTCTCCTAATTTGAAGGCATTTGATAATAATAAGGCATTATCTGACTAAAAAGATGTTCCGCAGGCTTTGGAGTCCTTACATGGAAGGACCAAGTTCAGGGAGAGCTGAGCACCGTAAAAGAAGATGCTTCAAAGTCCTGCATTTGCTATCCTAGGTCACTCTTATGTCGTTGTCAGACTCACTACTCTGAATCCTCTCCCAAGTTCCTGTACTGCTGTCTTCAGCTCTATTCCACAATGCTATATGATGTCTGATTATTCTGATCTTCTTTTACCTTCTTCTGACACTTTGTATGAGACTTACAAAAATGTTTGATCTGTCAGAAATGTAGCCTTCACTCTCTCCAAGCTACACATTATCTGTCTTTGTCTTTTTTCAACACTTTTTATTTCAAAATCAACTCCATTTGCATTAGCTAGCTGAGAGATCTGAACTCTTGATCTAGCTTTTTATCTATTCAAGGCACAGATACTTCACTTACTGTCACTCATTTGACATACGCTCCTAGTTTGCCCCACATATTTCAAAATGGAGACACATTCTAACAGATTTTTCTCATTTAGAGCATATAGAAGCATTTTCAATTGAGGAAGAGAGCACTATTCCAAATTTAAGCACACTTATAGAATCTGTTCAGGTAAATCCAAGTCTCCCTATTGCCTTGGGCAGTGCCATAAAGGATAGGCACATATATATTTATCCTTGTTCTTGTGGGGAATAATGAAAACCAGACTCAGTCTATAAGCTACACTAGTGACTCTTTTCTTGCATTCAATTTAGTGATATTCCTCTCAAAAGGGATGAAAGTATTGTTGTATTGTTAAAATTGAACAACGTATTCAATACCACATTTATAGATTGTAATATCTTTCCCATGGTCAATAGTTAACACTTTTCATTGGTATTAATAGAAAGTCAGTCAAGTCAGCTGAAGAACAAAGATGGGGTTCAAAGGTGGTGATTACTTGCAGTAACATGTGTGCCCCTTGGAACTCAAAAAGTGGGAGTGCAGGTCTCAGGCAGACATTGGAATTAGACTCCCACATCACCCTTGGTCTCTCTTGTTTCTTCTTACCTTCTTTACAAGAATCAGTCTGTTTGAATTTTCTCCCTGCTTCCGGACTCCTTTTATCTTGCTGTAGATTTTGTTCCTCAGTTCACAGGGGATAAAATGTGGTCCCCAATAACCATTGGCATTTTGTAGTGAAATTTTTTTACCTCCATGTGTTAAGAATACTTAAGAGTTTTTGTGTTAGTTTCACTGTGTTCATTGCAGGACTTTTCTCACCTACGTCAACTCCTTACCCATGATTTACTTGTATATGAAGCCCCCAATCTTGTTTATGCTGCCCAAACATGACTGGGAGAGACAGCTGTGACATTATGAATCCAGCTAGCCACAGATGGATCTTCAGTGAAGCATAAATCCATATTGGTTTGGTGATCTATGTTTACTGCCTTCTGTTAAACTTTCAGAGATTCAACCCCTAAATCACCTGGCATTGACTACATCCACTTAGGTATGAGTAATAGACTGAAGTGAAATGAAACTGTTATTGTTAATGATCAATACTCTCACCCATAAGACCAATTCATAATATTATAGTTTTATTATTTAGTTCATGTTAGAGTCTGTTTAGTTTAGTCATTTAGCACATAGGTCTCAATAGGGGTGAAAGTTACTTGCTCATGTTGTTGAGTTGTTCCGATGATTATTAACCTTTTCCAGATCCTATATATTGCAGTTTCCACACATTTGTTATGGACTTGACAGTTAAGTTTGAAGTCTTAAGGAAGAATAAAAACTGAAGTTTTAGTCTATGAAGAAATTTATTTAGCATTTTAAAAGACTGTATTAATGATTGATATTTACCTGAAAGGCTGGTAGATCTGCATTATTTTCTAAATCTATGCATAGTAGAAATAATAGTTAAAGTACAAATAAAAACAACCAAAAGACATATGAATAGTTGAAATATTCAACTGAAGTGACGAACAAAACTGAAGTTTTAACAGTGCCTCCTAGCAAATAGTTAATGCTGAATCACTTCCCCAAACCCATGTGTATGTGCAGCTCTACAACTTCTCTTTCTTAAAGTTCATGTGATATTCAAACTGGCTGATAAAAAATATACATATACTGTCCTTTACAATCCAACTGGGAATTATTGTTAAATGTTAATAGACATGCAAATCAATGAAATAGTAGTTGAAAAATTTTATGACAAGTTTGCATATTAATAACTCATCCTCATATTTTTCTGAAGCAGCAAAGAATAACTACTAGTCTTCATATATCACTGTTCACTTTTCAATACATTAGTTATTTCATAAATTATCCATGCTATCTCATCTGCATTGTTATAGCAACTAGAACTTATCATGTGCTCACAGCCAGAGGAAAGAATAATTTATTTTGTGTTGATCTGACTTTCTAGGTGATCGTAGGATAGCAAAGAGCTACAAACGTCTTTGGGGAAGCAAAGTGAACAACCCATCAAACAATTTAAAACTTTTTAAGGTCTTTTTATATGGGAAAGGTTCTTTGTGATTCAATCCCATTTTATTTATATTCCTAGGGTTTAATGTACATAGGTCTACCCATGTCATATGGAAATAAATGTGAATAATTTGGTCACTTCATTCATTTAGAAGTTTAACACATGTTTGCTGATCACTTAGTATATGCAAGCAGTGCTCTAGGTACTGGGGATTCATCCATGAACAAAATAGCCTGTCTTCCTGAAACTTATTATCTTGCTTTAGATTTTTTTCCTCTTGTGATATGGTCCTATTTCTTGACCTCATAGTAATTTTTGAATGGCTGACAGATGTCCTGTATAAAAATTTATATCAGATCTAGAGTATATTTTATTTTTCTAGAAAAAGCTCACTCGTTCCTCTGTTGGGAAAAAGAACAGAAGCTGACACTATAATCTGTCATAGAATGGACTGGGAAAGGACTGATTTGTGCTTTTATCAAGGGTATGTCCCTCTGTGCTTTGTTCTAGCCCTCCACAACCCTTATTCTCTTGGATCACACTCTTGGAAAGTTCTGAGCTATAATAGTCTCCTCAGCACAGTGAAGTTGCTGAACCTCAACATACTTTATTTTTATTTTTTATTTTGGTGAACTGGGAATTGAACCCAGGTGTTCTCTACCACTGAGCTATATTCCCAGCCCCCTTTTATTTTGTTTTGTTATTTGGAGACTGAGTCTCACCAAGTTGTCAAGGCTGGCTTCGAACTTGGGGTTCTCCTGCCTCAGCCTTCCAATTGCTGAGATTACAGGTGAGCACCACTGTTCCCAGTTTCCATAGTGCTTTTTTGAGACTTATACTTAGTCTGATAGCCTTCTCCCCCAAATTCAGAAAGGCAAACCAACTGTAGGTCATCTTCTCCTCCTCTGGGTCTTCCTTTCTTTCTATAATATTGTTTTCTTTTCTTTTTTTTTCCTTAAAGACAAAGTCATCTTTCTTTCTTTTTTTCTTTTTTTTAAAGAGAGAGTGAGAGAGGGAGAGAGAGAGAAAATTTTTAATATTTATTTTTTAGTTTTCGGCGAACACAACATCTTTGTTTGTATGTGGTGTTGAGGATCGAACCTGGGCCGCACGCCTGCCAGGCGAGCGCGCCACCGCCTGAGCCACATCCCCAGCCCATATAATATTGTTTTTTAAGTTACCAATATTGTTTATCCAGATCATGAGACTATCCTCTGCCCAGGTGAAGCTCAGATTGTTAACCTCTTGCCAAGCATGTAGAATTAGCAAGTGTGTGTATCAAAACTATAGCTAGCCTTCCCATGATTCTAACTTTTTCCATAATTCTCTTCAATCTAGTGTCATGTTATTTCTAGTCCTTATTTCTTCATCAAATCTTGGGTGCCTTTTAGAATTTTGGTTGGGTAATTTTTGTATTTTATTTAGATTTTTTTAGTTGTCCTTGGCTGGATCGTCGATCTATTGCAAACATATCCAGCCCATCCATATTTTTAGATATTGAAATGACAGGATGATGCTTTCCCTTACACATTTTGATGCAACCACAAGGAATGTACGATAACATTTTCATTTGATCCTAATGGTTCTAGAATTCATTGACAAAGCAGACAGGTAGGAAAGTGACATTGAGCAAGTTCTTCAAAATAGGTGTCACTGAAAGAGCTGGACAGTTACCAGTGCCAATATCCTATAGTACATTGAAGTCACTCCTCAGAGTTGTTTTGTGATCATGGTACTGAATGGACTAATACCAAGATGTCCTGGTTAACTAGGGGTTCCAAGCAGAAGCAGCCACTTAACTTGGAACCTAAAATGAGTCCAAGACTTGATGGTAACTCTGAAGAGCTGAAGCTTTTGCAGGCTATTGTTATTTCCTCTCATAACTTATTTTCAAGGGAATTTTGTCTTGATTGTTGTTGTTCACTGAAATATCCAGTGCAAGTGTTTTGGGGGAATATATATTCTGTGTGTTTTTACATCTTCACTAATACTTGTAATACTGGTTAAGTGCCTGTATGTGAGAGTCAATCAAGTTTAAATTCCAATCCTGTCTAGATACTACATGCTTACCATGAGCAAAATTGCAAAGATTATCTAAACTTCAATTTCATTTATGTGAAATTGTAATAGGTAAAGGTACTTTGATATAAGTACCTTTTACTGTACTTACATCAAAATTGATGGAGTCACTGTTTTTAAAGGGCACAGTGTAAGCATGCAACTTATGGTAGTTAAGCATTTTTTTTTTTTTTTGCTATTATGGAGATCCTTGGAATTGGAGACCCCAAATTTGTGGTTGTGACCATAACACATTTATATAGACCTTCCAAGGTAGGTGAATGAAATTTGTGGAAAAAGAATTGCCTTAAGAGTTTATAAGTTTACCTTTGTTATTAAGTGAAACATTCTGGTTACTATTTTGGTAGTAATTTAAATTACATGCATTTAAATAAAATTTAATTTTTCTTCCTTGTATGGAAATTTTTCTCAAATCTTGATATTATTCTGAACATTATCCAGAATATTTGTTATATAGATAATGAAAGAACCTGGAAATCTCTGTGTTGGAGGAGACACAACTGAATTAGAAATAATTTACCTCTTATTAACTTGAAAAACTTACATTTTCACAATTTCAATAGGAAAAAAGGAGCATATCATTATCTATTATAAAATTAATCTAAGAATAATCAAATTTAATACTGAAAATTGTATAACTATATAACAAAAGGAACACAATTTAAAGTA
The DNA here is from genome assembly GCF_048772815.1 of Callospermophilus lateralis. Lineage (NCBI taxonomy): Eukaryota > Metazoa > Chordata > Mammalia > Rodentia > Sciuridae > Callospermophilus > Callospermophilus lateralis. The sequence continues at coordinate 104,509,528 of NC_135308.1, forward strand.
AAAATCAATCTGAGTTGAGAAAGGAAAAAAACAAACTCAGTAACTGAGTTAAAAAAAAAAAGGAAGGAAGAGAAAATTGATCCTAGCAACCATTCATTAGTTATGTATTATTGATTGGGCCAATTAAGTGAACTCTGGAGTCCCAGTTTTCTCTAAGAAATCACAAAGTGGGAAAATAACACTTAATTAGTAAAAATTAGTATATGAGAAAATTGAAAAAGAAAATGCTTAATAAATGACACTGTGGTCTTATTAATGATGGTATTTAATGATCTATTGTTTCCTTAAATCTGTCTCTGAGTAGTGAAGAATATGAATTGGTGTTATCTCAAGCAAACATGAATTAAGTATACAAAAATAAAGTGATAAAATTAAATATTCTAATAAGTATAAAAGCCTAACCTAGCACCTTTTTAGTAGTTTTTGAATTGACACAACTGCAGCTAACTTAGCTCTCCTCTCCCCTTTCAAGCTATCTAATTCAGGAATTGTTTCTGCTCTGCTTAGACTTGAGTGAGCCTGAAATGATGCCTTTGCTGAGTATTTCTGTTTGATTTTTTCAAAAGCTGTTGCTAGTCTTGCAGTTCAAATGTGAAATGCACATGATAATTGCTAGAGCCACAATCAGCCTTCAAATCTAATTGAAGCTGACCCAGACACCTTCAGAGCTCTTCCCAGCCTTTCAAATATATAAGCATATGTGGTGAGACCAAAGCAAGGTAGCTTGTTGAGACCCAAGGGAACGTCCCTTTGTGTGTTGCTGAACTAAAAAGCTTTGACTAGATGGCTCTCTGAGTCCGGGCAATGTCTTGTGTGTTTGTTTCCACAGAGCATATATCATTACAGACTATATGGGCATCCGCAATGAAAGTTTCATGAAATTAGCTGCAGTAGGGACCTGGATGGGGGACTTTGTCACAGCTTGGATGGTAAGACAATTTTAACTTCTCCCATTTCTAACTAAGACAGAAGATGTGTTCCTAATATTGGAAAGACACTGTTTTTGATGGTTTGAACAATTATTTATTTTTTGAGTAGAACAAACTTATGAGTATAGATAAGTCCAGAGATTATATGAAATATCTGTGGACCTAGAAAAAAAAATTAGTGTGATTTGAATATTAATGATGACTTTTCACAGGGACACACACACACACACACACACACATACACACACACACACACACTATATTTGAACATACAAACATATAGGTGTTCCTAAAATTAAAGAAAAATTCTTCCTTGCAAAATTCTAAATTGTATTGTGAAGACCTTTTTTTTTTGCATGTATAATTTTCAGGTAAGAATTATGGTCTGGCCTGTCTCAAGATCATATGAAATATTTTTTAAGGACTTAAACTATAGATCTCTATATTTATTTTCCTCTTTGAACCTACTAATTTATTGTAACTAAGAGTTCTGAGAATTTTGTTTCAATATTTTTTGTGTGCATTTTTACCCTTTATTATTTTAAGGCTACAACAAATAGGCCAATCCATATTTCATGCTAAGTTCAGTTGTTAACACATTGTGTTTTTAACCATTGTGTTAATCAAACTTGAAGACAGTATATTGCTAACAGGCTCTAGGTTCTATAAATTTATGAGAGAATCACAGAGTGCCAAAACCATAACCCCATACAGACACAACACTGTATCAACATCTTTCGTAAATGCAGTTGTTTATCTTTGTCAGTCCATTCACTTGAAAATGAGAACTACTAAAAGAAAGATATATCTGACCCCAGTAAGATTTGCTGTGGACATGACCCTACAGATCATCCAGAGTTCATAGGTAGATCTTCACAACAGAGACCGTGCCATTTCTCTTGATAACTTTGCTTTTTACCTAGAACAGATGTTTCTCAGGGAACGGAAATGCAGTCTAGCTTACCTGTGCCCAGTGGTTATCCAAGAGAAGTGTCAGGTGCAATCATGGGCTGCATGATGATGCTTTGGCTAACTATGGCTGCATATATGATGATACATACCACATAGCCTAAGTTTATAGTTGGCTCTGCCATCTAAGTTTGTGAAGTGCACTCTATGGTGTTCAAATAACAACAAAATCAACTAAAGACACATTTCTCAAAACATAGTCCCATGGTTAATTGACAAATGGCTATAACCACAAAAGAGTTTTTATGGTCTGTTTTTGAGCCTTCCCTTATCCTGCTGATTGAATGCTAATAGAACAGAAATGATTTATTTTTAATCACTAGAAATTGCAACTGGAAGAGGCTGGACATTGAGACCAGGCTGCCTCATTTGAAAATTTCCATTTCTATTGGGAAAAGTTGTTTAGAAGAAGTTACATAAACTCTGGAAATTATAATATCCTTGAAATTTGGAGTAATGTCTTTTGAAAATTTTCTGCATTAATTATGATTGTACTTTTGACTGTATGGTGAATTTGTTTAAAATGTAAAAAAAAAAAAAAAAAAACCCAAACCAAAAAACTAGATCAAGAGTTCAAAAATTAGAATTCTCTGGTTTTTCCACCTATGGTTTGATCATCCATAAATGCTATGCAATCTTCAGAGGTCCATTTTGCACATTCCTCAAATGGGTTTAATAGTTCTTACCTGTATTACATGTTTTATATAAAGAATAAATGTATGGCCTTGTGACAGGGCTTAAAATGCTGAGGTGTAAGGTAGATATAAAGTGTTTTATTGCTGTTGTTCACATTTTTGGCTGGTCCCGGTCCTTTGCAGTGATGACAAGGTAGTATGGTTTGGATATGAGGCGTCCCCCTAAAACTCCTGTGTGAATGCAAGATGTGAAACAATTAGATTATGAGAACTGTAACCTAATGAATGGATTAATGCAATTGATGGATTAATAATTTCAGCAGATTACTGGGTGGTAATTGTAGGCAGGTGTTGGCTCCTCAGGCTCTCTCACTCCCTGTTTCCTGGCTTCTATGAGTGAGAAGCCTTTCTCTGCCATGCCCCTCCACCATAATGTTCTGACTCACCTTGGGCCCAGAGCTATGAGGTTAGTTGAGTGTGGACTGAATCTCTGACACCTCTAAGTTGTTCTTGCCAGATATTTGGTCACAGTGATGAAAAGCTAACTAACATGTAAGAGCTGGTCACTGATCTAGGCCTGATGCTGCCTAAGCTTCCTGACCCTTATACGGAGCCCCAGGAACCTTACAATCCCACCCCACAGGCCCATGTCCAGAGTGTCTGGAATTTTCCTCCACTCACTAATGCTGAGGTGAGCTGAGATGATGTGGAACATTGCTTCCTGACTTTACTCAAATGCTACTCTGATAAAAGTTCAGGGAGAAGTGGCAGACTATCAGGATTTAGGAAATCACTTGAGTTTATAGGCTCATGACAAGATTGATACATAAACCATTTTTTTTCCCATTTTGACATCATAATTGGTTTGTGACCCAATTTGATCTAATTTGTCCTCAAACTTTCCTCCAAGACAGTGTTTCTTATCCTATAGACAGATCTGACACTATTTCCAGGTTACCTTTTTTTTTTTTTTAGGATTTTTTTTTTCTTTTTAATGAAAAGGTAGGATTTAATTGCTAGGACAGACTTTAGATGAAAATACAGGATGCAGCTTTGATCAGAGACCTTTAATTCTTTCTGGTTGAATTTCCTGCCATGTGCTTGTCTGTTATCTCTCGTGGTTAGGAATACAAAGAACCCGACAGTTCAGCCTGTTGCCTTGGTCTCACTCCAAGGTCTGGCCACACTTGACAGTCCATCCTAAATTCACTACTGTAATGCTTTCTATTTCTGCTAGCAAACCTGATACCTTTTTCCCCACACCCAAGATTATTGCTTTACCACAAAACTAGGGGGCTGAGTTGAGGGTCAAGAAAATTGTATTCCAGGTTTAACCTCCCAGTGTGATCTTAGGGCATCTAGCCTTCTGAGGCCTCTCATCTTTTCCTTTCTGTAAACTGGAACAGAATCCAGAGTCGCTTTCTGCTTATGTTATATGAAACATTGACCTTTCCCTATTAGACATGGGGAAAGAAACAGCAAAGGAAATACCGAGCTCTTCTGCTTTGAAAGTACAGTCACACAGGGAGGATTCCCAGAGCACATCATTGCTATTCCCGCTTCTATTCACTGAGTGGGCAGTAAGTTTTCATATAAATATTTATACGTCTACATATGTGTGCATTGATAACATTTTAAAAATAATATTTTCCTCATGAGAGGAGTCGCAGGTGACTTTGACCTTCATCTGTGTGTAGAATTCTCATCATGAAATGAATATTAATGATGAAGGTGCCTGTCATGGAAAAGCAAGTGACTATTTACATTAACACTCAAAGGGTGCCTTTTAATGTATTTTTGAAAGGAGGATTTTACTTTTTTTGGAAATAATTCAAAGCTTTCCCATAGTTTTAAAAGAAATATTGGGACTGAATAATGTGATCCAAAGATGAGGCTTATATCAACCAATCTGTGAAGTATCTTTGGCCTTCTCATACGAAGTGTCAAGCTCTAGTAGATCCAATTTCCTGAGCAATCCTGACATACGCTGGCTCTCAGTAGCCCCACGTAGAGGACAGAAGTATATCATGCCAGGTTAGGGTTACTGATTTTTGTGTTTAAATAGATTTTAATACAATTAAGGTCAAAGAATACATAAAGTGAGGAGCATTGTGATCCAGCACTAAACTGACCCTCTGAGGTTGGCAGGAGCAGAAGGAGCTCTGTATGTGAAGATGCTCATAAAACAACACTGGCTATCTCTTGCATTACCACATCCATGTCTGTGTGTGTGCCCATGCCCTGTGCCATTCAGGGAGGAGTCCAAGGAAAGATGGCAGGTCCCACAGCACGTGTCTCCAGCTTGCCATCCTGTCTTCATCCTCTTCTGAGGTTTAAGGTGGCAGGAGACTCCGTGGACATCATGGTAGCCCTCGCTTTTCCTTCAAATGTAATACCAGAGGGAAAAAGCACTTCCTTTTTATTTTTACCATGCCCTCTCCTTTCCCCGGCCCCTGATATATCCTGTTCTAGTTGCTTTTCTCTTAAACTGGCAACTAGTATGACTCATGTCAGTGATGGGGCTTGGGGTTCTTGTGAAGTAAGGAGGATACAACGAAGAAGTAGGAACATGATCTAAGAAGACAATTTGGATGGTAAACACTGAAGTCATGAAGTATCCTTGATCCTGAAATCCACATGCCAAGTATATCAACTCCCAGCAGTGACAGAACATTGCTTGGTTTTGACATGTCATTCTCAGGATTAAACATGGATTTTAACATATGTGTGCTGCTATCAGCAAAGATTCTACCATAAAGCAATGTCATAGACACCAAAAATAATTTAGTTATTTACCAGTTTTACCTTTGTTTCAGGAAAATATTGTCATAATTTTTTCATAAAATTGCATATGATTTTCACAGTTTTTTTTCCTTGAAACTTGGAGTTTCATTAGAACCAGACAAGCTTATTCAATACCTTCATGTGGAAATGCCTTTGGATTCATAAGACATAGCCTTTGTAGTTGTGTTACAACAAGAAAAATTCTAAATATTCTTTTTAAAAAATTTTGTTTTGGTAATTGTGGATGGAAAGAATGCCTTTATTTTATTTGTTTATTTTTATGTGGTGCTGAGGACAAATGCAGTGCCTCATGCATGCTAGGCAAGCACTCTACTACAGTCCCAGCCCCCCAAATATTCTTAATAATTTCTTTTGAGACTCCAGCAAGTATAGTATTTTTAGAAGAAAGCAATTTTTAGAAATATTTTAACTGTACCTATTTTATGTATAAATACTATATTACTTATCTAAATGTTTAAGTGACATATTTTGCCTTCTTATTTGTCACACATTTTCTATTTCTTCAGAGAGATTTTATAATTAATATGTATCTTGGACTATCAAATATCAAAAGGATATTTTATAAGAGGCCAGTCTTTTGAAAACTCCACCTTTCCTTAGCTAGAAGCTTCTTGAAGGGAGTTGTGATGCCAATCATATTCATAACTGCACTCCTAGCACACAATGTGGAACCAGGCAGGATAAGTATGTTTGTGATAAACTTATCTCCATAACCATGAAGACACATACCTGTGATAGCCTTGGGTGAATGTAATAGATTATCAATATGATTGTTCCAGAATGGTGATGCAATCCTTTCAAGTAAAGGGTAGGAGTATAAAACACAGGTGGACCTTTGCAGATCCTGCTATATTTTCCTTGAATAGTCATTGTTGCTATCATTGCACAGTCCTAATCCCAGCTCTAGGGAAGAAGGATGCTGGGTTGAAATATGTCCCTGAAATCAGAGAGTACTACTTAAGACTGGATGATAAAATTTCAGTGGAGAGTCAGAGATAATTAAAGTATGGTGTGTATTTGAGAATTATTCATTCGCCTTCTTGGTTAATACTTATTTTCAATCTAGAACAAAATCAAGGAAGGGAAAACTTCTATGGTGTTTGAAAGAAAAAGTATTCCTTCCAACTTAAATATTTTTAAAAATAAAATAATTTATGATTATATATACATACAGTTTAAAAATGTGCTAAATGTTCTGTTGTTCTATGCGTATCACACAGTTTTGAAGGAGGAAAGGAAGGGAGGGAGACAGGAACAAAATATCTGTTATTTTTATCTCACAAAATTAAAAATAGTTTATTGAATTAAATTTTTTCTAATATATACATGTCACTGTATTTCAGACTCTTTTGCAAATGCTAAGTTTATCAATGAACAACAACTTGGAATATAACCAACATCAAATCTGGCTTGTTATTCTGTCTGGAACTGAGCTTGACAATTCATATTATGATCAATGCCAGTTTTCTAATTATTTGTCTTCCACTGATCTCAAAATGACAGAATAAAAAGCATAATTGAATTTGATTTATTGCTGGAAATAAAGTGGCAATGATAGCTTTTTCAAACTTTATGATGAAAATAATTTAAACTGTGAAACATGGATTATAAGGGCAGAGTGAGCAAACTCAATGAACAAGTGGATACGACAAATGGAAGGGTACAAACCAGGTTATTTAACGACTGGAACTGGACCTGAGAGCCAAACATTACTCTGAGTTTTTCATCATTTGCTTTTTCTTCCTTCCTATTCATTGAAACTACTTCAGGACTTTAGCCATCTTCTTGATTAGTTAACCCCATGTTTGGAAAATTTGTGTGTTACCTTTCATTATACAGTGAAAATGAAACTAGATTAAGCATTTAATTAAGTAATTTATTTTCTTTCTATTAAGATTTTTGTTTATGTGAGATTCCCTAGGAGAAAAACATATATCACGGATTTGGTGGCACATGGCTTGCAGAGGAAGTGCTCTTAAGGGAAACCTGGGAGGAGATGAAGTAAAATAGGAAAGCAAAGACATGGTCACAGGGCTAGGTAGAATCTGCCCTTGACCTGGTCAACCAGGCGAATACTGTGCTCTGGGGAATGTAGTGCATGAGCAAGTGAAAAGGGTATGGAAAGGGCATCAATATGAACTAGTGTGCAGAGGAAACCCAAGGACAGTAAACTTAATGGCACCTACAATTTCCAGAACAGCATTGCCAGTTTGTTTAATCATTTGACTGAAGCAAAGCATGTAAGAGAGGAATTATTTTTTACATTTCCTTTTTATTCATTAGGAAATATAGAGGGCACTAAATGTGGTCATTTTGCTTTTGCATGTATAAATATTTTAATGTCTCTATAAATATTTTAGCTTTGTGTTTCATGTTCCTTCGAAATAATAAGTTCCCACTAAAAAATTAATAAGACAGGAGGGTCTGACCTCCTGTGTTCAGATAGCATCACAAATGATGATCAAGAGTCTTTTAATTTTTAGGACTCCTGAATTTTACAAAAGCATAAATAGAGTATGATGTAAAGTTAAAAAAAAGGAATTTTGAGTAAAAAAGTGTATTAAAGAGATGATTCAAGAATAGAAGCAAAAATTCTGGCTTTTGCTATGTGTTTTATAACTTCAATGTATCTCAAAAATACCAAAACATTCCATAGTATGTAGTGTATGTAATTTATATTCATTTATTAAAAATTTATGGAATATGTTGCACTAAGAGTATGAAAGACACTTAGGAAAAGGTATTGAATTGGAGTATATTAAAATACAAAAGACAAGGAGAACATGCCTTATGGAAAGGCATTCCCACTAGAGGCAAGAGATATTCACTTTTTCTTTTCCATTCCCAGCTCAGTTTAAGTCTCTTTCAATTCCATTATCCTTTATTTCTATTATTTGGTTTAGACTTCCTCCAGGGCAGGTGTACCCTTTGTCCCACATGTTGTCTATGATTTTCCTAACATGATATAACGTTCTATACCTATTTAAGTACCATGTATCCATCATTTATCTGAAGAAGTTTAAATAAATGCCAGAAGACATTGATATTTGATTTTTCCCCCCTGAGAGTCAATGATATGATAAAATGAGCCAGGTTGTTAATATTAGGTCAGATCAGAATTTTTAAAAAGAAGCTATGTGCTTCTTTTGTAGTTCTTTTAGAATTAGCTGAATTGCTCCGTTCATCATTTCATTTACCTATTATTTAGCACCTCCTGTAAGCAAAATGCTATTTCAAGTGTATTTTATTTACAGTACTGCTTATATATAAACATATACAGTATTTATATTAATATAATTATATCTGCAAAATAATGCTTACATGTATTATATATACACATTGTATATAGATACATGTGATATTTAGAATAGAGCTAGGCCCATGGGAAGTACTAAAAAAGGTAAAAAACAAAAACAAAAACAATATACAATGAGAAAAGTAATATAGTTATTTCTAAAAGTACTGCAAAAAAGGTATGTAGCTTCTTTTTTCAAGGTTTAATCTTAGCTAACATTAATATCTGGAACTCATTTCATTATACATTGACTTTATGTTCTATATACACTCATTTCTCACTTAAAATAACCCTAAAACAATTGGAGGCATTGAGGCTAAGGGAGGTTAAATGCTTTGCTCTTGCCCAAGGTCACACCAGTGGTCAGTGCAAAAATTGAATTTAAACCCAGACCATCTGGTTCCAAGTTTTCAACTGCTATGCTATCCTCCCAAGCTAAATAATTATCTTGGGAATATTTGATGGAAGATCTTAATATGGCATGGAATATACACAGATTTTTGTTTCAAATTTTTTTCTGCCAGCATGTCAATTAAATTTGCTGAAGTTTATAATACTATGGAGGGAGGAGAATGCATATCTTTTCAGTTAGCAAGTGATACTTCCATTATGTACAGCCAAACTATTACTTTTCGATTTATCAAAGTCAGCTATTTATTCTGATTCTCTTTGGACAAATATGCTATTTCTAGAACTGAAAGAAAGTGAAGGAATAAGTTACACCATCATTGTTTAAGATAGATACTGCAGTTCCTGGTTATTTAAGTGCTAAGTGTCTTGTTTATGTGAAATTGCTATCCTTTAGCAGTTGTTTGCCCCAAGGATTTTGAAAGTACTAAAGATTTTATATTCATAGAGCATGTTGCATTTGTAGTTAAATGTTCTATGAACATCAAAAGGAAATTTATAGCAATGAAGTACCTTGTACTTATGTTTTGTGATTATTGCTTTACAAAAGCTATTACATCATGTTTCAAGTGATTGAAGAGTTTGAATGATCAGAGACTTTTTTTTTTTTATAAGAAATGGTTAAGCATTTCTTTTCTTTCTTTTTCTTTTATGGTGCTGGGGATTGAATCCAGAGGCTCACACATTCTAGGCAAGTGCTCTAACCACTGGGTGATAGCCTCAATCCTGAGAGGTTTCTTAAAGCCCTGTTTGGCATATATATTCCTCTGTCCTATGTATCTGAAGGCTGATTAGGAAATGAAGAGATTTCTTTTACCCTGGCTGCTGATATATGTAAGGTTTGTCCTAGATCTTAACCTGTGATAAACCTGAGTCCACTAGCTCACCAATCTACCAAGATGCTAAATGAAACATCCTGAGTTGCATTTTGAATATAATATTGTACAAGCAGAGCAGTCAGTTAAGCAAGCAATTCTAATTACTGACTAGTCAAGTGTAAGAGCAAATAAATACCTTTGCCATTCCCAAAGATATCAATTAAAATGAAAGATAAACTTCACATCAACAATTTCTTTAATCCTATAGACAAGGGCTCACAAAAAGAAAGTTAGGACACCACATGTGCTAATTTAGAAATTACAAGTTCTACTTGCTTTGACTATTAACCAGAGGATATGTGAGAAGCAGTGCCTAAATGAGTCAAATGCTCAGATGAAACAGGAAACCTGGAGAGAAGCTATCCATTTTCATTGAAAAGAACAGTATCTTTTAAAGATTTTAAAATACATTATAAAAGATACTATGAATCTGTAGCCACTGGTAAGAAAAAGAAAGCTAAGAATTTTCAAGATCTGTGTTCTTTTTTTCCTTGACTTCTATTATAATTAGACTAATTTCTAGTTGGAATTTTCTATTTCAACTAGAGATGGTAGAATTAATAGAAGGGTTTTGTTTCATTTTGTTTGTTGATTTGTTTTGCATTTATTCAAATCAAAGTGCAGAGTTTTTTAAAAAAATGCATTTTATTTTGATAAAATAAAAAATTAGTAAAATGAACCAATTTTTTTTTTGCCCAACCAGGTCTAAATATCTAAAAGTTCTTTATTTTGATAATACAAACACACGCCATAGTATAAATATTCCTGGCATCTGTTTTGCATTCTTTCTTAGTTCTATAAGCCTGTATTGTAGTGCCATTGCTATCTTTCCAAAAATTGTCAACATCTCCAACTGACTATCTATATAGACCATAAAGATTTTGGAGAAAACACTTTCTGTGGTATCAAGGGACTTGTGAAGCTCAAAGCTTCTTTAACTAACTGGAGGATAATCCAACTTTATTTTTGCCCATATATTTCCTAAGATATTACCCTTTTGCCTCCATTCAAACTAACATTTTCCTCCAAAATCTTTTTACATGACAAAACTCGTAAGTTGTCTCTCTGCATAATTTAAAATATTTTATTAAATTAAGCCTTTAGTATTCCAAACCCCACTGAAGGTCTCACTATGTATTTATTATATTCACTTACCAAGTATATACTAAACACCTATGGAACCGTAATAAATGAGTGAGAGAGTAAACTTTATGCTCTATTACATATGGTAAACATATCACAGACACTCCCTCATGAGACTTGCAGGTTGGGGAATGCTCATGCTGTGCAGGAGTTGTCCTGCAACTCCTTTTGATCTATTTGTACCTTACCAACTTTCTTTCAGATATCTTTAGTCATCAATTTGTGGTGAGATTTTAATGAGTGACAGTGTCTTTCTGTGTTAAACTTGCATAAATAATAAATGCCAGAGTTGCAAATTCAAATGTCCCTAAGGCCAGGCTGATCTAGTAAAATTGTGAAACATCTGGTGTGAGATAAAGCGGTGTGTATGGATGGTGGGGGCGATGCTCTATTGAACCAGAGAGCATATTCCCTGTAAAGAGACACTGTCTTCAATTTAACGCAAAAATACCACTAATGCTAAGTAGAATATAACTTCAGTACAAACTTTACCCATGGGTTGCTAGATAGAGACTCCTGTTTTGTGTCAATTTGTAATTTGTTTTTCTGGCTGCAAGTTTGTTCAACAGAAAATAGTCCCCTCCAACATAATGAGGAGGCTAACCTTATCCATGACTAAATCCTAGAATTCCCTTATTGACCAAGCCCTAGTGCCTGCTTTCTTGTTAGCACCAAAGGGCACAGCACTCTGCAGGTTTCTCTGCTCTTGTGAGGCTTGCAGTTCACTCACTCTCCAGATCTTTGAGCAAGATCTGCCAATCTTGGGACAGCTCTGGTGCTGGGGGCAGGCATGTTCTCAGGGGGCAGGCCAAAGTAATCACAGAGACACTGGATGCACTTGTTTGTAAAGTGCCCATAGAAATGTCTCCAGGAAAAAGTGCTTCTTATATAGTCTCAAGATTTAAGAGACGGTGTACCCCTCATGGCACAAAGATTGAGCATATTATTTTCTGCCAGTTCTGAGTGCTGCAGCGTTTGGAAATCCTTCTTGGCTCCCATTAATCCTTCCTTATGAAGAAATTCATAATGGCAATCAGGTTCATCTTAAACTTCCACACGGTGGTGGCTGCAGCCTGGTAAGGAAAGGATATGCCTATTTTATGCTTTTAAAACAGGGTTTGTGAACCTGGAAGTGGACACATGACAAGAATGTTGATAGAAAAATGTGGGGGGACTGGGATTGTGTCTCAGTAGTAGAGTGCTCGCTTAGCATGTGCAAGGCCCTGGGTTTGATTCTCAGCACCACATAAAAAACATACATAAAATAAAGGTATTAAAAAATTGTGGGGAGTGGATTTGGGGCAGGTGCCACTCTGGTGCCATTACCACACCACCTAAACTTATCCATTCTCTAAAGGGTTAGTCCTCTCTGTTTTGACATTACCACTAAAATTTAGGGAAGGCAAGAACCCTTACACTCTAATCATATCTCATAAAAACAACCAGAATCCTTGTACCACTCAGCACTTATTCCACCCAAACATTTAAGGCTCAAGTGGGCAGAAAAACATTTTCATAATAACACTTACTGAAGTGTTAATGAAATGCTTGTTATTGCGGTCAGGTTGGCCGTTGCCAGCAGGATGCAGAGAGACCTCAAGCTCATGCTGTATTTGTTGACTGACTTGCTGGCTTTGGTTTATCATCAGGAATGGTGTGCAGATGGGTTCTTAATGAATATGCATTGTGCAAATCTTAAATGAATACAAATATTATTAAGATGTCAGTATTTATAAAGCTGTTAGGCAGTTTATGAATAGGTACAGCGAAACAAGCTTATTGTCTAGTTGTTTGCCCTGATCAATTTTCACCCGAATTCCATAAGTCAGTGGTTCTCCAACCTGTCTGCACATTGGTAGCACACCTGGTAGCTTCAAATAGTACTGACACCTGTGTCCCTCTCCCAGAGACAGGACTGGGAACTCCCACTTCCAGAAAGTCGGTCATAGGAACATTTTGACATGCTTTTGTCAAAACATTCAGGCATTATGGAATCATAACCATCAGGTATGAAGGCTGAAGGGGAGCCCAGGGGAGGAATTTTTGGTGCTGTGAAACTATACAACATGCCTGGGAGAAGCAGGCTTGAAGGAAAGATGGATGAGAAGAGTGATGGCTTCCCCTTGGGCAGCATCCTGAAGGCACATGGCCACAAAGCAATATGAGGGTTTGGTTAATGTTATCTAGCCATCAGTGAGAAGTTGAGAACTTGGTTTGGGCTTCTTACCAAACAATTTTGTAAGATCCTTTTGATATAGCAAATTTTCTTCAAAGTATATCAGATTTGAGGAAAAGCTGGCAAGTGTCACTGTGCCCAGGCTTTGGATGAAATTATTCAAGATTTTTTCCTCTCTGTAGTTATCAGAACAAGTACTTCTATCTCCACCCTTTCAGCTCATAATACTGAGAACAGTCATTTTGTAATTTTGCCTATTGTAATAATGTGTCATCTACATAAAATTCTTCCAATCTACCCTCCCACCAGCAAATGACCTGCTCTTCCAGTTCTCCATGTGCTTTAATTTGATTTTTTTTTTTTACCTCTCATTAAATGTTAGGAAGTATTGTTGCCATTTGCCCAGGGGGTGGCTTACTTTTAGTAATTATTACTTAGAGAATATGGCTGTGAACTGCTGTGAGATAAAAGATAAAGAATGTGGAATTATGACTGTTAATACTGTTAGTGTTACTTAATTTAAAAAATTATAGTGTTTCATAAATGAGAACATCTTAAAATATAGTTCATAATTTGCATTTTCTGAATGAAGACATTTTACTAATTTTAACCTCTTTTTATTTTCACTGTACTGCCATTCCATAGTTCAGCCAAATACAAACTGATACCAAGATTGTATAATCACTGTTTCACAAAGCAAGCTTTTTTTTCCCCCCTTCAAATGAGGTCAGATTTAAATAGGTCACTCTAAATTATAAATATACGTGATGCTAGTGTTATGTCATTTGCCAGAATTTTCTCTGCTTTAGGAATTAAGATATGAATGATATGAATTATGTATAGTGATGAAAATGCACAATGAAGAGCTTATATTCTCTAAGGAATACTTTTATCTCAGGTATACTTTTCAAAAGATGAGAAGAGTCTAGAATGGCCAAATTGTAGTGACAAAATAGTGGTGTGAAAAATGTAGAATTTTGCAACCTAGTCTTGGCACAATGTGGATAACTTGAAATTTTAACTGCTATAAAATGTTTTGTCTTTTCATTTTCCCTCCAGATGAGTTTTGAGTTCTAAATAAGTCTACATTTGAGGCAAAATTAAGACACTCTTTTAAATATTTTCAATGCATACACTTTTTAGCCCTGCTTATTTCAGTAGAGTTCAAGTAGGAGATTTTATTAAGATACTACTTTTGTATTCTCTAAAATTAATAATATGCAGAAAAACATGAAGGGAAGGGAACTGGTGTCAGATATGCTATCCAGGAAACAAACTTGGGAAGCAGATGAGTGAAGATGGTCTTTTCCTATTCCATGACAATTAATCAGAAGACACTCATCCAATTTTCCTGTTGCTTAATGTTTCCACAACACTTCATTGACTTGTCTATAAAAGTAAAGTTTCGAGTCAATTAAGGGGTGACAACAAAGGAATTCAGAGAAAACCCAGGGGAATCATAAAAGTAAGGTAAGTGTAGATTCTAATTCGGAAGTTTTGAGAAAACAGCTGCGCAAGAACAACAACTTTTGATGCGGAGTGGATCTTGACAGAAGCTCAGATCCCTGATATTTCAGTGCTGTTCATTTGTCAACATAAAGGCGAGATAGAGTCTTATGGGATTAAGCAAACTCCATGGCTAAAAATATAGTTTGACATTTCTTGAATGCACTTGACAAGGCTCCACATAAAATTATATTAGTATTCTTTCCAGCTAAGAGAAGAATTTTAAGGGAGGCTGAGTTCTTTTATTCAAATTCAAATTTAATCTTTGGTTGCCATGACATCTAAAAATTAATCATATATTGTTGGGCTTTAAATGTTGGGTATACTGATGTTTTAGTTTGGATGGAAAATAATCAAGTTTAGGAATATTATTGCAAAAATTAAATTGCATCTGGGAACTTAAAAAAAAAACAAAAACAGCCAGCCCTGAAAGTCAATTACATGGATTCTACACAATAGGAATTCAACACAAAAGGCAAGTGATTATTGACCATGTTGTCAATAGCTCTTGGTGCCTGCCCTGCTCTTTGGCATCCTTGCTGTGGTACAGCTGGCTGACAGATTGGAGCTAATGTGCAAGTGAAGAAGAAAGGTGGTGAGGAGGAGCAAGGGTTGCACGGTGCAAGATGCCAGCAGCCACGAGTCTGGGGTGCTGCCTGTGAGATGGACAGTACTAGTGGAAGAAAGGATCTGCAGGGAAATTCTGTGATAATTACGTTGATTGGGGTGTGTGGGGGGTGGAGGGGGTGGGCAAATGGCCAATCTTTAATGGGGAAGGAATTGGAAGGAATCGCATAGCCACTCAAATAATATTCCATCAATGGCAGCCATGAGTGGCAATCAATACTCGCTAAATATTGTAGCCATGGCAAAAGGAGAAATGGTACTTGTAGAGCTTCAAAATGTTAAGTCCTTCTCTTTACATGTAACATTGGTTACAGCCTTAAAATCCCTGCCTTCTTCAGTTTTTTCCTTTTCTTTGAAAAATGTTCCTTACCAGTTTCTTGGACTCTACCTCTCATCCTGTTTAGCTGAAGGAAAAATGAAACTGACGTGTCCAATGGCATTATTTACTCTTTAAAGATCCTTAAAAAAACACAAAACACTGCAGATGGTTCAGTTTTCTAAAACAAATATAAAGGTGTGAATGGTTAATCAGGCTGAAATAGTTGCAGAGCTGTGCTTTTGAAAGCTTACCAATTGCCAGCCTTCCTTTTGATGTTAGCGTTGTTTTTTTTTTTTTTCCTAAACAGTGGGTCCATAATTTCTAATGAAGGCTTTGCCCATTCATGCTTGAAATTCATGAGTATAATGTGTAGCCAGATAATTACAAGATTTGATGTCAAACTGTGAGGCATATAATTTCTGCATGCCTATGAATTAGTACTGATAACCCTAAAACATAAGTATATTTACTATTCTTCCCACACATATCATTAAAAGTAAAAATTTGAACAAAATTATTGTTAGTTATTCTGGGAGCTTGTTGAAAATATCCACAGAATGAGCTTAATTGAGATGGTTCTTGAGGATACTAAAAAGTAACTTTAAAAAAGGATCCAAGCCACCAGATGCCTGGTGAGAAACAAAATGTTGGTGTGGAAATGACAGAGAAGGCACAGAAACAAATGTAGGCAATTTGGGATAATGCTCTTCTCCACCCAGGTTCCTAGTTTCAAACCAGAGAGTGGATGGAAACACAAAATCTGTGGCCAAAGGCTGAGAGAGAAGTGGCAGATTGTAAATTAGCAGGATCCTGTTACTAACCTGGAAAGCAACATGACATTTCCTGAAGGTGTTCCAAGGATAAAAATAAATAATGAGAATGTGTAGATGTCCAAGCCACTCCCTAGAGTAAGGTTCCTGCATTTATAAGCAGCATTAACTCTTTTAGGTCACCAAGTCAATTAAGCGGCACTTTATTGAACATCTAAATCACTTTGTTCATATCTTAAGAAAATTATATACAAACACAGAAATATACATATTTATGTAATTCACATATAGAAAGCTAATAACCATGTTTCTTCACTTTTTCCTTTCCATTTAAAAATTTCATTTAATGTTGGAGAGGATGTGAAGAAAAAGGAACACTTTTACACTGTTAATGAGATTATAGATTAGCACTACCACTATGGAAATCAGTATGGAGACTCCTCAAAAGACTAGGCATGGAACCACCATATGATTCAGCTCTATCACTCCTCAGTATTTATCCTGAATAATTAAAGTCATCTTACTACAGTGATACATGCATACCCATTTATCATGCACATCCATATCCAATTCACAAGAGCCAAACTATGAAACCATCCTAATTGTCCATCAACAGATGAATGGATAAAGAAAATATGGTAAGTGAACCAAAAAGTACTTTTATTCAGTCATAAAGAAAATGAAATTATATCACTTGTAGGAAAATGGATGGAACTAGAGACCATTAAATTAAGTGAAATAAGTCAAATCCAGAAGATCAAGGGACATGTTTTCTCTCATATGTGAAAACTAAAAAGAAAAAAGGAAACAAAATAAGGTGGTGGACCTCATGAAATTTGAGACCAGTAGATGAAATGGACAAAGGAGTGAAGAGAAGTGAGGGAGAGGGGGAAGTGCTGGGGTATGCTATTGGCCATATTATATTGTTATAGTGTATATTGTGTGCATGTACAAATATGTAACAACAAATCCTATCAGTATGTGCAACTATAATGCACCAATAAAAAATGTGTGGTGGTGGTGGGGAAACAAAGTAAACTGAGAAATAAAATTTATTTTTAAAAAGTGATAAAAGAAAATGAATAGTTATAGTGGAGAATAATCCATCAATGGAACTTATCTTAAGAAAAATGCTATTCAATGTATTAAAGATTTCATCTCTACATAATTTTTGAAGAATTCAACTATTGAATGATGTTTGATTTCATTACATTGTTTAACAAATTACCCTACCAGTGCCTCCATTCACACTAGCAACTTGAATTGAACTATTGTAGTTGCCATAGTAACAATAATGACATAAATTTACTGAGCCTCACGTGTGAGAGCTTCTTCTAAATATTTTAAATCTATTGATTTATGTAGAGCCAATGCTATTAGGTATCTTTTATATTATTCCCATTTTACAGTTAAGAGAATGGAGATGCAGTGTGGCAAACACAGTTACTAAAGGAGTATAAAAGGTCTCCTGGGCTTTGGGCAATGGGGTTATTATGGATTTTGCATAACATCTCATGTGAGATGTTTTTTCACTCAATATTTAACATAAATGCCACTAAATTCCTGGAAATTTGTGGTTATTGTTGTGGTTTTAAATTAAATACCTTTTTCATTTTTTAAATTAGTGCATTATAGTTATACATAATATTGGGGTTCCTTTTGACATAATTATACAAGCAAAAGCTATAATTTGCTGTAACTTGGTCCCTAGTACTTTTCATTTACTTTGTCTCCTCTCTTCCCCTGTTTCCTTTCCTCTACTTGTCTTCCTTCTATTTATTTATACCTTTTTAAAATTGGTGCTGTATAGATATTAAAAAAGTGAAATTCACTGTAGTATATTCGTATATGTACATAGGATCCTTTGGTCAATTTAATTCCATTGTTCCTCCCTTTTTCCATCCCTCCTCCCTCCCCTTCAATTCCTTTCCTCTCCTCCTCTGATATTTTTTTTCTATTTTCATGGGATTCCCGCCCTTCTTCCCTTATTTTGGTCTAGCTTTCTGTCCTGTACTCCAATAATGAATCTGCTGAAAAAGAAACCAGGAAAACTATCCCATTCACTATAACCTCAAAAAAAGAAAAGAAAAAGAAACAACCTGGAAATTAATCTAACAAAAGAAGTGAAGGACCTCTATAATTAAAACTATAGAACACTAAGGAAGTTAAAGAAGTCTTTAGAAGATAGAAAGGACTTCTATGTTCTTGGATACACATAATTAATATTATTAAAATGGCTACACTACCAGAAGCTTTATTTATATGGATTCAGTGAAATCCCCCATCAAAATACCAATGACATTCTTCACAGAACTAGAAAAAACAGTCTTATTGTGTTTTGATGAAATGTTCCTGAGAATGGTTGCATATGTCCTACCTTAATAAACAACTGTTTTGAAACCATCAGAATATATCTGCTATTTGGAACTGTTAAAGTGAATTTAAGGAATATGTAAAGGAGTATGCTGTGTTGGAGACCCAGAGAACATGGACATTCTAGAGAATACAGAAAAATAAAGTACTGTATGAGGACAAAGAATCCGTGGTCCACATGGGCCTTTGAATGTGTGTTTACTTATTTTTGAGAATGACATAGAACCCCTTTATGCCTTCATACCAACTTGGCTGAGTGCTTCTTAGGCACACTCTCCCAGTTTTCATAATATTTCCCAATATTTTGTGTTTTCTTCAGGGGTAATAGGTGCTCCCCTGTTCTCAGGAAGTATTTTTCTCTTTCTTCTGAGAGTTAAATGTTGGACAAAATAACTTGTCTGTGGTCTTTTTCTATGAGAACCAATCCCTGAACTATCACTCAAACTGTCTCTTCCCTATTTACACTGTGACCTAATGCATACACTAGGAACCTTAGACTTCCCTGGTCAAGCAGTTTATTTTACCAAAAGCTTATTGCTTTCACAAGGGACTATAATATCTTATCCTGTTTTCTTTCTTCCTTCCAGATATATCTATTTACTCTAGTATTAATGTTGAATGAATGATGTTATGGTAGTTCTCAGACTGCATGAATACTGGTCATCCAACAACTGTTGATTGTACTGGTTCCATTGAAAACATCTCTGATGTCCTCTTGCCATCAATTCATAAAGGTAGACTAAAGCACATGTAGTTGCATGACCTTCTAAGTAGATGTTCCATGATTGTTTCTCTCAAAATTAATTATTGAATCCAAGATTTAAAAGAAAAATAGACTTTACCATATGATTTTTGCATCCTAGAAAAATCCTCACAGATTCTCCCTGTGTATATTGACCGGTCAGCTGCACTATGAAAATTCACATGCCTATTCCCATAACACCAGCCAGAGGACCAAAGACCCCACCAGCTCAGACTCAGACCTCTCTTCTTTATCATTTACATGCCTTGTTTAAATGTTTTAAAGAAGGGATTCTCTGTTTGAAGAAATGAGGCTGGAAAACTTTAGAGATAGCTTACCACAAAGCCTCCTTCTTTCCACGGATGAAAGAATAATTTAGCAAATCTATAATGTTTGCATTTTAACAGAAATCCAGAACCAACCACATTTAAGAAATAAGATTAAATTTTTTCCTGTTGCAAGTGCCTCATTTTAAATTTGCTCACCAAAGCTTTTCATACCTACTTAATATCTTCTGTCTACAAAATGATTTCATGACATAACATTTAGGGACATGGAAAGTTTAAAAATGCTCTCAAACTTTGTCCCCCCCCCCCAGAATGAGATCTACATTCATCTAGAAATAGTATTGAATTTCTATCTTTACGCAAGTCTGCATTTCTGAGATGATCTTTCACCGAAGGTACAAACAGATAATAGAAACAGTCAGTAAATAAATTCTTATCTTTGGATGCTTTGCCTTAGAGGCAATAGGTAAATGTGTGGCACTTTTGAAAGCACTGCGATAAAGGGTTCTGGTTGTCATCATTTTTATTTATGGGAATTTTCAGCACTAGAATGTAAAAAAATTTAAAAAAACACCTGGCCTTGTTTTGCTTCAGCCAAATAGATGATTGAAAGAATTACTTCACAGACTCCTCCCAGAGTAAATAGATGAGTATTACCAAAATGTACTAATGTCAATAACATTGTTGGGTTGCCATCAGTTCACCACTGTTCAGAAATGAGATTTCTAAAATGTGACATTCTAGGTAGCATTAATTTTTATATCTTTATATTTTAAGAAAAACATATCTTCAAATGACATGCAGAGTTATTGGAAGTTAATCATCCTAATATGCCACGTCGACTAATTTTCCTCAGTTTCTTTTGTTTTTCCCTTCCCCAGATGAGAGAGATCCCATGATAATTGAACTGGCTCTCAGTGATCCCGAGAGCTTGGGACAGGGGTGAGGGCAGGATTGGACACAATACCTTTTCCACTCCACTCCCAGGGGTTCTGGAATGAGTCAATTATACAATGGAGGAAGAGATACTTGAAAGATAGCCCTCAGGAGTTGAAACATAAATCAAAGTAGGGAAACCATAACCACTGTAAGGGAATGGAAAAAAAAAGTCCTGGTAAAAGATCAAAGGATGGAAATATAGGAAAAAGAATTTTGAAATAAAAGTAATAGCTTAAAATATTCCTTATGCCTTATGTTGAGGTACAATAAGAAGACTTCTGAATTAGGGAGCTAACAGCCTTAGACTTAGTAAGTGTAGCAGTTAAAGCAGAAAGTGTGAATACAGGGAGCCTGTGAAAACTGTTTAAACATGATCCCAAAGCAATAACTTAACCACATTCATGATAACCTTCAGTTGGTTAAAAAGCAAATAGACCTCTCCAAAGTTAACCTTTTACAGAAATCAATTTTGTTGAGGGTTGTTGTTATTAGTACTTTTTCTGGAAAAAAAAATGACGTTTCATGTTGTAGTCGGACTGAATGTGCCAAAGACAGCTTGAATTTCCTTAATACAAACATACTAAGAGAAAAGCCCAGATTAAGAATTGAAAATGCTTATGGTTTGGAAATGAGTTTAGTTTTTATAGAGTGAATTACACAAAACTAGTCTCTTTCTAAGTGAACAAATAAAATTTTCTAAAATAAACATGTTTTACTACTTAAGTGGTCATGCTGCTGCAAACTTTTCAGTAAAGAAGATTATATTTATTAGTCCTCTGTGAGACTCTTATGTTCACACAAATATAAGCATTTTGCAAACTCTTCTTCTGTATTGAGTGGTTCAGGGCAATTTCAGCACAGCATTTCAAGTTCTTCAAGTACTTCTGCCTCTGAATTTAACCTTCCTACCCATATTTACAAGTTGTCTTATCAAATATGATCATAACTTAAATATACTAGAGTCTGTCCAAATTTAACACCTATCATCCTTAGTTCCATACCTGTATTATGTCTAGCCCCTTTAGTTGCTTAATAAATATCTGTTGAATGAACAAATTGATTTTGCAATGATTCATCAAAATGTGCTTTTCTTGTAAGGATTGTCACAATCTCTTTTACCATTATAACATCCTTTTTTTTCCACTTGAATTTTACATAATCATAGAATCCATGCATGAGACTGGTCCCTACAACCACACTGCATCATGTATAACCACAAGAATGGGGTCCTAATTAGAATAAGTTATGCTGCATGTATGTAATATGTCCAAATACACTCTACTGTCAGGTATATCTAAAAGGAACAAATAAAAATAAAATTAAACAAAAAATGATCCCTAGAATATATATTTTCCCCTGAAATTATATGTAATTTAATGTTTTCATTTTACTAGTATATACCATATTGAATGGCTTTACTATCAAATCCTTAAGCACAATGACACTGAATGAGCAAATTGATTTTGCCATGATTCATCAAAATGTGCTTTTCATGTAAGGATTGTCACAATCTCTTTTACTATTATAACATCCTTTTTTCCACTTGAGTTTTACCTAATTGTAGAATCCATGCATGAGACTGTCCCTACAACTAACCACACTGCTACCGTATTGTATCTCTGTTGGGCACATAGAGTTGGCTTTTTAAAAATGTGCTTCAGAGACCAATGCAATGCTTCTGATGCCTGGGTTCACTCTTCTTGCCCAAGTAGAATAATACTTGTAGTGTTAAAAGAACTCAAGATAAGGAATCAGATAATGAGTTTTCAGTTTCAGCTCTGCCATTTCAATCCACAAGTAAGCAAATTGTCTAGAATTGTTGAGTCTTCATCTCTTCCCCAAGAAGAGTAGAGAAAATGATGTTCATAGGTACACAGTTCTCAGGTTGGCATTACCTAGTACTGGTCTGTGAGTAATGTAGTGCCTGGTATAGTCAGAGCTAAAAGTTATTTACCCTCTTGAAAGCTCCAAAGTTTTCTTTTATTTCTTAAGTGCCTATATTCAGTTAGGCCATGTAGAAAAGATTGGATTTGCAAGATGGATGGCTGGCTTAAAGAACCTACTATGGTAACTATACTACCCCTGCACCCCCCTCAAAAAAACCATTTTATTTATATATGACACAAATGGCATATGGAAAAAAAAGAAATAATGGGAAATAAAACCAAAAAAATTATTCAGATTCCTATCATCTTGTGAAAACCATGGTTAACACTTGCTTTCTTTTCTTTTCATATTTGTACATTATTCTTATTGTTTGTACATTATTCTTATTACTTGTCCTTTTGTGTTGGACTCATTTCATTTTTTGGGCATTTTGAATATGTCAAAGAATTTATTGAGCACATACTATTTGTGAGAAATGTGTCATCTTGTACAGAGTTTAGCACTTAATAGTCGTTTGAACCTATTTGTGGTGAATGACTAAATCTTGCCTTGCATATTGGGGGAAGGAAGGAAGTTCAAGGAACTTAGGATCCAAGGGAAGTTTGAAGAAAGTTTACTTGCAGCTCTTAATTGAGCTCTGCTCTACTTAAAACAAAACAAGTATGTTTTCCTATGAAAATAATCCTGTATGATGATTAAAATCAGGTGCTGTTCACTTGGCTATAGCCATTTCCTTCTCTGCATTGTGAGGAGTCCCAAACACTATGAATTTCTGCTGTTGATGGAAACCACACTAAAATATGGTCTTGAGATAATTAAAATGCTACCCTCAAAGACTTTTTATAAAACACTATAGGGAGAGAGTAACAAGGTTAAGAATATAAAAAACAGTGAGTGAAGGTTGGTAATGTATAAAGGAGAACTAAGTAAATCTCAGGAAGGAAGGGGCTGAAGTTCTGCATGACTTATAAAATGCAGCCAAACCATGTCCAGTGGTACACAACTATGATCCAGTGATTTGGGAGGCTGAGGTAGGAGGATCACAAGTTGGATTTTAACTTCAGCAATGCATTGAGACCCTCATCAACTAAGTGAGACTCTGTCTCACAATAAAAAAAAATTAAAGGGGGTAAAGCATCTCTGGGTTCAGTCCTAAGTATCAAAAAAAAAAAAACCCAAAAACCTGGGGACACCAGACATATATATAGTCATGTTACTCTTATTGAAAAAATGCTGTTCCATATGCATTTCTCAGATTAACAAAAACTGAGCTACAAACCATTAAAAAACATGTGATATCTAGCTCCAAACCCAGTACTACTTCTTACTGGTTTTCTGTAGGAACATTTAGTTTATAATGCAGTACATTTCAAAAGAGGAACATTGCTTTATAACAGAATGATACACAGCTGTTTTGGACTAAATGGTCAAGTCTCTAAATCTGTAAACTTTGCTGGATGAAAATATATATATTTATGCAGGGCAAAATATTACTGACCATCTATCTTCCTTTTCTTCTTTACACAGAAGATTTACTGTTATAGCTCATTTAAGGCTCAATACAAAATGAACAATCTCTTTGCAGTCTCACCACCTAAATCTTATAAACAATCTTCTCTTTCCACAATCACCAGCCTGTTCTGTAATGGAAATATTTATTTATTTATAGCTTATTTGTGTTCTACATTTGCCTGTGGCTGTGCTTCTGCAGGTACAGTGAAGCAGATTGTTTGCAAATTTAATTAATAATCATGTACTGGGTACACTCAGCCTGAAACCCTTCACATTTCTTCTTTTTCTTAGATCTTTACCTCACCCGATTCATCATGCCTCAGGAAAGTTATTAATAATTCAACCTCTTCCTAGCTTATAAAATGGGGACTGTTTGGGGTACAAATTGATTAAAATTTACAGTTACAAATCATTCATTTAATTAATGTGTCTCAGTTTGAGAGGAGAAGGTAATGATTGTCTTATTAATCTCGATGATCACTGTGTTGTTCTGTATAAAATGGTTATGATTGGTCTAGCTTAGGCTTGCCTCCTGGGCCAACCCACTCTAGACCTTTTAGGTCTGACTATTTGATAGTTTGTCAAATCACTTTTTTAGTTTTTGAGCTTTCATTGTGTGATGATTATTTCAACTGCTGAGGCTATGTCAAAACTTCCTTTTATATGATATACTCTAATATAATTAAAGATATATAATATAATATAATATGTGTTTTATTCTCTGAAAAGAAATCTACAATTTATTTCTCAATTGACTTGCCTTTAAGATATCAGTATCCCTGCCATTTTCCAATATTTCTCTCTACCCCGGTGGTTCTACAACACAATTCATAACTCCAGTTATGGCCTGATCAACACAGAAAAAAACCCTAAGCTGTTGCTTCTCATGTTTTAGGTAGTCTATTAATTTAGCCCAAGAGTACATTTGTTTGTGACAATCACATCAATTAACTGATCCATATTGAATGTATGGATGACTTTGTTACATAACTTTTGTCACTGCTGAACCATGCTTTTCCTATTCTGTGCCTGTCCATTTTCTTTCTTGGTTATTGTAATAGAAACTTACATTTAACTTGTAAGATCCAAGTCATCCCTGCATTCTTTTAATAAATGCTTTGATCTTTCTCTCTCTTCTAATCTACTTATCTCTGCTAGCTCCCTGGCACCTGCAGGTTTGATACATAGAACTGTACATCTTTATTCAATTCATGGATTGATATATTAAACCTCAACAATCCCTGTAGGTGGGCATCATTTCATTTATCAAACTCTTTGGATAAGGTCATTCAACCAATTTCAAACATGTAAATATCACATTGTAGTTAAGAGCATGGGTTGAAAACTCAGAGATCCTAGACATCATTCCCAAATCTGCTATATAACAGATTTTTAATCACCCAGGGTAAATTATGCAGTCCTTCTGTTATAAAGATTTTCTACCTTTAAAAGGAAATAACATATCTACTTTGCAGAGTCTGGGAAACACTTAAATGGGATATTGCATATAAATTGCTCAGCATAGGGCAGGCACATAGTAAATAGTCCATTAATACTGGTGATTTTTATCATTGCATCTATTATCTATTTTATCATTGCTGAAATTTAGGATGACTGCAAGGACATTATACCCTGCTTGTACTGATTGGCAACACTATGATGAGTAGGTTCCTTTTATGTATAGTGAAATAAACAGCCATTTTAATCAAAATAGTTAATTTTAGATAATTTTCTAGATCTAGAAGTCACCCTCTCTAAGTATATACCTTTAGTTGATATTTATTTTTTTATGCTTTAGGGTAATAACATAATCCTCTGAACATCACTGTTAACCACTTATAAACACCAGTTGTTTGTTGTTTAAAACATATTTATAGTAATTGTATGCATACACAGGAATCAATGAAAAAATCATGCAGGATTTAGAAAATTTAGAAATATATAAACAATGCAAAGAAGTTAACAAATCTCCTCAACTAGAGATAATTACAATTAAAATTTTGGTATACTTCTATGATTTTTTTCTATGTATGTGGGAGAATTACAACTAATGTTTATGTATTTTTAAGGTCATAAAAGTGTCATTGTTTATTTAAATATTCCCTATTATTGAATGAAAGCCAATATAATTGTTGTAAATGTCAACATATGGCTGGGTGTAATCTTAGCAAGCTCACTGATCTCCTAATTTAAATATTTATTTACTGTATATAAGGGTTGTGGATATTTACATGTTTAGGTGACACAAATATGGACATGACTGATTATAAAATACATAAGTAATTATAGCATACTTTACTAAATTCGTGTGCTCCACATGTTTTGGCCTAGTCTCTGTACTGAAATCACTATGTTGTTTTCATGTATATGTTTCCTGGACAGTCTTAGAGGGTTATGCATTGTGGCCTCTGCAGGCATTTATTTTAGAGAACTAGCATCTACAGAACATTCAGATTGGTTTTTGTACAAGAGAAAGTAGGTCTAAGAAATAAGATCCAAGATAAGAAATATGGTCACAGAAGATCAACTGAATAGTTTGCTGAGAGAAAGAGTGGATAAGGGGCAGGCTCACACCTTTGTACTGGGTTTTGGCACTTAAAGAAGTGAGGGAGCTGAGGGAAAATAATTCCATTTTCCACCAACTGGCTACTTGCATCACACTTAGCAATATCGTCCCAGGCTCAAGGCCTAAATTAATCCTCCCTGCAATAGACTGAATTCTAAAAATGTTATCCAAGATTCTTGTACCTTGGCTTTTCAGACATCAATCGAGATGATTCTGGAGGGATTTTGTACATAGAATTAGGTTTTCTAACCAGTTGGCCTTGAAATAGGAATGTTGGCCTGGATTATGTGGTTGGGTCCAATGAGATCACAGGAGGCTTTAAAAGCACCTGACAAAAGCAAAAGCTTTAGGAAGATGCAGCTGCATAGATAAGACAGAAGGGGGAGTTCAGAGAGGTTCAAAGCATGAAAAGGACTTGGCCTTCCACTGCCTGATTTAAAGATGGAGGAAGGAAGGTGACCTCTAGAACCTGAGAATAGCCCCAGCCTTCATCCCACAAGGAGATGGGGACCTCAATCCTACAAATGCATGGAGCTAAAAATTCTCCAAGCCACCAGCACGAGCTAGAAAGCAGATCCTTTCCTAGAGCCTCAAGAAAGGAACAGAGCTCTACCTATACCTTGTTTTCAACTTTGTGAAACTTGGAATAGAAAACCAGGAAAACCACACTGTGCCTTATTTTCTGACTATACAACGGTGTGCTAGTAAATGGGTTTTGTTTTAAACCATGGAATCTGTGGTGATTTGTTACAGAACAAGAGAAAATCAATACAATCCCCATCATTTTAAGAATGACTTCATATGCCAAAAGTTCAATACTTTTGCCTGTAGGCCTCCATTTTTCCATTTTGTTTTCCTTTGTTCCTTGAAATAGCCCTTGCTTATCCTTTGAAATATCTGTATCAGCTTTTTCAGAGAGCTTTCCTTGATGTGATTCAGTGTGACTTCCATGACATTGTTCCATATTGCCATAGTAATCTATGCATACTCTGTCTTTGAATTTATCCACTGGTAATCATGGCTTCATTTGTCCGTATTCTTCTTCAACCTAAAATGACTGTTGATAAGTGTATTTTTTCTGACTTTTGTATCTTCAGTGACTATTAAAGAGCCTAACACTGGGAGGCATGCAAATCATCATTGCTAAAACAATAATTGAAGGAAGAATGGCTCCTTGGCTAAGTTCAATGAGCTGGACCAAAATATTCAATCACAAATATGGTACAATTGTATTTTTTTGACCAATTTATAGGAAAAATACAGCAATGAAAAATTCTCAATTTTAAGCTTTTTTTTTTCTTTTTAAAGAGAGAGAGAGAGAGAGAGAGAGAGAGAGAGAGAGAGAGAGAGAGAATTTTAATGTTTATTTTTCAGTCTTTGGTTGACACAACATCTTTGTTTGTATGTGGTGCTGAGGATCGAACCGGGGCTGCACCCTTGCCAGGCGAGCGCGCTACCGCTTGAGCCATATCCCCAGTCCCTCAATTTTCAGCTTTATCCTATAAATTATGTTTCAGACTTTTGCTACCTGTTATTTTTCTAAGAAGAACAAGTTCATTAAAGCAGAAGAAGAAGACAAAATTATTAATAATAGCAACACAAAGCAAAGCCCTTAGTAAAAAACAATGATGCTAAAAATGCCCTTTATTTCATGAACTAATGTTTATAGTGTAAATTTTTATTGTGTAAATATAATTTCATCAACTGTTAGTAGTTGGGAAAATTATTCTTAGTTTATATGATACAAATACCCTAATATTTAATTATATTCTATAAATAGCACTGATTTCTTAGTTTCTAAATAAGGTAAGTGGTCCCTGCTCTATGAAAATTAGGGATTTGGGATCATTTAATGGTTGTCCGACTTCTGGTTAACATGATGCAGAGCAAACATAAAATGATTAGTGTTTGAGAAAAGGGGGCCTATTTGGTACTCCCGTTTATCCTACCTAACAAAAAATTACACATACACACATATAATTTTATAAAATTATAAAGTAGGAATATTATATACATGTGCATATATATACATATATGTATTTATATGATCCTAATTTGGGAGGTACTGGGGATTGAACTCAGGACACTTGACCACTGAGCTACATCCCTAGCCTTATTTTGTATTTTATCTGGAGACAGGGTCTCACTGAGTTGCTTAATGCCTCACTTTTGCTGAGGCTGGCTTTGAACTCACAATCCTCCTGCCTCAGTCTCCCAAGCCTCTGGGATTTACAAGTGTGAGCCACCATGTCCAGCTGTGGCCCTGATTTTTAATGGTGGTGTTATTTGTGTATTTCTTACCTACCACCCCTTCTAACACTGCAGCATCATATTTTTAACAGGCTACTAGAATGTTCTTCAGTGACTTAAGACAGAAAGCAATATACACCCAATGGGAATTCCTTAGGACAATTCAGCAGGTAGAATGTAGAATGATCAGAGATGAGTTGTCTAAAGTCTCTGCCAAAACCTCCAGTTTTGTGGAAAGCACCTTTGCAAGCCTGATAATGAGGGGTGGTTAGGATTGTGACATCTGCTCTTACAGATATCATGAAAAGTGTTTCCAGCACCAACACTGACAGACGAGTCAAGGAACCCCTGGTTTGCCTGCCTTCCCAGTGAACCTTATGCCTCCATGAAAATAATCAGAACAATTTTTCCTCCAGAGACCTGGGGTTGGCAAACTAAGAAAGGTCAGTCTAGTGAAAGTGGTACCCTTCATTCTACAACTTGTTTGTTTAATTGACAGCCAACTTTGCAAGTTCTCTCTGAGCTGTTAAGTGCACATAGAAAGATGCAGAGAGGGAGGCATGTATGCGTGAACTGCTTACTGCCAAACATCTCCATATGTTATGTCACACTTAGCCTGTTTTCCTATGGGATGGAGTAGGTGAAAATGAGAATAATTTACTATCACAATAGCCTATTTTTGTATAGAGCATATGTTTCAAAATTCTAGTAATCAGAACTCTGTTCAGTTTCAAATAATTTTGAGTTGCCACATTATATATCCAATAAGGCTAATTTTACTGTGCCTAATAGGCTTAGTATTCTTCACTTTATACATTCCTGTGAAAGAAAATTAAGAGGAAACAAAGTTATGAATTTATAAATAAAGCAGTTAGAAAATAATGGCACTAGAAAAGCAAAATGAGTTTATTCTCCAATCTCTCATTACTATGTGACTGTGTTTTTAGTGCTTTGGAAGCACATTAAAATTTCAACTCACAGAATACTCCTTGATAGTGGCTCCCTGCTAGACTGAAGGAGCTACCCTAGCTTTAGGCAAGCCTGACTTACTCCTCGGGAGTGATTTGAACAGTGGGAGAACCCAGGAGTGCATATAAAATAATCCTATAGTAAGCCAGTGGTTATTCTATATTTAGACAGCCTTATTCAATTTTTAAGGAAAATAAGTTTTCTTGTACATATTAGTTTTTCACGCAGATGGGCTCTCACTAGGGAAGCAACTTAAAATTATTTAATGTATGTGTTTTTTAATTATATCCAGACTTTTATATTTGCATATTTCTTTTCCCATATCAGTGTAATCCAGATGGACAAATGTAATTGGGAAAAAATCAAGGTCATCATGAGCTTTAATATTTTCATCTGTTTCATTGATCCTATTATTATTGAAGCAAAATTCTCATTTTCCTATTTTTCAAAAGTATATCATTTTATATTATGCACTAAAAGAGTAGATCTGACCATGAGTTGTTAGTTCCTCATATATGCCCTTCAGAACTCATGTTGTATACGAGGTATGGTGGTATATGCCTGTAATCCCAGTGGCTTGGAAACCTGAGGCAAAGGGTTACAAGTTCAAAGCCAGCCTCAGCAACTTAATGAGGTCTGTATCAAAATTTAAAAATATATATATTTTAAAAAATGAAGTGGGGGGTGTCACTAAATAGAAAAGCACCCCTGGGTTCAATTTCCAGTACCAAATAAACAGATTCATGTTGTTATCCTGATACTTATTTATAAATTTAATAATCTATCAAATATTTGAATGTTCCTGAAGGATAAATGTATATACATGTATATATATAAATGTATATACATGTATATATACATAAGTCAGGCTTGCCTAAAGACTATATATATAAAGACTCTCTCTCTCTCTCTCTCTCTCTCTATATATATATATATATATATATATATATATATATATATATGCTTTGTATTCAGTTAATGTTTTTTAAAATTAATACTATGTGCCAAAGGAAGTGTGGAGGAATTCAGATGGATTAAGATGTACTAACCTGGAGGAACTCAGGTTAATGATGGAGACAAGAATGTTATCTTTGTGCTGGGTCTTGATTCATGAGTAGAAATTATCAAACAAAAAAGTGGACACTTTTCCATCAATGCACTGTATTCTAACATTTGAGGATCAATTATATGTTGAAATAACCCCATTTTATCGACAGAATTTTTTAAAATAGGTATATAGTACACAAATACCAAGCCAAGAGACCCTTTGTAACATCGTAACTGACTCATGGCACTCTCACCAATGATTCACTTACCATTGATCTGTCTAACCACTATCTCTAAGGAAGAATCAATATGGCTTGCTTTCTATTTCACGAGGCAGTTGATGAAATTAAATACTTTTTTTCAGGTGAAGCTGAGAATGGATAAAGAGAATCCAATCTGGTATACATGGGGACAAGACATAGAGCTTCTTATATAACACGTATGAAGGGGGGCTATAAAATACTGTAAAATACTTGGGGACATTATGAAGAGGCAGGAAGGCATAAATATAGCCCTTGTAGATCACATTAAATGAGCTGGCCAATGTGAACTATTTACATCTCCACGTCAGAATTTATTTATTCCTTTGGGCTCCTTTTAGTTTTGTAGAACTGTGAATTTTCTTGAATTTTGGTCATCATGCAATTGAACAGAGAAGAATCGACTTTGATTTTGCTTTTCTGCTTACCTTTTCTACAAATACAGATTTTTCCTGTTTGTTTTTCCAGTACTCACTTTAGTCTTGGTACATCTTGTTTCTTAACTATTTCGAGGGCTCATTATTGGTAAAGAGACAGAATTGGAGAGTATAGGTGGATTATCATAGAGAAAGTCAGCCCTAATAATGCCAGTCCTAATAGCCAGAGGGCCCCAGGGATTCTTATAGGCAGCAGTTGCTTCTTGATTTTTGTCTACCAAGGTAATAGAGGGGATCAGTTGACTTGAATAGCAAGCTTCTGTGCTCCTGCTACTCTGCATTTTGTGTATAGCATCTCCCACCTGCCGTCTACTTTGTTCCCATGATGTCTTTTCAACAAATCCTACCCTGACCACACTAAATGCACCTGCAGCCATTCCCTCTGCTGCCATCTTCTCCTACCACTCTCATCTGATTTGTCACAATCAATCTTTTATTTTATCTAGGTCACTTATTGTCTTACATCATGAAATTTATTTATGGTGTTAATTTCTTAAGTTTTTATTTTCTCAATGGAATGTACATTTTTATTGATGTAGCCCAGGAATCCAGAAGAGTGCTTTAGCATATAGATAATGCTGAATAAATGCTTAATGAATAAGTGATTTCCATGTTCATATAACTGTCAGAATGAATAGTAGACTTATTTTGCATTCTTAATTTCAAATATCTACTTGAAAAGAATTTTTCTGTCAATTGTGTTAACAAGAAAATGGTATTTCTCTGTTGGGTATGAAAGGATTTGCTATCAGAGTGAAAATATGTAAAGATATGTGAGAAAGGCTTTGATAAGCTAGAGAAGTGGAAAGAATGCTAGATTTGTTTCTATACAATAGAATACTCTGGGAAATAAATGTATTTATCTTAAGCTCATGTTATCATGAGCATGAATTTTATTAACTTGCTTATAGTGTCCAAAAGAAGTTGAAGGCATGCTGTACCTGAAAGAAGAAATAAAATATTCCCTTGAAACTCCTCCAGAACAAAATAAAAAAGCCAGTAACCTGCAATGCTTAAAGATCTTTTGTGTAAAAGGGAAAGAAAATCAGTTCAGAAATCTTAACTAGGGAAAGAAAAGCAACAATGTGCATCTGTTCTTCCACACTTAGGGGAAAAAAAAAACAAAAATGCTGTCAAAATCAGCTTGTCTGTATCACTGTTACAGGGTAGAGTCGTGATTTGGGGGGAAAAATGTAGACTTTTTAGAAAAATATCTGGAGTTTAAATCACTCCTTCTGAATTCTTGGAAATTATATGATTGAGGAGATGGCTGGGAATGTATGCAATTCTGTAGTTACTTCTTTGTAAGTGAATAACAAGCATCATTTTTTGTTTGTTCTTTTTTAGATATAAATGACAGTAGAGTAAATTTTGACATTATATATATATATATATATATATATATATATATATATATATATATATATTATAACTTATCCTAATTAGGATCCCATTCTTGTGCTTGTACATGATGTGGCATTTCACTGGTTATGTATTCATATATGAATATAGGAAAGTTATGTCTGATTTATTCTGCTCTTTCCTAAACCCATTCTCCCTCCATTCCCTTTATTCCCCTTTGTCTAGTCCACTGAGTTCCTATTTTTCCTCCCTTGCTTATTGTGGGTTAGCATCCACATATCAGAGAGAACTTTCTGCCTTTGGTTTTTTGGGGACTGGTTTATTTCACTTAGCCTGATAATCTCCAGTTCCATCCATTTATAAGCAAATGCCATAATTTCTTTCTTCTGTATGGCTGAGTAATATTCCATTGTGAATATATACCACATTTCTTTATTCATTCATCTGTTTAAGGGCACCTAGGTTCAATCCATAACTTTGCTATTGTGAATTGAACATCGTTTTTTCATAGAAGGTTTGCAGGTCTATGCCTACAGAAGATTATATTGTTCATTTCACTGAATAGAGACAGGTTCTACTGAAACCAAGTATTAGTCCACATGAATTGTGCTCATAGTATTGATTCAGACTACAGAAGGATCCATCTAGGGAAAGTAATAATAAGGAAAATGACCACTTGAAATGAAGATTTTAATAAAATGAACAACCCACTTTTTTGATATTCCAATAATTTTTAGTAGCATCCAAAGTGCTAAAACTTTAGAAAAACCTTGAAATTGGGGAGTGGTTAATTTGACATGAAATATTCTTGCTTATTGAATTTCTTATGCAATTCAGCCTCATAAGTGTTTTGTATCTTTATCTATCATCATAGATAAAATATTAATATGTTGTCACTTCAAGCTGTGTTTCGTAGTAAAGGGTACATAGCAAATCATTGACAGGACTTTGGAAAAAATAGAATCCTCCGTCCTACTTCCAGTAGACAGAATCCAAATGTCTTGAGATGAGACTGCACAATTATATGACAGAAAAATTGCTTAGTGATCCATTGTCTGTTATTGGTTTCTAGTTATTACAAAAAGAGAGCTCACCTAACTTTATATCTAGATACATAGAATGGGTGGAGTAGCAAACAAGTAACCACATCACTTAAACACTCCTGAGATTTGCAACTCCTTATTCATATTATAAACCCTCAGAAGCTTTGAATTTTGAATTTTATTTCATAAAACTTGCTCTGCAAATTGACATAAGGCTTTTCATGCACTTTATTTGGCCCAGCAAGTATAAAGAGTCATGTGTTTTGTTAGAGAAATAGGAGTGTGCTTTCTTGAGGAGACTTTATAGGTATATGTCCTGTATTCTACATCTAAAAGCTGAAGATTAGACATTTTAAAATGTGCCTGGCCCTGATAAGTTTTGGAAAAGAGATTACTACTTGTAGTAATGGTCTCAGTTGACATGTTGTTCTGTTCTATTCAAATAACTTCAGCATTCAACTGCCACATTCTAAACTTTTTGAGAGTGGATATTTTGCATGCTTCCTGTGTGCAATAATAACCTGACATGTTGGACCACTTAAAATAGTGTTTGCTCCAGACTCTAAAGAAATTTTGTGAAGGATATAGGGCTTGCCATTCCATTGTAAGGAAGCCCAGCCTGGGGTGAGTTAATGAATTATCAATGTGTAGTAGAGGCCAGAGTATTCCATGGGTACTTAGCAAATTGAGTTTTGCTTTAAACTGAGTTGTATTAGCAAATATTTTTTTTTCTATGAGTTAAGAAATACATAAGTGTATGTTGCTCAAAAAAACATTAAAAAGGAAATATTTAATAAGCGCTTTAATAAAACATATAAGCATTCTCCAAATCCAATGAGCACATATAAAAGGATCAAGGAATGCAAATATTACTTATATATTTATGATCAGAGTCAGCATTAAGATTAAGCATTAGATTTGACACTGAATTGTGTCAAATTGTGTCTTAAGTCAGCATTAAGATTTGACACTGAATTGTGGCTAAAATGTTTTTCATAATTTTTCATATTCATACAATAACCACATTTGTTTTCGTAAACTTTCCTCTATTAACTTATGCTCAATCTTAGAAGAGTATACGAGTAATGCAGAAAGCGTATTTGAGATAAAAGGATGCGGAGTGTCACTCTCATTCCTCTTCATCAGTGGATTCTTCAGTAACAGAGTCAGTTGGTCACATCCAACATCCCAGGTCCTCTGCAGTTGTAGCTTGGTTTCAGGCTTCCTACTTTGGCTTCAAGATATTTAAGACCCACTAGATGCCCAGTTTTTTTTTTTAGTTTTTTTGTAACAGAATTGTCATTTTCTAAATGCAAGTATAAGTGAAGGAAGAAGATTAAGAATGAACTGGCCTATTTGGGCTGCAGAGAAACCGGGCTCTGTAAGTAATTGCTCTGTGCAAATCATGAAACTTCTCCATGTCTGTTTCAACATTTTGTGCAGAGAAGATTATCAAACTTGCAAGACAATGAATAGTTATGGGTACAAATGCAAGAGTACTTTGAAATTATTATATAATTATTATTTATTTAATGTTAGTGAAGTATGGAATGAATACATTGAGTAAATAAATGGATTTTCATAAAATTTTCTGAAAATAGAAAATAAATAAATTATGGCTTCATCGAACATTGTGACTATTAAGTGAATAGACACACAGTACTTGGACTTTGGAGTCAAGCCTGCCTGCATTCAGTCTTCATCTCGGCACTGCCCCACTATTGCGATGGACCAGCTACCAATCCTCTCCAAGCTGTTTGTCTCAGTTTATAAAAGTGTGAAGGTAATAATACCTAGATCATGGAGGAAATGCATGTTCTTAGTGGTCTTAACATTAAACATATGTTAGATCCCTGATGGTATGAAGTGAAAACATGATTAGCCTTTCCTCTATTTCAGAGAAATAAAGGTAAACATGGGGTATGTGGGGAGAGGAAGCAAGTCTCAAATATAACCTTAGGGAAAAAAAGAGAGATATCAGTGGGGTTTCTTTGGCTATATACCTTTGAAAATTATTAATCATGTCATTCTAAGATTAATGATGAAAACTTGAATTCTTTGCTAAAACATTTCATTCTATACAATGCAAAAATGAGGATGACAGGAAAAGTGTGCAAAAAAGTCAAACTGTTTTTGGAAATATGGTGGGCTGCATAACCAGGGAAAAGCAACAGCAATGATAATATTCTGTGATAAAATAAGCAAACAGATAAAAACAGTAATTCTTTTAAAATCTTTGTGCTTTGGGGGAAAGTAAAGATATTCTTATAGACCAAAAACAGAGTGTGACTCAA
Source organism: Callospermophilus lateralis (assembly GCF_048772815.1). Classification (NCBI taxonomy): domain Eukaryota; kingdom Metazoa; phylum Chordata; class Mammalia; order Rodentia; family Sciuridae; genus Callospermophilus; species Callospermophilus lateralis. Next base: position 104,545,956 of record NC_135308.1, read on the forward strand.
ACCCTGGTATAGAGTGGGAAAGCAACTGGCTTGAGGGAACTTGCCCATCACTGGTGACATAGAGCTCTTGTTTTTACACTCACCTGAGGGGGAGGAGACAAAAACAACAGCCCAGGTAAGGTATGTTGTAGAATCAGAAATAGTCCAGAGGAGGCCAGGAACCCCGAAAAGCTAGACTCTCAGTGAATCCATTAACTGTAAATAAAAATGCCCTAAAGAGTAAGGCACCTTGGAAACTTGATTGTCTTCTCTTAAGTTCTAGAGAGAGGAATAACTAAAGTCTCCACTGAGAATTTCTAACCATAAACTCTTCCTCCAGCGTGTTGAAGACCAACATTCTCACCACAAAATGATCTCAGGTTGGAAGTATCCTTAGCCTTTCACAAAATCAGGCATTTTTTCTCTCAGGGTGCCAAAATTAACAAATTAACATTAACAAATCGATCTTTAAAACGTCTCCTTAAATAAAGTGATGATACACATGATTGCATAATAAAAAATTATATGGCACTCAAGGAAACACATATTATTAGAAATAATAGTAAATACAACTAACAGAATTAAATCCACACAGATCATAGATATTAGAATGATCCAAATGGAATATAAAATAATCTGGTAAGGAATATATGTAAATTAAGAGGACTTTGAAAGTAAAATGAGGAATAAAATACTAGTCATTTGAAAATGACCTAAAAAGAACCTTTAGAAATTAATATTTAAAATGATTAAAAAGAAATGTTCAGTTTGGGGTTTAAAGAGCATATTGCACAAAATAATTAATTAGTAAAGTATAATACACTTTAAATTATATTTTTCCAGATTGATGCACAGAAAAATCGAAAATATTTAATAGAAGGTAACACACACAAATGGCAAAACTCTATTTTGCATTTAATCAAAATTTTTGAAGGTGAAAATACAATGGGGAGAAGCAATATTTGAAAAAAAATTGATTTATAATTTTTCCTAATTATCAAAATGTATGAATCTTCAAATTTGAGAATCACAACAAATTTAAAACAAAAATACTCATTTCCAGACACATGAGAGTAAAACTACCATCAAAGTAAAATTAATCCCAAAGTGTCAGAGACAAAACAAGTATGACAGTGACAACTGATTTCTGACTAGCAACAATGGAGACTAGGAGAACAGTACCTTCCAGGTACTAAAAGAAAATTTTCTTACAACAGAATTCCCCAGAGACACTGTTTTATAAGGGGAAGAGCCAAACACATATTTTCAAGAAAAATAAAAGTCAACTTTACCTCTAACAGACCCTCACTGACGAAAATTTTCAAGTTGACATTACAGTTAATACAAAGGAAAAAACATTAATAAGGCAATCCAAGATGCAAGATGGAATTTGTGGGTACTGTATGTTTAATATGCTTTTAAATATAAATGAACGTTAGCTATATTAAACATTAACTATAGTAAATGAGTTATTCCTTAAAAATATCTAAGTATTAATAACCAGACAGTATTGAAATTTTGGAAAAATTTACATGTAAGTTTACGTCATGAGCAAGCTATGCCACTAACATAGACCAAATATGTTTGTGTCTTTTTCCAATATCAAAGTTTATTGAATAATAATAAATTCACAAGTTATACCATTTTTAGCAGCTGCATCACTAAATACTTGTGGGTTACCTGATAGGCTGGGCAATCACAAGTTCTTTTATTCCATACTTTACTACTAATATCTATAACATTCAAATCACACTTCCCACTTTATACAAACACACACACACACACACACACACACACACACACACACATTACAGAAGGCTAAGAAAGGGTTATAGTGGCCACAGGTGTTCACAGACTGAACTGAGAACAAATGCAGAGAGCAGATACTAATGCAAGTCACTGGAGGTTGTCAGAGAAGATTAGATACCAGGTGAAGAACTTGCTTAGGATACAGAGCTGTTAGAGTGCAGAACTTATTCTAGGCCAGTGTATAATGGACAGCAGTGTGAGAGCATCAACATGGAGTGTCAACTTGATGTCTTGGCTTGGAGTGGGCCATGTGTAATCATGGGCAGGAGAAACCATGTTATTCTGAAGCCTGGAGGGACAGAAACCACAGGTCTCTTGCTGTGTTTTTCTGGGCATGGTTCATGATGAATGACAAGGTGATAGGGTCATTGAGCTACCATGTCCAGTCCTGGAGTGATCCTCCTTTGGGGTGTCTTAGGAAGGTGTTGTTTCATTTGGTGGTTCATATGTTTGATAAGTTATGCGCTTGGTATTTCTGATATGGGATTGTTACTCCCATGCATCCATGTCCTCTGATTAATTCAGTAAGTTCACAGACAGTCATTTTTATTAGTATGATTAATTTATTTATCAGTTTATGCCTTGTGGTTGTTAGGCAGATGGTGGATGTTTACTTGTACAGTGTGTGTAGATTAACTCTACCTTAGCACTTGTACTCAAAATGGAATAACTTACAGAAAACTACTACTTTATAAAATGGAATAACAGGATTAGGCACAGTCTAAGAATTACTGTTCTCTATCTCAGGGAGTAACACAGAGCCGGGGACAGTTTGCTCTGTAGAGTTTGGAAGGTGTTATTAGAGTTCAGTCATTGTGAGGTTTTTGTTGTTCATTTTGAGTGAAGTGGTGATATAGATTAGTTATTAGATTTTGCTAATTTGAGAAGGCAAAGTAAAACTTTCAAGTAATCTTCATTGTGATTAGAAATAAAATAATATTCAAGACAATACAGAATAAATGCAAATAAAAATTCAATCTATCTGAAAAAAAAAAGACAAAAGTGAAGGAAAAGAAGTCAGCAAGAGATTCTATACAATGAAGGGGTAAAATTGGTTATTTTAGTTAAGCCAAATCAATGAGACTGTTCTTTTAAGGGACAAAAACTGTCAGATTAGCTTAAAACATTTCCTTCTATGTGCTGTTTTAATTATGTATTGTTGCCTAACAAACAAACTCAGCAGCTTAAAAAGATGTGTTTGCTAGCTCACAGTTCTGGAGGTCAGGAGTTCACTTGGGCTCCTCTGCATTCTCTACTTAGGATCTCAAAAGTCTGAAACCAAAGCATTCTCCAGACTGGGCTCTTGGAGAACCTGAGGAAGAATCTACCTCAAAGTTGATTCAGGTTGTTAGTAGAATGCAATTTCTTTTGAACTGGGCTTAGGTCCCTGTTTGCTTGATGACTGTTAACGCTGGCTACTCTAGGTCCATTCAAATGGTCTCTTCCATGTCAGCAAAGGAGAGCATCACTTGCATTGAATCCTTCTCAAGTTTCAAATGTCTTTGTCTTCTACTGCTTTGAAGTGGCTCATGTGATTAAATTAGGCCCACTCAAAAATCTTTCTACCATAGGAAATAGCAATCAATAGGACATAACTCATTACAGTCATAGGTTCCACCCAGACCCAGAGAAGGCCAAGGGCCACTGCAGGTCATTCTTAGAATTCTGCCATGCTGTTTTCAGAGTCATGCCAGAACATAAAGAAACAGAAAAGTTCTAAGTAAAAGACTGAAAAACATACCAGGAAAACACTCTCTAAAAAAAGCTGATATCTAGCAAGATGGACTTTTGTGGGGAAGCAAAATATTTTTAGGATTAAATAGGGTGAACATATAATGAAGGTATAACAATTTAAACTTATAAGAACCATTAACATATTTTTTAAATTTATAAAGACTAAATTGAATAAAATAATTTGGTAATTGAAAAGTCTAACATTATTATGCTTATGGTTCAAAATTTTTAAAAAAATCTCTGAAAATGAATATAATATATAAGGAAATAAAGATATGAAGAGAACTTAGTATAATAAAAATTAAGTACTACCAGAGGGTTATGATATCCAAAATTTGTTTTTCAAAATCTTATAAAACTAGCAAATATTTATAAAATTAATTAAGATTAAAAGGAAAAAGAAGTAAGCAAACCACATGAAAAATAAAAAAAAATTAAAAATATGCATCAGGAATCAAAGGTACAAATATTTGATTCAGTATAGATAAATAAATCTAAGGAAACTAATATTGAATGATAAAAACCAGATGCAGGAAAATGATACTATATTATTCTGCTTAATTACAAACATGCCAAAAATATATATGTAAACAACTTATTTTATTTCATTTATAGATACAGCAAGATGGGGTAAAACCACAGTGGAAAACAAAGGAACAGGATTAGTAAATACAACATTTAGATTAGTGGTTTCCTTTGATGAAGGTAGGGAGGATAATGACTGGGGACAAGTACAGGAAGGGCCTTTTGTTCCCCTTTTGTCAAGGCAGGCTGTACAAACTTGCTTTCTATCTATTCCTATTTTTTTATAGCTTGCATATGTATGATATGTATATATATCAAACTTAATAATTCTAGTGAAAACATCTTGAATTTTTAGCTATCACTGATATAGTAACTAAACAACAGAGCAACAACAACAACAATAATAGCAACAACAAAAAGCTTGATTAAAGCACTTTTATTTGGTGTAATTTTTAAAATATGCCCTAAAACCCAATATTTCAATTTTACTTGAAATGCAAAAAATACAAATAGCTGGATTTATTTTCAGACACTAAATGTTGATACAAAGTATTTCTTTTTACGAAAATATGCTTTCAGGTTATAATTTTTGATTTTCTAAGCTTGCTACTATGTCATTGTGTCACAGGTACACCTGTCTTCAGTGGTCATAAAACAGAAACAATGCTTGCTTAAACTTAGAGACCATGTTACTTCATCATTGCCTTACTTTATAATTTCTCAAATTCTGAAGTCGTTGTGGTTATGTCAGATGGTTGACTTACCAGTCTTTTTGGACTTACCATTTTTGACTTTAGGAATATCAAATCAGTTGAACTTCTTCTCCCACACTGGCCCACAGTTTTGGATTCTTTACCCCATAGAGCAGGCTGAACCATCCTGATAAATGATAATTATATAAGCAGTATGGAAGGGTACCAAGTGGTGCTGGGCCTGGGAGACTGAGTTAGGGTTTTGGACACTATCATTAGGGGTAGCATGTGTTAGGCAATTCATTTAGAAAACTGGAGTGCTGGGCATCCTTTTTCTGTCCCAAGGGCTCCATCTTGAATATTTCTTCTCATAATTACTTGTCTGAAAACACCCTTTACTTTTCTTCCAGTTGGCCTTCTATTCATATATTAAGTTAGAAAGCCATCATATGATAGTGTCTTTTGTGTAATTATTTTTTCAATATATGTTAACAAAACAGAGCAGGTGTGCATACTGAAAAGTATTCCTTCTTTCAGGAAAAAAACAAAAATAAATGCCCAACTATGTAATATTGGGCTATTGTTATTTTATAATTTATACCACAATGGGGAATAGCATGTCAAAAGATGCCATAAATATTTTTTCTGCTTACTTTTTCTCAGCAAACTAGTAGTCATTCTCATTTTTTTCCTATTCATTCTAAATTATAATTCAGTGTGGTAGAAAGCAAATTGCACTGGAGCATATCATATTTATTTTGTATTTGTTAACACACTGTTTGAAACTCTGCAGAACTTTTTGATTGTGTATATTTTGATGTTCAGGTGATTCAGGTGTCTTTCTCTAAATGATTCTATATTCTGAGACATGCCCAATTTCCTTAGTTAATAATAAAACAGTCCATGATGCATTGTAAATCAGTAGGGATCTAGCAATAAGGTGCAATACATCACAAAAGCAGTGCAGGTTATCATTGGAGATAATAAGCAAGTGCATTAATATTCATGCCTTATGAAATCCTGGTTGTGCTTCTGAAAAGCTGTAGAATACATTCCAGGTTTAATGCTCACTAGTAGATGTTTGCCAGTGATTTTCCGATACTCTTGTAGCAATTCATTCAAGGCATCACTGGGTAATTTAGGAAACTTTAATCCATGGTTTCCATTTACTTAATTGCATACTCAGCTAATGTTTCTCAGTGAGTATGCGTAATTCTTTCTGGTTGGACCTTGGGTTTTTCTTTGTCTCAGCTGGAAGTGCTGTTGTATAAGAATGATCATATATGCATGTTTGTATGTGATGTGGTGTGTGTGGTGGGATCTGGGAGGGCAGAACAAAAGGGAAAATAAGTGGGTGCATAGAAAAATACAAAACAGAGCCATCACATAAAGATGCACAGACTGAGCGCTGTACAATCCCAGAGGCCACATTCACCATAACTCACCATCCCCCTCCCGAGTTGTACAATATAATGACACTGCAAATAATGCATACAGAAGCATACTACCATTTTTTAAAATTTATGATTAATACATATCCTTATTTAGTTCTTCTATAAATAATTCACAATCAAAGAGATACATTGTTCAGTTGGATAATGTAAGTAGTCATGCCTCTTAGGCTTGATATCCCTCTTGTTCAAAATCATATTTGGTTTCTTTATTTTGCTAGCAGTCAAGAAAGACTGTATATACTTCTTTTGACACCTTAACATCTCCTTTCCAGGCATAGAAGAAACAAGGTCAGGAGGAAAATGAATGCTCTATTGTACATGTACCACTGTCAGTAGTACAATCACTGCTACCACCTCCATAACCATCATCCCTTTAGTAATTGCCAAGGAGACATTAAATGGGGACAGTAAAGGAGCTCCTTGGAGATGCCATTTGTCCAAGCCTTCCCCACTTATCTACTTTGCATTTCGTGCTTCTCTTGATTCCCTTTTATTCATACAGTCCATCTATTTATTTATTCATTCATTCAGTCAGTCAATAGATATTTACTGACATCCTATAACTACTAGATTTTCCACTAGTTAATGGGGATCGAGTATGAACAAAACAGATAAAATCCTTGCAGTAATGGAGCATTTTCAGGGTTAATTCTTCCACTTATGATGTCTTGCATTTTATAGAATTTCCCATTATGTTCAGGGTTTATTTAGCCAGAATTAGGATCTTTTGCTTCCTCTATATTTTGTAGGAAGGATTTAAATATTAGCAGTTTTTTATGCATGGGGCTGGAATTTTAGGATTACATTGAAGTTTCCTTAACACAATCTTTTAGAAATATCTCAATTTATGTGAGGCCTCTTGAACTACGATTTAATGATGAGAATATGTTTGTAACAGAAGATGACATATTCCATATACAAAGCTGGGATCCCCAACAAGACAGCAAAACAAACTGCAAAAAATTGTACTTGTGATGACAATGTTGGGTTTGTTATTGTTGCAGCCACTCCATATAAACAAGATAGACCCATGCCCAAATTTTGTTCGGGTGTTGAGACGAATGATGTCACACTATACCAATAGGAAATCAGAAAATTCTTTCTTCAGCACAATAGCTTCCATGCAGGTCTGAACATGGCTCAAGAGACAAAAAAGTTGTGGAATTTTTATGGTGCATATGGGGAGAAATCTAGAAAGAAGTTTCTATATATGGTATGAATTTCCTGTTGGTGCCAAAGAAAGAAGCCTCAAAGTTTCCTTATCAGCTTTCCCAGATATGGTTAGAAGGGGAAGAAAGAGAAATGAGGCTTAAAAGTTGTAAGCAATCAGATATCCCCTGCCCCCTAAAAGCATTTAGTCTCTGTGCTACAGTTATGATGGTGTTGGAAGGAATTTTGAGAGATAGTTTAAATGCAGACTTCATGTCTACATACTTAGAAGCAGGGAAGTAAAATCACAATTTTAAAAAATATTGGAGCCCTGCTCTCCACTTCTCCTCCTCTCCAGTTAGGCAAATTTCCTGGTTTGTGACCAATGGTATGTAGCTTATGGTCAGTGCTCATGTTATTCATAATGATATGCTGTCTTTCCTCTTGGCCTGGGTGTGTGAAGATGCTCTCATTTTGATGTTGATTTTAACTATTATAAATCAATATTTCCTGAATCATCATCTTTGGGAAGGAAAAAGTCCTTGTAAGGTCTGCTCTTACAAATTAAAGGGAATCCTGTAACTTCCCATTCTATTTCTGAATTAGCCACCATAAGGAATTTCAAAGTATGTGCCAAAATATGAGTTCTCTGATATTGAAAGTTTGGCTTTAATTTTCTTTACATGCTTACAAATATTACCTTGTAATTTTATCTAAAGAGTTTTTCTAAAATGGATGTGTACCATAATATTATGGTTATTAATATAAAACAACAACAATCTCAATGAAATTCGGATAAAAGTGTAAGCAACAAAATCCAGGAAGAGAGTATTTTGTGATGGAACAATAATTCACTAATTATCTCAGTTTTCTGAGGTGGATAAGGACCTAAAAGAAAATATTCACAATGATAACACTCTAAGATCATTCCACAAACATTTAAAAGATAATTATAGAAGTCTATAAAAATTGTGTATAGCTGGTGCTATATTTTTCTGCAGTTTTCAAGAGATGGGAGACACTACCGACCTGGGGCCACTAGAGTATGCCAATTAACATTTGTGGAAATTCCAATTTGATCATTATTTTTCTAGTTTTCTCTCTGCATTTCTTTCTTGGGTCTGCCATCTCATTTGTCTATTATCTTTATGAGATGAGATGAACACTCCACCTACTAAACGCTATTATAGAACTCTTAGCATTCCATTCAGTAGCTACTTTTTATTTTTATTTGTGTGTTGTCAGATAAACTAACTAAATGTTTATGTAACCACAGAAGCTAAATATGTGGCGAAGCTTTCCTTCAAAATTCTCTCTCCAAAAAACTGAAATGGCCTATGTTCAAATTCCTACAGGATCTCATATTGTAAATTATATTTTGAAAAAAAAGTCATATTAGGGGAAGACATTAATAAAAAATGTAGCTAATTTTAAAAGTAGAAAAACATTACAGAGATGTAGTAATTATTTTTGGTGGTATTACCTCAAAATTGCCAAAAAAATATCATTATACATAAGCTTCTGATTGTTAATTTTAAACAGTACTACAGAATTTTATTTTAAAATAGGGAGTTTTTGGTAGTCAAACAAAAGAAAACCAAGCACCAAAATAAAGAACACTAGTTTTACCTTTTAAGTGAGACTAAATGACATCTCTCTTAAGCGCAATCCATTATGGGAGATTGTCAAATACAGTCAACCACATTTCAAGGCAATGTTAAGAGGAGACATGTTGGTGCCCATCAAAGGCAATGTTGACAGAGGATAGTTCTCCCAGGTAGGTGCTGGGGTGTGCTGAGGAGGGGTGTGCTGGCTGAAAATGGGCCTTGCTACCCCTCAACATGAACCTCTTGCAGAGAGCAAGTCCAGGAAAAACTGACATCATTCAATGGCAATCAGTCCCCAAAGAAGCAATGTAAGGATTTCATTACTAGGAATAAAAAGAAGAAGAAAATAACAGGGAAATTCAACAGCGGTTGAAAAATCCTCCACTAGAAAAATGTTACCACAGAGTGAAGAAAAAGGGTGACCCAAAACATCCCCGTGACTTAGAAAACTATTAGTGAAATAATTGTCTTTACAATATAAGTTTTAAAAAAATGTTCCCAGATATTATGGTGTGGGAAGGTAAAACAAGAGATGGTAGGCTCAGTGAAAAAAATGTTGAAATGAAAAAAAAAACTGAGAAAATAATAGTCAAAATGGAATTTTCACAAATGTTAATTGATATACCTCAAAGTCCATAGTATGGGTCAGGACTGAATGAGCAAAATTAAAGGTAAAAAGAAAGTAGATATAGAAGACAGAGAAAACCAGCATAGGCATAGCTGTTGTCCCTAAATTATAGAATTACAATAATAAAAAAGAAAAATAATTATTAATAATAGGATTCTAGAAAGACTTAAAAGAATAAAAGAAAATTTTAATCACCAGAAAAAGGTGATTTTTCCTTTATTATGAAAGGGAAAATCATGCCCAGAAAAATAACAGAGTAATCAATAAACTTAGCAAAATTATTATACTCAAAATAAAAAAAATTGGGGTATCCAAGCAAGATAACCAAATCACCATTAAATATGGAAAATAATAATAATAATACCAATTTCCAGTTTTCTTCCTGGCATCACTCAATCTTAAAACTGTGAAGCAATGCCTGAAATTCCTAAGGGCAAATGTGTGAGCCCAATAATTTTGTATTCATCCTACCCACTGGTCAACTGTAGAAAAAATAAACAACTTGTCTGAAGGCAGCATTTTTCTCATACACCTTCCTGAAGAATTTATTAGGAATGAGGTTCAGGCACTAGAAAAAACTCTTGCTGAAGTATTGGGAAAGATCATTGAGGCAATTTAATTGTAGGACTAATGTTAAAAGAAATATGCGATGTAGAATATTCTTAAACCCTAACAATATAGCAATGACATATGGTACAAAAATGTATTTTTATTTGTTCATCTTTTATAGATGAGGGGAGAAGAGATCATTTAAAGATGATAAATAAAATGGAGATATATTCAAAGAGTCAAAAACTTAATAGGAAAATAATACAATAAATAAAAGAGAATGGTAGAGGGGAAGAAAACAGAGGAAGAGGAAACAGAAATATAACTCCTGCTAATAATACTGCATGCTCCCAGATGGCGAATTAGAACTTGAGGTACAAAGAGGTTAATTATCTTGCCTTAAATCAAAAACTGGGGAAATGAAGAAGTTTCTATTAGAACCCAGGCTGGCAAATGGTACACAGAACAGTTCATTAGGTTTGTGACTTTGCTATTACATAATCTCACTGGCTTCTCTCTCTTCATTGGTGAAAGGTGGAAAATAATGACTTAGAGTTGCTGCGACAATTAACAGGGAGAGCACACCCCTAAGAGTTGGTAATCCATGAAGCTCTATGGTGAATGGAAGGCATGTCTGTCACCAGTGCTGTTTTCACACTGTCACTGTTGCCACAGCATCTTTCAGGCCCGCCTCACAGAGGAGCAAAGATTTCAATTAGGTGCCTGTAGAGATAAATTGTTTTTACAATCCTTTACTGACTTTTAAACCTCAAAATGGATTTTCTTGCTCAGACTGAACAATATCAATCCCCTAAAAGAGCTTATATGCTGAGAAAGACCGCCTAACAAAGCATGATGTGGTAAGTGCCACAGTGAGGCTCTGTGCTGCGTGCAGACAGGAGCGGGGAAGGGAAGGATGGTGAGATTCAACGAGTGAAACAAATTTCTCTCTGCATAGAAAGAAAGACCTGCAATTTCACATTCTAATATCTCCCTTTGGGAGAAGCATCGACAGGTTTGTGTTGTATTTATACTACACAGCAACCTTTTTAAAATCGCCTTCAGCCTCTCTTTCCTGCATCTTTTCCCACAAAGATTGTCCTTGACCAACATAAGAAATGAATTTGATTTCTCTAATGCAGAAGGTAATTGGATTTTCCTTTATTGAATGCATCCCTTAATGACTGTCTCTGTAACTGCCAATTTAGCTGCAAGTGACCTGACATTGATCTTATGATATGACTTAAAATAAAGAGTTGGAGCTGGGGTGAAAAAGATCAGCTGCCTGCCATCAGAAAGAATGAGTCTTGGCCCTGTCTTGCCATTTTCCTGAGAAAATGCTTTATCCTTGATGTCATTTTCACAAAACATGCTGCTGTAATAATTGGTCATACAGCAGCAGATTGCCTCCTTCTAGAAAGTATGATAAGTACTTCCCAGAAAGTGCCCTGGAGAAAACACTGAAAACGGAATAAAACCTACCCAGTAATCATTTTGTTCTCTGAAAATATTTATTATCATGCAAACTCTTTCAGGAATAGAATAAATATTGCTGAACAGAATGCATTAAATCTTTAACAAATTTGGTCAAACATAAAATATTTATTAAGTATTTATTTACTTAACCTTGAGGTTTTAGTAAAATATTTGACACAAGAACTTTTGTCCAAGGTTATAAAAAAGCAGTGGCTGAAATTGTTGTATTTGAAAGAATAACAATTCTTTCCTCAAGGGAAGTTATAAGACTCTTTTATGCCCCCCAAATGTATAAGATTTAAATTTCTCTACTTTCATCTTTATTTACTTTCTAGTAATAATATAGTTCACTGAACTCATGGTTAATCTTTATTCTATTGTCTTCCCTTTCTCATTTTGATAAATATCATGAATCACTTTAGGAGGAAAATGCAATCCATGGACATTAATCCGAGTGAGAAAATGAAATACTATAATTTTAAAGAATCAAGAAGAAATTATAGATAAAGAAAATAATGCATAAACTAGATGATTTTAAAAACAAGTAAAGCAAGTGTTTTTTCTTTTTAAATTATTATTAATATTAGTTGCATTTCATATTTATCAAAACAATTTACAAAGAAATTAACTGAGGGTTTATATTAAAATCATCTGTGATTCTTGAATGTTTTCAGATTCAATAATGAAGCATCAAGTAAAATTACTAGAGGACTGTTAGGCAGAACTGACATAAATCTGCATTGTTGCTCAGTGAATTACAGTGAACTAACTTTAGTTCTCATCAACAGAGATAATGTTGGGAACTCTGTTCTTAGAAATGACATTGAGAAAGAAAATAAATAAGAATCAAGCTGAAGTCTTTCCTGGAAACTGGGCTTCTTAGCCACCATTCTGATTGCTTCTTAGGAGAACATGGGGGGTATTGGCATTCCAGCGAATATTTTCAAGGGACAATTTTTTGGACACTGTGTGGCACAATAAGATGGGCTTGCTTGAGTAGCAATGGGAAACTCAGTACTATCCAAAGGTCACTGATCCAGAAAGATTCCCCATTGACTCACAATCTTCTGTCATAAGTGATTAAATCTCTCTTCTTTCAAGGCCATTTGTTGGAAGTTTCAATTACATGCAATGCTAAGACTTTAAGGGCAAGAGAAAAGTATGCTTTAATGGGTAATGAAAATTATTCATTACTCAATACAGTATACCTAATTTTGTATGAGTGTTTCTTTCTTTCTTTCTTTTTTTTTCCATTCTGGGGTGTGTGTGTGTGTGTGTGTGTGTGTGTGAGAGAGAGAGAGAGAGAGAGAGAGAGAGAGAGAGAGAGACACAGAGAGAGAGACAGAGAGAGAGACTGGGAATTTAACCAGGGTTACTACACCATTGAGCTAAATCTTCCACCCATTTTATTTTTATTTTGAGATAAGTTCTCACTAAGTTCCCAAGGCTGACCTCAAACTTGCAATCTCCCTGCCTCTGTATCCTGAGTTGCTTGGGTTATAAGAATATGCTACCATACCCAGCGCAGTTTTCTTAATTTTGAATCTTTTTGTGTGTTTGAATTTGAACATTATTAATAGAAATCACAGCTAATGAAATAAGGTTTTCATTTCTTGAAGGGAGGACAGATTCTATGGGAAAAGGAGGAGAGTGGTGTGTGTGTGTGTGTGTGTGTGTGTGTGTGTGTGTGTGTGTATGCATAGACAAACATATTTTCATCATTTTTCTTTTTAAAAAAAGAAGAAAATTCACCTTCCACTGACATAAGACTTTTAAAATACTTTCATAATAGGTTACCTGTTTATGATATATTGGGCATTTGCAGAAACGATTAATATGTGATTTGACTAATGAGCAATTTACTTTGTTAATGGGTCTTTAAAAACAAGCATTTATATCCTAATTCATTTTGTCATTTCTTCTTTAAGTAAATGCTTAATTCTATTATATAAAAGACTCTATAGTCATTAGAAAGGAGATAAAGTTAAATCATCTTTAGAGATTTTAAAGTGTACTAGAGAGAGAAAAAATATGCACATAAGTAAATAAAATAGAAGATGAAACATGATATATGACATGAGAAGTGTGTATCAAGAACTGCAGGTGTCTGTCAGCAGAGAAAAGTGAAGATATCATGGTGGTAACAGGACTTGACGTAGACCTCAGAGGATGGGCACCGTCTCTGCATGTGGGAAGAGAGGAGGAATATTTTTGGAAGAAGGCATAAAATTGTGGATGGGAGAATGCTAGCTAATTAGAATAAACACAGCATCAAACTGAATATTAAACACTGTACTGCACATACAATTATATGATAAAAGGAAGAGAAAAAGAGAAGGTAATATTTTGACTAATAGTATAGCTAAAAATCTAGGCACATCAGGAAGTATTTGGATTTTGAAGTTTCTAATTTAGACAAATTTAAAAAGAATGTAGTGTTTATATGTTTGTTTCTATGGAGATATTGATATTTAAAGGTGGTTTATATCAAAGGTAATTTTAATTGACTTGTAAAAAATGGTCTCAATATTTGACATGCTGAATGACCTTATATGTGCTCATTCAGTATGTAAAGTCAAAAAAGCTATTAAATTTTTTAATTTAATGAAATATATTCTAATTTTTATCTCTTAACATATCCTAATGTTAAAATATGTACATATTCTATCTCACTAGAATGTAAATTATGGGCTGAATATTCAGATTGTGATTTCTGAAAGTGTTAAAGAAGTTCCTGTCATTGTTTCAGGTCACTGATATGATGCTGCAGGACAAACCCTATCCTGATTGGGGAAAATCTGCAAGAGCTTTCTGGAAGAAAGGAAATGTTAGGATCATTTTATTCTGGTAAGAAATTGTTTTATTTATATTCTTTGTTTCTGCCTTGCCTCATTCATAAAACCATGGGTAGGATGTAATCTTTTCCTAGGTATATAGAGTTCTATCTAGAGATGCTACCATGCCCAATTAAAATCATTATCCTAATTATTTGATGAGTTAATTTCTACTTATATACTGTTACATGTACACATTCATAAGGCAGAAGTTTTGCTAATACAGTGATGCATTACTTGACCAGAGGTAAGTATGTTTTTGACTTAGCAAAAACAAGCTGTAATTTTCATCAGTGAAATCTGATACATAAAACTAGCTCCTGTATACACCAAATTGCCCAGTATTTGAAAAAGTAATTCCAGGAAGGAAGGAACCTCTTTACAAATCATATCTGGCCCATTTGTGTTTCTTCTTCACATGATTTCCTTTTGTGCCTCATCATAATCATTGCAATTAAAAAGCAACCACTGTCTAATAGGATTTTGTTTTTGTAGAGTCACTATTATTTATGTGTATTTGGACACATTAAAATAGAAAAGATAGCTATCTCAAGACACAAAGAGGGGTGATTTCACCTGTCTGTGGGGTAACTCCAGCAGCACAGTGGTTCTGCCAGATATGTGAAAGTTATGTAAGCTAATGTTCAGAAGCAATGTGACTGATGATAGCTTGAGCTGGAAATTTCTAGCCTGTGCACCTGCCTTTTGAAATGGGAGAAGAAAAATCTGTTTATTCTTAGATTTAATTCTGTTTTCTTATTTGCTTTTTTAATATGAAAGCTACAAAAATCACGGTAATCTAGTGCTTGGGGGAAAATAAGTACTCTACATTATATTTTGTGCTTTGGCACTATCATTAAATTTTGTCAGGGATATATGACATTTTGAACTCAATTCTTAACAGATAAACAGAAGTGGGTTTTTCAATAATGTGAAAATGAATATAATCTTGTAAATGTTTATTCACACCTTGTCCATATAAGTCAAGAGTGGCCTATTTTTCTGGTGCCATTTAACCTTCGTATATTTTCCTGTTTGTTAACTCCTCATGTACCTTGTGTGAATAATATATAATAATTATAGTAAATATTTATTGAGGATATGTTTTGCTCCAAGCACTCGGCTAAAGACTTAACATTCTATATGTTTACTCATTTAATCCTGACAACCCTATAAAGTAGGTACTGTTATTTTAGGAATAGGTCTCTGATACCATTAATCATTGTAATAGCTTGCTTGGTGTGCAAATTTCCAAACATCTTGATTATTTTTAATTCTTGTGCTAAATAAAACCATGAGATTCTGGAATTTCTTGTACCCTATAGAATTCAATGCAGGGTTTGAAAAATCATAGTTTGAAAGGGGAGAGACTAATAGCATTTATGGACCATCTCTCTTAAAACAATACCTATTTACTATGTCTACACATATTCTGTATTAGTTAATATATCTTCAAAGTCAGCATCTTGATGACTGCTGCTACCACTTATCAAAGTCACCCATATAATATTTGCAAAGGTAAGCCATGAATATAGTAATTAGAAGGCTTCTGTGATTGTTGTCATTAGCTATTCTTAATCACAATTGCTATTTCAGAAGAGAGAAAATCATGCTAGATATTTCCTGAAGCACCCCAGTAAATTTTTCCTTGAACATTGTTACTCAGGCTTATATATCATCTGTCTCATACAAATGGGTTTCTTTCGAGCATGTATGATAACATACCCTCAATGGGTAAAGTGTAGTCTAAGTGGTTTCAAAAAATAATTATAGTCACTGGCAAATGGATAATATTCTCCAATGGAGAGCAAACAAAAATTCACACTTATTTTTATAGTCACTGTTTCTGTAAATTAATAAATAGATAATATATTTGAGAGTTTTTCATTGTTTTATTCAAAGTAGTATTTCAAATCATAAACAGCACAAAATAATTAAAGAAAAATATTTAAATTTCACTTTAAATATATTTTTCCATTTTTGTTTAGACTGTCTTGACAACAGTATTCATAATTTGAAAAAAAGGAAAATCTGACGCAACAGTTCAAAATGGGAATGATGTGAGAAGCAAAGACATCTTCCCTTTTGTTCATACTCTTTAGATAAAAGGGATTTAATGTACATAAAGGGCATTTGTTTTCTTTTTAATCTTAGGAGATAAAAATACAGAAATCATTGGCAAGACTCTAGATTCAGTTAAAGAAAGTATTTGCATACTACATGTCACCCACTCAAAAAGAGGTATTTTCTTTTGATTTTGCTCTAGTTAATAAAGAGAAATTAGTATGAAAAAAGTCTATTTTAGAGAAGAAATTTTGCAAAGAAAATCTTTCATGAGTTGCAGTGTGATTATGTGCAGCAGTTTGAACAACATTGCAGTTTGTTCGATATGCAATTTGTTATAGTGAATTTACCTCTTACCTATGTATAGCTGCTTTAACTCACAAGTGCCTGTCAGAAACTATATCATTTGCAACTGCAGAGGTGTTTTCTTTCTTGACTCTTAGTGTTAGATATCTCTACATTGAATGAAGTGCTTCAATTTATCTCTGTAGTTGTGCAAAGATGAAGCTGCTATAACACTGAGGGTTTCATACTGGGAGGAGACCTGATTATAGCTGCATTTGAAAATATTAAATGATAAAGAAGGAATATTCATAAATCTTTTCCAAAGCACTTTCACCAGCCCTTTTGACGATTAAATAGACAAAGATCTAAGAATCTAATCTTATGCAATTGCTCTTCTATTTTACAGAGGGACTAATAACTACCCGTTTTCACTGACTTATTTCTAACGTAAAGAAACACATAAACAAAGAACAAGTGATATGATACTCATGTTATCTTCTCTCTTCCTGTTTTTTTTTTTTTTTCTCCAGAGACATCATTGGTGTGCTTCTGATGGGAAGCATCTTGGGATGAGATTTCCCAAAGACTTGGTTTATTATTTTTTAAAATAAGAGACAATTTTTTTTTTATTAGTAGAGTGATTAGCAGAAGAAGAAATTGGAGGATCTATTGTTTCTCCAGACACATGAGAGGATTCTATTTTTCTTCTCCTACTGATTATATGCTTTGCTTTGACCGAGGAAAATGTTTACAAAAGTTCTTTGGTTGGTAGTTACTGTGGGTGCTTGGGTGTAGCTGAAAGAATGCAGAATAAATCAAGCATCCTTAACAACTCAGTGAGCATACAGTGTGAATGAATGTTAAACCTCTGAGATTGGGGGATTATTAGATATTGCAAATGAACAATATTTTCTCCTTTTAATATCATACTTTTAAATGTCTAGCAAAAGGCACTTAGTCACTTAATTTTGAGCAGATAAGAGTTTAACAAGAAACAGTTATTAGTTTAAGTTACATTACTCATGCTGTAGGAGTCTAATATGCTAATAAAAATATAATAAATAAAAACACCTAAGACTCAGGGAAAATGTCAGGCAGAATTTTAGGAACAACTCTGCTAATATCTGACTGTATAACCTGTATGACTACTTTAGATTTTGATTTCCTTTTAATTTTCTTTTCCTTTTCTTTCTTTTTTCATTTTTTGTAAAATGATACATAGTATTTATTATACTATGAAGGCTCTTTCAGCTCTAATATTTTCTATTGTAAGGCTAAAATGATGACCAGAAAATAATATTGTACTATTTTGCTCCAGAGGGAAAAATATGGACTGTAGAATGTAACTCATACAGAAAGGATTCTCTAAAACAACATGAACTTCTCAGTGAACTTCTCATGAATCCCTCACCAGAACTTTTATGCAAAACCTAGATAATCATCAATTAGGGATGCTATAGAAGGATTTTCATGTTAAATGGGACAAAAAGAAATTACTTTTAATTTTGTATCAAACTTGTAAATTCTGTGACTAAATTTTAACCAGAAAAGTGTTGCATATCTCCACTTCATAGTGGAGGAGGTACTAATTAAAATGCAATATACTCTGCACAATCCTTTCTCAACATGTCTCTTTAGGCCATTGTTCATCCTTGATTAAAAGGTACCTATGTAATTGAGGAAAAACAGAACAATTTTGGTCACAATTTGATAAATTTACCTAGTAAATTAGCTGTTGTAACTTTTAACATGGTACTAAGTTAGCAGGTTCTAATTGAAGTGTGCTGTTTTGGACCTTCTACCAGCAAGGTTCAAGGATATGCTTCAACTGATTTTCTCACTAGACATAAGAGTACTACATTTTGATAAAAAGATGATTGATGCTGTATTATTATGTTTTATTTTATGAAGATTTTCATCAAAAAATAAACTATATTTATGCTTGAGAGATTTAACTCTCAGTCCTATACTTATGCCTGAGCATTTACTCAACCCAGTGTTATTGTTGATTTAATATTGCTGAGTTAAGAATAAGCATGATTTTATTGACTTATTTAGATAAATACTTATTAAATGCTGAGTACAATGTAGAATAGTGTTTAGCAGTACAACCTTTCGAGCCACCTGCCTAGCTTTCAATTTTGGCTTCACTACTCAGTGCTCTATGTAGTAATTTCATTGTTGCCAGGACATGGCACTGTCCATGGTGCTGAGAATACAACTTTGAAAGAAAAAAAATAAGGACTTTGACAGAGTAATTTTCAGATCAATGAAAAATACACACACACACACACACACACAGACACAGACACACACACATTGAGAGAGATAGAGATAGAGATAGAGAGAGACAGAGAGAGAAAGAGAGAGAGAGAGAGAGAGAGAGAGAGAGAGAGAGAGAGAGAGAGAGAGGAGGGGTTGGGGGGCTATAGCTCAGTGGTAGAGCATGTACTTAGCACATGAGAGGCACTGGGTTTGAGCACCAGCACAATATAAAAATAAATAAATAAAATATAATGTGTCCATCTACAACTAAAAAAAGAAAAAGAAAAAGAAAAGGAGATACAGTATTAGCCATGGGAGTGGGTGCTGTGCTGTGGGGCTAAGCAAGATCCAGGTATTCTTTTGTAAAGCTGAAGTGTCATCTTAGGATAAGTAGGAGCCAGACAGGAGGAGACACAGGGATAGGTTAGATATCCCTATCATGGAAGAGGGAGAAATCAAGAGTAGCATTGAGTGTTTAGGCTTTAGCCACTCAATGAATGATTACACTGTTCACAGAGAGAGGAGGTATTGGTAAAGAAGTAAATCTTAGGTATGGGGCATAATGAACAACAGAATATGCTGAGCATGAGGTGACTTGTGGAAACATTCAATAAACAGGTCAAGTTATGATTAGGAGAGGAGCAATTGGAAACAGTGAGTGTAGCCCAAAGGCAAAAAAGGAGATTGAAAAGACATATATATATATATATATATATTTAGAAATGAATATTCCCAAGGAAAAAATTTACTTACTGGTTTTGCTACTTATTGATTTGCCTTATCCAAAGCATATCCATTTTTTTGTCAAAAAAACCTAAATTTGAATATTTACTGCATGAGCATTGAATTAAAACATCTATAATTTCTGTGGTGAAATTTGTTATTTGTGTAGTCCTCATTTTTTTGTAGGACGATTGAGAATAAATAGTGCATAAGATTTTAAACTAAAATTCCTTTACTAGTTTGAAGGAATATATTAAAGTAAAAATAATGATTAGCATTTTACATATTTCTACCTTTGTCATACTAATGTAAACAATAAAAATGTTTTATTTAACATGCCCTTAGGACATGGCACAGTGCCTAATACAGAGGACTTCATTGAAAAGAATAAAATGATAGATCATTTAAAAGCATTTTGACTTTGAAATTAACGGGTGCTTCATAAGATTCATAAAATTTGTAAGTTCTTTAATGAAAAACTTTAGGCATTTATTTTCAGTACTTTAAAAAATCAATTTGATCTTAAATTATGTCCTCTACTTACAAGTAGAAAGTCCATTAAAATACTGAGGTTTGTACAACTATAGTGCTACAAGATCGATCTCCTAATGACCCTGAAAATTTTTGTCTTAGAGATTATGTCTTCATTTCTTAAAGGTGAGTGAAGTTTAAAAGAAAAATAATGTTAATCCTAATTTGCTTAATTAAATAGGACCCCCTATTATAGGCCTTTATTCCAACTGCTAAAGTCTGGAATAGGTACATTGAGTCCAAGAATAATACTGGATTTATGGTTCATTAAAAGAAGATCCCCTTAATAAAGTCTTTGAGATACTGCATAGTTTCTATAGTAGTTGTTGGAGAATACAGTTATTCTCTTCAATCTTAAATTTGCTGGTTGAATGGAATACTCTTCTTTTCAAGGAGACCTCAGTCATATTTATTATGTTTCTAAAATACAGGTTGTGTTTTCAAAGGTCCCTGAGTTAATACATAATAGTATAAATGCATGAATTTAAAATAAAAACAATAAATTTCAGAAGAGAGAAAGCAATATTTAAGTTTGGATAGCCACTTGACCCATTTCAGCAGTACAGGAAACCTCTGCCTATGTTTTCATTCTTTTCCATAATTTATGCCCTGATCTCTTCTATTGTTTCTTATAGTCTAACAATGCTAGTCTTCCACACAAAATAAAACTTCAAATATTACTATAACTTGAACTGTTAGAAAGTGCAGATATTTTCACTCTTGCTATTTACTCACATCTTCCAGTGTCTAAGTGAAATACTTTGAGGTATGTATCTTCATTTTGCAAATATTTACTGTGACCACTAGGCAAGTTCCTTATTGAGAAAAATGTTATTATAACAATAATGTCTTTTGCTGGCATAAGAGTCTTCCTTTTTAAAAAAATGTTTAGTTTTGTGTTTTTCGATTAAGATCTGCTTGTTTAAATTAAGATTTTTCTGCTCAGGGGAGAATTGCATCAGAGTAGTTGTCATCCTTTGTTTAATTCATCTGGATCATATGTGTCCATCAGCTATTTGGCAAATTTAGTGGGAGAACAATAAATGTTCTGAAGATACAGCTGGTTGCTTAGGGCCTATGACTCACAATGGTTCAGCTCTGGTTCTGAGATTGGCAATCCATATGCTCAATTTTGTGCTACATTAGTCATTGTTGGAAAGTTAGAATTGATTGGTTTTCAAATTAGAACTGCTATTAACTAATATTCTGGTGTCCTCTACAAGGCAACTCATTTACTGTGATCAGGTGCAGATAAATCATTATTTGTTTTGTGAGTCAGGGATTAAAATTAAGAGAGGTACAGAGTGCAGAGGAAGGTTTATCCAGGACATGTTATGGCTGGTGACAGTACCCATCAATGATCAGTCTTTCTGGGATCAGATGGTTGCCATCACCCAGATTTAGTATGCATTTCCCACAACAGTGGTGGTTATATAACGTCCATTCTTGTTTTTAGAATATCATGTTCCTACATTTTCACCACTGGTCACAGTTCCCTCTGTGAGTGCCTTCTGTCTTTAAAAGAAGTGATAATACATTAACTGTGTTGAATACAGAGATGCTTTGATACTTGTTTTTTACCTAGGAAGTTTTATGACAAAGCAGAGGTAAATTCTATTTAAGGCAGGTGTCACAAATCAGATGAGTCACTCTGTAATTTATTATTATGAAGCTTAAATAAAAACTGTTTATAATACCTGGCATATGAGTGATTCACATATCAGAAACCAAACACAAAACAACGTTTTCATGTATAAACTAGGAGAGCTTTTATGAGTCAGAGAAAAGGGCAAGCTTGCCTTGTTTATTCATTTGTAATTATATATGTTGATGGTGTTAAGCATTATACCTGTCA
Source organism: Callospermophilus lateralis (assembly GCF_048772815.1). Lineage (NCBI taxonomy): Eukaryota > Metazoa > Chordata > Mammalia > Rodentia > Sciuridae > Callospermophilus > Callospermophilus lateralis. The sequence continues at coordinate 104,568,115 of NC_135308.1, forward strand.
AGCAACACTGAACAAGAGCACATACCCTGTGAACAAAGATGCAAAAGTCCTCAAAAATACCTAGGAAACCTAACACAGCAGCACATTAAAAGGATCATGTGCCATAACCAAGTGGGATTGATTCCTGGGCAGTAAGGATGGTTCAACATATGCAAATTAATCAATGTAATTACAACACATTAACAGAATGAAGGAAAGTCACATGATCGTCACAGATGCAGGAAAAGCATCTGATTAAATTTAACACCTTTTTCATGAAAATATTCTTAACAAACTAAGTATAGAAGGAATGTACTTCAACATAACAAAGACCATTTATGAAAAACCCTTAACCAACATCATATTTAACAGTGAAAAACTGAAAGATTTTCTTCTAAACCAGGCAAGGATGCCCATTCTTCACACTTGTATTCAATATATTATTGGGAAATCCAAGCCAGAGCAATTGAACAAGAAAAACAGAAACAAAAAAAGAAATCAGGATTGTTTTATTTAGACATAGACATTTAACCTGTCAGTCATATCAGACATATCAACTACCAGTCATTATTACCTCTCTATTGAAATATTCTATAATCCTGTTCCAGAACAAATGCCATTTAGTGAATGCTTTGTGTCTCCAGTACTGGGTTCTTCATAGTCACTGTTTCATTTAATCTTCACTACTACCCTACAAGGTACATACTGCTACTAGCTGTATTTTAAGAACAAAAACCTTTGACTGAGGTTGCACAGCTGGTGATCAACAAAGCTGAGAGTTGAGTGATGGCAAGTTGATCTCAAAGCCTGCAAATACTACAGGGAACAGCTTCATTTATTTAACACCTTCAACCATTATTGTTCATATTTTAAATGTGTATGTTCACTATAACTTTTCTTTCTTCTTGAAAATGAATGTAGGTTAGCTAAAGAAAGACATGAAATCCAAGAATCTTTGGAGTTTTTCTGCTTATGTTCCAGTAACTTTGTATTATTGACAAAGAAATTGAAATAACAGTAAGTGGTTTGCTCAAGGTCACAAAATTAATTATTGTTCCTATGGGCAACAAACACTCAGAGCTACTGAATCCAAGTCTATTAGTCTTTCTGCTGTACCATATTGCCTCCATATATTCTTTTTCTGTTTATTTGTTTAAAAAAATCAATAAATTCAAACTAAAAGGATTTGCTGATAACTGGATATATTGAGGTAACAGCTCTTGGAAGACAGCAGTAATAATCAAAGCATTCTGCACGGTTTAACTTGATGTAATTGTATATCATTTTCTCTCGATTATAGGAATTAGGTGAGAAAAAAGATGTACAATATGTAGTTTAATATGCCAATAAAATGTGATGTATTAACAGAAGCTTTACTTAAGTTCACATATGAAAAGCCAACTGATATTTTTCTTGTTTGGTTTATATTCAGGGTTTTCAAGTACTTAATTTCTTTAAAACACATTTTTAAGATTAAAAATAAAGATTTCATTGATGTCTTAAATGTTGACAATAACAACTGCAACAAAACCCCAGCATTTTTACTAGGAAACACTAAGGAGATATTAAACATTATAGGTAAATAAAGAAGGCACTTGGCCTTTGAAAATAGTGATTTCAGTGGTCTTACAGAAAACCAGTGTCAGGGAATGTCCCAGAAGTTTTTAGATTAGATGATAGTCAAAGTTTTTTTGTTCTAGAATTCTATAACTCTACATAACCTATTTCACATCTAAGTTTACCTATATATTTGGATAGACATGTAGTACTTAGAATAATGATGAAATCGACTCAAAGTAACTTCCTAAAGAAATGTTGAGTTAGTTTGAGCATGCCCATTCTATGAACACTATCCAGCCAATAGAATCTGTGCTTTGCAATGGGACTGGAGGTAGAGGGGGAAAAAAGATGCTTTTGTAGTTAACTTTAGAAAATAATGTTTTGATATGGAAGTGAAAGACTAAAAACAAGATGTTAGATAAACAACCATATTTTAACTGGTAAAGTGATTTCTGATGTAGGTATCAGTTAATAATTGTGAGCCTGCTTTATATATTGTTATGGTTCTTAGAAGGTGTCCCCAGAAGCTCCTGTATGATGCAGGAGAGGGACATGGTTAGTGTATAATAGCTATAACCTATTCAGTTCATCCTAGTATGAATGGACTAAATAGATGGTAACTATAGGCAGATAGGGCATGGCTGCAAGAGGTGGAGCACTGGAGATTTTGCCCTTGAGGGGTTTCTCTCTCTCTCGCTCGCTCGCGCTCTCTCTCTCTCTCTCTCTCTCTCTCTTGGCCCTACCAGAATCTGAGTGACTTTTCTCTGCTAGGCCCTTCTCCCATGCTATTCTACCTCACCTTGAGCCCAGAACAATGAAATTGAATGAGACCTCTGGAACCAAAGGTCTGAAATAAGTTTTTTTATCCTCCAAGTTTTTCTTGTTAGGCATTTTGTTCACAGTAACCTAAGTACTAAAACCTGTATATACTGGTATTAGTCAATCTGTAAATGCATAATGGATGATAGAAGCCAGTTTTATCACTACTGAAGGTTTGTCATATTGTTGCAGATAAGCAAGGCTATAATGAACAATGTGGAATTGGATTACAGTGGGAGACATCAGTATGAAGTCATATAAAGACAGATGGACAGATGCAAAAAATAATCTTAGATGTTTGTAGGTATAGGTACAACATGCACCACATAATGACATTTCAGTTAATGAAAGGCCACATATACAATGATGGTTCCATAAGATTATAATGGAGTTAAAATTGTTCTTCTACCTGATATTTTATTGTACTTTTGTATGTTTAATTACGTTTAGATACACAAATATTTACAATTGTGTTACAATTGCCTATGGTATTCAGTATAGTAACGTGCTGTGTTGTTTTGTAGCCTAGGAGCAATAGGCTAAGCAGGTAGTAGGCTAAGCCATTTAAATTTCTATAAGTACATGCTATGATGTTCATACAATGATGAAATTACCAAATGATACATTTCTCAGAACATATCCACATTACTAAGCATGACAGCATTACTTTGATTTTTATATGGAGAGGGCATATACAGGATCACTCCTTAGTGGCAATGAGTACACCTAGTGCCCAGATCTTGGTGTAAAATACCAATCTCCAATTAGAGGAACCAGGAATGCTGGGAAACGACTAATTCTAAGATGTGGCTGAAAATACAGATGGTCCTGGAGCATCTTATCATGTCAGAATAAAAGGAAGAATGCAAAAACAGAAAGAGAAAAGATAATCTTATATATCCCCTTCTCTGATAATCTGAGGGTTCTTCTCCCATATTAATGAGGAACTATTAGCTGTTTATGCAGGAGATTTTGTTGTTGCCTACTTGTGCTAAGACCTCAAGGCTGTAGCAATCACAGTCTTCATGTCACCAGTGTGACAACCTTAGAATAGATTTCTAACTATGAATTTTTTTTTATTGATACTATTTTTCTCTCATTTCAGTGATATCTCAAGTATATGTATACATGTACATATATGTGTTATGTATGTGTATATATATGAATATACAATAATTCCATTAGAATATTTTTATGATCTATAACGGTTCATGTCTTAGTTATGAGCACACTCCTTTGTTGCTAGGGAGTTGGATGTGGTGAATCATCAGAACATTTTAAGTCACTAATTAATGAGGTTTTTTTTGTCTACATTGCATAGGAGATTGACTCATCGATAATAATAACAGCCTACATATTTCAAAAAAAGCTAGAAGAAAGAATTTTGAATATTTTCACTACAAAGAAATGGTGAATGTTTGAGGAGATAGAACTGGGGCATTACACAAGGTAGACATGTGTTAAAACATCATGTGGTGCTCCATAAATATATACATGTGTCAATTAAAAAGTAAATTAAATAATTTAAAAATCATCTCTTTCAGAAGACTCAGTATTATTTGGTCAAGTCTGTCCATTTTGGATAAATGTCTGGTTTTTCAGTAGATTTCTTGTTTCCATGGGCAAGAGTTTCTCTTACATCATTTCCATTCTATCTTATCTCCACCTTTGTGGTCAAGTCAAGATGGCCTCTTCATACAGGATCCCTGAGATATTAAAAAGTAGGAGTTATCATGTACTTTAATCCATGTTTCTAAAATATAAACCCCATTATACTTATGCCCTGGTCTTGTAGGTAAGTAATGCTGTAATGCCACATACTGAGCTTTCTAGGAATCTAAATATTTTCAGAGTACTACAGTAAATCACATATTTTGGTGATTTTTGGATCCAAGAAGTGAGACTATCAATGAAGGGTGCACCTCAAAGAAAAGTCATAAATGAAGCCAGGTGCAGTGGTGCATGGCTGTAATCCTAGCAGCTCGGGAGGTTGAGGAAGGAGGATTGCAAGTTCAAAGCCAGCCTTGGCAACTTAGTGAGACACAAACAAATTAGCAAGACCTCTCTCCAAATAAAGTTTTAAAAGGGCCAGGGATGTGACTCAGTGGTTAAATGTCCCTGGTTTTACTCCCCAGTACCAAAAAACAAAAACAAACAAACAAACAGAAAACTTAAACCTTCAAGAATGTTTTTCTTAAATTTGTTTCAGCCCTCAGTTTCCAGGCCCCATTCCATATGAAGTTTGGGGACTCTTCTTATTCAGCATTTTAGGACCAGTGATTCTGTAAATGAGTCGAACCTTTCCATTCTGCCAATCCCACCGTAAACCTTCTTCTCTCTTAGTAGCTTCTATCAGGCCTTTATTTGGAACTAGATCCCTCCATTTATATACATGATTGATGGAGTTTCTTTCTTACTCCCAAAGGTAAAATTTATTTATTTTTATGCATTCCTTCAAAACAAAGACTATTCAGAATATTCCACTTTTCTCTAAGTTGTCACTTCCATTACTCTTCAAGATATGCTACTCACTTTTTTATCCAAAATGTTCTCTATTTTTAAAATAAACTATGAGTTTTCCAAACTTTAGAGCCCTGTCTTACTATCCGTATTGTAGTTTCATCCTAGTAACTAACTCAGCAACCTACAGCTATACTGAGAGGTTGTATAGCAAACCAATGCAAAAACAGAAATTCAGATGAATAATCAATAAGAGTATTAAAAATGCTAAGAGAAGCTTCTGAAATATATGATTGTTTGTCTCTCTCAACCAACTGGCTTGTAACTTCCCAAATGAGGATTTCCTGGATGTCATCCATCCCCCATCTATGGATCCACTGCTTTCTGGTATCTTGGTGTGTGCTATACACTTACTGGTCTCTCCTCTTTTTTGGTGAAACATTCTTCCCCAACCTGTAACCTTTAGAATCTATACATCCATTGGTAACTCTTCTCTACCCCTTTGTTTGTGCCTAATCTATAAGAAAGGGGATCCAGGAATTATTAATAATTTTAGTGTACTTTTAAACAATGTCTTAATTGAAAAGAGATCTTTGGCAAAGTGTCAAGAATTAGAAAGCATATGAATCGGTATACAGGCATCATTAGGAGCTTCATTTTTTTTTCTCTCTGAACCTCTACCACATGAATGTGGTCCCCCAACCCCTTTGTCTATAAAGCAAATCTTGTTTCTCAATACTCTTAGTAACTAAACTCCACCAGAGGCAATAAGACATGCTATGATAAATCAGTGAGCACAGCTGTCATTGTGGGGTAAATGGAGAATTTTTTAAAAGTCACCCTAACTTTGTTATTCTTGAGCCCACTTTGTTTCATTCTTACTCAGCCCTCCTCTCAATCTCCACAAGATTGTGTCCTTTAAGCTTCAGGTAGAACAACCACCTATAACACCAGACTTCTATGCAGTATCTTCTCCTTTTCCCTTCCATAAGCAGTGGGAAGGTTAACTCAGTGCTCCTGGATTTGCATGATTTATTCATACCTGCAGGCTTGGTGAGATAGGATCACTGAATCCTGCATTTTACTTTATTTTATTAATTTTCGTGCATCTCCATGTAGGGGCAATTTGGATTAGGAAGAGGAACAATGACTATATTTCAAAGGAAAATACTTTACATATTTTATCCAATTGAGAGAGAACACAACACTTTTAGGTTTCCCCTCACACTTCTAAAATCCAGCTGGTTGGGATTCTCTTGTAACATACCATGAAGTAATGTACTACTTAATGAAAGGGAATTTGACTATCACAGAGAGGAAATGACAGGCCAAAAAACTGCCATGAAACTAAATTAAAATGTACTTGGCATACAGTTGAATTACCCCAGTTGCATTGCAAAAATAGTGCAGTGACAGAGTTTCTGGAATTAAAAGAACAGAATGTTGCCAAGGTTGAAACTATCAAAGGCAATTTAGTATGTTTTTTTCCCCTTTGAAAAAATGAGCTGAGTTTTTCCTTTTAGTATAAAATGCATATGTGTGTATATGAAATCATATATTCTTCCACTGAATTCTGATTTTACAGCTATTTTATAGGAAGATATTCATTATTTATTTCTATTAAGGTAATTTAGTATGTAAACATCTTCATTTTTGCTGTGCCAGATGTGGTAGTGCAAAATTCAAGTCTCGGAGTTTAATGAACTGGACACCTAGCATCACCACTTGCTGTGCACCCATCCTATACTATAGAAGACTTTGGTTAAGCTACCCATAATTTTTTGCCCTCTAGGAATGTGTTTAATAGATTTGCTCTGACAGTGGGTTTAAGTTATTAGACTGGATTGGGGAAGGAGGAAGGGTACTAACATCTCTGAGACTCTCTACTAAGAGTGGGGCTTTAAATATATTACCACACTTTTTAAAGCCCATTGAGGTAGATATTGTTGCTTTTGTATACAATAAGAAACTCCAGTTTATCTAATTTAAGTCACATAAACAGACTGTGCATTTACATGGTGGTCCAAATGTTTAAAAAAAGCTAATGTATCCTCTTGAGAAAAGCATCTTTCTTCTTTGGGAGAATCATAAAAATTATCTAGAGTCAGTTAGAATTATCACCAATGTGTATTCAGATGTTTTCCTTATTGCTTCTGTTTTATGGTCTGCTAAGTCACCAATCATTTCCTCCCTGTAAGTTGGCTTCAGACTGAGAAGTGGTCTCTCTGGATAAGAATAGGATGAGGAGGGTAGAGAAAGATGTCATTGGAAATACCCTTAAACTAGCATAGTGATAGAATTAATTATGGGTATTTACCACTTAACAGGAACACTGAGAAATGCATCTTTAGTTGATTTTGTCATGGGGTGAACATCAACTTATGCTTATGTAAATGAAAATGTATACTCTTATTAGACTTTGTCCTATATGTGGATCACCATTAACTCATACATCTTTGTGGGGTACAAGATTTATCTCTTTATAAAGCCATTAACCAGCATGCTCCCTGAGTTTAATATTAGGTTTCCTTTATCCTGGAGTAGGGAGGGTTCATCTCACACTCCAACTCTCTCCTCCTCTCTGTATTTGTGTGTATGTGCCTGCATGTGTGCGTATGTGTATATAATATATGTACAATTCATATAATTATTTATGTATAATGTACATATTGTTTTGGACTGAATATGTTCTCTCAAAATTCATATATTGAAAATTTAACACCCAGTATATCAAAATGTGACTAAATTTGAAATAGGGACTTTAAAGAGGTAATTAAAATGAGGCTATTAGCGTGGGCTTTAATGAAGTATGACTGGGTCCTTATAAGCAAAGGAAATTAGGACACATATAACCAGTAAAGACCATATGAAGACAGAGAAAAGACAGTTATCCATAAACCAAGGAGAGAGGCTTTAGAAGAAATCAACCCTTGATCTCAGACTTCTAGCCTCCAGAATTGAGAAAAATTATTTTCTTCTTACACCATCCAGTCTGTAGAACTTTGTTTATGGCACCCCAGCAAACTAACAGTTGTATTGAAAAAAGCACAGTAAGATCAGACCAACTAACTTTAATTCCCAATAGAGTTAAAAAATACAAAGACAACCTTATGTCATAGATTTTTACAAAGACATTTTCTAGGGCCTGGATGCCTTTGGCTCATTACATGTTTTGCCCTATCTCCCATTTCCTCAATATTTGCATTACAGGGTCACAGCAGTAAGTTGATTTGCAGAAACCTGACCCTGGGGCACATTATTATATGCAGTCATGAAAGAAAAAATTCAATCATGTTTAGTCTATTACACTTATGAAAGCAAGAAAATGGATTATTAGATTTTAGAAATATTTGCAAGTTGGAACAAAATGGGTTTTGAGGATTGGCTAGAAATTCAGCTTATTCAAACAGCTCATTCTGCCTAATACTGTATTAGGGCAGCAAAGACCTTACAAAAACAAACCTCATACCTCTAAATTCAAACAATAATACTACTTTGCTCACTTTGCATTTCCATAGTGTCTCACAACATACAAAGGATCTTTGGGGCAGCCTTCTCAGTCTCCACCAGATTCCACCATGTTTAATTTCATATCACTCAAGCTTTCCTTCCTGATAGCTTTTGCTGCTCTGTAACTGTTTTTTGTGTTGATCTTCTCAACGGCAGTGCCTATGCCTTTCAGAAGTCTGTTCTCAAGGCCCAGCAAAGTTGCTGCCATACAGCAGATGACCAGTTAATTTGCATGGCTTTCCACATTACCTGTTTTATAGCTGAAGAACCTAAGATCCAGAAAGCTTACTTGACAGGTAGGGCTGGGGCAGATGCACAGCCCAGAAATTAGGGTTGAGGAGGAAGTTGACAGCAGGCAGAGGCTAGATCATTTTACATGTGGATTTTTTTTTTTCCTAAGAGAGATGGAAAGCCATGGATGGTTTTAAATAGAAGCATGATGTGATTTCATTTACATTTTGGAAGATTGCTCTGGCCACTGAGAGAAGCAAGGAGACCAATTAGGAAAATATTGCAGTCACCCTTGAGAGAGGTCATGGTGACTTGGACTACAGAGGAAACAGCTGAAATGAAAAGATGGAAATAGATTCTGGAAATACTTTAGAAAAAAAAAAAAGACCTGACTAGATCTGTTCACATTTTTTAAATGAGCATCCTATTAATTTGATTATTACCTGTTATGTGTCAGACACATAGATAACTAATCAGAATGACACAAAAGCACAAGCCATGTGAAGATCTAGAACAAAGAATCTCATGCAGAGGGATGGCTAATGCATAGGGCCTGGAGTGGGAGCAAATTTGGCTTGTTCTATGAGTAGGAAGAAGGACAATGTGGTGAAAAAGGTGAAGGGTCATTTGAGATGACGCTTAGATGGTCTAAGAAGTAGTTGTAGGCAAGATGTGTTTTGAAGCCCTGTGGGCTACCTAAAGAGTATAACATGAAGCTAGGGTGAATTTTAGGCTGGTTTATAAAATGATTGATTTAGTTGCAGTGTGGAGAACTGATTGGGGGGGGCACAGAATACAAATCAGTGATCTGAGTAAGACATGATGTTAGATTGGACCAAAGAGGCAGCAGTAGAGATGAAGAAGAGCATAGATCAAGCATATGTCTGGGAGGGAAAGTAGACGCGAAGAATAGCAGGAAGACACTATTTGTTGTGTCCTTGAGCACTGGAGATGACACCATTTAGAGATGGAAAGATTACTGGAAGAGCAGTTTTGGAGAAGAGAATCAAAGTTTCTCTTTGGACAGATACCTACCAGGCCCCCAAGTTATGATGTTAAATAGGCAGATTATTATAAAAGAAAGGAAATGCTGGGCGAGGTAGCTCACGCCTATAATCCCAGCAGCTTGGGAGGCTGTGACAGGAGGATCACAAGTTCAAAGCCAACCTCAGCAAAAGCAAGGTGCTAAGCAATTCAGTGAGATCCTGTCCCTAAATAAAATACAAAATAGGGCTGGAGATGTGATTCAGTGGTTGAGTGCCCCTGAGTTCAATTCTCAGTACCAAAAAAAAAAAAAAAAAAAAAAAAAGAAAGAAAGAAAGAAAGAAAGAGAGAAAGGGAAAAGGTGTGAATTTCTGGATTTATGATTTCAGGAATAAAATACAAACACTTAAGTATCATATTAGAAATATTAATAAAGCAAGCTGATTTAAGTAAGACTTCATTTTCCCTTACTTAGACAAATCAATACCTAACAAAACCAAACCCCTAATCCCTTTGTGAATAGAATCACACCACTATGATCTTCTGTCTTGGGAAATGTGGTTGCTGTTCCTAGTACCTAATCTGCTACAGAGTGCCTAGCTGCATGCTCATGGAGTCTGGGTGAATGCATCACGCCAGAGGAAAAGGCACACAGCATAGTTTATATGCGTCATATGGGAATTTGGGGGTGATTTGCTTCTGGATTTTCTTTCCCTCCAATTCTCACTTTTCTAGAAAGCATTCCTTGACTCCCTCTAATCCCTGGGAGCCTTTCCCTCACATTTGCCTCTTTGCTTTGTAAAGCTATAAACAATATATATGCTCATATTTCCACCTATTCCACTGTTTAAGGTATCCTCTGGGAGTCACAATTAAGCTGTAACATTTAACAAGTGTTAGCTTTAACTGTATTGGAAGAAAATTTATTGTAGATTACCTGTGTAGGCTGTGGGGAAAAAAATGTTACTTTTAATTCCAATGTACTTTTAATATAGAGCCACATTAAACACAATAAATCAGTGGAAATGTTTACTTATAAAAATTACATAAACCAAACATTAAAACTTTACATTTCAAAAATCTAACTTTCTCAATTTTGTGAGCTACTTAACTCTGCAGTCACATTCCGATGTATGTGCTAATGGTGTGCTTTCTCACAGTTATCTAAAAGTACCCTATTATGCTCATTTCATAGTCAGATTCCTGTGTCAAGCCCCTATTATGATCTGAGCAAGGTGTTTTTATACTACCTTATTTAATCAGCATATCAGCTCTCTGAAGGAGTAGTTTTCCCACTATTATATTTTCCATTTTCTGCTTTTGACTGGTGATTAAGTTAGCTTGGTCTAAAAATTAATCATGTCACTCTGCCCTACTATATTGTCTGTTCTTTTGGTTTACTGTTTATCCAACTTCCTGAATCACATGCTATGATTTTATAAAAATATGTTTACTCACTAATAATTTTCATGTTCCAAAATATGATATGTAGAGCAAATGATGGCTTGAAATTCCCTATTTCCATCCTGATTTTCACCTGAGCTTCAGCTATATGAAAGATTCATAAGAGCAGAGACTCTGCTGTTTTATCCTTGTATTCTCAGTGCTTAGACCAACAGACACTCAGCATGTGTACCAGGTGGATGAGAAACCTATATTGCTTACTGCATATCTCATCTTCAATGTCCTAGAGAATCGAAAAACTTAAAAATTTCCAAAGACAACTCATTATTTTCCCTCCTCCTTAACTTTTTTTCCTGTTCCTTTCTCTCCCACCCCCTCACCCTCTGTCTTGGTATGACAACATCATCCCCTCAGTTTCATTGTAGTCTCGTCACCTCTATATCCACAACTCTTCCAGTCCTGAAAATCCCTCCATTTTATAACTGTGAAGTCCAATATTTTCTTTCTTCTCTATCATTGATTTTATTTTTTAAAAAATGTTTTAGTTGTAGATGCACACAACCTTATTTATTTATTTATTTATTTATATGTGGTGCTGAGGTTCAAGCCCAGTGCTAGGCAAGTGCTCTACGACCGAGCTACAACCACAGCCCCTCCTCTCTGCCACTTTGCTGGTTCATGTTATCATCCTTTTTCTCTTGGAATACACAATAGGCAATTAACATTTCTTGCTACATCCTTGTTTCCTCTTAACCCATTCTTCACTAAAATTCAGAATTAAAAGACCCAAACACAGATCTTTCTGCCACTACTGTTTATAGTTGTTCCGTGGTTCCCTTGTGCTCTGATAAATTCCAGAAAAGTTGTCAGGATTTTGTAAATCTCCTTGAGTCTTCAGCGTCATCATCCTTTGTAATTCCTGCCGCCCCCCCAATTCCCCTTGACACTCTTTGTTATAGTTATAATGAATGTCTTTAATTCCAAGGTGACACAATCACTTGTCTTTGGGTCTTTGGATATTTTATAACCTGCCTAAAGCACTTAAAATATGTGAATTTTTAAAATTGTGAAATAAAACACAATGCAGAAAAAGTCTTAAGCACAGTGTATTACATGAGTGAAACCCTGCATATCCTCTGCTAATGTGAGAAGAAAAGAAAGCATCTGACGTATCAGATACTCTCTGAAGTCTTTGATGTTATACCCTCTGGATCTCCTGCCCCCAAATCCTCAGTTAACCACTATCTGAACTTCATGGTCATCATCTGGTTTTCTATTTTTTTTTTTTTTTTATGGTTTCACCAATTGCACATGCATTCCCAAACAGGGCAGTTTAGCTTTTCCTCCTTTTGAAATTGACATAACCATGTTTTCTTTTTACCACTCATATTTATAAGGTTTTAGAGTGTATCTGTAAAGTTTTATAGTATATCTCCAGTTACCTCATTTTTATATGGCTTTATATTACATTATATGAATGTAACTGTTAAAAAAATCATTCTGCTCTCAGTGGGCATCTTTGTAGTTTCCCATTTTTAACTATTTTAATTAATACTATAGAATCATTCTTATATAATGGTCCCTTGGCGTGTATGTACACATATAACTCTAGGACACATACTAACTCAGAGGATGGGAGAGAAATGGTAAGTGTATTTTCACCTTCACTAGAAAATCTCTATATAGTTTTCCAGAACATTGATACCAGTTTACATCTTCAGAAGCAGTGTGTGAACATTATCTTGGTTCCATCTCTGTTGAATATTGTGATATTAGAAATTTTTTAGCTTCTACAGGATGACTTATAGTCATATTTCTCCTTTGGTCATAATTTTGTGCTGATGAAGCATACCTTTCATTTGCAGGCTTTCTGCATTTCAGGTTTATTTGAAAGAAGTTGTTCTTAATCTTTCCTTGCTATCTTAGGGCCTGCAGGATTCGTATTGATGGCTCCTTTGTCATTCCTGATATTGTTTATGTGTGCCTCTTTTTTTATTAAGAAACAATTATTTTCTATAGTCTCATTAGTAGTCTTTTAAAAAAAATGAATATTTTTTTTGTTGATCTTTTTAGTTGCTTATGTTTATTTTCATTAATTTCTGTTGTCATTTTTTTCATCATTTTCTACTTTTTGCTTGTTTCTAACATCCTTAAGTGAATATTTTGTGAATTAATTCACAGGCATACTTCTTTTCTTCCATGTGTATTTCAGGATGTGAGTACTAAGGCACATGTCACTACTTTTGGTTATCTATTTGTTATTGACTTTTAGCATAATAGATTTGTGGTCAAAGCATATTCTTTGCAAAATTTTAACATTTGAAAATTTGTCAAGGCATATTTAACCATCCTTTATCACTTATGAGCCTATGATCATTTTTTGAAGAATTTCTGATTTGTTTTAAAATGTGTGTCCTCTATTTTGGAGATGTATAGTTCTCTATGTGTCCATCAAATAAAGCTTATTAATTGCATTCAGTTCTTCTATATTTTTACTGGTTTGTATGGTCTTCTTAATGAAATCAATATGTAGATACATTAAAAACCTTCAAGAGATAGAAGTGGTTTTATTGTGCTAACACTTTTATTGGTTTAAAGAGATTTTAAATTGTACATATAATCAAATTGTCATATCTTTTATCATTTTGAAGTGATTATTTTTGGAAATACATTTTGCTTTTAAAGTTTGCTTTGTATAATATATTTTAGATGTTTATGTTCATATAAGGTCCATATCTGTAAGTACACACTGATTTTCAGAAATAATGAGAAAATATTTTTATTTTGATTGAAACATTTGCCCCATGTATATTTAATGTAAGTAATACTGTTGTTGTATTTAAACACACCATCTAAATTTGTGCTTTTCTTTTCATTCCTTTTGTCTTTTTGGGGTGGGAGTTGGATTAATAGTATCCATAATTGCATTTGTTTTCTCTTATCAGTATGAAAGTTAAAAATATTTTAATTCTGTTTGTGTTAACTGGAAGAATTTGAAAAGATGTATCATTAACTTATCAATGCTCAATATTAGTATCTGTTCTCTTATCCCAATATTCTTTCTTTTCTCTTAATTCTTTTATGCATCCATGACTTCTTTCTGGAATTATTTTCTATCATCATTTCTCCCTAAAGTAAAATTTTAAAATTTTTATTTCTTTAGTTGTAGGTCTGCTGGTGACAAAATTCCCCAGCTGTTTCTTTGAAAATATCTTAATTTCACCTTAATCTTGAAAAACATTCTAGGTTCAAATTCATTTTTGATTCATGCTGAGTATATTATTTGAAGTATGTCACCTCACTGTCTCCTGGCTTCCCTTGTCTCTGTGATCTGTAACCTGTCCTTTCTCTGTGGCTTCTCTGGAGAGTTCTTTGCTTGTCTCGTTATGTTTTACAATGATTTTTCCTAGATTGGATTTTTTGAAGTGTATTTATGATACTTGGAATTTCTTGGGATGATTCAAACAGTAGATTGGTTTCATTCTTGTTTTAGAAATTTCTTTTCTTATTTTCCCTCTGTTTCTGTCCCCACCTGCCCCCACACCCATTGCCACTCTGCCATTGTCTTCCCCTTTCCTACATGGTACCAAGCAAACTTTCACACTGAATCTGTGATTCTCTCACACTCTCCGCTGTTTTTGCCTGGCCTTTTTCTCTTTTCTTGCTATGTTCTTCTAGTCTACTTTTAGCCAACTGGTTCTCCTCAGTCTTCTGTTAATGTATTTCTTGGTTTGAGTCATTGGTTTTTACTTACAGAATTTCTCTCTGTGTGTCTTTCAGACTTGCCACTTCATTTTAAAAGTTTTGGGTCCTTTTTGAAATTTTACAGTCCAAGTTTTATTTCTTGATTTTTATTTCATGGGACATATTAAGAATAGTTGATTAATAGTCCATGTTTGGTCATTATCTTTGGGCCTTTTGAGTGAATGTGCTTCTGTGGTTCCTCTTGGATGTAGTGTTAATACCTTGCTTCCTTGGAAACCTGGTTATCATCTACTCTCTAATGGGCATTTTGCATTTGAAAGCACTCTCTGGGAATAATTTGAGGCTTAAGAAGATGGCTTCTGTCTCAGAGTAGGTTTTTGTTTGTGCTAGGGAATGCTTCAGAACCTCCTCAATACAAGGCCAAGGCCTGAGGTATAAAGTAGTGGAATAGTAGAGCTCAATTGAGTGTTCATTCAAGGGCTGTTTTATTCACAGTTCAACTTGTCTTCAGGGCGTGACTATTCATATTCTCAGTGTAAAGTCAGGAATGATTTGTCAGAACTCCACCTTTTCAGAAACTTAGGCTTTAAAAACTCAATTTTATGAGCTTCCAAGGGTTGCCAAAGTCCGAATTCACGTCTTCTTCCAAGTAAAACCGGCTTTGATTGCTAGGTATACCCGTTGGAATCTTTTGGTATACCCGTTGGAATCTTTCTACCTTCTGTTTTATCACAATTATACCTGGCTTTTTTGTAGCAGTTTTATGTTTTTAAAGAATGCTGGTTTGGGCTGGGGATGTGGCTTGAGTGGTAGCGCGCTCGTCTGGCATGCGTGCGGCCCGGGTTCGATTCTCAGCACCACGTACAAAGAAAGATGTTGTGTCCGCCGATAACTAAAAAATAAATATCAAAAAATTCTCTCTGTCTCTCTCTCCTCTCTCACTCTCTCTTTAAAAAAAAAAAAAAAGAATGCTGGTTTTATATAATATTCAACTTTTTAAAGTTTTTTCAGCAACAGATTTAATCTAAAATTTCTAGTTCTATCTTAACCTAAAACTGAAATCTCAAGTTACATCTATCTAGAACACTCACTGTTCATCTACTTAACTTTTAATATTCTTTGCATTGTAGCACGTATTTGGAATTGTAATGTACATTTGTTTTTATACACCCCATTAGTCTGCATGTTCTTTAGATACAGGGACTATACCTGTATCTTTTTGATCATTTAATCATCAGAATCCAGTGCAATTCACAGCATATAATAGGCATTACATACTTTTCTGTTGAAAAAAATGAATGAAAGCCAAGTAATCTAAGGTCACAGATGAAATAGAACAAATTGAAACAAGTCAGTGTATTTTCATTGTATGTGACTAGGAAAACTATTTCCATGAAAGCAGGCTAAATAAAACAATGATATCTGCAGGTATTTATTGAGCACTACTGTGTGAAGAGTTTTGGGATACTAAAGCTCAGTATAAAATCAGGAGGAAAAAAACAGCTAAGAAAGTAATTATTTTTCTATAAACCATTATGACTTTGACTTCACCAACAAAACCTGCTTAAATTCTCACATCACTTATATGAAGAAATTACATATAAGGAGAAATGTAAATGTATGTTTGTGTGTGTTTGCAGCTGAGCATTTATGGCAAAGCTGAAAGAAGTTGCTTATAGGCAAGAAAGTGAAGCATTACTTAAGTACCAGTTCCATGTGAACTATAGTTGAGATTTTAAGTACATAAGGAGAGTGACTTTTAAATTGATTTTTGTATGTCAAATGCCAATACAATAGTACATAATAGTAAACACACTAAAAATTTATACAAGGGATAAATGGAAAGAAAAAGGGAAGGGAAGGCAAGCAATATATTCTGGTTTTTACCAAATCTGATGTTTTATGGTTTTAAAAACTCAATTTCATTTACAGTAGTAGTGTTTATAGTATCTAAAAACAAAGGTGTGTTTTCTTAATCATCTCTAGAGTCAAAGGACTAGTTCAATCCTGGATCCTATTGACAAATTCAACTGCTTTCAAGTGAATTAGGAAATTCTATCAATTTATCTTTTAAGACAGGTGCACTCAATTGATCATGGAACTCCACAGGTTATCTGTCATTTGGACCATTACCAGTTGTCCTTGGTACTCTACTTTGAATTTTTCCTAAACTTAATTTATATTTTTGTTATTTTAGCACTGTTGATTATTTTGATGACACATTGTACAGTAAAATTGAACTAGTTGTCAAAAAACTACATTAATATAGATCCCTGCATTTCATAAGACTTTACATTTTTTTAGTATAGAGTTTTTAATATTTCACCTTTAAATATATTTTCTTGTGATTTCTAGTTTTAGACTATTTTTTTTCTAGCATTTTCGATCTATTAATCACAAGTTGTGCAAGCACACTTTCTTTGTGTTTATCTACATAGTTGATTAAAATGTAGAACAGGGCAAGGTTGAACACAAGCCTGGCGACTGGACACTAGTGCCTGCTACAGGCAGCACAATAGCTTTTGCTCTTTAGTTTTTTGGGGTGTGATCATTGAATAAGCTACACCTGTACCTGTGGCATTAAGGATTGTCCAGCAGAAAATGTTATCAAATGCACTGAATCAAGATGGCAACTAATGATTATTACTTTCCTTTGTCAAAATTAAACCTTTCATCAGGACAAAATTGTTAATTTTGTATGACTTGCTCTTCTTAAACCCTGTTGGCTTTTTATGATTTCCATACTTATTCAAAATAGTTCAAAAATTGATTAGCAAGCATATTTATCAAAAATCAGTACCATAATCAGTTATTAAAAATTTTAATGAGAGGTATCAAAGGTACTAGCATATTGTTTTCAGAGGTATAAAATACAAAAAGAAATTGGTACTAAAAAAGGAACAAAAGTCGTGTATGGAGCAGGAACAGATTGGATTAAATAACACTAACAATCCATTGTGTATAATGTAGTGCCTTTTTTTAGCTAAATAAAGCTGAATCTTCCACTTTTGAGAGAGAGAGAGAGAGAGAGAGAGAGAGAGAGAGAGAGAGAGAGAGAGAAATATTTTGGATCCTTTTTCCTGACACCACTCAATTCATTCTATAAAATGAATGATGCTGGATCTTGGCATCATATAATTTTTCAGAAAAAATCATGCAAAAATCAATACTTGATGATTCCAAAATTTTAAACACATTCTGCATTTTATTAAGCATAGGAGAAAATAGATCTCTTTCCACAATTTTTGTCTTTACTCTTCAAAATAAAATCTCAATGAATTAAAAATAATTTGACTTTGGCAATTGGAATATTTGATTCTCTGCATGGCTTTAGCCTCTTTTCTATTCTTTATAAATTTATCAAGGCCAAACAACAGTACCAGTATGATAACTTTTATTCCAGATGCTTAGAATCACAGAATGCATGTGCACATGCCTGCATAGGCGTGTGCACACCCCCCCACACACACACACAAATGAAGAGATAGTTGCTGTTTCACTCTTTACATCTCCAAGTGTCTGAGCTATGACTTTATATGTTTTTGTTAAAATTTCAGTTTTAGCCAGACATAGTGGTGCACACCTCAGGAAGCTGAGGCAGGAGGATCACAAGTTCCAAGTCAGCTTCATCAACTTACTGAGACCCTAAGCAGCTTAACAAGATCCTGTCTCAAAATTTAAAAAAAAAAAAATGAAATAAAAAGGGAGGAGGTGAGGATGTGGCTCAGTTTTTAAGTGCCTCTAGGTTCAATCCCTGATTTAAAAAAATCATTTTGAAAGATAATTATTGATATATGTTATTTTATTTACAATTATAATTTACAAAAAATATTTTTGAATAGGAAATGCATGCATATGAATAAAAAATGGATTCTACTGTCATGTATTACTAAAAAGAACCAATAAAAAGAATTCAAGTGAAATTTAAAGATACTTGGGCAATAGTGATTTTCATGCTGTCCTAGATCATGTTTAAATGAGAGTGACAGAAATTTGACAGCAACCGGCTTACTAAGAGTCCAGAAGTGACCAACATAAGGCCAATATTATGGCTGCACTATTTACAGATTCCCAACATTCTTATACTTTACTGCATTTCTATCATTGTCATTGTACCTCTTGGCCAAATAGATGCTTGAATTTTCACACTGTAGTCTGTGGGAAAGAGGAAAAGAATAATCAATGCAACACATATTTCTCTGCTTTTAAGAGCACCTCCCCAAAGTTGCACATATGACTTACATGTATTTACATCTCAGTGGCTCAAATCTAGTTAGTGGCTAACTTTCATGTGGTTGCCATATGCATTTTTAATATTAAAATATTCTATCCTTAAGAAATAGGAAAACAGATATGCACTAACTAGTGGCCTTTGCCATTATCTCTTATCCTTGTTGCCCAGTTACCTACTTCTTCTCAGAAACTCTTACTTATTTCTTTTGTATCACATAAGAAATGGAGTGTATAAATTTATAGTTGGAACACAATTTATTTAACCACTCCCGTATTGATAAAAAGTTTGATTGTAATGAAATTTCATTTAGTTTTTAGCGAATATCTTTCTACATATATTATCTCACGCTTGTAAGAAACTGCAGTATATATTGATAGAAATTTTATTATTGGGACAAAGGAACATGCATTTTTAATTTTGGTAAGTACTATCAAATTGTTTATCTTAAAATATGTACCAAATGTCACCATTGCTGGATAATGTATGGTATTATTTGATATTTGTCTTATCAGACCCTTTTATTAACACAGTATATGATCAAAAATTTTAATCTTTGCCTTTGATGAAACAAGAAGTCACAATTCTTTGCAGTTTTAATTTGTATTACTTTTAGTTTGAATGAGATTAATAATTTTCTTTTTGATAACTATGAGATTTTTTCATATGAAAATATTCTATTTGTATATCATCTAACTTACCAATACTTCTGATTGTGACTTCTAGGATTCATGTTATTACTAGAAGCTCTCCCCTACTTTGAAATTATGGAAAAATTTGTGTATGTCTTCTAATACTTTTATAACTTTCTTTCTTTGTTTTTAATTCTTTAATTCATTTTTTTAGAGAATGAGGAGTAAAAAACTTTCATGATTTTTTAAGCTGGCAGTCCAGTAGTCTCACCATTTTCTCAGTGATTTTCCCCACAGATTTGAGATAGTATTGACATTATCACTAATCTCTGGACTTTCTAGTCTTCTCTATTGATCCATTTTACATCCTTTTATGAATACTAAACTTTTAAAATTAGTAGTGCTTTATAATATGTTCAGAATATAATTAATCTCTGGACAATGGGTCCCCAATTTCTTACTTTGTTAGAGTTTTCTTTGCTGTTCCTCTCTTACCTATTTGGTTTTAGAATGGGCTTTAGACATAGTAGAATGAATGTCTTCACAGAATACATAGAAATGGGCGAGAAGGTCACTCTCATATAATTTAAAGACAGAGTCAGTAAGAAAGCTAAACCTGAGACAAACTGGAGAGTTCTCTGTGCATTATTCAATCTAAGAGTTTACATGTTCCCGAGGGTTTAAAAATTTATATTTAACACGAAATATGAAGAAATTCAAAATTCCTTTCTTTTTTGTAAGTTTTATTGTTAATTGACAACTAATGATTGTATAGATTTATGGGATACAATGTGATGTTATAACATACATAAATATATACATTGTGAAATGAATAAATCAGGCTAATAAATATATCTATCACTTCATATATTCATTATTTCTTTGTGATGTAAACTTTTTTATACAACGCAATTTACTCTTTTTGAGACAAAATTTACATAACATAAAATTCACTCATTATAAGGAACAATTCAATGATGTGTTAATAAATTTGGGGGATCCTGCAACCATCACCACAATCCAATTCTTACACACTTTTCAAACATTTTCATCATTCTAAACCAAAGAGCTTCCTCATGCCTATTGCAATCAATCCCTCCTCCCATACCCAGCCTCAGGCAACTACTGAAATGCTTTTTGTCTCCATAGATTTGCCTGTTCTGAACATTTTATATAAATGGACTCATACACTATGAAGTCTTTTCATCTGACTTCTTTCCCTGAAACTTACTGTAATGTTCTTCACATGCATCCGTGTTATAGCATGTATGAGTATTTCATTCCTTTGTAATTCATGAATGGTGTCATATTGTAGAGATACATTTTGGCATTTTTTTTTTCTTGGTGGCACTTGGGATTGAACCCAGAGCCTTGTGCATGTGAGGCAAGCATTCTACCAACTGAGCTGTAGAGATACATTTTGTTTATCTATTCACCTGTTAGGTAGCTAGTTAGCTCAATACAAGTGGATGGGGAAGGACAATGAATGGCAGTAACTTTCAGGGAGGATGTCCGACATATACAACAAAAACAGTTCATGTCCTCAGGACTGGCAATCACAGGGAACCTTATCAAAACAAACATATAAAAAATGGAATTGGCATGTCAAACCTCCCTTCACCATAGTTAATGATAATAAGATCACGTCACACCTATGCTTGTGACTAGGTTATCACAACCCTCACAAAGAAAATTTGCTGAGGACTCAACAAAGAGGAGTAAACTGTTTAAGTGAGTATGAAAGAACAGGAAAAGAACAAAATGACCCCCCAAATATCTATAAATCCCAGGGCCATGCCATCCCCCACAGAGGCAGCCATCAGTGCCTATACCTAATGTCTATACTCTCTTCTAATAAAGTCCTCTTTATTTCTCTGTGCAACTTACTGAAAATTCTTCCTGTGGGATTGCAAGAACCAGTGGCCATAGACCCCCATGGCCATTTCAGCTCCATGGACAGGTCTCCCCTAAAACACACCTGTCAATGTTTGTCAGTTTTGTGCATTCTATTATGAATAATGCTATTTTGAGCGCAATTGTGCAAGACCCTTTGTGGATATGTTTCTTTTCCCTTAGATATATATCGGGAGTGAAATTGCTGAATAATAGGTAATTCTATATTTAACATTTAAAGTGTATTCTCCAACTTTTTTGGGGTGAGGGCTACCAGGGATTAAATAGGGGCACTCAACCACTGAGCTGCATCCCCAGCTATTTTGTATTTTATTTAGAGACAGGCTCCCACTGAGTTGCTTAGCACCTCACCATTGTTGAGGCTGGCTTTGAACTCTCCGTCCTCCTGCCTCAGCCTCCCGAGCTTCTGGGATTATAGGTGTGCACCACTAAGCTTTTTTCCAACATTTTGAATATGACTATAATCCTTTTGCTGTTCAATAGATCACTAAAACTTATTCCTCTTGTCTAATGTAAATAATTTGGTATTCTTTGACCAACATCTCCCATTTCTCCCTTCATCTTTCTCCCCTCTGATAACCTTTCTACTCTCCACTTCTATGAGGTTGACTTTTTGAAATTCCAGTTAAAAGGGGAAACTTTTAACTGGAATTTTGTATTTTCTTACAGTATTTGTCTTTCTGTGCCTGGCTCATTTTACTTAATGTAATATCCTCTAGGTTAATCTGTGTCATTGAAGATGACAAAATCCCCTTTATTCAAAGTTTGAATAGGATTCCATTATATATATAAACCACAATTTCTTTATCCATTTATCCATAGATGGGAACTTTGATTGATTCCATATCTTGGCCCTTGTTGAACAGTATACACACAGAAATGGGGTTGAAGGATCATCTGGTAATTCTATTTTTAATTTTTTTTTTTTTGTGAAATCTCCACAATGTTTTCCAAGATGACTATACTGTACTAATTTACATTCTCACCATAATGTGCAAATATTCCCTTTTCTCCACATTCTTACCAACACTTGTTATTGTTCATCTTTTTGATAATAGCAGTTCCGTAAGGATTAAGTGATAGTCATAATAGTTTTAATTTTCATTCCCTGATGATTATTGATTTTGAGGATTTTATCAGATACCTGTTGGAATTTTTTTAATCTTCTAGGTTTTCTTGCTATTGAGATTTTTTTTTAGTCCCTTATATATTTTGAATATTAACCTCTCATTATATGTATATTTGCACATCTGTATTATGTGTACACTTGTACATCTATTTTGTAGCTTGTATCTTTATACTGTTGATTGTTTTCTCTGCTGTGCAGAAGATTTTGAGTTTAAAGAAATTCCACTTGTCTATTTTTGCTGTTTTGGCATGCATTTTTGAGATGGTATCAGAAAATCATTGCCTAGATCAATGTTGTAAAGCTTTTTCTTATGTTTTATTCTACTAGTTTTATAGTTTCATGTATTATATTTAAGTTTTTAATTCACTTTGTATTGACTTTTGTATGTAGACTAAGCTAAGGCTTCAATTTCATTCTATTATATGTGGATATCTTATTTTTACCAACATTTTTGGTGCAAGTCAATTGATTGGACTTTCTAATTTATTGCATTGACAGATGTGTTTTTATGCCAATGCCATGCTGTTTTGATCATGATAATTTTGTAGTTTATTTTGAAATCAGTGATTAATGCTTCCAACTTTGACTTTTTGCACAAGATTACTTTAGTTATTCAGAATCTTTCATGGTTCCATGCCATGTACATCTTAGGATTGATCCTTTTTTCTGTTTCTCAGGAGACTACACTATAATTTAGAAAAGGAATGCATTGAGCTTGTAGACACTTTGGTTGTATAAAAATTTTAATAATATTATAATTCTTATTCTTATTCATGGGATATCTTTCCATTCATTTGTATTTTCTTTCATTAGTGGCTTCTATTTTTCAGTCAGTATTTCAATGTTTTTATTATTTTCAGGACCTTTCTGTTCCTTGGTTAAATTTCCTCCTACGCATACTACGTTTTGGACACTATTATAAATGGAACTGTTTTCTTAATTCCCTTTCAAATACTCTATCATTGGCATTTAGAAATATTACTAAGTTTGTGTGTTATTACATTATGAAACTTTACCAAATATAACTGTTCTGGTGGTTTGTCTTGGTGGAGTCTTTAAAGTTTTTTTGTATATCAGATCATGTCATCAGCAAACAAACAATTTCACCTCTTCCTTTCATATTTGTATATCAATTATCTCTTTATGTTTACTTTTTTTTAAGAAAAGTAATTTAAGCAGCAACTAAGTGCTGCTGAGAACTCTGGTAGTATAGTAAGAGGACTACAGAGAGCACTTTGGGCATTAGAATGATTGTTAGCAAAAAAAAAAAGAAAAGAAACAGTAATAGGGTCAGGAAAGTAGAATTCTCTATAATCAAAAAATAGCTCACATTTTTAGAAAGGCAATTTAAAAGAAACACATTATATATAAAATATATGTAGCACTCACAAGCAATATATTACATGCACAATGTATATAGCAATCCTGTAACTCAATATGTGCAGCATCAAAACTATTATTGTAGTATGCATTTTTAGAAATTATTTTTACTCATCTTAATTAGGCTAGATGATTAAGAATTTTAATTGATCACAGTCTATAGGGTAACAAAGAATTGAATAAGCATGGAAATCATGAGCTATTTCTCAAGCCAAATCACATTATATAAGCATCACTTAAGTGTATCTTATCTTTACTAAGTATGTATGAAGATAGAAGTTTTATTTTGCAAGTAAGGTACTATACACTTCACCATTTTTAGCTCTGTGTGTAGAAGGTCTCAAACATTTTGTTATCTCTCCCAAGAAGAACTAAATTATAAGATATTTTGGGTTTTAGTTTTCTGTAATAGAATACAGAAATTTTTTATGTATTCTGACAATAAATACATCCACCATGAGAAGAACTGGAAAGTGCCAGAATAAGATATTAATATCTTTGTTTATTCTTTTTTTAAAGAAGACATTCTGGTTTTTATGGAAAAATCTATTTTAGCTAGATTTTTTTTTCAAGCTTTGTAACTGAATTTGCTGCACACCATGTTTTAAAAAGCCAATTCAGATAAGACATTTAGTGTCATCATTTAGATGTGCCATTTTCTCCTGCATCAAGAAATTTAATGACAGCAATATACTTTAAACATTTTCTGAAAACACACTTTTTCTTTTAATCTATACACAAACTCAATTAATGTTCAGGTCAGTAAGTGGAAAGGCATTTATAGAATCAATCATTTTGGGTTAAGGAGTAGACACCCTGCAAGCTTACTAATGGAATGGAAATAATGCCTGGAACCTCTCCAAACAGTAACAGTCTCAATGGAGCAATTAAATATGTATGAAGAATGTTTGCTGAGAAGTTCAAACACATCAACCTGGGGTTTATATTTTTGGTTTAATTTATTCAGCATCTTTCAGTGAGCTGATGCTTGATGGGCTAAAAACATTTCTGAGCCCTGGATCTACTGCATCCTACACAGAGCTTTGACTGACAGTCACTCAGAAGCAGTGGTTATTTTTAATCATCTCAAGAAGTACAAGCAGAGGAGGGAGAATGGGAGTTGGGATTAGCATTCAGCTACCCAACACCACCTCATTGATAAATTTGCCACTAGTAGAGTATGTGAGACAATCTTCAGCCCATTTAATGGAAAGTATCAGCATTAGCTAAACCCCCATTTCTGCTCATAACAGTGGTATTTAGACCTTCCAATTACTATTCGCTTAGGTTATTACTTCAGTCTGTATTTTCTGGTCATTACTTTTCTCTCTCATATAGAGAAATCTGTATAGTAGTGACTAGCTGCATTTTATACTACTAGTGAGTAATGGAGCTATTACAATATTACTGATTAAATCAATACTAAAAATGTTTGGAGAGAAAAGCTACAGGAGGAGAATGCCACATATTCTTACACACTTTAGTACTCTTAAATAACACAAGAAAAATATTTAGCATAAGGGTAGAGTGTGGGTTTTCATTATTTTCTTGGGGTTTGCATTCAGATGTATGTGGTATATGGGTTAAAATCTTATTCTACAAGTTTGCTCATTTATTATTTTAGGCTGAAGTCTGCAGCAAATAGAATTAGCAAGTGACTGGAATTCATACAATGAGCAAAGAAATCTACATAGGGTCAAGATTTGGAGACAGTTCTATGGGATGGTACATGTCCTGACACTTTGGCATTATAGATTATCTCAATTAAGCATCACCATAATTTAACTGGATATAAAATGAAAACAGGTCTTCTAAAATGGAAACCTGAAATCCCAGGGAATCATTTAAAAGGTGGTTACTGGCAGACCTGCCATAGCCGATTTATGAGCTGTGAAAGCTCAGCGCTTTCAAAGCTTCTTTCAGGACACTGGCGTTTAAGGTCTCTAAGGCCATCAGTTGAATGCTTTTCTTATACTGAGAGAATCCTCAAAGTTGGCTATAAGATGATAGGTTCAGCTCCCTTGAGAACCAGCATTTAATCATCTGCAATAGCAACATGAGGCCAAGTGTAGTTTGGCTACATCCTTGATCACTGAGGACACATTTTACAGCTTGTTCCTTTATATATAATATGGATTTTAAACAGCTATATATTGAATTAATTTATACTATAGGCCACAGAATAATTGGATATACCAAATAATCTTATTAGCTGACCTTGAATCTACCAACACTGCTAACTAGTCTTTTAGTCAGAGCCTGTTTACCCTGGTGGTCAAAGACAATATTTGAGATCATTCACCTCTACAGAAGTCAAACACGAATTGCAGAGGTTATAAACAAGTAGGTCACAAATTAAAACACTCAGCATTTACTTCTTAAAAGGGATTAGAGCAGGTCACCTTCTGAAATCTTTACTGAGTGCTAATTCCCTACTCAGAGATCAACCCACCCCATCCTTACTACTTCCTGCATCCAACTTAATTACCTACAGCGGGAAAAACAGACTTCTTAGCATAATAGTCAAGGCTTTACAACATTTGCTTCATCCTCTCTTTTTGCCTTTTTCCTGTCTCTTGACCTATCTATACTTTAGTTTATCCACATACTACTCACAGTGTCACCAGCTTGCCAGGTGTCTCCTCCCTGGTGATGATGATCATATTCTATTCTTGCCCATAAGCCCCTGCCTCCTTTTCCCACTTATTAAACCACATTTAAATCCAAAACTTTGGTTTAAGTGTCATTTTTTTTTTCTGGAATCCTCCCCCCTTTCATAGTTACGGGATCTTTCCTCTTCATTTTCACTTCCATTGGTTTATTTTTATGTTATAGGATAGTTTCCTGGTATTCAAGTTTAATGGTTACGTGGGTTTGATTTAGACTGGCACGGAATCCCATTCTTAGCCAAACAAACCCTCTGAGCATTGTTTTTTATTATTTTTATTTTTTTTCTCACAGGGTTGTAGAAGATGTCTAACAGGGTGTTTGATACAGAGGAGACATTAAAGACACCAGGGATATGTCAGTTCCATTCTGTCCAGAAAAAATATTGTACTGTCCTTTATCAAAATGGGAACAATAAAGCTAATGAAGTAAGATTTTATGGGTGGTTTTTGAGGATAATTATGTAACAACAAGAAGAGGAAGAGGAGGAAGGAAGGAAAGAAGGAAGGAAGGAAGGAAGGCACAGAAGGAAGGAGGGAAGGAGAGTGGGAGGAACCCTCTCCATATTGAGCCTCTAATTATGATTTGTGCAAAGTTCACGCTGCCCTCTAGGGAACGAATCATCCCCTCAAGACCCTGAAACTGAAGCCTAATAGAGAGCCGGGGCGGGGAGGGGGGGACACTACATGGGCCTCCCCTAATTGAAATCCCCAAGGCAGAGATGCTGAATTTCAGGTGTTGGTTATAAGGAACTTCTTTTCCCACAGGCACATCTAAGTAGTCTAAGTAGTAGACTCTGGGAGATTAGACCCTGAGTTGCTAGATTGGGTTGATTGATTTGGCTGCTGCCTGAGTTCATGCTATTCTTAAATCTTATGAAGTCAATATTATTGTTATCCGTGCATTGCACTTAGAAATTTTGGGCATAGAAAGATTGGATAATTTGTTCAAGGTCATTTGCTAGTAAGTGCTGAAGCCACAGTTATAAATGCAGTGTGACTTCAGAACTTGCATAAAAGCTGCTATGCTATATTGACTCTGCCCTACACACATACATGTATGTACTAAAAACATATCCTCATTTCCCACCCCCAACACTCACAGCTGTTGAGAAAATACTGGAATAAAGTAGTCAAAGAATAAGAAAATAATGTCAAGAAAACCATCATTAAAATACTGTAAAGATTTTTTGTTATGCATTCTTCTGTATTTATGAGCATTTAAAAATAATTTTTAAATTGAAAATACATTTTGAAAATCAATACTCTCATATTTCAGAATGAGGATGTTATTACTGGACACTGATAATAACTGTGAGATTGTTGTTCAGTGAAGCAAGTTGTTAATAACCTGCCTTAGAGAGGCAATTCAAGCAATGCCTCAGATTCCCAAGGGCATTTCCCACTAACTGTATTTGTAATTTATAAGTTCAGTTACTTTCTATGGAAAACACTAGTTAGTGAGATCATTTGTGGTCAGCAGTTTTGTAAAAACTATAAACTACAAATAAACACACACATACACACATAATATACAAACATATATACACATATGCAATAAAGATACATATAATTTTATATGCTTAGATTATATATGTGTGTGTATAACTTTTGAAAAGGTACAGGACTTTAATACATTTTTATTGCATTTCTGCAATTTTTTTTTATTGCAGCCACATTCAGCCTACAGTATTTAAAGCTCAGTTGATCAGATAATATGGAATCTCATTATTATATTTAAACTACTTATTGTATTGAATGTGGATCCAAAATGTCATGTTTTAACCTTTTAAATAGGAGGAAAGGAAGAAATATGCAATCATATATTTCAATAAAGCTAAATTCCATTTTGGGCTTCTTCTCATTATTTATGATTTGATCAGAATCACAAGATGAAATTACTGTTATAAATAATATATGGTTAGTTCTGGAGAATTTTGATGTAGATTTTTACAATATGGAATTTTACTGCATTACAGCACTGTGGATTCTTGGATTTTACAACAAAAGATATAACCAGTAGAAATATTGGCATTAGAATTTAGTAGGATGTCATAAACCTCCCAAAGAATTTACAATTACAATTAAAAATATCATATAATATAGTCACTTATTTTACTTTATTTCTTTTTCTGAGAATATCATTTTTGGAATAAACAAAGTAATGTTCTCATTTTACTTTTAAAGAATTCAGTGCCTTTAAAACATTATTATTATCTTTAAAGTTGTACATTTGATTCTACAGGTTATGGTCTTTATCAATCCTAGTATGAAACAATAATTTGTTTGGCTTTAAATCTTTTCTTTATTTTTTGAGCTATTTTTATTTTCTATTCTTTTTAGTTATACATGACAGTAGAGTCAATTTTGATAAAAGTTTACATGTATGGAATATATATTATTCTAATTAAGGTCCCAGTCTTGTGAATGTATGTGATGGTGAGATTCATTGTGGTATATTCATGTATGTATGTTCATAAGAAAGTTATGTCAGATTCTTTCCACCGACTTTCCTATCTCCCCTCCTTTCCCTTCATTTCCCTTTGTCTAATCCTCTGAACTCTATTCTTCCTCTCCCCTCCCCTTTTTGTTAGTTAGCTTCCACAAATCCAGAGAAAACATTCACTCTTTTTCTTGAAATCTTTTCTAACTTGGAATTCATTTACACATATGACCCAGTTCTGTGCTTCATGCCTTTAATTTTCCAGGTTTGTGATGGGGGCCGTTGCTACCCTTGACAAATGACCTCCATCCCTACTAGATAACCCTTCCATGAAGGAGGAAAGAACTTATGCAATATTTCCTATATTGCAATATCTATACCCATGTTACTTCATCAATTCCCCAAATAACCTATGCCTTAGTTCATTGAAGAGACCACACTATTCAGACAAAGAAGAGGAAGATGGGAAAGCTGCACACCCAGAGGAAGAATTTTCCTCCTACTGTGACCTAGAATAGTTCTGATACTCTAGGCCTAATATCATGTACCTAAGCTGAACCCTTCTCATTTGCAAGTGTATTCATTGCTGATTCTTCCTATCCTCTCACATGTTGATTCAAGTTCTATATATAGATTTCTATTCCATTGTTTTTTCACCTAGTTTGTTTTGAGCTTGTAGCTCTGATCTAGTCCTTTCAACCATTTCCATTAGTGGCAAACCCTGTATGCCATTCCTCTACTGCTGGCTAGGGTTGTATTCCTAAAGGATTGATAGCTTAGATATTTACCACTAACATCTGATTTCTCCTCTACATAAAATCTTCTCTCCTAACCAGAATTTTCGTTGATACTGGGGCCAAATTACCTTATGGATTTTATTGTAAACTACTATCTCAGGCATTCAAAAAGCAAATCAGCTACTCCAACTTAAATTCCACCTGACACACTTACATCTGACTTTAAATCCTGAAATAAAATACAATACATAGTAAAAACTCTTTGTTTTCTATTTTTTACTGCAGAACAAATATATACACACACACAAATAATATACAATAAGGGGGAAATTCCTGAGAAAATACAGTACTTCTATTGTTAAAAGCATATAAATACAGCACATATGTTATATATATATATATATATATATATATATATATATATATATATATATATATATCATATATATTTTATATATATCACATATATTTTGGGTTGAGCCAGAATTATTTTTGCCATAATTTTCTGAACTCATTATTGTAAAATCATGATTTTTTATTTTCATAATCTTCTTTAGAATAATTTGAATCTAGTGTCTTTCAAATAAACAGTCTTAAAAAAACTAAAGATTATTAAAATTTCTTACTTTTATGGAAAGATTGAACAAAGTTTAAATATTGCCATTTTTACGGGAGAGAAATTTAATTACATTTTAACTAGGCATTGTTTCACCTTGGTTTAGGGCTGGATTCAGCTCCAGAGGTACCAAAACAAGAAGTAGTCTGAATAAAATACGTCTGTGACATAAAATTTGATGCTAGATAGTACAAACCCTTTCAAAGCTTAAAGGAACCTCCCTGTTTATTCCATTTTGTTTTCAAAAATAAGTGTTTATATTTTTTTCTTTGACATGAGTTCTCCTCACCTTAGGCTATTATATATGAACAGATGTGGTCTTGCTGTATATTGGCTGTTCTTTTTCTTTCAAGAGCTAAAAAGAAGGAGCTGGGGTTGTAGCTCAGTGATAGAGTGCTTGCCTTGCATGTTTGAGGCACTGGGTTCAATCCTCAGCACCACATTAAATAAATAAATAAACAAACAGACAAATAAATAAATAAAATAAAGATATTTTACAAAACAGCTGAAAAGATTTATAACTTTTATGAGTGGTTATGAAGTTTCATTTACTTGTAAAATTTTTTTTCTTCCCTCATGACATATGGTATATATTCTAGGGAAATATTTTTAACATTAAAGCATCACTAGGGAAAAAAAGATTAGAGTGTTTTGACATTTCTTTTATTTAAACTCTTACTGAAGAAAAAAAATCAACCTTGTTAGATGAAAGAATCTATATTTATTCAAGTCTTTTGAAGAAACATTAAAGATGGGTTCAAAACATTTGTAATTACATTTTACCTTGGAAAGCTTCTCACAATTCAATAGTCAGTGTCTCTTTCAAGGCATCTCAATGGAGAAGATAGATTTTCTTGAGAATCACATATGAAATTTATAGAATTAGCAAAGGTATAGTTGTGGCTGTGTCCATAGGCTGCTGCAATATTGAAATGAATATGGATGCATTCAGCTCATTCCTCTGGATACGTTTCAGTCTGCACTGTCTAATAAAGGAGCCACTAACTATAGGTGGCTACTGAGCACATGAAATATTTCTGAGTTGAAACATGCAATAGTATAAACTACACAGCACACTATCCATGATTTGGTATGAAAGAAGAATGTAAAATATCACATTTATTATTTTATACCAATTATATCTTATTATAATAATGCTTTGGCTATATTGGATCAAAATGCTTTTAGAATTAATGCCACTTTTTCTTCTTAATTTCTTTCAATGTGATTACTATAAAACTAAAATTTACATGTAAGGCTCATATTTGTGCTCTAGGTCTTATTTCTGTGTTTGTGTACAAAATATTTGAATAAAACTATTCCTCATTTTTGTATTAGTATTTTTATCCTTATAACATTTCCCTAATCATTGTTTCTTGCTAAACTATGTATGAGGTAGAGCAGCTTCCTGAATGGACTCAGCTATGTCTTACTATGAGGTGGCAAATCTTAATCTAAATTTTCTGGTTATGTGATATAATAACCACCGTTACATGCTGAATGATTTACATAAATGATCTCACTGATTCTTCAGAATATGGCACACTCTGATGTAGCTATTGTAGCCTCAGTTTTAAGATGAGAAAACTGAGTCTAGATGGTTCAAAACCTATCTAATATAAATATTACAAAGCTGCCTAAGTGGCTAAGTCAATATTCAAAATAAAGATCTTAAGTCTTCACAGCCCTTCCTTCTCTCATTGTGGAACTACTTTTCTTTATCTGAAGGCATTTCAAGAATTCTGTTAAGATTTATTGCAAGGAGTATAGTGGAGAGTGGTGACTTGACTCATGGTCTCTCTGACTGTCTTGTACTGTGAATTTCCTGTACAAAAGTGTAGGTCAAGATGGCCCAGTTGCTATGGTGATGCCCAGTTAGAGGAGGCTCCCTGCAAAGATAGTGCTGTATCAATGTGGACCTTGAGCTCAGGCACTAATTCCAGGGGATAGAGAATTTCGAGCATAACAAGATAACCCTAATGTCTCTCTAGTCCTGTGTCCTTCAGATTTCCTGCTTTGCTGAAACTTTCCCACAAAGAACCTTTGGATGAAATTTATATGCTAAACATGCTGTACTAGCTCTGAGTCGCTGCTCCTTCATCATAGGTCAGCGTCTCACGTAGTCCCTCCTTTCTCTATGTGTGTGTCTGTTTGTCTTTTCTCACTCCCCTGATGCCCCTTACCAGTTTTTCTGCATTATTGGCCACAGTGGAGAGATGAGGCCATGGCAGAGTATTTTAAAGTTTCCTGATGTTTGGGGTGATGATGGTGATCAGATGATGAGAGGTGAAAGCTGCAGAAGACATCTTTAACGTTAGGTGTACTCAGCGTGCAGTCAACTATGTTCCCATGGAATGGTAAACAAGGGCATTCACTGAGGTGGACCTTGATCTAAATGTTTCTGTTCACACTTATCATTACAATGACTAAATAATAATTATGACCCTATTAAAAATAACATTACCTATTTTGAATTAAAATTATCTCTTTGAATTAGGAAAAAAAAAACATTTGGAACAAAATGGTACTAAAATATCATTATTAAATTATTTTTATTGCCCAGCCAGCCCCCATTTAACTGTACTAATATTTGAGGAGCTAAAGATTGAAGCACAATTTTTTTAGAATAATTTTTTTAGAAACCAATAGTTTTTTATTTTAAAAAAACATGAAAATTGTTAAAGAAGTACAGGACACTTGAGAAGAGTTAAAACATTGTGTTGAATCCTGCCTCTCCTAGGTCATGCTGGCTTGGGAAGCAGCTGTGGGCAACTTCCCTCCTGCTGCCCGGCAGAGAGGAAGGGACTGGTGGTAGGGGTGGTAGGGATAACGTTCTTACAAAGCACATGATTGTTCTACAGAGAAGGCTGTGTTGGCCACTAAGATTATTATTCCCAAAGGCATCTGTAGGTTAGATAAAGGGGCAAAAAAAAAAAAAAGGCTTTTTAACAATTTGCAATTTACGCTGCATTTACAAAGATAATCTTATGCCATTGTACCTTGTGGTTTTCTGAAGTGTCTTCCAGGTAGGTGAGCTCTAAATCTTTCCTCATATCCTGTCTCAGACATAAAATACACAGGTGTAGACTCTTTTCATATAAGATGAGAAGGTCTATTATTTCAAATGAAATTCTACCTAATGGATGCTGTATTTCAAACTTACAAAAAAGTTCATAGTAATGAAGTACTTTCCATTTTCCTGTTTTCAATCCATTGATATCACCCATTAGTGACTTCTTCAGTAAATACACAGAAAAAAAAAAGTGTACAGTATTTATTACTTGTATCATGGGCAAAAGTTACTTCAAACTTTAATTTTAAAATTGGCTACTGTGGTAATCTTTATTTGCTATGACAAAATGTACTTCAGGCTCCATGAGTTTAATGGTAAAAAGACAAATGTTCACAGATAAATCATCCTCTACCCTTTTCTCCCCCTACTAATTTGACAGTAGGAAACCACCTGTAGATCTTTGAAACGATCTACCACACGTAGATCAAGAGAAGAAAGTTTAAGGAAGCAGTCCAACTTAAATAAGGGGGAGGTATATGGAAGTTACTATGTTGTCCCATAATCCTCTTGGTGCTATTGTGACATTATATTTGTAAAGAAACCGCATTATAATTTTCCCAACTTAGTAGTAAGTGGAGAAGTAGGAGTCTTTGAAAAACCTTTGTGAGTTCCAGCATTCTTAATAGGGTGTGGAACAAAGCACTACATTAAAAACAAATCAAGAAATCCATCTGAATGAAGTCTCAACAAGCTTTTTCTTTGCTTTGCGTTCTATAAATTTTTCTTATTGTAATTCTCTATTGATTTGAGTATGAATTACAAGATAATGACCTTTGTTCAAAGTTGGAAAATTACCTTGTTTAATGAAATGGAATGTAAACAACCAATTTTTTTTTTTTGCCATTAAAAAGAAATCCATGCAGACATTTTATAGAAGAAAAACTGCTAAAGATCGACATAGGTGTGAACCAACTTCTCTAGAGCTTTCTCTGAACATTTGTATACAAAAGATGTAAAAAGATATAAGTTCTGCCTCAAAAATAAGGAGGAAAATGGGTGAAGGGTTCCACTAACTATACTTAGCATGCTGATATTTCAATGGTACTACATTTTTAGTCAGCATGGAATGTGCTGTACATATGTGTACTATAAATCCACATGCATAATGTGTATATTCACATGTACACATTGTTTCTTTATTTCAGGTAATAATAAAGAGATAGAAAGTAAATTTCTTTTAGCAGGAAGTAAAAAACTACAGCAGAAAGTTTTGCATATCTCAGGCCCCTTTCCTCACTCAGTGATTAAAAACGTTAACAGAGAAGTCTGTTCATTCCTGTCACTTC
This sequence comes from Callospermophilus lateralis, assembly GCF_048772815.1. Taxonomy (NCBI): domain Eukaryota; kingdom Metazoa; phylum Chordata; class Mammalia; order Rodentia; family Sciuridae; genus Callospermophilus; species Callospermophilus lateralis. The sequence goes on from NC_135308.1 coordinate 104,602,874, forward strand.
CACAAACTTTTCTGTTGAGAGAAATGAAGGCGGTATTTTCTTCAATATAAAAACTTATTACTGGATACAAATACCTTTATATTAAGTTAGCCACCAGAGTGAAAATTTTATGTGGTCTGCTTTAGGTATTATACAATTTTATAGTAGCTAAATTAATATGATATACCACTATTTTCATTGCACAAGTTTCATTTTTAATATTGCTGTCTTAGCAAATGAAACAGTTACCTTAAGATGGAAGGTAGTAGGAAAGTTTCATGACCATAATTTGTGTTAATCCCTGCTCTATTTTTATGCAAGAATTCTTTATTTAAATTGCACTTTCTTATAAAGCTATGACTTTTCTTTTCCTATGTCACAGAGAGGTAATGGCATTTGTAACTTAGCCACTTTAATTTAAATAAGCTGGTGTTTGAAATAGATAAGACTTTCATTTTGGGAAGTTAATGATAGGGTAAAATAAATTCAGAGTTGCTTTTACCTATAGCATAATGCATTTTATAAATCTAATTTTTCTCTGTGCTTATTTAACTAATTCTTTGTCATTTAGAAAAGCACAAAATCACTTTGTATTTATTTTTTCAACCATTTCTGCTGTGATATAATAACTTTGAGGCAAGATGATGCCACCTAGATAAAAGGGCTATCCCTGGAGAAAATCTGCCATTTCACTGCCTGATGCCAATGATGCTGTACTTTCCTGGAATCACTTATCCTTATGCCTTTCATATAGAAAAACAATTGAGAAATACATTAGCACCCAGGAAATGTACTATACCTGAAAAATATAAATATAAAATATATATAGTCCTTTACCTACAGAACAAAATAATCATTCCATATTCTTTTAGTTCATAATTTATTTCAGTGAAGGTACATTTATACCCTGCAGGATCATGTTAACATTTTCACAGTAATAGGATTGTTTAATGTTTTACAATTCCACTCAATAATTAGAATCTCTGTTTTAGACTCTAAAATGTTGCTAATTCAATTTCATGGTTTTCTTAAGGATTTAAAGAGTTTTCAGTAACATGGCAAGTAGTCTAATATGGACTGTCTACCTGTGTAAGATTTTCAGTTAATATGGTAAAGCTATCTATCTATTTAATGGGTGTCTAGGAGATTACCTAATTGTTTCTGAACAGTTTTTTTTTTAATCTGTTTATTTGATCACTGTTTTTCATTGTCGTTGTCTATCTAAAAGGTCTCATGCTGGCTGGAAATGCAAACCCATTATAAATGTGCCTCTCTTGCTTTATATTATAACAATTAATCAAGTGTCACTCTACATCACTTATCTTTCCTTCACCAAGCGCAAATTGTGAACGCTGTACTGCATTCAGAGTGACCCACTAGTGGAGATGTCCCCCTTGTTATCTTAGCCCCTTAGCTCTCAGGACACTGGAGTGTCCTTGAACATCCCTATGGATCCCTATGCATGTGTAGAGATGAAGGAAGTAGAGAAGGCTGCTTGCAGAGCCCTCAGATGAGAATGATGATGATGATGATAAGACATCAGGGAAGACATAAGGAAAGCAGAGCTGTCCCCTTATTGCAAAGGAATGACATCATGGGCCGCCTTGTTATTTAGATAGTTTGTGTCAGAAGGACTAAACGGCCCCAGACCACGAAATCTGACAAAATCTAGATACTCAAACTAAAAGAAAAAGATAAAAATGTTGGTTGAATATATGAAAATAATGCTGAATTTCATCATTTATATGAATATTTACTAAAAGAATACAAAGTAAATAAATAATGCCTAGCATACTTGACAGCCTTTTAGTGTAAAGTTTTTAAGCATTCTATAAATGTTACCATACATAAGCCTCACAACAACCTTATGAATTATTTATAGATAATATGAGTTGTCAGTAAAGCGACATTAGAAACTAAGCAGTGTGATTCCAACCTATGTGTTCTGAGAATAGTAGTTGATGAACAAATGAGAAAAAAAAACAGTCCAAGAAAAATTTCAGCTTGTGAAGACTGCTTGTCAGGAAGTAAAATAGGATGAAGTGAGGAGTGCTCAGGTGGATGCTTTTACAGTTCAGAGAACTCTTCCCTGAAGTTGAATCAGAACACCGTGTAACAAGAGACCAGCAAAGACAGATGGGAACAGCCAACCAAAGCCTGCATAGCAGGATGGATCTTGGTGAGCTTTAGAAACAGAGGAAAGGCCAGAGTGAAAATAGTGCCACATGAACCTGGAGAGAGGTGGTGTAGATCCTGCAAGACTAAGGTAGAGTGCTGGGATTTCATTCCAAATGCAATGAAGTAACATTGGAGGAAGGGAGTCATCTGACCTGGTCTAAGTTTACCAGGTCATCTTGGCTGCTTTGTGGAGTATGATTATAGGAGGTGCACTATGAGCAATAATTGTATTTACAAGACTATGCCAGTGGCCCCGGAGAGAGAGAACAGTAGGTCAATGGCTTACGCTACAGTATTAGTAGTAGACTTGGAGACAAGAGAAGAAATTCTAGATATGGTTTTCTTCAGCTTTTTTTTTTTAACTGAGGTAAAGTTGACATGACTTAAAATTAGCCGTTTTTAAAATATGCACTAGTATTTAGTAGGTTTATAATATTTTTCAGCACCTAATTCAAAGTCATTTTCATCATCCCAAACAATACCTTACCCCTCATTTACCCCTTACCTCATTTACCCCTTCTCCCTCCTCCCAGGTCCTAACAACCACCAATCTGTGTTTTGTCTGTATGTATAGATTTTATTTATCCATTTACTAGTTAATGAATATTTAAATTGTTTTCATTTTTTGACTATTAAAATACTGTTGCTATGAACATTCATGCACAAGTTTTTCTGTGGATATAGGCTTTTATTTCTCTTGGGTGTACAGCTGGAAGTGGAATTTCTCTGACTAATACAGTAGATCTATAACATTTTGAGGAACTACCAGGTTGTATGATAACATGTAACATGTAACATTTTGAGGAACTACCAAATGCTTACTAAAGTGGTGATACTATTTTATAATCCTACCAGCAGTGGATGGCGCTTTCAGTTTCTTCATATCTTCTCCAACTTGTTGTCTGTCACTTTTATTTTAGTCATCCTGTGGGTAGGATGTGGTGTCTCATTATGATTTTAATTTCTATTTCCTATATGTATAATGATATTGAGCATCTTGTGCTTAGTGGACATTTTTAATCTTACCAGAAAAATGTCTATTCGAATTCTTTACACATTTTTAAGATTGATTTGTCTTTTCATGGTTGAATTATAAGAATTCTTTATGTATTCTAAATACAAGATACTTATCTGTGGTTCACAATTTTTTCTTTCATTGTGTAGTTGTTTTTTCATTTTTTTGGTGTTTTTTGAAGCAAGCACAAAAGACTCAAATTTTGATCAAGTTCAATTTATTGTTATTTTCTGTTGTATTTTAGGTATCACATCTAAGAAATAGTTGCCTAATTCAAGTTAACAAAAAGTTCTTCCCATAATTTCATATAAGAGTTTTATAGTTTGGCTCTTTATAGGTCTTTGACTCATTCTGAGTTAATCATTATATATGGTGTGAGGTAGTATCCAACTTCATTAGCTATTAATGTGCTTTTGCAGTTGTACCAACACCATTTGTTGAAAAGACTATTTCACCCCATTGAATAATCTTGACATCATTGTTAGATATCAATCGACCATGGATATATGTTTTGATTTCTGAATTCTCAATTCTATTCTATTGACTTGCATGTCTGTTCTTTTTCTTATGTTCCCATGCATTCCCACATGAGTTTTAAGATTAGTTTGTCAGTTCCTGCTATTAAAGCAGCTGGGATTTTGATAGGGATTGTATTGAATACATGAAAGAATATGAGGGATATTTCCATCTTAATAATGTTAAACCTTTTAATCCATAAACATGGAATATCTTCCTATTTATTTGGGTTTTTTTTCATTTTTTTTCTGCAGTGTTTTGTAGTTTTCATAGTACAGTCTTGTACTTTTTTGTTTAATTTTCCAACATTTTATTCTTTTTGATGCTATCATAAATGCAACTTTTAGTTGCATTCTCAGATTGTTGATTGCTGGTGTATAAAAATCCAGTTGATTTTTTAAAAATCCACTTTGTTGAAGTATGATTAACACAAAAAGCAGCACATATTCAATGTTTACAACTTGGTGAGTTTGGAGAAAGGTATACATCTGTGAAACCATGCCCACAATCTATGCCATAAACCTGTCCATCACATCCAAAAGTTTGCTCCCACCTTTTTTATTTATTATTACTATTTGTATGATAAATACATTTAACATTAGATCTGCTTCTTAGAAAATTAAGTACACAATACAGTATTATTAACTATAAGCAGTATGCTGTACTATAGGTCTCCAGAAGTCATTCCTTACACATTTTCTTTTATATTTTCATTGATCAGGTGACACTTAGGTGGACTCTGCATCCTCACTGTTGTGAATATGTTGCAGTGGACATGGGAGTACACCCATCTTTTCTTTTTTGTTTTATTAGTTTTTATCAGTGCATTGTAATTATATATAATAGTGGAATTCATTATGCCATATTTGTATATGGACATAATAGGACCAATATTATTTTCAATATCTTCCCTTTCCCTCCCCTCCTCCCCAGACATGTCTTCAACATACTGATTTCATTTCTTTGGGATGTATACCCCAGTAGTGAGATTGCTTGATAATATGGTATTTCTATTATTAATTTTTTTCTTAAGGGATATTGGTGTATAGTTTTCTTTTATTAAGATGTTTGTCTGACTTTTGTATTGGGGTAATTCCAGCCTCATAGACTAAATTAGGAAGTGTTTCTTTTCCTTTTTGGAAAAGTTTGAGAAGATTTGATATCAATTCCCTATTTAAATATTTGGTAGAATTCACTAGTAAAAATACTAAATGCAAGGCTTTTCTTTGTTAGGAGATTTTTTATTATAGATTCAATTTCCTTGCTAGTTATAGATCTATTAGGATTTTCTATTTCTTCATGATTTAGTTTAGGTAGGTTTTGCTTCGCTAGAAATCTGCCCATGTCATCCAGATAATCCAAATCTTTTGTGTTGTTCTTTTTGTTCAAGATTATTTCCGCTATCTAGGGTCTTTCAGAGCTTCCGCATGAATTTTAGGATTGCCTTTTCTATTTCTGTGAAAACTGCCACTACAATTTGATGGGGATCACACTGAATCTGTAGCTGTGGTCATCTGGAGTAGTGTACCAATTTTGATAATATTGATTTTTTCTGATCTATAGAGATGAATGTCCCCGTGTCTTTTTCATTTATTTCATTAATGTTTCATAGTTTTCAATATACAGCTCTTTTACTTAGTTAAATTTATTCCTAAATATTTTAAAGTTTGATGCTATTGTAAATGAGATTGTTTTCTTAATTTTTTTCAGATAGTTCATTGTTAGTGCAAATGATTTTTCATTTCTGTATGTTGATTGTGTATCCTCTAACTTCATTGAATTCATTTATTATTTATAACAGTTGTTTTGTTTTATTGAGTCTGTAGGGTTTTCTACAGATAAAAATCAAAGGATATGATAATATGAAATATTTTTTACTTCTTTCTCTCTAATGTGGGTGCTTTTTATTTCTTTTTATTGCCTAGTTTCTCTGGCTGGAACTTCCTTACTATTTTGAATAGAAATAGCAAAAGTAAACAACCTTGTCTTATTCAGGATCCTAGTGAAAATCCTTTCAGTATTTTACCATTATATATGATATCATCTATGAGTTTTTTATAGACAACTTTTATCAGGTTATCTAGGCTCCCTTCTATTACTAATTTGTTGAGTACTATTTTCATAAAAAGTCAATAGACTTTATTATTGCTGTATTTATATACATGACTGCATGACCAATGTGATTCTGTAACCTGTACACTCAGAAAAATGAGAAATTATACCTCAAATGTATGATATGTCAAGATACATGTATAACTAATTAAAACAAATTAAAAAAATAAAATGAAAAAATAAATAAATAAAATGGAAAAAAAGTCATTGGGTTTTTGGACTTCTGTCAATTGCTTTTTTCCTGTTTTTTGAAATGATCACCTACTTATTTTAGTCCATTTTTCTATTAACATGGTTTATCACACTGACTGACTTTCATACGTTAAACCAAGTTTGCGTTTTCAGGAAAAAACGTTGTCTTGTCTGATCCCCTTTTATGTGCTACTATATTGTGTGTTTTTGAATTTATATCCATAAGACATTGATTTTTAATTTTTTTATTTGGATATCTTGTCTGCTTTTGCTATCAAAGTAAGCTGACCTCATGAACTGGGAAACACTCCCTTCTCCTCTATACTTGGAGTGGCTTGTGAAGAATTAGTTTAAAATCTCCTTTAAACATTGAGTAGAATTCACCAGCAAAATCATCCATACATGAGGTTTTATTTCTGAGAAGTTTTAAAATTTCTAATTTCATACTTATTAGAGTTCTCTTAACTTTTTATGGATTTAGATTTTTTTGTTAATTTTTCTTATTTGTTGAGAGTTTGTGTCTTCCTAAGGAAAAATCCATTTCATCTATGTTTTATAATTTGTTGGCTTGCAGTTGTTCATGGCATTCCTCTGTAATCCATTTCTTTCTGTAAAGTCATTAGTGATATCAGTATTTCTTTCAATTCTGATTGTAGTAATTTGAATTCTTTTCTTGATTGGAGTGTATTATTTTATTTCTACATACTTGTGAGCTTTCCAGTCTTTTGTTAATAATGCCTAATATAATTTTATTGTTGTCAGAAGACACACTATTATTTTCAACTCTATTTAATTCATTGAGGCTTGTTTTACAGCCCACCACATGGTCTATGCATTTGCACTTGAAAATAATGCACATTCTCCCTATCAAGTACAACAGCAAGAATGGATTCCTCATTAGAATCGGTTATACTCCATGTATGTATAATATGTCAAAATGCACTCTACTGTCATATATATCTAAAAAGAACAAAAAAATAAAGCACATTCTACTTTGTGCACGTAGAGTATTCCATATGTATGTGTTATTTTACTTAGTGTATGATACTGCTCCAGTCTTGTATTTCCTTGCTAGATTTCTGTATGGCTGTTCAGCTTATTATTGAAAAGGAGGTATTGAAGCTTCAAACAATTATTGTTAAATCATCTATCTATTTTAATTGCATAAATTTATTTGCTCTATTTTGGGGTCTGTTAGGTGCATATATTTTTATAAATATTATATCTTCTTGATGAATTGACCTTGTTTTCATTATACAACTTATTTCTTTATTTCCAGTCACAATGTTTACCTTAAAATCTTTTCTCTATGCTGTTAATGTAGCCCTCCACCTCTCTTTTGGTTACAGTTTGCATAATATATCTTTTCCTATACTTTTACTTAAAAATTGTCTTGGTATCTGAAGTATGTTTCCTGTAGGTATTACATTTTTTAAAAAAATACTTTATTCTGTCAACCTCTGTCTTTCAGATTTAAGTGTTAACTTGGTTTATGTTTAGTGTAGCCAGAGATTTCACAGAATTTGTGTGTGTTATTTTACTATTTACTTTCTACATCGTCATATCTTTTTGCATTTGTATTTTTCCTTTACTCCCTTCTTTTGTGTTAGTTTCCTAGTATACTAGTTAAACTCAATTTTTATGTTTTTACTATATATTTTTAAAAATCACTTGAAAAAGTGGTTGCCCTAGTACTTAGAACTAAAATTTTCACTTAAAATAACATAGTTTGTATTTATTTCAACTTAATTGTTTTTCAAAGATGAATTTTTAATATTAATTTAATACTCTTCCATGAATTTGCCTCTGGTATTATATCTAAAAACTTCTTGTCAAACACAAAGCCATCTAGATTTTCTTCTATGTTGTCTTCCAGAGTTTCTACTTTTTATATTTTACATTTAGGTCTATGATTTATTTTGCATTAAGTTTTGAGAGTTGAAATACCTGCCATTGTTGAAGATTCATTTTTTTCTAGCATGTGGTTGCCCATTTGTTTCAACAGATTTGTTCTTTTCCCCCATTGAATTGCTATCACTCCTTTGCCAAAGGTCAGTTGACTCTATTTGTGTGGGTATATTTTTGGGGCTCTTTTCTGTTTCATTAGTCTGCTTTTATCATCTTTCACCAATACCATGTTGTAAACTAATATTAAGAAGAACAGTTAGATAGTGTCAGTCGCCAGATTCTTTTGTTCAACAATATTTTGCTGGCCATCCTGGATCTTTTTCCCTCCATATAAGTTTTAGAATCAGTTTGGCAGTATCCATGAAGTAACTTGCTGGGATTTTAATTGAGTTTGAAGTGAATCGTTAGATCAATTTGAGCAGAACTGATATCTTAAAAATATTGAATTTTCTATTCAGAAATACAGACTGTTTTTTCATTTATTTTGATCTATTTTCATTTTGTATTGAAGTTTTATAATTTTGCTTATAAAGATATTATACATATTTTGATATATTCATACCTCAGTAAAATTGTTCATGTTTTACTTACTTCTAATACCAATTAGAACATTTTAAGTATTTCATCATATTAAAAATTCTCCTATTGATATTTATTAAAATGCTCTTTGTCTTTAGATGTATTCATTAAAAAGTCCTAGTGGGAAAATTCTATACTATTATGGTATCTTTTTCTGGGAAGAAATGAAGTAAGATTTTTTCATATTCGTGAGAAATATTGTATACATTGTGTATATATATATATATATATATATATATATATATATATATATATATTTTTTAAACTCCCAACACTCAAAAATTGACAATTATAGGGACCTCCCCAACTCTTATTTTTTCTTCCCAAATTACAGTTCTTTTTCTGCTTAAGATAACCATTATTTCTTTTTTCAATAATTATTCATTTGGTATACTTTATACTTAAAAAAAAACTATATCCCTAAGTAGTACAATCTAGATTACTCCCGAACTTTATGTAAATGAATACAGTCTTTTGTTTCTTTTCTTTTTCATGTAGCATTACATTCATGAAACTCATTTCTTTTGCTGATGTACCTGTGGGTCATTCTTTTTCAAGTGTGTAAATGTCTCTTTATATTAATATAATTGATACTTTCATGCATTGTTGTTCTTTCTAGATTTTTTATTATTACAGTCAGTAAAGCTGGAAATGTTCTAGAGCACATACTTCGAAATTTCTGTATTACCTATGTATCTAGAAGTGGCATATACTGGGTGTACATCTTACTACATGATGCTAAATAGTTTTTCAGAGTTGTTTTCTTAACTTAAAAACCTATCATTCAGTTCATAGTAGTCCATATACTCATCAGTATTTGCTATTGCTTGACTATTCCATTTTTGTCAAACTAGTAGATATGTGGAGGTATTATAGAAAGAAGAGAAACAAGGAGATCGCATATATGAAAAACAGAAAGGGAATTGTGGTGGGAGAAAGGTTGATAGACCTCTAATCATTTTCTTCTCTTACTCCCCCTTCATGGTTTTGGACAATTGATTGAATATGAGAATAACATCTCTTGAAACCCAATGAGTATGAGTAGCATTTCCTATTGAAATCAGTCCATAAGTTTCTTTTCATCACCATCTTTGTCAGATTTGTAAAATAATTGGGAAGTTGCTCCAATGTTGCAGAATAATATAAATTTTATGGAAGTCTGACATGTAAGTGAGTTTTCATCTTCCTCTGTTGTCTGACATTTCACTTAGGATGACTTTTACATTTATGATATTTTTATAACTAATACACGTACATGGTAAACAAAACCAAAAATGTAAGTGACACTAAAAGGCATAATTAAAAGCAAACCACTACTGACTTTATCCCACTCTCCCAAATGACCACTAATTTCTTCCTATACCTGGCTCCTCTAGTTTTCATAATCCTAAACAATTTTATTACTGTATATTTTGTCAACTTTAAATCAATTATTAACAACATTTTTGATGTCTTATAAAATTCTTCAATGTTCCTCTAAGATTACTTTTTGCAACAGTTCTTATTTATTTTCTTGGTTTGGGTTCTTTATCCATTTGAAGTAAAAGATTTAAGTTTGGAATATCACAAAAACTGCCTAAAACTTCAATTTTTTTCTTTTTATATAATTATGACCTAAATTTTGCTTAGATTCAGATTCTGCATCACTGCAAATAAGGTTGATGGTAGAAAAAGTACAAATTATATACTTCACTGACAAGTGTATATATACCTTTAAGAATTTGAAATTTGGCACTAGCGGGCAATATGGGGCTGGTTAAGACTTATTTGCAAAAGCAAAACATAGAATAAGACCAGTGGGAGAGAGAGCTTCAGTAGCCTCTTTGGGAATTAAAGATCATATTTGCAAGTACTAGAAAGAGGGGGAAAATGAATTTCCTTTGTTTTCTCTTCATAGTATTGTTTTTCTCTCTTTATGTCAAGTGGTTCTACAGTTAAGCATACATTTGTTCCAATCTCTTCCACTTTTTCATGTTCCCAACCAAACATACCACTGCCCCTTAGTTTGGCCTTTCTGAATTCTGGCAGTGTAAATGTAGATTCTCCTGAAGGGTACAACCACCTTCCAGGGACATTTGTGGCAATAATTCCAACCATTAACTGTGAGAGATAAGATGCTAAGAGAGGTTTTGAGTATTTTACCTACAAAATATCAAGCGTGTGAGGTAATTTGTATATGCTAAATGTCTTGATATACTTATTCTTCAACACATACATCTATCAAAACATTATGTTGTACATGAAAGCATGCAAATTTTACTTGTCAATTAACAATAAATAAAAAATGGCTGGGTGTGGTGGTGCATGCCTGTAATCCCAGCAGCTTCAGAGGCTAAGCCAGGAAGATTTTGAGTTCAAAACAGCCTCAGAAAAAGCAAGGCAATAAGCAACTCAGTGAGACCCTGTCTCTAAACAAAATACAAAATAAGGCTGAGGATGTGGCTCAAGTGGTTGAGTGCCTCTGAGTTCAATACCTGGTATGCACCCCACCACCACCAAAAAAACCCACAAAGAATAAATAAAAAATATAAATAAAATTCAATTATAAATAATTAGTGTGAACCAGGCTAGTTGCCAGAATCTTTCTTTTGAAAATTTTGCTTTTTAAATGTATGAATAGATTCTCTTACAGAATAGATCCTAAATAATAATTTTCTAGGACTATGGTAGTTGAATTTAACTAAAAGAAATTGCATGTAGATTCTAGATACCAAAATTTAGTATGACTGAATACATACTAAAGGCAATATTCTTTCTTGTTGGATTTTTTAAAAAAGACATAGATTCAGTTTTCCCTGTACAATTATTTATGTACTTGAGGACATGTATATGGACCATATTTTTTTTTCAAGATTAATTGTATTTTTCTAATTCAGGAAGAATTTTCCTGTAACTGGAAATTCAGATGAAGTCTAGGTTCATTTTCCAGATTAAATAGGCAATCCTTTAGAGTTTATCTTAATTTATTAAATATTAATGTCTAAGCAGTTCTTTTCTAAATTTGGTCTAAGAAATATTTCCAATAACCAATCATTTTAGGATCCTCCAAATTAAGTTTCTAGAACTTTATTAGTTTTCTCTTACTGCATAAAAAATTACCAGAAACTTGCTGTATTGAAAAAAATAAAAGAGACCCATCAACCCAAACAAAAAGTCCCTACACATTATTTACTCTACAGTTGTACTGGTCAGAGGTCTGTCCTGATGAGGTTGGGTTCTGTGCTTAGGCCAAAGTCAGGTTGTTGGCTGGCTGCATTCTTAACTGGAGTTTGGTATTCTTTGCCAAACTCATTTCTGTCATTGGCAGAATGTAGTTCCCTGTGGGTATGGACTGAAATCCCCATTTTCTTGTGTTTGTATTTCAACACTGCTCTCAGATCCTAGGGTTCCCCTCAGATTTGACCCCATGACTCCCTCTCTCTTTGCAACAGAGAACCTCCCTCTCATGCTTTCAAGGAGACTCTAGCTTCCTCTACTGCCATCAGAGAACCTCTCTACTTTAAAGAGCTTATGTGATTGAGACCTACCCAGGTGATCTTCCATTTTGATTAAGCCAAGACCAATTTGCAGAACACAAAATAACCCCATATCTGAGTTTATAGAGAAAAATATCTAAAATTCTCTTCACATCCAAGTGTGCACTGTTTAAAGTAGTCTTGTGTTAATGGAAGGTGGGTTCAATGCTGGTCCATCTTTCATTTTTATTCCAAAACCTCTGTGGAGGTTTTGGGAAGGTAGGTCACCAGTTCATTTTTCAAGTTCTCTTCTCCTCTAGCTTCCACAATAGCGACAATCTCTGAGTTATGATGTTTTGACTTAATTTTTCAACTTTATGATGGTGTAAAAGTAATATACATTCAGTAGAAATTGTACTCTGAATTTTGAATTTTGATCAGTTTCTTGATGAGCAACATGTTGTACAATACTTTCTCATATACCTGGCAGAGGCAGTGAGGGGCAGCACCTAGTCAACCATGCGATCATGAGGGTGAGCAGCAGATTCTCTACAGTGAGCTATATTAAGTTAGGTATATTAAATGCATTTTTGAATTATGTTGGGTAACTTAAATCAGTGAACACCTGTACTGTTTTCTTCTGATCTCTACTTACCTCTGGCCACATCTTATTAGCCTCCATCCTTCTTAAGTTATACCTTAAAAAAGAATAATCTTCAAGATTATGTCCTTGATTTGCTCTGTATTCCTTTCAGTTTGTTTACCTGAAAAAATTGTGTCTTTAACAATTATTTGTATATGAAGGCTTCAGATTTCAGGACCTGACCTTTCCTGGGACCAGGTTCCTATCTCCAACTAACTCTTAATTCCTGTGTAAATATCCAGCCTGACCCTTGAACTCAATGAGTTCAGAATCAAATTCATATTTTGTTTCTGCTTCCTTCATATCTCTCACTTCAGTTCAGTCGCTTTAAGTGACACAACCTAGAAACTTCAGAAACATCTGCCGTCCTTCCTCCATATTTCACTACACACTCATTACAATTTCCATATTTCCTTTCAAATTTGTCTTTCTGCCTACAATATTTATTCCACTGAATATGTCTACCAATCTTCTTGTTTTTTTAAAATTTTTTTTTGTAGTTTGTATATGGACAGAATGCCTTTATTTTACTTGTTCATTTTTTTTAAAGAGAGAGTGAGAGAGGGAGAGAGAGAGAGAGAGAATTTTAATATTTATTTTTTAGTTATCAGCGGACACAACATCTTTGTTTTGTATGTGGTGCTGAGGATCGAACCCTGGCCGCACGCATGCCAGGCGAGCGCGCTACCACTTGAGCCACATCCCCAGCCCTTACTTGTTCATTTTTATGCAGTGCTGAGGATTGAACCCAGTACCTCGCAGGGCTAGTACTCTACCCCTGAGCCACAACCCCAACCCATGTCTACCAATCTTTTAGGATTGATTTTATTAAACCTCCCACTCACCCTTGATGCTCAAATGAAAACAAAGAGGATATTCTCAGAAACTTCCAGAGCATTATGGTTTTCACTTGATTTTAAACTTGATTGTGTGTACACACATTGGCACTCCTCAATGGATGACAAGTTTTCTGAGGGCAGAGATCACTCCTGTGTCCTGACAATCTAACTATATGTCTTTGTAGCAGTGGATGTTCCTCACATGTTTCCTCAGTTCCCTGTACTTTTGGATATATGGCAATATGACTTTCCCAATCAAATGTAATCCTGTTTCTCAGTTCTTTAAATTACCTGTAGTAATATTTTCTATCAAGAGGTTTTCTAAATTTTGATGAAATTCCACTTTTTATATAGCTTCAAAATTCTCCACTACATTTATCAGACAAGATTGATGATGTGTCTTTAAAATGTCAACATCGCTTCTTAATTAAACTGAATTAATAAGTAGATCCCCCTGATAACTGGTGCTAGTTTCCCTTATTTTTCAGTAAAGCCATGGGTTTTTTTCCATTTTGTTCTGAATTAGTCTTAAATAAATTAGTCTTCATAAGTTCCAAAGAAAAACAAAATATGTTTTCACATATATGGTTTTTTTATCTTTGTAAAATCTTTTCCCTTAGAATTTAAGGGTGAAGTAAGTCTTTTATGAATCCCAGTACTAAGTATTTGATCTTTCATTCTGGCACAGCATTACTTCCTTCCAACATTTTTTATAACTTTAGGGAATTTTTCTGTTCATGTGGTATATTTTCAAGTCTTCTTTCAAAACGGAAAAAATATTTTGTGTTTATAACATCTGCTTTCATAGTCATTATATCATGTGCACATTGCCATGGAAAAGATATTCTCTTCCAGGGGTACTTGTGGGGAGTTACAAAAATATTTTTTTTTCTGATAGAAAGTTTTCTGGTAATATACATTCTTTAAGAGATGTTTAAGATGAAACACAAAACTTATTCTTGTCCTCAGTTTTGATTTGTGTAAATTTCTTGGTTGGTCAAAGTCACCAAATATTATGGGGAACAATTTTCTTAAACCAGTAAACAAATCCAACATTTATTAAAAATAAAATGAAATATACTCTTGTTCTGTCTCCCCCACCTGAAAATATCCTAGTTTTTGTTTCTTTCCTTCCTGTACTCCCCTCCTCCTCCTTCTCCTCCTCCTCCTCCCCCTCCTCCTCCTCTTTCTCCTCCTCCTCCTTCTTTTTTTTGGTAAGAAAATTTAAGAATGGGAAAAAGATGCTTCTCAATGTCTCAATGTGTTTAAAATTTCCACTTGGTGTGTTTAAAATTTTCACTTTGATATTTCAAAAGTCAAGACTGTATTTGGAGTGTCATAGCTTTCATTTTATTTTCATTAAATAAATAATGATGAATAATGTAGTTCTTTCTGGTATTATCTGTAATTTGTATAGCCTTATCTTTATTGTTTCTTTTATTTCTGAACTACATTGTTTCTCTCTGTTGAATTGATGAATCATTTAGTATGCACAAGATAATTTACTAAGAAGAAACACTGGGCTGTGAGTTTGCTAAGAGAGGCACAAGATCAGCACGCCCACCTGGTCCATCTAACCTAATTTAACATTTCCCAGGCCTCTTTCTTTGCTCTGTGAACACTGGAGGAAGTACCATAAATTACAGTAGCATCTGTGCCTGGCAAAGAATAAAAGATGAGCATTTTTCTATCCCACATTAGATAGATGAGTTTATTCATTCAGCTGCTTATTAAGCACTAATAATGTGCCAGTCAATACTAATCAGTAATAAATGATGTAGCTCATATCTTAAGGATTTTGCTGTCCAGTAGGTACAATTTTTTTCTTAGCATACATTTTATTTCCTACTTAAAACTGTGAAACACAAAGACACTAAATTTGTTCCTTCTGACCAAGACTAATCATACTCTATACCCATGAATGACTTTTAAGTGCCTCTGATTAAACAGCAGCATCACTCAGAGATAGGCAGAGGAATTCAGGTCACTAAAAGAACTATGGTTGTTTCACTCGATACCTCTCATATCATGTTGCCGATGCCCAGAGTTTCACATGGCTGGATACTTGGGCACTACAGAATTCCCGGGGCCATTGTTCACACAGATGTGTGTGCCATGGCACCGTTTCAATACATTACACTGTGTATGGCCAAATGCTAGGAGCCACGGTGACTTTACAGCCACCTCCTTTATGGCCTTTTAGGAACAAGAGGTACCAAGTTATTTCTTCACTTCAATTTGAGTTCCTGCTGTATTCAGTGCACTTTTCTTTGAAAAGTAATAGAAAGATATAAAGATAAATAACACACAAATGTATAGTGTAATAGACATTAGAGTCTAATAATTTCCTTTACAGATTCCTGATCCCAATGGAGCCACAAACAAGATGAGTTAATAACTGCATCTTCCTTCTCAAGGATTCTATCTTAATGAATGTGTACAGGTTGGCCAATAACTGGCAGCAGCATTTACTTAATGAAAGCCATATGGAGAAGCTGTGTTGTTTCACTAGGTCACTTGGCAAACATTTCTTTGTGCTCCCTTGGTACTTCCTGATCTCAACAGTAGGAGATCAGGAGGTTGCTCTTCCCAAGGTGCAACCTTGAGTTCATCAGCTGGGCCGTGGGGCTGAGGAAACTCACATTTCAGAATGAACTGGCTTAAGGACATAAATGTGATTGTTTTTCTTACAGAGTTGCAGTGGCAACACTGATAATTAAAACAAGCAGAATGAGAAGTGTTGGCATTCTCTGATGGCCATCTGTGACTTCAGTGTGCTGGTACTTAGTGTTCAGAGGGGAACTGTATGTTTGAATTGGCTCTTGGTTTTGCAGTAAAAAGTGAAGGAAAGTGTTCTGTTTATGCCTGCTTGTTTCATTTTTTTTTCCTTTTTAAGTAGCATGGTTAAAATTATGATATTAAATACTTTTAAATTCCTTTGCCATGCCACATTTTATTTTATGGATTTAGCACTTTGGAATATGAGACTATACCTCAATTCATGCATTTTTTTAAAATTCTTTCAGTTTAAATAGAATTTATGGATTTTTGTTTTTCAGTGCAAAACTATGAAACATGATCTGGCTTGTTTTGATTGAGTTCCAACATTTTAACATGAATATTGTAGAAGGAAATAAGTGGTCTTTAACTTAAGACTATAGTAATTGCGTGGCGTGATCGGAAAGCAATATAATATATATGACTGAAAGTAAAGATTTTACACATTTTAGAAAATGAAAAATGGCTAATATATTAAAACACAGAAAAGCATATAAATTATGTTTGGTCACGTGGAATTGCTATTTTATGTTGGACAAAAAATGGTGGAGGGGCTCAGTGGTAGAGCACTTCCATAGCATGTGCTGAGTTTGATCCTAGCACCACAAAAATTGGGAAAAAAGATCAAATCTTGTTTTTTGATTCAACTTGTATTAGATGATTCTTCACATTTCTCATCTTTTGTTTAATTAAAATGAAATTGCAAGATAGTTAATGCTAAATGAGTGAGCCCTTTGCAGGTTATTCAAACCTGAGGTCAGTCAGCCCTTGAAGGTCAGTCCTTCAGTCTCTTGATACCTGCTTTCAGGCTATTTGACTACTGAATAAATATATCGTAAAGTGATGATGAATGAAAGAAAATAATATCACAAGTTAGATACTTAAAAAAACATTAAGCGTTTTTTTTTTTTTTAATTCAGAAGCTAGGATGAAAGAGTGTAAGATTATGAATTAGACCATGTTTCAGATGATGTAGACTTATTTACATGTGCTTCTCTGTCTCTAAATAATCTATAATAGACATTTGAGTAGACTGTAAGATGAGTATGTTTCCAACAGATGACATGAAGATGAAATCAAATTTTTGATAATTTCTACGGCTCTTTGGCTGAAGAGAAAAAGTGTGGCCTATGAGAGGGCAAGACCTTACTCAGTGTCACACAGACCTGAACTCTTATTAGTTATGTCACTGGCACACTGTGGTTTGTGCAATTGCCCTAACCTCTGGGGAAGCATTTTGTTTGTTCATTTTACCAACCACTCAGTGCACTTGTGAATTCATCCTTCTTTCCCAGCAGCTCTGTGGTGCCTCAGAACCTCCCCAGAGGTTGGGAACTATTGGATTAGCAAAGCTCTGTTAACCCTTCTGGTCTCACATTCTAATTCCTATTAATATAAGAGGTATTAGCAACAATTGGGGAAAAGGGAACAAATTAACTGGAAATTTGAAACCATGAGAGTGAAGAGACTAACCACTCAAGCTGATAATTATGTATGAGTTCTTTCCATTTGACTGGTGGCCAGAAACCAGAGGGAGTGAAACTGATGAGCCAGTATGTCATGCTGGCACTGGCTGTGACCGAAAATAAAATAATCCAAATAATTGTTTAATTGGATACTACTTAAAAAGAGAGGCTGGAACTCCCTAAAACTCGGGGTCCAGAGTAAACATCTTTCTTTTCAACCATATTGATTAAATAAAAACCAAGGATGTTGCACCGATGGCTAATTCCATTTTCAGTGCCACAAGACTATTCACTTTATGTTTCCTGTCAGTACCTGACAGTCTTTCCAGTTTTATTGTCAATGTTAAATACTTTGTGATGATAATTTCCTAATACTATACTTACAATGAAAAAGGAACTAAATGAAATTCTAGCTACAAATGTAGTCACAGGAGGGTGTGTGGCAATGGTCATGAGTCAGCCTGTGCTTGAGGCATCTTATACCACTTCTATCTTGTATTCTGTATAGTTATTTTATATAGCTTTTGTTATAGTTATTTTATATTATTTAAACTTTCTGTAATTCAGTTTCTATACCTGAATATTACGGGTGATGTTAGCAAGGTTGTGGTAAAGATTATGTAAGTTAATTTGTATACAGCATAATGTGCCAGAGCCTGGCATATTATGAATGCCAGGTCGCTATAATAGTAAAAGTGCTATTATTTGCCTTTCCTTAATGGCAGTTTCACACAAGGAACTGTTTCTATGTAACCTTACTGAGTCATTGAGTCACCACTTATAATCCGGCAGTTTTACTTGAATTATCAGTGTGGTAAAATCTATCAGTTTTACAAAGAGAGGCTCAGAAAAATCAAACCACTTCAATACATTTGAATGAATGAATGTGTATAGCACAGAGTAAGATCTTGGAGGTTGTATGACCACTTAATATTTTTGATCCCCATTTTTTTTCTTTTCCCATTCTCTCGAGGCTTTATTTTTAGGACCTTTTCTCTGAGCTGTATGCATTCATATTTAATGATTGCCATTTTTATTCCTTTTGTAGTATTAAATATTAAATATCAGGCAGAATACCCCTTTAATTTCCCTTTGGAGTAATAAAATGTTACCAGCAACTATTTCTTGAGGTCTGTAGCAATACCCTTTGTCAAAAGAGAAGCATATAATAAAGCCAGCAAAACACTTACAAAGAGCTCTTAAGAGTATTATATATTACATAAATGAAAACTACCAAATAAAGTAATTATCCATGAGGTGAATAAGTGCTGATTTGGTTTCAGGAAGCTGTCACACACACACAAAAAAAGCATTCTAATAAATTCTAATTGCCAAGGTAACCACTAAATTATAACAAAAATTTAATGACTAATTTTAATGACTTTATTCATAATGAGATTATTTTAGCATGAATAACTCCTTTTTCAGCTTTAATGAGATATAATTGACAAGTAAAAATTGTACACAGTCAAGGTGTACATTGATTTGATATACATCGTAAAGTAATTACCACCATAAAATTAATTAACACCATTAACATCATCAAAAATCATTGCTGAGGCAGGTAGGACAGTCTGTTGGTGGTGAGAACTCTTAATATCTACTCTCAGAAAATTACAAGCAAATATTACAGTCTTCTTAACTGTAGTTAATATGTTGGATTAACATAACTATATCATATTATATCCCAAAACTTATTTTCTTATAACTCAAAATTTAGCCAGCATTTCTCCATTTTCTCCACTGTTTTCAAGAATGTGCTACTGACAGACCACAATAGGGTGCAAAGATTTCCTTTTTCTCCACATCCTCATCAACATCTCTTTCCTCTCTATTTTTTTAACCATAGAGCTTTGTTTATTTAATTGAAAAATCATTAATTTAAGCCACCTCATAAATGGATAACCAAAAAATGTTTAATTTTTATTCCACTTCACATATCATTTCATTCATATCTAGGGGGAATTTATACATATATATGGTTTTTATTTCACCCTGTCATTTTTCTTCTTATGTTTTAGTGCATTTTAGTTATACATAATAGTGTTGTTCTGGATATGTGGCTCAGTTGTAGAGTGACTGCCTGGCATGCATGAGACTCTGGGTTCAGACCCCAGAACTGCAAAAAAAAAAAAACAAAACAAAAAAAACAACCCCCCCCCAAAAAAAAAACCCACCCTCATCTTCTTGGTAACACTCATCCTAACAGGTGTGAGATAATATCCCATTGTAATTTTCATTTGCATTTCCCTCATTATTAGTGAGGTTTTTTAGTATACTTGTTGACCATTTTATGTCTTCTTTTCTCCATGTCTATTTAGGTTCTTTACCCATTTTCTAATTGGGTTAGTTAACTTTTGTCATTGAGTTACTTACATATTTTGGGTATTCAGTTTGTAAATATTATCTCCCATTTCACAGATTGCTTTATCATTTGTTTAATGTTTTCTTTGATGTGCAATTTTTTTTTTCATTTTATGTAATCTTATTTGTTTGTTTTTGCTTTTGTGACTTGAGCTTTTGGAGTCATAGCCAAAAAAAATCATTGTCAAAACCAAGCAAGGAGCTTTTTCTCTGTTTTGTTTGTTTGTTTGTTTGTTTGTTTGTTGTTGTTATTGTTTTTAGGAGTCTTATGGTTTCAGCCTTACATTTGAGTTTTTAATACTTTTTTTTAATGGGGTGAGCATAGTATTCAATTTTTCTTTTGCATGTCTACATCTGTTTTTTCCAGTGCCACTTGGTGAGGGACTATCCTTTCCCCACTGTGTCTTCTTGTAAATTTGTCAAAGATTAATTGACTAAATATATGAGAGGTTATTTCTGTGCACTCTAGTTTTTTAAATTGGCCTTCTTACCCATTTCTATGCTTTTTTTTATTGCTATAGCTTTGTGATATAATTGGAAATCAATGTCTTCAGTCTTATTTTTCAATATTCTTTTGACTATTCAGGATCTTCTTTTATGACTTATGTGAATTTTAGGAATGTTTTTCTATTTCTGTGAAAAATGTCATTGTAATATTTATAGGGATTTAAATGAATATATAGATCAATTTGAGTAGTAATATTTTAATAATATTAATTCTTCAGTCTACTAACACAAGATATCCATTCATTTATTTCTATCACCTTTAATTTTTCCATCAATGTCTTTCAGTTTTAGATCTTTTACTTCTGCAGTTAACCCTGTTCTTAAGTATATTTGCTCTTTTTGATTCACTAGTAATTGTAATTAGTTTCTTGATTTAATTATCAGATAGTTTGTTGTTAGTTTTTAGAAACACAAATGATTTTTTATGTTGATTTTAAATCCTCCACTTTCATTCAGTTTTATTAGGTCTAGCAGTATTTGTGTGTGTGTGTGTGTGTGTGTGTGTGTGTGTGTGTGTGTGTTTGTAGTTTTTAGGATTTCTATATATAACATTGTGTCATCTGCAAACAGATAATGTCTTCTTTTCTGACTTGTATGGCTCTTATTCCTTCTTCCTACTTAATTCCTTTGGCCAGGACTTAAAGTACTATGTTGAATAGAAGTGATGACCAGGTAGTGCTGGGTACTAGGAAGGTGAGGAGGGGTCCTGTGAAGGAGGCCAGGAGGCAAAGAAGAGGAAACTTCACGGAATTGGGACCTTCACCTACTTACCAGCCAATACAACGAGTGCATTCTGAAAAAGTATATATATCCATGGCATCTTTGGAGGAAATATGTTTGAAAAGCCAAGGGTGACAATAAAATACCATTATTATGAAAAGGAGCTTTGGAGAATATTCCATATTTATCTATTCTTCGTGGTGGTTGTTGTTATAGTCCTTGTTGACAAAATAAAAGGAAGAGAAGGAAGAAAGGAAGGAGAATAGGAGGGGTAGAGAGACAAGGAGGAGGAGGAGGAGTGGGAGGAGGAGGAGGAGGATCATTGATTTCATTCAGATCACTTAAAGTTTCTCAAATTCAAAAACCAAAAACAAATTGCCTTAACCTTGCCAAAAAAACTTATTAAAATCCCACTATTCATATATATGAATTTATGATATTTGTAATTTCTACTAAATTATAATAATTTTTAAGGTTTTATCCTAAGCTTATTTAATCTGTTTGAATTTCTGTGATCAAAATTATTCTAAAAAGTAGGAGGAGACAATCTTGGAATTTCTACTTTGGAAATCATGAGTCTAAGTCTTTTAAAATGAATCTTTTCCATTCACAGAGAGGAAAAACATCTAGGAAGGTTTCATTGTGTCGATTATATCAAAATATAACTTACTTCAAATAGGGAGCTGTGAAAAGGAAACTCATAACTTTTAGTTTAGAAATGTATACCCTTTATAATTAAAATAGAGACTTAAGGGAAGATTTGTATTCTTTGCGGGGTGTCATTTATTATAAGACGTTAGAGGTCAAATGTAGTTGTTAATTGCCTCTTCTAAGGTTTTATTTCACAACCATATTTTTTCTCTTTTTTCAAATATTTATTTTTTAGTTGTAGTTGGACACAATATCTTTATTTCACTTTTTTATTTTCATGTGGTGCTGAGGATCAAACCCGGGGTCTCACAGGTGTGAGGCAAGCACTCTACCGCTGAGCCAAAACCCCAGGCCTTTTCTTCTTTTTCTTTATTGGCTTTTTTTCTTTCTTTTACTTAATGCTTTCTGGTTGAATTTATTTCAAAATAATTATTTTTTTTTGTTTTCAAATTTCAGTACAAAATGCAGATACCAATATATCCCTGGAAGCAGAAACTTCTCTGACTTCTGGACAATTATCTTGCAAATTACATTTCTACCGCCCACACGTCAGATCTATTTTGAATGTTAATAATATTAAAGACTAATGTGTCTAATATTTTGATTTTATAAAAGTTTTAATTTCAACAAATAGCCATTAAAATCCATCTGTGAATGATAATGCACATTGATGTGTAAGAGAAAATCTCAGGCTCCTACATCTTATAACAAGGAGCAGATAATACAGCGAGGGAGGTCATTAGGCCACAGCCTTCTACCTTATCAGGAGAAGAAGCTATAGCACTATCCTTTGGAAGTGGTTCCTCTAATGAGCTCATCATGACTGATGATGGTCATGAAGCTGGTCAAACTGTTCCTCTTTCCTATAAGAGGATAATGGAATCCAAGGCCTTCGTTAGCCTTTCACTAACTGCTGTGAGCTTTTCACAAACACACCCACTGCCTTAGTTCAACAATGTACGTGGACTGAGAGCTAACACACCAATGTTCTCTTTGGGATACTTATAGCATTAACCAAGGTCATTTGTAATATTTTTGTTGTCAATTATTTGTGTCATGATCGTTTTCTTAATATTCTTGACAGAAAATCTTGGAAGAGATGTTATAACTTTTTCTAATTGCTTTTGAAAGAAAGCACTTATTTCTTTTTTTATCTTTTGGTGAATGTGCCTCGGGGTAGGAATTTGCTAGACATTTGGTACAGTATGGATAGCATGCAGTCTTTAGCACTATATTATTATGTCTACTGTAATGAGTGTCCTCTGCCTTGCAGGACAGTTCTTTTTACTCTGACTTCTGTGGTCGTACTTGTCATTACAACTGACTGGATCAGCTGGGACAAGCTGAACCGGGGATTTCTGCCCAGTGATGAGGTTTCCAGAGCATTCCTTGCTTCTTTCATCTTGGTCTTTGACCTTCTTATTGTGATGCAGGTAAGTTTCTTTGTGTTTCCCTCCTCTCTCCGAAATTGTTCTATGCTTTGTTCTCAGTATAACAAACACTATAAGCTACAGGCTCCATAAAACCAGAGAAGTGCATAGTTTACAGTGGCTATTAATGGGGCTTTCAGTGATCATACTTTCAGCAGTTTACTGGGAGGAAAAGCCAAATGGGATTTTATGAGAGGGGCACCCAAAGTTCATTTTATTAACATTGCAAGGTGGGCCTCTAGAAGCCATGCAGCATGGTGACATTTTCTGCCAAGGTTTGGGGTGGGGGACATGGGGAGGGACAAAAATTTTTTTAAAAATACTGTCATTTAGCAAACGGAAAGCTACAGAGATGAGGATGATATAAAGCCAGCAAAGCAGGGAAAAGCAATTGTCAAAGCAACTCAGGGTTTTTATAGCAGTTGAAATGGAGTGATGTAAAGATGCTTTTTCTACTTTGGAAATTATTACTTTCTTTCAGTGTTCACCAGAGATGATTTCATTTTCATGTAAACAGTATTTCTGTCCTGCTTAGCAACAGATTTTTTTTTTGTACAATAATATCACTCTAACCAGCGTGATTCATGTAATCTTCTGGTGTGAATGTTTGGGGGCTTCAGAAATCATGTTTTGAATGGGGCAGAAAGAGATATTAGCTATTTCTTGGTGCCTTATCTTGTTCATTAAATGTCCATCCATTTGCTAGACATGTTTGTATTGCTTTCATAAGGCAATTTTGGTCTTTCCCCTCCTGAGGCATTATAAGTCATCAGAACAAAGGGTCCCATTGCTAAAGGGAAAAGAGACTCTATTGTATTCTGAATTTATGTGAGATTTTGTAGGATAGCAGATTGTTTTTCTTATTTCTAGAGGCAAAGAGGGGCCCTTTTAAGACCTATTCTGTGTTGTCTCAAAAAAGAACAATAGTTTTGGGGGGTTTTTTGTTTGTTTCTTCATATTGGCATATAATATATCCTAGGCAATAGGTTCACAGTGATTCTTAGAGTATATTATTTTTTGAATGGATGATATTTAAAATACATTGTCACCTAAAAATTGTTTGAAAACATAAAATTGAATATTCTTGTCTCATCTAGAAATTAACACATTTTTCTTTCCCTTGCTGTGAGGTAGTTTAGCACAGTGAAGCAAACCTTAGACTTAGAGTTGAACAGCATTAGCAGGTTGCAAATCTGTCTCTCACCAGCTGTAGGACATCCTCTGGATAGCTGAAAATTGAATTTATAACACTTAGGCAACAATGCATCACGCATTACTGTAGAAAGGCCATTTTTATCTTCTTCCACCTCCTAGTATATGTCCTAATGTTAAATGTCCTCTTTGGTTAAATGGCCTACAGGTACCTCTCTGAATCCATCTTAAAGTCAAAAGTCTTAAGTAACCACGTAGACCATTGTCTCCTTGAATTTGCTCCATTTGCTGCATTTACATATGCGAGAACACGCATTCCCTTATTGCCCACTACCATGTTCTGCTTTCTATCCTATTTATGTAAGTTTTAAGTGTTCTTCCAAATAAGATCACTAAAGCTAGGGACATCAAGTAGAAAAATATAACATTAAAATTTACAGATATTATAGATTCACTCAAACAGTACTTAATAAAGACAGATGGAAGAAAAGAAGGATCGCCAGGATTTATTGATGCAGAGTCAGCGAGACTGGAAAGGGAAAGACATTCTAGATGAGAGAACGGCATAAAATGCCAAGGAGTCAGTAAATGCTCAAGTGTTCAGAGAGTAGCCCGAGACCAATTGACTGAAGATGAAGAGTTCATGCTGAGGAATATATCAGTTTGGACCACTTTGGCTGCAAGTAACAATAACCCTGCCAAGGCAGCTTAATAAAGGGAGAACGTATTTCTGCATTATAGGGACATCCTACACATTTCAAGTGAATGGTTGCAGCTGCCTGTAGAGACACTTGAAATCAGAGACTGAAGTAAAACAAGTCCTAGCCTTTATTTTCCATCTCTTGTCTTTGGTTCTCACTTCTGTTTTTATTTTTTCCACCCACTGGAAAGCAGCTCTTTCCATTTTCCAGTTCACGTGAAAGAAAAGGGCTACAACCAACAGCTCAGTGGGCAGCTGCTCTACTTGTCAGGCCCAATTCCAGATCCCTAGGCAGCAATTGCAGAGTTTGGATTGTCCTGCACCTGTCCCTGTCTGACTAGGTCAGTGTGGGAGGCTATGGAGATGGGACAGACCAAAGAAAAGGGGGAGAAACTGAGTCTCAAAATCAAGTTAATAGGTGTGAAATATAAATAAGAGTTGGGAAGGAACCCCCTAAAATAGACCTCAACTCCTTTGCTCTCTTGCCCAATACCAAGTCAGCAAGTCAGGCCTAATCATTTATCTTTTCCTGTCTTTTTGTTCCAGTCCTTTCTTCTCATTTTTTTTTCTTTGCCACCATTCCAGTCCTAACTGTCCTTTATAGATTATAAAATAGGTGATGGAAACTTTTGCTTCCTGATGACCCCATCTACTCTCTTTGCCTTATGCAGCTTGCCCTCATTACCCTCGAATCAGAAATGTCATATTGTACATATCACCAGGCTCAGATACTGTCAGTGACTCCTCAGGGCCCAATAATAAAGTCTGGACCCTCCAGTGTCCTCCAGGGTGTGACCCTAGCTCTGTTTCCTCCTGGGTCTCCAGGGCCCCCACTCTTCCCAGACGAGGGCCTTGCTGCTTTGCTCTTGAGCACAGCACACTTATTCCCAGGATGTCTGGGAGCCTCTCTTTCCTCACTAGACTGTGTCTGTCCTACTCTACTTATCCAGGTCTCATCATTCACTCCCTTTTCACTGAAGTCACGGGATTACTTCCTCTTTCAAACTTCCACAGCACCTTTTACCTGCACCGCAAGCCAACACTCCACTTTTTTTTTTTTTTTTTTTTTTTTTTTATTATTCTTTGTGTCTCTGGAGTTTTGCTAGCACAATGCCTTACAAAAACAGAGTAGGCCTGGAGTAATAAATGCTTGAGGGGGATGAAGAAGTGAAAGTCCAGCATGAGTCTCCTGCCAGTGCCATATGTCCCCCTTTGACAGCATGATGTAGAAGCTCTGGGAACTGGCACAGGTGATAAAGAAGTTCAATAAAGAAAACACAGATCCTAAAGAGATATGTCTTCAAGACATTAGAAAATATATAATACAAATGGTCTAACAAGTCCTTAGCCAACTAAATTATGATCCGGTTCATCTCATATTCACATATTTAAGATAAAATAAAAATAGAGAAGTAGTAAAATTAATGGCAACGGAAGGAGCAGTTTCATTAAAAGGCCTGTCTTCATTAGAATTATTTAGGGATTTAAAAGCAGTTGACCAAGGCTTTTCTAATTGTAGGAAAATTCCACTTATTTGATAGAAAGGTACTTTAATGTTTGATTATAAAAAAAAAGAAACCATTAATTTTTTTTCTGATGCCAGGAAAGAACCCAGGGTCTTAAACATGCTAAGTAGATTGTATACCACTAAACCCAAAGAATTTGATATTATTTCCATAAAGATTTTTACTTTTAACAACATTAGTGGTCCAATTATTAATACTTCTAGAGAAAGTGCAATCATTTTATAGGTGTTCATGAGATAGGAATTTGCTGCATTTATTATTAAAACTATTTATTGTTGCACATTTATTTCTCTTCTGTTTTAGTAAAGTCATCACAACTAAGACATAAGTGCATGCTTGCAAAATGTAACATGATTTATACAAAAGAATATGCTACAGAACACAAGAAGTAAATTTTAAAGAAAAGATCTTTCTGGGAAAAATTTTATCTCAAGTTCTATGTAGTGTTTGTTATTATGACATTTGTTTTTATACTTCCACTTATTTCATTGCATAAGTTTTTGATTTGCAATATGTTCCACCCACCTATTTTCCCTGCTAGGTTAAGGAAAAGTTAAAGGTAAGACACATTAGAGCTAAAAATGAGTGTTGTAGAATGAGTAAAGTAAAGAAAATATCAGAGGTGTTTATAAAAGGCAGATCAATGCAGACAAGAGTAGAAGGGGAAAACTTCAAGGAAGAGATGAGAAGTGAAGGGCAGCCTGACTGTGAGAACACCCAACAAGAAGCAAGTATATTGTTTTTCCAGTCAGACGTGATAGCATGATTATCACATTACTCAGTTTTGCTACATAAAGTTCAGAAAACATGTATTGTTCATTCCTAGTGTACTGCAGGTGCTGAGGACAGAGAATGGAGTGAGAGACATTCAAAGATCACTAAGACTGCAAGAGATTTTTTAGTTGCACAGGAATTTATAATTTAATAGAAGAAATAAGAGTAGAAAGGTAGAGAAATTTTAGGAAGATATTTTTATGTAGAAGAACTTTTCAGGTAGAAAGGGAACATCTATACTCCTGCCACTTTCAAAATCCTCCTCTCTCACTATCTCAGGAGCTAGCATATCTGGTATGAATGAGGGCCCGCATAAAGGAAGTTTTTCTTCACAAGAAAAAGAACATTCTGTGTTTTTTTTTACTAGACAGGAAAAGACAGGGAGACAGTAGAAGAGCAGGCGGAGAAAGAGGGGTGTAGGTAGAGAGATGTGAGGAACCAGAAAGAAGGTAAGTGGTGGAATCCATACAATTCTTCAGTGTGAGTGAATGGGCTCCGGGGCAGGATTAGGCAGTGGTGATGACTGTGGAGACTGATGGAGCTATGTCCATTGTTAAGTTTCAATCTATTCTCCATTTCTCATGGATACTTTATATAACGGGACACTAGGGAATTGGTGTTAGAAGAGATTAAAATCCATTCAGTTTCATACATGGACCAATGTGATCTAGCACTGAGATAATAACTGCATACCAAGTGTTCAGGAGGCCAAGGAAGCCATGACAAAATGAATTTCTATGAATGTATTGGTAAGTATGAAAAGGTTTTGCACTTCTGCTTCTTTGCAATTAGTCCCAAGCCAATTATGAAGTTATCTAACTGCCACTTGGATTTTAAAGCATGGTGGTTAAGTATACAGGGTCTGGCATTAGACATTTTATGGCTCAAATTCTGCCTCTGCCTTTGACTAGCTGTGTGACTTTGAGATTGGGTATTTAACTAACCTGGGCTAATACTAGTGTTGACTTCATATAGTTTTTTATGGCTCAGAATTGCATACAGCTGTGGCTGGCACATAGTAAGTACTAAAAAATATTAACTGTACTCAACAATGAGTGAGAATGCTAATAAAGTTTTATGTGAGTTCTAATACTAAGTTTGTAGTGGACTGAAGCCACATCACATTTCAAAGGGATTGAAAAGTTCCAAAAAGCATTTGGACTTTATTCTAAGAATAATGATGAGCCAATTAAAGTTCTAAGCAACAAGTTCTAGAAACTAAATGTTACTGAAGCCACATCACCAAAGGCCTTGAAAAGCTCCGAAGCATTTGGACTTTATGGATAATGATGAGCCAATTAGAGTTTTAAGCAACAAGTTCTAGAAACTAAATGTTATTTTAAAAAATTTCCTTTAAAGGTTGAAGAATGATTTAGAAAGAAGTACTAAAAGAAGGAAGTTAAGTTTGCATGGTAGTGTGGCATTTTATAAATGGAGTGTTAGGGGACTTAATAGGGTTGTGGAAATAGAAATGAACACAGAAATGTATTATTTGAGAATGAAAATAACAGGGATTGTTTATGCACACGTTGAAATGAAGGGAAAGTTACTCAATATAACTATTATGGCATCATTAGCTGTGATTGTTCACCCTGCCATTTTGTGAGCTCTTTCAAGTAGAAATCACATATTACTTTTATATACTCATCTTCTTTATAGCTTCTTACAGGATTTCTGTAATACTATAGATATTTTTAAATGTTGTTAGCAAATAACTACTACAAGATTTCAAGCAATAAATTGAAATAATGGTGGAACTTTTGACTAAAGCCCAAAAATGTGACAAAATATGTGGTTTGAAGAAAAATGTCAGGAGTTTTGAATTAGGCTTATGGAGCTACAGAAAGGGCCAGATGTCCCAGTCTGGAAATGATGGAGACAGAAAGAGGAGATGTTGGTGACAGTATATAGAGTTTTAGTTAGAAGGAGTAAGATTTTGTGATCTATTGCATGACATGATGACTATAGTAAATAATAATGTATTACATATTCCAAATTGCTTAAAAGCTAGATTTTAAATGTTACTACCCTAAACAAATGCTAAGTATGTGAGGTTATGGATATGTGAAGGCATTCCACAATTTATACATTTCTCATAACATCACTCTATATTTCATAAGCATACACAATTACTATGTCAATTAAAAAGGAAACAAATTTTTTTTAAAGAGACAAAAAAAAAGCAGAAGAAAATTGGAAAGTAGGCGATAGGCCTAGCAGAAATCTTTCTATATACATAGATATAAATATGTGTACACATATGCATATATATACATATGCATGGATATGTGTGTGTCTGTATATAATATCTTAGAATTATGTGCATCAAGGCGATGAGAGAAGCTTTGTAGAGACTATTTGTTCATTAAGTCCCAAGTTTTCATTTCTGCAAATACTTCAATGACATGGGTGCATTATAATAGGTTGGAAATCATATGCATAATCTGCAGCTATGTATCCTTTATAATAAATGAGAACAAAAATAGACACAGTCTTATAAATAGGACACTGGGACAATATAAAATTTTTGGCATATGTATTTACTGTCCTATAATTAGGACATTGGACACACATTACATAATATGCAAAGAAGTAACTTTCATTACCTATTCAATAACCGTTTTTGCTGGAAAGTAGCAAAACACTTCAAACAAAGGGTTACATTACATTTTTTATAATATGGTGTCATTTTCCTATGAAATATCTTATTTTGGCATTTTTGCCGTTTGAAAATAATATGGCCTCTCCTGTCAAATCATGCATCATCTTGGGCATGATACACTTTCTTCCCCATGATGGCTTCCCATGGTATTGTTGTAGGTATGCTGAGCAGATGTCTCTTTTGAAATCCAACAAATTTAAAATATCTTTGTTCACAAATTTGTGAAAAATCCATGCATTTATGATAAACATATAAATTATTCAAATAAACACAAGCCAGTGTCATTTTTCGCTTCTAATAGAAGTGGAATATTTGTAAGTCAACCCATTGTGTCTGTCCACACCACCACTGAAACTGTCGCAGGTGCCACTGCCTGCTTTTGGTGAGGCACACTGGCTCTACTCCCCTTTTTCCATTGTTGAACTTTGACAAATGATCTACTGTGTTTGTTCCCAAAATGACACATTTATATCTAACCAGTTTACAATGAAAATTTCATTATTTGTGTCAAATCTATAATTGTATGATCCTCTAACTTGTTTTTTCATTGGTGTTTTGGCTTTAGAGGACTCTAGTTTAGTCTGTTTTCCCTCATGGTGCCTGTAGGTTGGAATCCAATATTTCAAAGCTATACCAACAAATCATAACCAATGAATAGATTGTCAAAAAAAGAGTGATTGTAGATTCTCTGCCACTTCAAATTTTCGTAGAATATCTTACTCCCAAGGAAGAAAATAAAAATAGATTTTGAGTATATGACTAGAAACGTCCACCTGTGCATCCATTGTACTTTTGGTTTATCTTTATTACAGCATTAGGCATAAAATGTTGCTTACTTATATATGTGACTTGCTACGAGACTATTTCTCAGGAACAGTATATGAGTCAAGGCCTCAGCAGAAAAAAGAATGGCATACAAAAGTGTTCTTTGAAGGCAATGCAAAAATGAAACTGTTTATGAAGGTATAGACAGGATTATGAAAACTAACCAGATAGAGAGAATCACCCAGAGATTACCAACAGATGGAGGCAGTTGTTATCCAGTTTATTATTATTACCTGCTAGCAAAGCCAGTGAGTGCTGAAGCAGCAGAAGTTGCGGCTCTGGGTAAAGGTTCACCTTCAGCCATTTTACAGCATGTGACACAGGATCATGAAGTACCCTGACCTCCTCTTGTCTCATTTCTGGCTGTGTCTTCTATTGGCAAGTCCAACAGGAAATCAGAGGGAAAATAACCTTGTTGACATGGTCCTTAGAGGTCAGTCTCCTAGAACTCAAGGGAGGGTAGAGAGAGGCAAAGATGAATTTTGGTGTATAAAAAAGAGAATAACGAGGGCAGGTGGACATCATTTCTGCAGCCCAGAACATCCAGACAAGCACATCACCCATTACTATGCAGTATACATTGTCCCTGTGTCCTATTTATAGGACAGCTATTTTTCACCAATGATAATTTGAAATATAGTACATTCCTTGAAGTAAAATGACAACCCAGTTCTAGGAAACACTTTAATGAATGCATTTCTTATATTAAATATCAGTTATGAATGTTATATTTTGTTCAGCTGAACATTTAATAGAAGTAACTTTTGCAGTAAAGTGTATGCCATTTTCATAATGAATTTAAAAAATACTTTTGAATGCCCTAATACCTATTATTTTTCTCAAAAGAATAGACCTCTAAAAGCAGACTAATTGCTTCAAAGCTATCGTAAGTGATCCATTTGTGGCTAAAATTTTTTATAGGTGTTCTACATCTGGAAGATGGGACATAATGGGTTAAAAAAAAAAAAAAAAAGGCTGACCGGGCAAAAGCTGGTAAATCTCCATGCTGTTGGCACATCTTTTTGATACTTCTCTGTCTTATGTGCCTGTCTGTTGCTTGTGTACCTAGGTTCTTGCTGTAACTTGTGAGCCCCTGGAGGAGAGGAAATATTTTACCAGTAGTCTATTTCCACAGCAAGCTCATGTTTGGTGAATTACAGTTTTACAATAACTATCTTGCCAAAGGAAAGAATAAACAAAGGAATGAAAATACCATTACTTCAGGAAAGCCAAAGAACATGTGTTTATTTTTCAAAAGGTACAAGGTTTTACTAACAGCAGAAAAATGAACCATCAATAATACTAAGTCATTTCTACTGAAGTATGATCTTATAATAATTAAGTATCCAAATAAAATCTGAATAACTTGCTCAGCTAACTGTTAGAAAGGACTCTGGTCTGGTCTAAAAGCACTTAGAGAAAAGTGATATTTCCAAAAGCAGTTCTTAATGCACTGAAATATGATTATGAAAATTGAATTCTACAAACATTTCATGGTATAACAGATTTAAAGTGTGCTTGTTTTGTTTCATACATAGTTTTGCAAAGTAGGTTGACTAGTTAAAAAATAGACATTGGGACTCTTGTAGACTTCATTTTAAAACCCCATTGACCTGACTTTAGTAGGACACTTCTTTTGAAGTCACAGTAGTACAAACTGGATTCAATCATTTCAGAATATAGGGCAGAGCGACAAGCAGAAACCTATTTTAATTAAATAGCCTTGGTGTTTTGACAAGTTGGAATATATTTTCAGGCTAAGTTATTTTATTTACAGGATACTTAGAAGGAAAGGTCTATTTAAATGGCTGTCCCTGAGATTTAATGTGTTCTTGAGTTTAGGAATATTTTATATAATTTCTCCAAAGTATTTTAAACTGCTCTTTGTATTTGTTTTACATATTCACTTTTCTTACTCTAGGGTTATGCTCCTACTTGAAAACCCAATAATGGTGATTTCTGTTACAGGTCCCAAGTGATAACACATGGTAAATAGCTTATAATTTAAGCACTACCTGAATTAATAATAAATGCCCACTCTCCTCATGGTAGATGCCTGAAAGATTAAATCTCAGCTTTATTTGCTAACACAATTTTGTTTTTCCCATTTCACTGCTAGTTCAGTGGCGATATAGATAGTTCAAGGAGAATGAGAAAGGGAGATCTCGTTATATTGATTTGCAATTGTTCTCCAGATAGTAGACCGAATTACCAAAGTGGGTTGTGTCTAGGCAGCGTGAAGGAATCCAGCAAGTGGGCAGTCTGCATGAGGTGCCTAGTGGGATGTCTTGACAGGTGACCCATGGTAAAAAGGGCATTTTGGAGAAGGTAAGATGGAAGTACTGGGATTAACAGGCAAAAATTTTTAGGATCTAATCATGAATACTGGTGTACAAACACATTCACTTGAAAATGAAACCAAGAGTCTGCTTGGCATATAATATAGATCACAGTTTTCAAAGAAGCATGAAGGGATTATTGTGAATAGGAAAGATTATTTGAGTCTTTATGTATAATGTGGGAAGAATATAGCTTGAAGGAATTATAAGATTTGGTTAAGTAAGTGGAAAATAGAGACATTCAAGTTTTATTCCAATTTCAAGTAAAGTAAAATTCTTCAGTCCCTAATGTATTTTATTAAAAGAAAACTAGGACACAATTTAAAAACTAGAAAGATATAAATTCTATGCTACTCCACATAGGCAGTAGTTTATACAAAGCTACATTGAGGCAATGACATATAACTCTTTAAAATTAGTATTTCTCCAAGAGATCTCTGTCTCTCTGTCTCTCTCTGTCTCTCTGTCTCTCTCTCTCTCTCCCCCTTCCCCCCAGTTAATGTCTAGTCATCACCCTGAAAGAATATCTCAGTCCTCACCCTCACTTCCATCTTTGTAAATGTAGTGTGGCCAACGTCTAGTTTAGTTACAGGTGTGTCCAGATGGCCCTGGAAGTCTCTTTAGCAGTTGCCAATTGTCATTATACTGTTTGTGCATGATAAAAAGTACAATGTTGAAGATGTATATATTCAGTCATTGTATCAGGGTCCCAGCCATTCTGGGGCTTGTGGAGGTAAGGGTAGACATAAGCTGTAAATGTGGCAGACAATCATCTCAATGTCCTCTCCCTAGATCGGATGAGCCAAGAATCCTCCATAATTCAGAGTATTCTTTTAAAACTCGTGCCAGAATAAAAAATGAAAAAGAGCTATTTTTAGACAGACAAGTTCAGTAAATCACAGAGTCATGGTATTTTAAAATAGAAAGGAATATTTAGGATCACTTTTTTATGTCCCAATTGTTACAGTTGAACCCGTGTGGTGGTGGGGATTCTGGAACTTGCCAGATGTCATAAAGCCAGTCAGTTGTAGGACCCAATCTGGAACCTGAGCCTCCAAACCAATTTCCCTAATATGTAGTTCCAAAGTCAAGGGCCACTAACTCTAGAGATGGACATGAAAAAAGCCTGGGGAAATGTTGTCAAGCAGGAGATTCAACATCTAGTTTAGTTACAGGTGTGTCCAATAACAGGAGACCATTACAAGGACTCTTCATAGTATAGACGAGGAACAGTCTACTCAGAAAAACAGAGTGGTGCAGTGGAAATGCTACTGGGCTAAAGAGAAGAAAGATGGAAGCCTAGAGGCCGGGAGGAAGAAAAACAAAAGACTAGCACTCACTGTGTGTGGGCACTGTCCTGGATGCTGTTATGGGTTAGGTACAAAGTGTCCACCAAAAATGTGTGTGTGAGAGAGAGAAAATGCAAGAAAGTTTAAAGGTGAACTGATTGGGTTAGGAGAGCTTTACCCTAATCTGTGAATTAATTCCCTAATAGGAATTAATAAAGTGGTGACTACATAGTCAGGCAGAGTGTGGCTGGAGGAGGTGACCACTGGAGGCATGTCTTTGGGGTTGACATTTTGTCCATGGTGAGGGGAGCTCTCTTCTCTCTCTGTGCTTCCCAGAGCCATGTTCTGAGCTGCTTTCCTCGGCCACACCTCCATGATGATCAGCCTCACCTCAGGCCCAGAGCCATGGAGCCAGCCGTCTATGAACTGAGACCTCTGATAATTGTTCTTGTCAGGTCTTTTGGTCATATCAGTAAAGAAATCAGACTAAAACAGATGCACTTTGTTAATCTTCTAAAACCTACACAAATAATATTATTATCCTTATATTACTATTTAGTCTTATTAGTATATATTATTAAGTAAATAATCTATATATTATTACCTATATAATTTTACAAATGAGATTATTCCAAGGCAAATAGGGTTTGGATGCAGCAGAATGAGGGTTTCAAAAACATATTTCTATGACTCCAAAGCCCAGACACTTTTCATAGTTCATTATAGTGTTGGGCATATCAAAGGAAATGATATACACAATGTCCAAAGAAAAGCACTTGACAAGTGACAAGAAGCTTAGTAACTGGTAAGGACACTCCTGGCAATAGACTGAAGTGAAGTGAGGGCTGTATTTCTTAGTGATTGGGTGACCTTGGTAAGTCATTTCTTTTCTAAGAAACCGTTTTTTAAATTTTTAGGATGGTAGTCTTTCCTGACTTGTTATAGGATTCCTGTGGTGATCAAATTCAAAAAGCGCTTGAGGTCTGACATTTTTGTGTAACAAAATCACATAAGCTATATAAAAGAAAATTTAATTAAAAAAAAGATTCAGAGGTCTGGGGTATAACTGTGGTAGAGCACTTGTCTAATGTGCATGAGGTCCTGGGTTCAACCCCTGCACCACTTACAATAAATGAATAAATAAATGTTTAGATTTTTTCTTTGAATTACAATTGGTCATTCAGACTTCCTTTGATTCCAGCTAAGGAGGACTATGTGACAGTACATAAAGAAGCTGGAGTCTGAGAAACCATAATCATAGCCTGCAAATGGAGGTGTACACTGTGGGAGTGATTCTCTTACCTATCATATCATCACCAGAATCTTTATGAAGTTATGAGTTGTGTGGTTAGCCAATCTCCAAAAGTTTCTTGTTTAGTAAGTTCACAATGGCAATTGGAAATCTTTATTTACATCCTTACATATAATTCTTGTTACCATAGTCACCTGCATTAGAATCACTTGGTTGCTGCTTAAAAATGCAAATTCTTGGGTCCTCCTCTTTCATCTAGTGGACTCAGATTCACTAGGGTATTTGTTTGGAAATATTAGTTTTTATTTAGCTCAACTGTAATTTTTCTGAAACTCACTGTTCTTAGGTAATAAGTTAATGATTGCTGTTGCTTGAATTCAGATGGCTATACATGATAGAACCCCAAGAAAATTCTAAAGTGCCAGATGGCTCTCTGAATTTATTGTACTTGATGGAGTATGGAGAAATTTTCAATATTTTGTATTTTACTCTAAAACTGCATTGCTCCTGTGGTACCTATTATGAAAAGCTGAAGAAATAAAACTAAATACTACTTGTTTTTTTCCTCTAATTTTGATGAAAGTTCATTTCATAAATATCCCTTTGCTAAAATGGTATTCATGTCTAAGATGCTTAGCATTCATTTAATCTTTGTTTGATTTTAATAGCTGAGTATATTTATTTGGCAAGTTGAAGAAAATCTAAAGTACAGAAATAGCATGAAACCAAAAGGTGTATTTTTCAATTATTTAAAACAAACTTAATATGCAAAAACATATGTCTAGGAAAAAAATAAAAATAATTGTTTACAAGCTCTTTTATCTCTTCCTGGCCCTTCTAAAGAGGGAGAATACCAAGGAAGACCCCTTGTTTTAGTGAATAGGGAGGTGGGCATGGATTCAAAATGGAAAAACATGGGGACCTAAGTGGGTATTTTTGTGTATGGAATAAGATTTTAGAGTTAAATATTGGAAGTTTAGGGAAAGAGATGGGGAAGACCTGAAGATGACAGCGGCCATAGGTAATAGAGCTTGGGAAATAGAGAATTCTTAGGAATGTTCCCTCTGTCACATGCAATGTTGCATTATATATCCAGCACCTCAATAAAATTGTAGAAAAAAGGTGGGGATTATAGCTCAGAGGAGGAGTACTTGCCTAGCACGTGTAAGACACTGGGTTTGATCCTCAGCACCACATGTAAATAAACAAAATAAAGCACACTGACAACTAAAAAATATTTTTAAAAAAGATTTTAGAAAAAGAACATGTATATTTTCTAATTCTTTTGGCATTATTCCCCTGCAGCCCTCATCCTCCTTTTTAGATTCAAGACTGACTTTCTAGAAAAGAGTGAGGGAGAGGCAATGTCATGGATGTCAAGGTACATTCTGATTACACAAATAGGAAAATTAGTGGGTTCTACACTAAAGAGTTAAGTGTGGAAACCAGGTCTGGTGGTTACATTTTCTTTATCTTACCATTAGCTTTTAATTCAATATTTGAAGTATTTTCCTCTTTTTTTTTTCTCAATGAAACTACCTCTTTTTTTTTTTTCCTCAAAGTTAAATCATATATCTCTTTCTTTTCAGTCCATTTTGTCCGACCCCCTTCCTCTACCTCTCTCTTGGGTATCTATATCCTTTGAAGTTCTGTCCTGGGTTTTCTTATCTTCTCATCCCAGACTTTTTATAAGGCAACTCTGTCACTTAGACTTCAAATTCTGTCCTTAGCCTTGTCTTTTCAAATGTTTCTCAACTCCAAATGTCTCTGCTTAGTTTCAGACCTGGATACCTATCTGCCAAATAGCATTACCCACCTAGATGTTTCATGAATGTGTCTGGTACATTATGCCTAAAACAAACCTACCATTAATTATTCTGGCTGTTATCTACCCACTCAAGTCAAAAACCTTGGAAATAGTGAAGATTTCCCTTTATCACTTATATTGCATTCAATTATCATGTCTAGATGTTCTTCCAGCTAAATACCTTTCAAATATGTTTGTTCCCTAGACTCATCATCTATGCTTTAGTTCATTTACCATGACTTTCACTTTTATTAGTATAATAGTCTCTTATTTTGTCTTACACCATTTCCCCAAAGTAATCTTTTTAGTGTAAAAATTTGATTCTCCAAATTTTTTCATGCCACACAAGCATCTTCTCATCTAGCACATCTTGGCTGCTAGCTTTATCTTTGGATCACCATCACCACCTCCTCTGTCCTAACGTGAATCCTCACCTTTACAATGATGAAACACCTGCTGGTTACCCAAGCGACAATGCCATTCTTGTGATACAGGCTTTTGCATATGCAAAGGAAGGACCTCTCCTCAACATGCATGCTTGGCTCATCACACATGACTCCCAGGTACCCCTCAACCCTCATCTGAAACACTAACCTCTCCAAGGAGTCTTGCCTACCTCTCTCAGATAAGCTTCAGTGCCCTTTCTTGTATGTACACGGCAGTGTTTAGATATTTTAGTAATAATCATTCCACTGTTGCATTGAATTTCTTTGCTTGCATGTCTATACTTATCTTACTAAAAAGTCATGAGAATTATATGGAATAGGTCAGGTCAAACACAGAGAATGTTCAACAGATGTACCCAAACCAGTACCTGACAGGTCACTGGGACGTACTACTCACATTTTAAACAAAAGCTTTTAGAGTATAGTCAATGGGGAAACTTTTATATTTTTAAATTTTTACAATTGGAACAGTGCACTTGAATGAGCTACTTTCTTATGAAATTTCTATGTAAGATTTGTTTTTTTGAATTGACTCGAAACTGGAATGTTTTCTTTTATAGAGCTTATTTAAGTTCCCATTGATGATACACAATTTCTGTATTAAATGTGATACAGGCTCTCTAAGTACTTAGGATCTCATCAGTTTTCTTCTTATTTTGCAAAGCACAACAGTCATAAACTCAGAGTAGGGTCTTTGCTTTGACTCTGGTCTTTGCCTTTTCCCTGAGCCCAGATTTTGTTCAGCTAAAGTCTTAATTGAAATTAGTATCCTCCATTAATTCCAATAATGTACCTCTTATAGACAGTTTTAAACAAGTCTAAAAATGTGACAAAATTAGAGACTGTTATTGCTCCTCCCTATGTTATGAAGCAGGCTGGAAACTCTGAATTCAATGTTATCAGGAAGAGATTCTGAGCATGACAGACCCTGTTATTTATTTTTTTCTGAATCCCTAGAATGGGAAGAATAGTAAGACTAAACCTGGACTCATTGTCACTACCTACTGAAATTTGACCTGGTGATTCCCACCCAGAATTACTACCTTGAGAATGGAGCAATAGGAAATTGCAATCACAGACTTTCACAT
This sequence comes from Callospermophilus lateralis, assembly GCF_048772815.1. Lineage (NCBI taxonomy): Eukaryota > Metazoa > Chordata > Mammalia > Rodentia > Sciuridae > Callospermophilus > Callospermophilus lateralis. Next base: position 104,642,066 of record NC_135308.1, read on the forward strand.
TAGGAATAAAAACTTCTATTAGGATGGGTAAAAAAAAAAAAAAAACAAACTAAAACCTTCACATCTCACATCTCATAGATCTCAAGTTGGCCATGGAGAATCCATAGTGCTCTCTAAATTTACAATCACCTATTTTCAATTGCAAACTACTTGATATTAATAATAACATTAGTTTGTGTTTTATATTTTTATATTGAATGGCTCAAGATTTCAAGGTCAGTGGCTTATAATATAACTTTAAATATATCAACTACATTTTCTAGAATAAAATAAAACATTGTGTTTTATTTGATGTGGAGAGGAAGAAAGTTAGTAGTCTTTAACAATTAAAATTGGAAAACATGAAAGAGATTGTCATAAAATTTGATTTTTTTATAAACTGAAAAACATCTCTAGCTATAATGACCTTGGAAAGAGTAAACTATATAGCAAGAGCACAATTTGATTGGATAAAATGAATCAGTGATTTGTGTTGGAGAAACAGTGTCACAGAAAAGACACTAAAGTTGTCACACCTTAGCATGATCCAGGTGTGAGTTCTGTCTACATTCTCATAGTTAGTAGCTATGAAACGTTCTGTGTGACCTCTAAGATCCTCCAGGTAATACAGTGTGTATTTTCTGAGATTGACTCAATGAAATAAATATTTAAATGAATAATGAAACATCTTTTTAAAATTATTAATTCCTACAGATCTAGAGTATTTAGAAAACCTCATTGACTCTGATCAAAGTCACAGTAAGCTTCTAAAAGGTTTTCTAATTCCCTCATCTGTCATTAAGTCCAACTTAAAAATTATGTTTTAACAAATTACTCCCATATCTGCCTAGACTGGAACTTGCTTAAGGCCATCATAAAGAACAGATCACCACCACTAGATTTGAGGGAAGAAAGCCAAGATAAATGTTTTTCAACACTTTTTTGAGAAATGTTTTTAAATTATGCTTTAAAAATGAAACTTCCTAATCCAATCAATATATGACTATAGTCCTGTGATATTAAGTAATCTACATGGACATTTTAATGCTAAACTACCAGAAAGGTTTTAAGAATATATACTCCCACCAACAGTGACTGGAAATACTTGGCGTTGTAGGCAGAATAATAACCCATTTCCCGAAAATTTCAGGATGATTGATGATAAATCTTTACTTTTAACATTTTTATATTTCAAAATTGAGGACAAGAGATGGTGTACATGTAGTGAAGATGTTTATTTTTTGCTATTTCTCTTGGCTATTTATATTTATTCTTTGGAGAATTGTTTATTTATACCCTTCTCTCAAATTCCTGTTAGAACAATGTAATATTTTTCTCATGAATTCTTTGATAATTAAGTGTGTTACCCCATTTCCTGTTACATATATTACAAATATTTGTTCCCAGTTTCATTTGGATAGGAAAGATAGTAGAATGAAACAGACATCATTACTATATGTATATATGTGACAACATGACTAATATGATTCTGTAACATGTACACTCAGAAAAATGAGAAATTATATCCCATCTATGTATGATATATCAAAGTGCATAAATGCATCTACTATCATATATAACTAATTAAAACAAATAAAAAATTTAAAAAGATTAACTATAACCATTGTTTGCTTTCAAGCTGTGGCCCAATAATTGCCTGGTTAGTGTGTATCCATGTCTGTATGTGGTGGGGTCTGAGTCTGATGTTGGCATGTCTATGCAAATTCCCGCCCTTAAAAAGATATTTACATAAAAGGTCCATGTAGAACTCTGGAATCTGAATCTTAACCCAAATATGATTCTTATATAGGTAATCAGAGATCTATCATTTGGTTTATTATAGGCTATGTTCAACATATATTTTTTATTAGATCTAGTTAATTTTTTCACTTCTTTGTTTAATTGCAAAGGATGAACAACATTTTTTTCTCTGCTTATTTTTATTGGTACATTTATAGTAGTACATAATGGTAGGATTTTTTGTTACATATTTATACATGCAAACAATATAACAAAATAATTTGGCCAATATCCTTCTTTAGCACTTCCCCCTTCCCTCTGTGGCTTCCACCCACTGGTCCCTTTCCTTTATTCTACTGATCTTCCTTTGCTGGTTAAATTTACCAATGTTTTTCTTTGTGATTTCTGCCTTTTATGATAAGCTGTGGGCACTGTGTTAGAAAAGGGACATTGAAAAACTGGAGAGCATGTCCGAAGGCCAGCAAACAGGATGCTGAGAGGTACAAGAAAGAGTAACATTAGAACAATGAAGGAAATGAATGTGTTTAACTTGAAGCTTAGACTCTGGGGAGGAACATGCTAGCTACCATCATGTTTCTGAGAGACAGCCAAGTGGAAGAGAGAACGTAGCTCTTCTGGTAGCATCAGAAGCCTGTGTGTACTAAGAGCAGCATGCTGGAAACAGGGCATCGAGTCCACCTTCCACTTGGCTTTCCTTTATAAACAGCACTGCTGCTGTTACTTCCCCATTTGGAATCCTTCTGTGGCTTTTGTCACTTTCAGGAGACTTTTCAGCATCTATGAGACCCTTCACAATCAAAGCCTCATTTGGCAACCTTGGTGCTCCCCACCCAAGGAGCTGCCCAAGCTTTCTCATTGGCCATAACCCCTTCCCTCTATCCTGAGCCACATGTCACATCCTAGGCAGTGCAGAGTCCTTGGGAGTCAGCTTTTCTCATAATCCTTTCTCTAAAATGTCACCATTATGACCTACCCAGAAAACACATCCCTGAAAACCCAATGATATATTTATATGTATTTACATATGATTATATGCATTTAATATTTATTAGCTGTAGTCTACTGGGGCTACAAAGACAAATAAAATACATATCCTTTTCTCTTAGATCCTCAATATCTCAAAAAAGAAAAATCAATGAAAATTTAATAGGAAAGATGAGTGAATATTTAAAAATTGGAGAGGGGATCACAACCACACAATTCACACTTTAGCAGTTACCAAAATTTGTGTTACTTTATAATACTTTCAGACATAAAACTATCCTTAGTAATAGATCGTTTAGGAGGATACAGTAAAGAAAAGAATTAAACTCATTTGAGTTGTATAGAGAAATAGGATTGTGCTCTGAGTCTAAATGCTCAATTTTTACCAAGATGATTAAGTGGAAGATGTTTATGCTTCCGTTGAAAATTTGATTGGTGTTAAACAGTATGTTAACTGAAAGACACATTCATTTTTACTTGCTTAGGAATGCTTATAACGTTCAATAAAGCGCCTGAATGTTTTTGCATAACAAAAGAAAATGTGCATAGTTAATCACTGAACGTCTTGGGATAATGAGCGTGTTATGTATTGTAGCATCTGTTATATTTATATTTCATTGTGACCATTAATGGATAATTTTCCCTTCCACTGTATAGAAGAAAACAGTTTTTTTCCTTATTGTTACATAGCAATTTGAAGTAGGAGTTGTAGTTTTTCTAGGAGCAAATTACGTATATCGCATTTAGAGTTGATGCTTTCAGATAACACTGTTGCCATGCAGCTAAAGTTCCCAGTCACTAAGAACCCAAAATTGCCCAGGTCAGAAACCCTCAGTATTTTAATTTGTATCTCCACACTTCCAGAGCTGGCTAGTGGGCTGTCATGGAATGCCCATTAAGGAAAATGTGTCCTGCCACATTACGTACAGCAGGCTGATCGACTAGACCTGGGCCTGAACTTCTGTGACAGATTACAAATGTGTTTCTCTGTGGAGCAGTGAACCAGTTAAGAAATTTCTAAATAGTAGACTTTTCATCCAAATGTGGTTTGATCATTATCTCTAGTTGTTCAAATACCTTAGCCTTTTCTCAACATGATATATAACCCTTTTACTCTTTCACTATGGAATATATTGAATTGATACTAATTGCTTTGGTTATGCCTGGTTTCCTTTGGAAGTTCCAAAATGGTGCACAACCCACTGTACTATGGACTCCCTGAAAGCCAGGCCATCACCTTTAGAGTAGTATCGCCACCATTTGGCCAGTGTGTTGCAGTAAGAGTTTCCATACTTGTGCACCAACTTAAATTGAACTGCGAATTGCATTAAGTTCATTTGCCATGGAAGATAAACACCATCAAGAATTCCAACTCAGTTAGCATTTTCAGTTCTATTAGGGTTGGAAGCTTCATAGAAACAGTTGCATTTTATTCTGACAGTAAGTAAATAACTCTATGATGAAACTATTAGCTTTTATGGTTCATTCATTCTACCGCTTTGGGAAAATTATTGTGAGAGTCTAGCCAAGCAGTAAGTTCTAGGTAGATGTGGAAAATGTTACAATCAGTAGAAGATATCTTAGGCTTATTTTTTTCCAATGTTCATGTAAATTTTTTCTACCATTTCGATTTATTTATTTCTAGAGAATTCTAGAGTTCTCCTATAGCAGAAAGGTCTCATTACCAGAGAGGTCAGAGACCATTCAGGTAAATGGAAAATCAGAAATAGTTATCAAAAGATAGTTTGTAGAAGTACAAGTTTTCTGTTGCATTGATGACATCTTGTCTCAATGACTTTTGGAATCAGGGTGAGATGTTTGAGAAATTTAGGGACCTGAAATGATGTTAGAAATAAGAAAACATATCTTCATAGCTTAAGACACAAACCGTATTTCTCATAATCCTGGCTTCCACAGTGATGCTGCAGGGGCCATGGAGGCCATAAAAGAGATGCGGACTATTCTGCCTCAATCAGAACACCTTCAATTTTATTGCAGATTCCTATAAAATAAATATCTCTCAGTATTTTATGGTGAAAAATATTTTGAACACCACAATTCTATAACAGTGGCAGAAATATAACAGGAAAACACACAGGAAAAAGAAGTAAAAGGGTTCTTTAAAAATCAGGAAGAAGTATAAGGGTTCTGAAAAATCAAAGTGCAAACAGAATAGAAGCTTAGTAGCAATGGGCAGGAAAACACAGTTATGAGAACCAGGGCTGCATTAAAAGAAATATGGAATTTGAAACACTGGAGGTGATGATTGGGCCCTAGTCTGAAGTGATTATGCCTGCTCATCTAGGATTTTGTTCAGAAAGATATAAATAAAATGGGAGCATTTGTTGGAGATATTGTCCAAGATAGTGAGAAGTGGTAGAAAACTTGGGGCGGGGGAGGTCTCAGGGAAAATTTAAAAAGTGATTTTTAGTATTTTTTGGTGGTACTGGGTATTTAACTCAATGCCTTTTATGCATGCTAAGCACACCATCTACCACTGAGCTCCAGTCTCCAAAGATAATTTTCTTAAAATACGAAGTAGTTAACAGAAGGCTGAACTTAACTTTGTCTTAAGGACAAAGCCCTTAACCTTGGTAGGAGATAGAAATGAAGTAGCAGGAAATGAGAGAAAGAGGAGAGAAACTCTCATGATAGGTAGAAGCCATTAACTTAAAAAAAAATTGTGCTGAAATATACAGATCATAAAACTGATGTTTCAGCCTTTTTGAACTCCATAGTTTAGGGGCATTAAATACATTCACATTGTTTGGCAATTGACAGACTCTCCTTGACCAAACCGTAGTTCAGGGTCCTCTGAGCTCTCTCCCTGCCCAGGTCTCCTTCTCCCACCTGGTCCTCGAACCGGCCTTTCCCCGTTGTACAAAAGTTCCACTCGGAGAGCATCTCTTCCTTGGATGTCTGATCATCCTGGCCTGCTTTTAAGCCAGAATCCTGTCAAGATGGTTTTGCAAGAATGTCCCTACCCTACTGTCCAGAACCCCGCCCCATGCACTTTCTGCCTTGGCTAAACATCTCCAGCTGCCTCCACTCTGTTGAAGTTGAACCCAGTCTCTCTCCCCTGTGGGGACATTCTTGACACCCATCACCAGAGTCCTCAATAAACTCTTCCTCACCATTTTAACAAGCATCAGAATAATTCATCTTTTTAAAGCCACTATAACCCCATCTTTGTCTATAGAGCAATAATTCATTCCCTGTTCACCCAGGGCCTACCAGCCAGCTTTCTGTTTTTTTGTTTTGTTTTGTTTTGTTTTTTTTACATCTGACTACTGTATGTACATTGTAGAAGTGGAATAGAAGTGGAATTATATGGTATGTGTCCAGTTACAATGGGCTTATTTCACTTAACATAATGTTTTCAAGGTCCATTCACATTGTAGCATGTATCAGAATTTTCTTCCTTGTTAAGGCAGAATACTCCATGGTCTGTGTCTGTCACAGTTTATTTATTCATTCATCTGGCCATGAACAGAAGAAAAATGGATGGCTCCCATCTTCTTGTGGTTGTGATTGAGGTGTTATGAATATAGGTAGGCAAATCTCTTGTGAAATTGCTGCTTTGGATTATTTAGGTATATTCTCAGAAGCTGACTGCTGGATCATATGGGCATTCTACTTTTAATTCTTGAGAATCTATGAAACTACTTTTCCTAGAGGCTGTACCATGTTATATCTCCCCACCACACAAGGGTTCCAATTTACCCTCATTCTCCTCAATACTGTTCTTCTCTGAATTTTGTTTTTAATTTTTGTTTGTTTTAAGGGGGGGGGTGGTTCAGGTTCATTTGTTTTGAATGATAACCATCTTAATGGGTGTGAAGTAGTGTCTGATTATGATTTGGATTTGCATGCCCTACTGATGAGTCATACATTTATTTTTCTTTAAAACTATGAACTTTTCCTATAATTTTAAAGAAAAATCTATATTTCTAGCTAAATTACTTGGAGCTGCACTCCCTAGGAGCCCCAAACCTCCTAAAATCCCACACTTCAAGATAGCTCTTTCCAATGAAAATACAATGCAAACCACATATGAAATTTAAACTTTTCTAGCAGCCACACTTAAAAACACAAAAAGATGCACATGACACTAATTCTAACAATGTTTTATCTACCTCAATATGTCCAAAATACCATAATTTTAACATGCAATCAAAATAAAAATTATTATCCATTCATCTGTTGAAGGGCATCTAGGTCGGTTCCACAGTCTAGCTATTGTGAATTGTGCTGCTATAAACATTGATGTGGCTGTGTCCCTGTAGTATGCTCTTTTTAGGTCTTTTGGGTATAGTCTGAGAAGGAGAATAGCTGGGTCAAATGGTGGTTCCATTCCCAGCTTTCCAAGGAATCTCTATACTGCTTTCCATATTGGCCGCACCAATTTGCAGTCCCACCAGCAATGTACAAGAGTACCCTTTTCCCCACATCCTCACCAGCACTTGTTATTGTTTGACTTCATAATGGCTGCCAATCTTACTGGAGTGAGATGGCATCTTAGAGTGGTTTTAATTTGCATTTCTCTGATTGCTAGAGATGGTGAGCATTTTTTCGTGTAATTGTTGATTGATTGTATGTCCTCCTCTGAGAAGTGTCTGTTCAGATCCTTGGTCCATTTGTTGATTGGGTTATTTGTTTTCTTACTGTTTAATTTTTTGAGTTCTTTGTATACTCTGGAGATTAGAGCTCCATCTGAAGTGTGAGGGGTAAAATTTGTTCCCAGGATGTAGGCTCCCTATTTACCTCACTTATTATTTCTCTTGCTGAGAAAAAACTTTTTAGTTTGAATACGTCCCATTTGTTGATTCTTCAGTGGAATATTACTCAGCACTAAAAAATAACAAAATCATGGCATTTGCAGGGAAACGGATGGCATTAGAGCAGATTATTGCCAAGTGAAGTTAGCCAATCCCTAAAAAACAAATGCTGAATGTCTTCTTTTATATAAGGGGGTGACTCAAAACAGAGTAGGAAGGAAGAGCATGAGAAGATTACCACTAAGCAGGGACGAGAGGTGGGAGGGAATGGGAAGAAGAAGGGGAATTGCATGGAAGATGGAAGGAGACCCTCATTGTTATACAAAATTACATATATGATGGTGTGAGGGGGAAGAAAAAAAATAAAGAGAATTGTGTCATAGTAGATTGGGTAGAGAAAGATGAGGGGAGGGGAGGAAAGGGGAGGGGAGGGGGTGAAGGAAGGGCAGCAGAATACAATAGACACTAGTATTGCTGTATGTATAAATGTGGCTGTATAACCAATGTGATCCTGCAATCTGTACACGTGGAAAAATAAGAATTCATACCCCATTTGAATCAAATGTATGATATGTCAAGATGATTGTATTGCCTTGAGCAACTAATAAAAAAAATGAAAAAAAATTATTTCACACTTTTTCCTGTTGTTATTAGCAGGCATTTTATATTTACAATGTAGGTCAGTTCTGATTATTTGTGTTTCTAGTGCTCAGTGGCCATATATGGACAGTGACTCATACATTGGGAAGATCTAAGATCTTTCTTCTAATGAAATATTCTTTAATGCTGTGAGAAATTATGAGTCAAACCCAACCAATTATCAAATATGATTTGCAGAAATCCTTTGTTCAGAGGCAGTTTGTGCATGGGTGAGCCATGCTGACACCTTACCACCTTCTGCACATTGACCACAAGTATGTACACACATGCACCAGCACACACACACACACACACACACACACACACACACAACTTTGCAGACAGCAAGTAATGAAGCACCATGATATTGTTAATTACTGCAAGTCAATGGTATTGTTTCATACTTTTTTTTTAACTTACAATATTTCAGCTAAATTCTAATTTGAGAAGCATTGTTCAGCTCTTCCGAGACCTGATCAGAGATGTGTGGACTTCCTGCTAACCAGTATATGAGATACATACTCAAGTATTTGATTTAGAACCCAAATAAAGGCTCTAATATTTCTTCTAGAGGGACACTTTGAGTCACATATGTGATTCATTCACATTCTTTGATTATTTAAGTATATTTTTAGTATCTACAGAATATAAGGTACTGTTACATAAGTGTAGCACCATGGATACCGAATCAGAAATCGTCACATAAGATACTTGATCTTGAGATTTTTGTCAGCTTTACACTGTGCTGTTTCTGGTGCCAGAGCCCTCCGGAGGCCACCGTCACTGATGACCACTGATGTTATCCCATGTCAGTGCCCCTCTGGGGTGTTTGTTTCTTCTCTGTACAGCCTCCATGCCAAACAGTTAAAGAGCTTTTAAACAATTAAGAAGGAAACTTGTGTCCATTTAAGCTTCAGTGTTGACAGTTTAGATTGCAGGGAAATTGTTCATGAAATAATGATGCAGTGAAGTTGACTGAAATTTAATGAACAATGTTGACTATCTTTCTAAGCTTCCAATAGAATCTGACAATTTTTTACCTTTCTGGTGTACTGAATTTTCCCCTTCCATAAAGGGAGTGGCAGCCACCTTGGCACTGAACCCACAACAACTACAACTTTTTCCTCCCACTGACTTCTCTCATGGTGTTCAGTGACCCTTGCTAATCCATTGATGAAAAAAAAATGTTCATTCTTGTTACCTTGAAACATGGGTTTTATCCATGCAGCCCCAGATTAAATTTGATCAAGATAATAAAATCTGTTCAGTAATTATATGTGAGTCCCTACCAAGCACCAAATTTGTGCTATGAGTGTCTCACTTATTAATCAGTTTATCAGATAAATCAGGCACATTTAGGTGGAAAAGTCACTTTTTTGTTACATGTGTGTAAACTGAGTCCCAGAGAAGACATGTCCTGACTGCCTTACTTGCCAGCTCTGGCACCCCAACTATGTTATGAAATTCCATCATCAGTGAAATGGGAGCAATAAGACAAAGAGGTTCTGTAATAAATAAGCTATGCAATATGTTATTTTAATACCTTTTCTTCTTTGCTTTGCAGAATTGTTATAAGTTTGTGCAGAGCAATTCTTACTAGAAGGTGAAAAGAGATCTTGCTTAGAATGATAAAACCAGTCTTTCATTGGATTATGCCAGATTGCTTTGTATCAACCAAAAACCTAGGCCAAATGAAAAAAAAACCTGAGTGGGTTTTTATAAAGCTATCTTTGAATTTTTTATAATAATATGACCACTGATAAAATTGTAGGTCTCTGTCATCATCTAAATAAAAGTCATTCCCTGGCATACGTAAAGTTTACATTCTCAAGCATAGCCTGAATCATTATATGAATGATTTAGGCAGAACCAGCTCCCAGCTAGAAGTTTATAAAAACAAAACTACACAAATTACACACACACACACACACACACACACACTCAAATTCTTAACTGGAAACAAAATATCCTCATTGAATATATTTCCATAACAGGTAAAATCCCCAGTGTGTGTGTGTGTGTGTGTGTGCGTGCGCACGTGCATGGGCACATTTGTACATAGTTTTAACTAATACTAAAGGAATAAAAATCTGTAATTTTAAAATAATTTTACTTTAAAATTTTATGTAAAACCCATGCCTATTTCATTGTAAATGCTACCAAGAGATTTAAAAACATCTTTGTACATTTTCAGTTTCTTATATATTTTATTACAATTTGATAAGAAGCAAAAGCTTCCTGGAGCATGTTTCTTAACATTTCAAACTGATAATTGTGTTGTTAAAATTGCCCAGACAATTGGCACATCTCTCACCAATTTGGGACTGCATTGATCTTAACTGGAAGTATCTTTTGTCAACTTCTCCCGAGGGTCTTGCTTCAGAATGCATGTGCAAGTGTCACTTATTTGGTAAGAAAATTTTAAATGCCAACAACATGCCAGGCAATGGGCATAAAATGTGGTAGATAAAAATAGAACCATCTTTTAGGACCTTCTGATCTAGTGTCAGAAGCTAGATCAGAAGCAGATACTAATCAATGAATCATAGAAATAAATACTAGGCACAGGCTGTGTTGATTTCTGTTATGGAAAAGTATGAGGAAATATGAGGACAATGAAAAGGAAGCAACTGTCACATCCTGGTGGGGGAAAAACTCTGAGTAATCAGCCAAGCGAAGAGGTTAAGGGGAAATGAAGTGGGCTTTGGAGGAACATAAGCTTGAGTTTCAAATCTGACTGCTTGTATCTTGAAATAAGATGCTTGACCTCTCTGAAATATCTGTTCTTCTCATTTATAGAGGTCTTTTTGTATTTAACTCATTAGAAATTTTTAAGAATATAAACATATTTTTGAGTGGCCAGCATATAATGTGCATCTAATACTTAATAGTGTCTTGCTTCTTATTGCTCTTTGATGATAGACGTTTTCTTAGTGCTTAATAAAGTTGTAATCTTCTTAATCATTATTCCATAATCTATGCAGGTCAAAGACCTTCAAAACAATTATAATATAAAATTATAAGTAATTATAATATAAAATAATATCTTCTGTGGAAATACTGATATTCAATTTAGGGTGCTTTATTTCAACTGCAGTGTTTGGTAACGTAATTAAGAAATGAATTCATAGACTTTAGGAAAATAGCATGCATCATGCATATCATTAGCTTGACTGAGTAAAGCCACATGACTTAGTGGAAAAGCAACTGAAGAAAGAGTTAGGGGCCCATGATTGTCACTGAGGCTATTGGAAAGGCCCAGTACAGATCTGGGCCTCAGTGAATCCTGAGCCCCTTTTAGCTCAGTTGGAGAAGCTGAAGGATGAGGTTGTACCCAAATCACCTGGGTGATCCTTATTTTTTCTGAGATTCTTATCTTAAGGGTCACCCTTGAGAAACCTGCCATGAATCCTATGGTTTTCCCCTGGGTTTCCCTGAGGAAGAACCTTGCAATTCTTCCCTGAACATCTGCTCAGGACTGACTCCAACCCACTGTTTTCTCGATGAGGCGTGGCATGGTGCTCATTTTGCTCCACAGCACAGTGCCTGACATTTAAAAGACATTGTTGAATGAGTATCTCGTGCGTAATCTAAGAGGAAAAAAAATCACCAGTTACATAGTCAACCCTATAGAAATCGTCTGAAAAAGTATGAAGAGTGGCCTTTCACCACAAGGAGATAGAGTTTAATGAGGAGAGCCGGACTAAAACACAAATAGCAACAACAACAACAACAACAACAACAAAACATCAGGCAACATAAGAGAAGCATTGTAAAATGAGATCTACTCTACATAGATTCTTCAGAGGCTCCAGGGATAAATAATTTGGGGTCTTGAGGACTGTAAGAAAATTCACAGAAGAGAAAAAGGGAACAGACATGGCCCATGGGAGCATTACTAGGGGGATTTGGAACAGTGCAGAGACAGGTCTGAGGAGAGCAGTGGAGTGGATAGTGGTTGACGCAGGGAACCAACAGTGGCTATGTAGCTTGAAGGCAGGTTGTAGAAGTGCTTAAGCCCAGAGGAGTGTCCACCATGGGGTCAAAACTGCGGAGCCATTGATGGCTCTGAGCACAAACCTGACATGTTCATAATAGGGGCTCTGGGTGTTTAGAACAGATTTTAGTAAATCTACCGAGTCTAAATGAACTAAGGCTCAGAACAAAATCTTTTTAAAATAATTTTTTATATTTTAATTGTATTTTAATGTTTATTACTCACCCTTATTTCCTTTATCATGGTAGTTGAACAGGTGAACTAGTATATGTATTTGTTTCACAAAGGAAGAAGTACATACTTTGAGAGGTTAAATGGTGTGTTTAAGGTCATCTTGTTAATTATTGGAAAAGTCTGGATTTGAAGAAAAAATCCTGAATTTTAAATCTCTTATCAATGAAATTAAAATTTATCTAACAATAGTAAAAATATAGTTCAGATTTTAATGCATATTGTCTAAAAACTTTATTTTATTTTCTTGGCAAGACATGTACAGATTTTGATTAAAGTTTTATTTTTTAATTATAGGTTAAAAATGTGTGTGTTTGTAAGCCTGCACAACAGCATTGAAGAGAATTAGGCAGATTTCACTGGATTAAATGAATTTATATTGCTCAATTATCATCATGCTCAAATAGTAGTATGTGTTAGTTAATGTATCAGTAGTCAGAAACTATTTTCTTTATACCAATAAAACTATATTCACTGCAGTCTAAAGGGGAAAAGTTTTAAGTATAAGAAATAAAACAAGAAATTGGGATTTATTTCAAAAACTTTTTTCTGTAGAAGAGACATAATATGTATTCCAAAAGCAGATCAAATTTAGGACATGGCAAGCAACACATTCAACTTTTAATTTCTTGAGTACTTGATTTAGACTCTGGATACATGATAATACATCAGGTCATTCATTGCTGGAAACTTTGAGGAGAGCCTGTATTTAAGAGGATAGATTCTAGAGCCAGATTTGCTGGGGTACAAATCCTGGTCCCTACATTTGCTGTGTGATATTATGAAAATCTCAGCATTTATAAGTCTTATTGTCATTATCTATAAAATGAGGATAAAAATTCAGTAAATTTTTATCTGTAATTATTTTTTTAAAATAGGGAATGAACAAAGAAATGAGCTGATGGTAAGCCATAAAACGTTCTCATGCCAGCAAAACCACAGTTATGCATCCATTGCCTACATAGAAGCGTGCGTGCTTGTATTTCCTATTTGCCATGAACTACTAATTTGCATTCTAGAACATGTTGAGTCCATTCAATTTTGTGACCCTTCACCATGGAAGTGTCAATCTTAGATATTCAGGAAAATGGAAAGCAAGCTTTTATGACATTTTACTGATTTTTAGTGATCTGTGATGATTAATGAAGCTTTATGGGAAACCAGAAACAAATAATTTCTGGATTCCTGGTTTTATGTTTTAGAGCAATCCATTAGGCCTTGGAAAAATGCCTGAAGGTTGCATTTTATAGGCAATTTTAGAAACCATAGCTTTTTTTTTTGTAAAATAAGCTATATATGTAAAATATGGTATCAATCATAGTGTAAGAACATTGCAAATGATTAAATCTAGTGTTTCTTTCTTGTCCTTCTTTTCCTCTCATGTTCTTTTTCTACATCTGTTACACAATTATTATTTCAAAATGATTTGAGTAAACCGTCATCTGGACCCTCTCTCCTGGATATAACAGTTCCTAAAAATATGTAATAATACAGTTGATGCTACCGACAGGATAGTATTATGAAGTTAAACATATAAATGAATATTTTAAAATATTATCTGAAGCTCAGTGCCTTCAATATCTTCTATTCCTTTCTGTTATATTTAAAATTCCTTTGCATTTGTGGAAGTTTCTAGAAAGCCTTAGTCCATTCTTGCTGCTGATAAAATAACTGAAACTGGATAATTGGTAAGAATAGAAATTTATTTCTCTCAGTTCAAACTCTTGTAGGTCACATGAGGTGCTGGCAGTTTCAGAGTCTGGTGAGGGCTGCTCCTCTATATTTCCAAGATGATACCTTGTTGCCATATCCTCCACAGGGGACTGAGACTGACTCCACACATGGCAGAAATTATGGACAAGCAACTTGCCCCAATCCATTGATGAAAGCTCTACTCTCGTGATTTAATTACCTCCTAAAGTCTCTAGCTCTTAATACTGTCACACTAATAATGAAATTTCAGCAAATGAATTTTCAGGGACACATTCAGACCACAGCAGTGCTTGGTGGCATTAGTAGGGTAAGAATGTAGCAGAACTCTTAAGAGGGGAGAAGGGAATCCATAAAGATGAAAAGGTGATTCTGCTGCCAGTGAATCCTGCCCTTCATCTTTCAGGGACATCCTTGGCTAGAGACTGAGAACCTGACTGCAGATTCCCAAAGGACTACATCATTCATTTATGAAAAAAAGAAAAATAACTAATTTGTTTCCTGATTGAGATGAGGAAGACCAGTCTTGCAAGAAATCCTTGAGTTAGTGCTACAACATGCAGGCCATTCAAACACACATTTTCACATCAAAATGCATTTCATAGTCATACAGGGAATACACTTAATACATTATTCCACTTCTTTTTTTGTCATAAAATGATTGTTAAAATTGTTGTTCGTGACACTTTTCTTCTCAAAAACAGTTGAGATTTGATTGATTCCACAGCTGTCCCCTCATTGTGTGTGTGTGTGTGTGTGTGTGTGTGTGAGATATCTTGGCATTAAATAAATTAAAGATTGGACAAAAATGTATAAATCAGATGCTGTTGAATAAAAGTGTAGCCTAACATTGTTTCTTCCTTTTACAAACCAAAGAACAAAAGGAACTTCAGTGAATGATTAAGAACCACTGACCTAGGATGAAAAATGCTGACTGAACATTTAAAGTAGAAGGAAAAGCACTATTGATTTCCATTTCTAGAGATATTAAGGCTTCCCATTGGAACTGGAGTTTGCAGAATCTTGTTTTTAACATGTTTTTATAAGAATTATTTTTAAATAACACAATGGAATTGTGTTTAAAAAGAAGTTGTGATCCTTTAGGCAATTGATTATTTGTGAAATTTAACACAATGGCCTGATTTAAAATTAAAATAAATAAATGTGGGATAAGTGTGAATATAATTCAGCATGTTTGAAACTGATAAAAATCATGACTTAAAAATGCCACTTAATAAATTTATGTCAATTTATAAAGTGATTTCTAAAGGTCTCACATCAGACTTCTATTTTCACTCCTATTCTTGTAGCCATTTTTTAAAGTAAAAAAGAATTTTATTCTGATCAAATTTACCGATAAAATAAAGTTCAAATATATAGGTAATATACTGGATTATAAAACTCTAGGACAAATCTGTGTCCTGTCCTTTAAACACACATGCACATGTGCCCACATGCATACATAAAATGATGATGGAAAATAGGCTTAAAAGTAACCTGTAAAACATTTTTTAAAGTTATCAACTTTCATTAGAAATTTGCAATCACCAAGGAGGAAAATGCCCCATAAAATTAGCAACGAGAAGGGTAAACATCCATAGGTTGGAATAAATTAAAGGAATAATTTTGGTAATATTTTAAAATCATTACACACATGTATTTATATACACACATGCAAACATTTTCAAAAATTCAGCATCATCTAAGTCGCAAAATATTAGAATTCTCAGTTTGTTTTCTTTAAAGTTGGAAGCAAGATAAAGATGTCCTATCAGAGTTTGTTGCAAAAACAGAAAACACTAGAGCTAGTTTAAGTAGAAAAGGCCATATGGCAGAACTGATTATGAAATGGTTGGACGAGTTGGTACAGCAAGATGTGGGCTTAGCTTCCAGGTAGATCAGAGCTTCTAAATATGTCTCCCAGAACATTGTACCTAGAATTGATCAGCCAAGAAAGTTGGTGCTTATACTATCATTCTTTATCAGGGAAATGTGGTGAGTGCTGCCCAGCAGTTGCCTCCATAGCTACAAGGTCACTAGTAAGATCTACGTAGCAAAATGAATACCCTGCCCACTGCCTCTCAACACCTACAAAACCAGAAATTGCCACTGGTATTTCCCCCAAATTTCTATGACCCAGATTCTACTTTTTAGATCACCAGACCAGAAGTTCAGCCCAATTTTTCTTCCTTCTACCCTCCAAATCTCACAAGGAGACTTCTGCTTGGTGTAAACTATATTATAGGTAAAAATCCAAGTTCCAAGGATCTGAAAAAATATAGTCTTTTGTTGTGCAGGCTCTTGCAAGCGATAAGACCTTTGAAAAGAAAAATGAAATGGCTATAATTGCACTAATCTGCAACATCTGTCCTTTAATTAGACCTAAGTCAAACATTGCTCTGAAACTAGTCATCAACGGAATAGTATAGGATGCAGAATTTTCATGTTTGCAGGTAACATGGTCCTATACTCAGAAAACCAAGAGAATCAACACAAACACTATGAGAAACATTTAGGTTTCAGAAAGATCGAGGTTTTAACATTGATATATACAAATAGCTTTTCTTTAATCAGAAACTAATTGTAAAATACAATGAAAGGAATTGTCCCTTTATAGCAATAAAAAGGAATATTCTAGCTGGCATAAAATTAGAAAAGAAAGATGTGTTATGTGAAGAAGTCCCTAAAAAATTCTGTTAAGGCATTTGATAAAAAGCAAATTAAAAATAGTTTATTGAAATGAAAGAGTCAATATTATCAGTATTCTAATGTTACTAAAATTAATCATATATAATTAATAAATATGATATATATAGGTGTATTATTTTCTCAATTTTACAGGTGCACAATCAATGCATGTAATGTACATATAGAACCTATATTAATGTATCCAAATGAAGACTTTTTGAACTTCACAATTTTACATTTAAATGAAAACTACATGTACAAAGTTAACAATGAATAGTCTGAGAGACACTGTCAGATATTAAAATATTTCATGAAGTCAAAAACTAAAATCACTTTGCATTAAGAAGAAATAATAGTTCAATGAGTTAGGGTAGAGAATTGGAGTATATCCTAAATAGATTAGAAATAATTTAATGTAAAATGAAGGTGGCATAGCGCATCTCTAGGGAAAAGGTAAACTTACTCAATATATGGTGAGACACGTGGCAAGGTATTTGGGGAAAAAAATAAAGTAGGATCACAACCTAATTCTTCATACCAAAGGAATAAATATGACACAAATGAAGTAAATGTGTAATAGTAAAAGGTGAGTAAAGAATATTGGTAAACATAAATGGTTAATAAACTTCTCAAAGGAGGCTCAACTTTAGTTACAATGTAAAGAAAATCAACAAAAAATGTACCACATTGTGGGCTGGAGTTGTAGCATAGTGGTAGAGTGCTTGCCTAGCATGTGTGAGGCACTGGGTTCAATTCTTAGCACCACATAAAAATAAACTTTAAAAAGGTCCATTGACAACTAAAATACTTATATTTTTTTTTAAAAAAAATGTTATAACACTGTACCTATTGAATCTAAAAGTCAAAGGAGTACATTTATAAACACTGTGATTTGAAGTGTTTTCTCTAGTGCTTTGGAAAGATTAGCTAGCATTGCCATGACTCAGTTTGCAGTAACATCTGGGAGTCTGCCTGCTCTCTTTTTCAGCCAGGTATGAGCTATCAGGAATCTTTCCCCTTAAAAATATACCAGGCTTGGGATGAAATAGCTCAGAGACCCATGACCAAACCATCTAATTCCTTAGCTGTGTGCATCAAGAATTCACGCTTTGTAAAGGGTACCCAGTAGTTGCCTTTGGAGAGGATAGGGCTGGAGGCTGTGGAGGAGGAAAAAGAATTGATTTTGTGTTATAGGCATCTAGATGCCTCTGGGCATATTTGAATTTCTGGCTATGTGAACTTTTTCATAACTTAAAAGAAATGTAGCTTCTGGAACAGAGTTGATGCTGATCTTGTTGTGTTCTGAGGTGGTCAACCTGGCCTGAGATGGAACCAGAGGTCTGTAAAGCAGCCAGAACATTCCAGGGAAAGCGCAGCCATGGCATGAGGGAATTTGCAGTCCAGCAGATGATAAAGGCTACAAGTGCCTGTAAGGGTACATACCTGGATAAGGAGTAACTGGGGTAGGAATTACAGCAGTGTTCTTGGAAAAGAGTCTGGAAGAGGCAGTAGACATATTGGCTGTGGGCTCAAAGGATCTGGTTGCATCAGGGAAGTGTCAAAGCAAGCAATGTTGAGGAGTAAAAATTTGTTCCCATGATGTAGGCTCCCTGTTTACCTCTCTTATTGTTTCTCTTGCTGAGAAAAAACTTTTCAGTTTAAGTAAGTCCCATTTGTTTATTCTTGTTATTAACTCTTGTGATATGGATGTCCTATTAAGGAATTTGGAGCCCGACCCCACAATATGTAGATCGGAGCCAACCTTTTCTTCTATCAGACGCAGAGTCTCTGATTTGATATTAAGGTCCTCGATCCATTTTGAGTTAACACTTCAGATAGAGCCCTAATATCCAGAGTATACAAAGAACTCAAAAAATTAAACAATAAGAAAACAAATAACCCAATCAACAAATGGGCCAAAGACCTGAACAGACACTTCTCAGAGGAGGACATACAGTCAATCAACAAGTACATGAAAAAATGCTCACCATCTCTAGCAATCAGAGAAATGCAAATCAAAACCACCCTAAGATACCATCTCACTCCAGTAAGATTGGCAGCCATTATGAAGTCAAACAACAACAAGTGCTGGCGAGGATGTGGGGAAAAGGGTACTCTTGTACATTGCTGGTGGGACTGCAAATTGGTGCGGCCAATATGGAAAACAGTATGGAGATTCCTGGGAAATCTGGGAATAGAACCACCATTTGACCCAGCTATTGCCCTTCTTGGACTATTCCCTGAAGACCTTAAAAGAGCGTACTACAGGGATACTGCCACATCGATATTCATAACAGCACAATTCACAATAGCTAGACTGTGGAACCAACTCCAATGCCCCTCAATAGATGAATGGATAAAAAAAATGTGGCATTTATACACAATGGAGTACTACGCAGCACTAAAAAAATGACAAAATTATGGAATTTGCAGGGAAGTGGATGGCATTAGAGCAGATTATGCTAAGTGAAGCTAGCCAGTCCCTAAAAAACAAATGCCAAATGTCTTCTTTGATATAATGAGAGAAACTAAGAACAGAGCAGGGAGGAAGAGCAGGAGGAAAAGATTAACATTAAACAGAGTCATGAGGTGGGAGGGAAAGGGAGAGAAAAGATAAATTGCATGGAAATGGAAGGAGACCCTCATTGTTATACAAAATTACATATAAGAGGTTGTGGGGGGAATGGGAAAAAATAAGGAGAGAAATGAATTACAGTAGATGGGGTAGAGAGAGAAGATGGGAGGGGCGGGGAGGGGGGATAGTAGAGGATAGGAAAGGTAGCAGAATACAACAGTTACTATTATGGCATTATGTAAAAATGTGGATATGTAACCGATGTGATTCTGCAATCTTTGTAATGTTTTGAATAACCAATAAAAATTTTTTTTTTAAAAAAGCAAGCAATGTTGGATCAATAATGGAGGAGAACACTAAGCAGGCAGGCTATAAGGGAGGGGCCAGTTCTCTCATATGGGAGTTGTTCAAAACTAAGCCAATTTGAATAAGAAAAATGGAAAGAATAGAGTTCAAACTCTGGGATTCTTAGAGAGTATCCTAATTCTTACTCGTACTCACTATTAGTAGAAGTTCCCAGGTACTTTAAAAAACAAAAAAGGAATAAATTTATATAATAAAACAACCTTCAAGTATGTTGTGAAACTACAATTCAGTCACCTAGTTCTTCAATAACTATTCTATTGTACCTGCTATTTAAAGCCAAGCCACAGCACATTGCTTGTGTCTAAAGGTCATAGGACCACCTTTATTATCTTTTTGACTTGATTTTGCTCCCTGCTTTTTTCTAAAGGTTAGCCAGCTTTACATCTCAGCTTTTCATGAAAATCTTAGGGACTTGACCCTCTTCTCAGCCAGCTTCCAGCTCTTAAGTTCCAAGAATCTGTGTACAGACAGCAAGAGTGGGTGTGGGCTTGGGGCAGAGGTGATGTAGGAACTTGGGTCTATAATCTTTTCTTCCGCATAGATCTCAAAGCTCTGAAAGTAAACGGTTAATACCCCTGGGAAGATTTCTGGCCTCTGTTCTAAACAATTACTGAACTAATCTAAATAACACAAACATAGACCATTTATCAAGGTCAGTCTGCAAAGATTTGCATATCTGTGCAAAGTGTTCCCAGTGCCAAGGGTGAACTGAGAATAAGAAAGCAGAAATGAGTACTGATTAGCCAAAAGCAAAATTTTCTTTAAAGACATTAAATATCTAACAATGAGTTGATTTTGTAAGTTGGGTTTTATTAGTATGAGACAAAAAGACACTTTTTTCCTTTTGTAATAACTCAAGAAGCAGACCACCTTTCAAATTTAGATTGAAGCATTTGACTTCAAGGTATTTTAACATTCTCCTTGACAAATAAGGAAGAAGCACCTGAAAGAGACTTAGCCTGGGGAAAGTGGTGACAGAATATTTACAACCCAGGGACCAAATTCAATACTCTGTTTCAGGGTATAATTCCTATAGAAATAAGCAGATTCTCTAAAAGTTACTGGCTGTCCATTGATTATCCCTAATGGGACTTTTCTCCAGTTCACCACACTCACCTGGAAATTTCACAGCAAAAGTTAAAATCAAATAAGCCAGTCACTAAAAGATGAGAACCATAAGACTCCATGTGTTAGCCTTCTGTCACTATGACAAAATACCAGAGAGAATCCAATTGTAAGGAGGAAATCTGTTACTTTTCAGAGGTGTCAGAGTGTGATCACTTGACCTTATTGTTTTGGGCCTGTGGTGGCCTACTACATCCCAGCAGGGACATGTGGCAGATTGAGACCTATTTACCTTGGGGGCTAGGACGCAAAAAGAGAGGCTGGGGTCCCAATACTCTCTTCAAGATATGACTCAGTGACCTAATTTCTTCCCACTAGGGTCCACCTCCTGGAGATGCAACCTCTTCCTAGTAGCACCAAGCTAAGGCCCAAATCTTTTATTTAACACATGGGCTTTTAGGGGGTATTCAAGATCCAACTTATGAGGTACCTAGAGTCTTCAATTCAGAGAGACAGAAAGTAGAATGTTGGTTGCCAGTGGCTGGAGAAAGGTCAAATGGTGGAGTTGTTTAGTGCTCAGAGTTTCAGCTTGAGGAGATAAAAAATTTCTGAAGATGGATGATAAAGAGGTTGACTAAAATATAAATGCACATAACACTATTGAAATCTACTCGTAAAAGTGGCTACAATGGTAAGTTTTACGTTATGCCTATTTTACCATGATTTAAAATAAAGTTAAAATCAATAAATTATCTTAATAAAAGGTAATCTTACAGTGACTAGAGTTTAGAATTTCAGTTTTGCATGCTCAGTGCCATAATCTCCTCTGCAATAATACTTTGGGTCAGAGGAGCTTGGTGATAGGCTGTTTCTCCTGGAGTCTGTTTGGCTGGCACTGACACAGACTATGAGGTTGGGGCTGTGCCTAACCTTATGGCAGGGAGCTGGAAACCTGGGCAAGGCCAGCTGGGTATGAGTAGCTCTTATTGTTGTTGGCCTAGCTTGTCTAGTGCTGGGCACACACAAAGGATAAGGAGAAAATAAAAATTGGTTTTCTGCTAACATTGAGAGGTAAGTAGGGATAAACAGGCCTAAATTAAAAACCACAATTACAACATCAGGAAAATATAGGAAACTTATTAATACTGTCTGAGAGCTGGAAGGTATTAGGAGAAGCAAGTGTCTGCTACTTTACATAGTTTTGATAATAGAGCCATCCCATGGTTTTTACCTCTGTTCCTCAGAGGAGAGCCAACTAGAAGTAAAGGAAACAGGCCCCCTGGGCGAACTCCATCGACATGTTACTTGTGCCAGTACACTGCTTCCCACACTCATACGGATCCTGTACTTGGTTGAATACTCAGCTCTTGCTTTCTTGAAATGTTTGAGACCTTTTAAACAAAGGCCCCCACATTTCAATGGACCTCTCAATTGTGTGCCCTGTGTTGGCACTGATAACATCAAACTACTGCCCAACTTAAACTCTCAGGGCAATGCAAGGAGGCAGATTCAAGGAGGGACTTACTGTAGGAGGGCCTGTTGTGTAGGCAGAGTTCTCTGAGCTGGGTGTCTGGAGAGAATTTTATTACCTCTGGATTTCTGTTCATTTCACCAGTCCCCATTTCTTCCATGCATGTTCCGCTCAGTTGCTTTACACATGGAATAATGGAAAGAGCGGCCCTTCAACTTCAGTCTTACCCAAACTTAGTTCTGGAAATTATCACAGGAGATGTGAGACCTTGAGTAGGTGACTTTACCTCTCTGAGATGAATTTACAGTTTCTCATTTTATCAAACAAATGAAACACACATGCATATGTTACTGTGAATCGTGTATTAGGTAAACTATGTCACCTGCAGAACACAAAATAGATACCAAAATGACTCATGCCTGTGTTTCATATAATCAATGGTGTAATTATTATTCAATGTGAAGGACTAAAAATGTAATACATAGACTGGTACAAACATCTGTAAGGATTAAGGTGAATAAAACACTAATTGCTGCTACTCAATTACCCTGTCAACATATCACCTTACTTTCTGATTGTCATTATTATTTTGTATGTACAGATGTATTAATACTACATTTTAAAATTGAAAATACATATCTGAATAGTGAGTGCTGGTGCTGTTAGAATCTCTTTTATGGTTCTATAAATAAATTTACAGTTAGGGACAGTGTAATCCCTTATTTTCTACTATGGTTATTTATTTCACTTCTATAGAAACATAATATTCTAGCTCCACATAAGATCTTACAGATCATATAATAATATTTCCCCTTTTAATAAATGAAGCAATTTAGATCTGTGAAACTATGTCTTTTAAAATATTGGATTATTTTCTGCTAAACTTCTACCAGTTCAATAATAATACAGTCTTGTTATTTATTTAATTTGGTTACCTTAAAATGAGCTAACTTAAATCATTTCAATCTAAGTCTTAGCTGGGGGAAAAAGGCTTCTCTTATTTGATTTTTCTTGTTCTCCTTTTATTATGCTCTTGAATTGCTTATTTTGAACAAAATGGTTGGTAGTACCTGTAATTTTAAAATGGCATGTTGTGCTAGTAATGGTGTATACCATTGCAATATTCCACAACAGTGGATCTGAGTGAATCTATCTGCATAACCCTCTGCTCCTGAATAATGATGCCTATTCTATATCAGTCATTTACAAAACAGATACATGTGGTCATCTTTCATTCTGCTGCAGTCTGCACTGTGTGGTGGTCTATAATCTCCTCCTCAAAAATACCCAGGCAACATGAAGCACACAAAGTGCACAACGGAGTCTCTCATTCTTGCTCTTGCTCTCACTCTGTTTCCTTTTCCCTGTAGGAAAACCACTCAGGGAGTCTATTTGTCTTGCAGACTCTTGCACACACTGTGAAGTAGCAGTGGTCCCAGGAAGCAGGACATGCTTTATTCCTTGTTTCCCAGATTGTGTCACTTCAGCATACGTTGCTGCGTTGTTCCTCATTGTGTCCAATGCAGCTTGACCAATTCCCTTCAGAACACAATTTGAATCAGCAGAGTGATTTCAGAGCTGAGTGTCTACTTTGTAGTTGACAATCTGTGTGTATTTTAACTGATGAGTCTTCCAACATAGGGGGAAAGATGCCACAGGCCAAATATAAGGAAAATCTTCAGCTCACTGAAGTGATATAATAGTTGTTCCTTTGCAAATGGTTGTATTAAGTAAGCATGTCATTGAAAATAATGCCCCTCTGAGGGTTGCTATGGTAGAGGAGATTGTTTTTCTGGGCCAATGAATTAGCTTTAGTCACTTTTTTTCCTAATAACGATATTGATTTGTCATTTATTTAGACCAGTGAATATAATTTATTGGCAAATATCATCATAATTTTATTCCGTCTGTCTAAACACACATGCATGCGCACGAGCGCGCGCACACACACACACACACACACACACACACAGAAAGAGAGCATACAGTAATTAAAAGAAACCTTTTTCCCATTGTTTAATCTTCCAATTAAATCAATCCTACCTATTCTGTAACCTTTCATTCATGGTGAATAGTCTTCTAGATTAAAAGTTTGGAATTTTTGCCCGCAGGTTACATGTTCTGGAAGGAACTTCAAAAACCTTGAATTTTAAACCTCGTCTTAGGCTACAAAGATGTAGAAATAAATTTGAGCTCCAGAAAATTCCCAGCCTCTGATAGAATCATGAAAGTCTCAGATGTGTCCCAAGAATACTCTAGGGTTGAGTAACTTGAGTTTGAAGTAATCACAGAGGACAAAGGTGTTGGTCCTGATGAATGATTCCTATCTTTCAACATTATCTCAGTTTCAATAGAAACTTCTACACTTTATAAACCCCAGGTCCTCCCTATATGAGCAAAGGAGATCTCTGGAGAGACAATCATCAAGATAATAAATAATTTTTCTTATACCTGGCACAGTTTTCAAGAGAATTTAAGGTAGTAACTATCTCAGGTAAGATGTTCCTTTCTTCTTGGGAAACTTTGTGTTTTTCTGAATAATAGGAATGAATTTCTTACAAGAGTAATTCGCCAGTCAAGGATGGTACTTTCTTAAAACTCAGAGAAATAATCACCACTAACCACCACCACCACCACCACTACTTCTATTGCTATTCTTCCCCTTCCTCCTCAATGGAACAATAGGCTTTTTTCCTCACTCAGTTCTTAGAGCTGTGTTTCAAATCTGGCTCTATATCATAATTTCAGGATTTACAAAAAATACTCATGATTCTCATTATAAAGCAATCTAAGTGACAGAGCCCAACTGAGCAAGAAGTGAGAACCATGGATTCAGAAGGCTTTGTTTTTGTTAAATTAAAGGCTGTATCACAAGGAAATAGTGAGCAGCATCGTAATAGAAACTACTTTATTCAGCATTCATTCAAAGTCCTATTTGGACATGGCCATCAAAGAGCATAGGATGTGGGCGTAGATTATATTTCACTTTGAAAAGGTATAAAAACTGTGATCACAGAGATCATCTTAAAGAGGAACATTGTTTGACATCAGGACATCACAGAAAGTAACCAAGGTTGACTTTAAAATGGAGCACAGACAGTAGTTCTTAGTGCTTTGTAGGCGATGGTGTTAATTAACATAGTCTCAGAAACTTACATGTAAGCCCGCTTGGGTGGGAAAAGTATGCATTTATATCGCTTGAATTTTTTCATAATTTTTCTTTGGAAAGTTAATGCTACAATAAGTTATGTTTAAAAGAATAAAGGGAGAAATTTTGTCAACTTGTAGTGTTTGCATTTGGACTAAGCAATGGAGCATTGATTCATGTGGAGAAGAATGTGTGGATAAAACTCTAGAACAGATAGAAACTAGAGGGAAAACCTTGGGGTCATCTGCATGGTCCTCTTTTCCCACCAAGGGTTCACTATTTGCAAGGTTCACTCTAAGGTATACCTTAGCCTGTAGCTGCAGGTTTAACATCCTAGTCAGGGGCATAATTAAAACAAACTTCTTCAGTTGGAAGTCTTTCCCAGTCCCAAGGAGTACTAAAACTATTAATATCAATAAAGAATGAAATTTTGACAAAGATCCTCTGGTATTAGAGTTTAGAGAAATTGCATCTTTACCCCCCTTGAAGTACTGCAGACTGGTATCAATGAAGCTTTTCCTTATGGTTTTCAAAGGCTGGAATTATAAAGTATGATGAAGAGTGTATCTTCCAACTTTTGAAAATGTGTGTTTAATTTTTCATGTGTCTAATTGCTAATAAACCCACTTAGCTCATTCTCCAGGGCCTCTGTTATACAAACTATTTCCTATTATTTAAACAAATAGTAAGTTGAATTCTTCTTTATCCCCACCCATTCAGTAAAATATGAATGAGGGAGTTATTTTAACAACTATAAAACTTGAATCAAGTTGTGGGTGCTTAGCAGAATTCATAATGGAGGAAATTCGTCTTGTGCGGTGAGTGTTAGTTTAAGCAGTGCAGGCTGCTCCTGTCTGAGTGCTTGTCCTCCATTATTAATGTCAACCTGGCTGTTGACATTCTTATCAGATCCCCTTCAGAGTGCTGAAGTCTTTGTCTCTTCATGTGAGAATACTTTCCAGAACCTGCATTTTATGTTCCTACAGAAGTGCCAAGCACTCTTTTGGAAGCAGTATTCTTCTCACCAGGAGAGCTTAATCTGTCAACTTTTTCTAATTTGGAAAATTGCAGCTGTCTCATGGAACAGATATTCATTCACCCTCTCCCTTACTCATCCACTCTTTTGACAATATCTTTGTAAATCGGTATATTTGCTGCATTCCTGATGCTGTACCACATGCTAAGAATGTAAAAGATGAATAAGACATAGTCCTTGACTTCAGGGTACACAGTCACAGCTGAGAAACTTGCCACATGCAAAGTCACCTAATTCCTGGCATCATTGGAAGGGCCTGGTAAACTTAGTTGCAAAAATGTCATTGAGGAAATGAAATAGGGATGGTTATTTAGAGCAGTGAAATCCTGAAAAGTGATTTCTGAAAAACCAAACTGCTTTTAAGAAGATCCTGTTCCCCACATAGCATTGTCATGGGTAGATATATAGCCAAGGCATAAAGAAAAGCTAAAATTGCATTTCCCAGCAATCACCCTCAGTACAGCTTTTCTGTGTCAAATAGAAGGCTGGTGAATGAATTTATCTTCCTTTCCTTTTTATTCATTTTTATTGCCCTTCCCCTTTTATTTCTTCATTAAGACAGATACATACACCCAGTATCTAAGAGTTATAAAAGGAGCTTTTCACTGAAAAGTAAGTGAAATACTTTTAAATTGGGAAATAATTTTTAGTAGTATTAAGCTGTAAAGAGAATTAGTCAAAGGAGGAAATTTTATGTCTTTTCAATTCTTTTAAAAATTTTATGCAGAACCATAATTACTGGAGAAAGCATGCAGTCAGAA
Organism: Callospermophilus lateralis; assembly: GCF_048772815.1. Classification (NCBI taxonomy): domain Eukaryota; kingdom Metazoa; phylum Chordata; class Mammalia; order Rodentia; family Sciuridae; genus Callospermophilus; species Callospermophilus lateralis. The sequence goes on from NC_135308.1 coordinate 104,669,255, forward strand.
TTAATCTGATCAGCATCCTCACAATATATAAATTTTTATTAGCATTAAAAATAATAAAGTCAGCAGACCCAAAGTAAATGGATATGCAGTGCTATTTTTTTATTATTATTTCCCAAGCCTGAGGTAACTAAAATTTCATGCATGATGTTGTAAAAATTAAATGATGCACAGTAATTTGAAATATGAGTTTTCCTTCTACAAGTTGGCATTTTTAGCTCTATATTTTGTTTGGAATTCTATCCATCTTCTGATGGTTATTGCTTTATACTTCATCAAACTTCTATTTGGATTTAATAGTAATGTGGTGTTTTGAGTTTCTCAAAATAGAAATCCAAAGTATGTTTATTTCTGTTTGATTTGACACTTTCTTTCCATTGGCTATCTAGAGGCTATATAAACTGTTCTGATTAGTCTCTTTGAAATATGTGGTTTTACATATGATCAGCCAATTTGTATTTCACTGAAGTTAGATATGATCAGATATACCTGCACAGTGCTGGGGGATTGGCCTTCCAAGAGTCCATTTGCCTGATAAATTGAGACATATTTGAGAAATAATCCATCTTATGGGAATAGAGAGTTGAAATAGAGGAGCTTGATGTAAATTCAAGTCTTTAAGAGTGGAAAGAAACAAACCATGAATGTTATATGGTTCATTCTTCCATCCACAGCATATACTTGATTCCTAGGGAGAGTGTGTGGTTGATTAAAAAAATTTTACAGAAAATTTGGAAAGACTAAAGCATTCTGTTCTGTAGCCTATATGGTACCAGAAAAAGAGAACATAGAGCAGAATTACTCAGTGCAGCAGGAGGCTGGACCCCCCATTACCTGCCTTGGAGAAGAAATAGGACAGGAAACCTCTTTGGCAGTGTTAGCTGGAGGCAAAACCAGCACTGGTGTGGTAACTTACTGGTAACTGCCCTTTTCCAGCAGGTACATGGGCATTGTCTTCTGTGGTAGGTTTCTGTTGTCAGAAGAAGAAAAAAAAAATAGGAAACAGACTGGATGTCTGTGCAATTGTGAGGACCATTGGTAATTTCCCAGAAACTGTGTTTGGAGGGGGCAATTAAATAATAATAATAATAATAATAATAATAATAATAATAAGAGATCTTAAAAAAGACTTAAGTTAAAAGGGCTGGGGTTGTTTTTCAGTAGTAGAGCACTTCCGTAGCACATGCAAGGTGCTGTGTTCGATCCTCAGCACCATATTAAAATGAAGGTATTAAAAAAAAGAAAAGCCTTAAGTTACTTTTCCTCTGGAGGGTGTGTTTGGAAAAAGAGAATACTCTGATGTGATAAGGAAAGAATGACAAATTACATGATTACATAAAAAACAGGGAATGAGAAGAAACCAACACTATTAATTCAAACGCACAGCATAAAGGAGCATAATGTAGTTACCTTAAGCTCCTTCATCCATTTCTATTTATTTTATTGTCTTTTGAATGAGTTCATGGTGTCAACAGCATCTCTGGAAGAAATGACAGAATTCACAAAATAAAGGAGGTCATAATAAATCTCAGTAGGTATGCAACTGAGTTGATCCAGACTATTTTTTTCTACATATTTTAAACTAGGTTTTCTTCCCCCCGACACACACAGTTTATTTCCATTTCTGACTTCTATCCCGAGCTGGAGATCCACATTTCCAGCTCTCTTCTGGACATCTTCAGCTGAATATCCTTTAGAAACCTCACACTTAACAAATCAAAACTCATTCTTTTACCCTAACATTCTCCCCCAAATTGCTCTGCCCTGTTGTTGGTGGTAATGCCACCAGCCATCCAATCTTCCAAGTAAGGAAAATAGTTTCACCTGTGCTTCTTCTGATGCTGTGGTTCCCATATCCAGCATGTTGACAGCAGTGCCATTATTTTCTCAAATTTCACTCTCATTTTCTTACTATGGGACTGTAGGTCATCATCATGTGTTTCCTAGGCTTTTGCAATAGTTTCAATAGTACAATACTTTCCTTTCTCCGTGCTCCAGCAGAACAGAACTTTTCTTGCTCTAAATGTACAGCAGAACATTCTAGGTTTCAGACTTTTTTTTTTCTTTTTTTTTAAAAATTTAGCTCTGTTCCATCATTATAAGTGCTCAGAAAAATGCCTGACTACTTTTGAGCCACTAAGTAGGTTGTTTGTGTATTAAGTAGTGGTTGGCTGTACTGCATCAGCTCAAAAATTGTGTTACTCTTCATTAATTCACAATCCCTTGAATTAATGAAGGGATTAACTTTGATTTTTCAGTAGTCAGTAATATCTGCTTTTTAACCCTAGCTTTGTAGGTTTATTTACCATAAATAGATGAGGAATATTTCCAGTTGGAACTAAGCAGAAGAGAGAGAGGAAGACAGAGAATCAAGTAAAAATAAGTGACATGATTTTTTTTTAAAGATTTCATATGAAAATTAAAGTACTCTGTTTTTAAATCAAGAAGAAATGTGGATTTCCTTTTTAGTACCAATAGATGCAGGGAAAGAGAAGCAGCAACTGCATCCAATTCCTGAGAGCTTGGTATTAACGGACCCTGCGCAGCCTATACTTGGAGCTAGTCCAACCCTGTCTGCTTGTGCTAAATTGTAGCTCTAATATCTCTGTGGGTTTTATAATAACATAAATAATTATAATGCATTGTTTTTTATATAGCACCTTTCTCTAAGGAGCACAAAGTGCTGTGTGGACATTATCTCATTAAATCCACAGCACTCTGGGGACATAAAGGAAGGCAGGTGATATTATATCCCCTTTGAACCCTGAGCTGAAAAGGAATTGCTCCAACCAAAAGTAAATAAGAGCAAGATTGAATAAAAGCAAGATTTATAGGAGGATATAAGGTTAGAGGTTAAGGAAAGATATTGACTGTTAGAATTAAAGAAAGATTTAAAGCCAAAAAGAAAAAAAGAAAAAAAAATTGCTTTGAAAGTGGGAATATGTCTAGAATATGCATAAATATCTAGAATGTACATAGTAATATATGGGTACACAAAATTAAAATAATATTAAAATACTTTAGAAATTCATAAAACATGATCATTTAAAAACAAACTATAATTTTACTGTAATGACAAAACCAATTTGATATATTATCTTGCTGTCTTTTGTTAGTTTTTGTTTTATTTTCACTGTGCATCTGCAAATAGCCACTTAAAATTATAGCTTATATTTAACTTTGCATTATGTAGTTTCACTTAACAATATATGGTAAGGCTTACATAATTTTAATTCTGAGTAGCTGTATAATTTTCCATGGAATGATATACTATAGTCAGTTTCACTTTTATCTATCAAAAGTTTCTTTCCACTTGTTCACCTAACAAATAACAATAGATTGAAAGCCATTTCCTCAGCAGAGTTTTCTAGAAGTAGAATCAGCAGATTAATATGGACTATTAAAAGATGACTGCAGAAACATTCTCCCAAATTAGCATGTTATAGAAAAAACCAAATAGTAAGGAAATATCTAAAGACAATGTTTACAAATTAGCAAGGCAGCTAATTTAAAAGTGAAAATGTTAATAATTTTTTGTCTCTGTGTGAAAAGTCATTTGGTTTTATTTCTCATCACATCTTCATTTATTTCAATTACTTTAATAGTGTGGAGCCAGATAACAGAGAATGTTGAATCACATAGAAAACATAAGTGTGTACATGATGTAAAAAAAAAAAATAGGTTTACTCAGACAGACTAAGTAATTTTTCTGCCCTTCTAATTTTAATTTATGTGGCCAAATGTTTATGAAAATAATTAGAAAAGTGTGTATGTGTATACCTGAAGCCCCATTTCAAGAAGGTAAATAACATTGCAAATTTTTCTAATTATAGAGGCACTGGGGAAAAGGATATGCATATAACTATTGTCAATAAGGGTTTGTTCCATGGTTATCTGATTTATGCCATAGTCATTTACCAAAGTAATTACCTCAAGGATGAGAAATATTGACTTTGGTTAAGATAAACATTAAAAAAATATATATTGATGATGTGATGTAAATACTGACCAAGGAAACTGCCAGGCCAATGTTACTCCAGTGGCAATCAATCTGAATGACAACAAGAATATGAAGTCAATACAAGCTTAATTCTGAGTAAGGAATACAGAATGAATCGTGGATTCACAGTTTTGAAGTTTTAATCACTTTTCTTGATAGTTTTCTGTTGATTTAAATTCGCATGCCCATTGTTAACTGTTTTATGGTTGGCTGCAATGTGCAGACTGATGCAGGGTAATGGTACACCAAAATCATTTCTATTTTCTTACAGAAAATTTTCAAACCATTCCTGATAACATTACTTTAGTAATGGCATTCAAATGATGTGCACGGAACATTGTGGCCGTTCTGTACATTGCATTTTCTGTTTTACTGTATCAGCAAATAAGCAGTGTCTATCTTTGGGTGAAAAAAAGACTTAATTTTAAATGTCATAAGAAAAGAAGGTCTGTGAAGAGATGATCTTTTAGATGACCTAATGTTAGGTAAACCACAGATATCCACTGGAAAAAGGTCCATTTGATCTGTGTTTTAAACTAACAACACAAATTATAAAAAAGATGATCCATTTATATGGCAATGTTCTATGCCTGAAGCGTGGGATGATCTACATGATCTTAGCAGCCTGTGGTCACTATGGAAATGGAAGGTTGACAATGGCTGGTTAATTCACTCATTCTCTTGAAGTTTGAATAAGGTATATGCTTTCTCCATTAGCTCCATAACCCCAACTTTGATAATTCTGTATCATCCTATAATAATGGTATAGAAACAAATTATAGTAATAAGTACTGTTTAACTTGTTTGCCTCTTCCACTACAGGGTGAGCTTTCATGAAGGCAGGAATTTTGATTTCTATCTTTGTTGCCCCAGGGTCTCTCACGGTTTCTGGTACATAATAAACACTTAGTAAATATTGGTAAATGATCAAACAGTTTTATGTTTTTTAACCTTCCTACTATGTATTTAACATTGTGCAAAGGACTGAGAGAAATACAAAGAAACATACCATCAATATATAGTTGGTTCTCTGTATCCTTCAGTTCCACATATGTGGCTTTAAATCATCTATTGATGGAAAATATTCAGGAAAAAAATTGCATCTGCACTGAACATGTACAGATTTCTTTCCTAAACAATGTAGTATGACAACTATTTACTTATCATTTTCTTTGTATTTGCTATTATAAGTAATATAAAAGATCATTTGAAGTTCATGGGGAAGATACACATAGATTATAAAGAAATACTCTTTCATTTTATATAAGGGACTTGAGCATCCCATGGGTTTTAATATCCCCAATTGTCCTAGAACCACAGATACCAAAGGAGAATGGTAGTGGACGCATGTATATGAAAAGTTAACACCACACAATATTCACCGTGGACCTATAACAAAATGTTCTTTGGTGCTCTTACTGAGGAAAATAGCAAGGGTTAAATAAAACAAACATTTTGATATTGTGATAGCTAAGTTAGTGATTGATGAGCATGATCATACAAGTTAACTCAGAAATACTAAAGTCTATTCCCATTATTATTTGATTAATGTTCAAATCCCTACTAGACTATAAGCTTCAAGAAACCAGGATGTACATGGGTTTTTGTTCATCAAACTCACAAAATTAGAGGATCTAATTCCTAGGATCCAAGAGAGCTCATGACATTAAGTAGATAACTGAGCACTTGCTTTACTCAGTATTCTCCACTTTATATACATCTGGGTCATTTTGGGCCTCAGTTCTCAGATCAGACATCATCACTAATTAGCCACTTCCCCAAATGCCTTCCTTGTTGTTTCTCTATCAATCCCTAGTTTATTTTCTTTGTAACTCATTTCATTTATTTGACTCTTCACCAGTTCTTTTACCTGTTGTTCCCACTAGGAACTCTGTTTGGGTTCCTGTTGCATCCACAGCACACCTTATAGAATCTGGTGCCATTTGCTGCAGAGGCTCCATCCTCATAGAGATCTTTCTAACCCTAACTAAAGTAGATTATGCCCAACTCTTATCCTGGTTTGTTTTCTCTGAAGGGCAAATAATTTCCTGAAAGTATTCTGTTTATATGTTTATACTACACTCAAACTCTAAGTCCCAGGAAGGCAGAATCTAGAAATCACATCTGCCTGGTTCATTGCTATATTGTCAATGCTTAGAAGAGAGACTGAAACAATTATTGAGTGTGCAGACATTTAGCAAATATAAGACAGTGACACAAATTAGAGCCAGGATAAACTAAGTAACTCGCTTCATCAATGTAATATATAAAACACTTGTATAGAACTAGACATGCCTACGTTGGCTGCTACTTTTCTACTTATTAGCAAAATTACAATGGGCAAATCAGTTACCTTCTCTGAACATCGGTGTCCATTATTGAAAAATGGGAAAAATAAAACCTCTCCTACAGAACTGTTTTAAAGAATAATTAGGGAAATATATGTGAAGAACTATTCTGGTGCAGAAACTGTTTTTTATAGGAGCTCCTTGAATGGTAGCTGTTGTTAAAACAGTACATCAATTATATGGCCCAGCTGGAGGTGTGACAAGCAGAACACTTAATAATATTAGAAAAGGCAAGTCTGTTTCCTTTCATTTAAATAACTTTAGAAGCTATCTTTTTATTTTAGATCAGAGCATGAGTAACCTATTGATCAGACTCTTTAATTATTGACAAGACCACGCTAAATCATGGACAATTGACTTGAAAAAGAAAACCAGAAAAAAATGTTAATTACGAAGATAATATTTGTTCTTTTGCACAGTATGCAGTTGACGCTAAGGAAGCACAATTGAAGGACTCTTTCACTGAATCTGAGTTCATTTGCATATTTTGCAGGTGCTTCCATTAAAACAACAAATCATTCTTCCTATGTATTGTTCCCAAAGATGAGATGTGAAGAAGTCCCCATTTCTGGCTAATGCTAATTGAAAGGCAGATGATACATGATTAGTTAAGGGATTTGATTCATCTTTATAGCTATTGAAGTACATTTATCATTAAAGATAAATAGAGTATTAAAAGTCCAGGACTCGCTAAGTTGGGAATTAATGGTAGGGACCAGTTGGCAAATCATAGGGAACATGGAACTTTTTTCAGAGAACTAACTAATTTCTCAATATACTCTGTCACCTGAACAGTCTCATAATTATGTTGATTTGCCAACTTCTCTTCTAGTGAGAGGCAATGAATCAAGCACACCTGGGTTTATATATAAAAAACATATTAATTGATTTATGTATATAACATTGCAGATATCCATAAAGCAAAGCCTATGGCAACTGGCAAATGTGATAATTTCACATTTACCAATGGCTCACCAAGTACAATCTGATGCTTGAAGGCAAAATTTTATGTTTTATATTTAGTTTTCATTATTACTACCATATAGCTTTTCTGTGCATTAAAAGTCAATTTTCAGAACCATAGGCATACCATTTTTTATGAGCAAAAAATTTATGAGATATTATCCTGGGGTGGCATGAAATTATTTTCTCATCATTTTTACCTCCTTCCCATAGCCCACTGTTACTTTGTTTCCACATATACTAAGAATATTGTCTGTAATATTTCTAAGTATGACATATTTCATTAGATTTCTGATATACTACAGAGATACAATGTAAAACTTTGACCTCATAGTAACATTACACTTGTACTTTTTAATATTGGTCATACTGACAATTCTGTTTAAAATCAAATATAAAGAAGAACATTGAATAAAAGGATTAGTAATTTTATATTTATGAACACTATGCCATCTCTCAATCATAATTATGAGAAAAAGAACTAATCTTTGAAATGTGAGGATCATGATAAAATAATAAATTAAACACTTCATTGACATACAGAAAAGGAAGACTTCAAATAAAAGTTTGTTAGGTTGCTATAAAATGTGTGTATAATTACACCTAGAGATCTTTTCATGTGTTTCTGCTTTGCCTCAAGTCATGGACATAATATGAAACTTTAACCACTTAATGATATGTACAGCCACAATATGTTAGTAGCATAAATCTTACCATTATGTAAGTTCCAAAGAAACATAAAAGATGTGTCTTTTATGTTACAAGGTTTGATAACTATCACTGATGGACCCTAAATAATCCCCAAATCTATTCTCTGCCATCAGAGTGCCTGAGCATGATGAAAAAATCCTCATCTGAGAAAACCAAAGAGTAAATACTTTTGGAAGATAATATTCATTGTTTGAAATATTATAAATATAGAGCTTAATCTATGCATTGGCACTGAACATTGTAAGAGGACTACAAACCATCTACAGTTAAATATGCACCTCAACCTGAATATTTTGCAAACTTTGTTAATGTCTTGCATGATAAAAGTAGATTCATTGCCACTTCTTAATTTTGCAATGAAAGTTAGACAGGATAACTTCCTAATGTGCTCCAAGAAGCAAAATATTCCAGAGAAAACATCTTTTCAAGGTGAGCTGCAACATACGACTTTCATTACAGATACAATTTATCATCAAACAGAAATACATATTAGCATGGCAGTTGGCTTTTAGGCAGGTAAATAACTGCAACATTAATAACTCAGTAGTAGAATGCTTGCCTGGCACATGTGAAGCACTGGGTTTAATCTGTAGCACCACATAAATATATTTTTAAAAAAGAAATAAATATATTTTTAAAAAAGAAAAAGTCATGAGAAAATTTGGTGGCAAGCAAAAACGTCTTTGTAGTTAGGCTGCCCTGCCCTGCGACCAAACCTTTTTGGCACCAATTGTGCAGCATTGGGCAAACTACTTGACTGCTCTCTGAGCCTCAATTTACTCCCATACAAAATGAGAAAAAAAAAAATCTGTCATATATATTTACATGTGGCTTACAGTAGATTAAGTACTTCAAATGGTTGGCACAGAGCAGATTTATAATAAATATTTGTTTTCTTAGTCTGAAATGAATATGAAAATATATCCAATCTCATAAATAGGACTTTTGTGAAGATTTCTCAATAATATAAATGGGGATAAAATGGAATATATCATGGGTTACTGATTTAATTTCATCTTGTCTCTTTCCTACTAGTAATCTGTTAGGTTCCATGGTGGGGGGCAATTCCTGTAATCACCATTGTATAAAACTGTAAAAGTAAGAACATAATTTATTTTTTCACTTATTAATATCATTTTATACATTTTGAGAATATATGCTTTGCATCTAGTAAACATTGAATAACTGTTGATTTAGTTCACTAATAATGTGATACCATTCATTGGGGAAATTGAATAAGTCGTTGGGAACTTCTTTGAGAAATGTAGACCTCATATTGACTGTATAAGGGCTTTATGAAGTCTACAGGCCAAGCTCACTGTGGCCACATCAGACTTTCCTGAATGGATTGTGTCAGTATGAAGATATGCCATTGTTGACATGCATGGAAGATTCTTTACCCCAGCTTGTAGTTCTGTTTTCCAAAAGGACTCAGGGTGATGGAATATCCCTCCCATAGGTGTTGAACAAGGAAAGCAACGCATGTTAGACTTTTGTTGGCCATTGACCTCTGGACTAACAATAGTTTCAGAAAATTTTTCAGTTCACTGAGGATATAACTCAAAAACAACAAAATATATTTTATTCTTTCCATCCCTCTAACCTGCACCAATATATCTTATTTCCTAGTCTTTGGTTTCTTACTCGAGGGTGGATAATTTTTCTCTAGAGCTCAAAGGATGAACACTCTTGACCTAAAATCCATTGAAGACAGACAAGGAAAATCTGACAGTTCAAATTCATTGCTCTAAAGGTTTTACTTTCTGTTACATGTTATCATTGAGTGGTCCAGGGGGTCAGAAGCAGGGGGCTCTGAGGTTGTTCCAGAGCCTGAAGTCTTTACAAAGAAAGATGAAAACAGAAGGAAACCACACTGGGTACAGAGAAGTTAGGACCCAGCCTCTTGTTTGTAAAAGCCTGCTGAATTCAATAAATAGGGGCTCTTTTGCTTTTTCAGAAAAATTGCCATTTTGAGATCACAGATAATGATGGTCAGAATGTTTAACTACTGGCCAAAGCAGTAGTGACCGGTAGACAGTACTGAATAGACACTGTCCACTAGAAATGGACAACAGCTGTAAACAACCAGTATGTCCATACTTGTGCAAATCAGTTTTAACACTGGTAATTGCAAAACTACTGAAAATATAAAATAGAAATCACAGGTCTCAGACTTCCCTAGTCTATAAAAACTCACTCTATTTTATACTAAGAAAATCATTTGAAACTAACCTAATCATGGTATCTCCTGAATTACTGTCTATTTACACTATTCCCTCTTACAGCAGAGCTCCTAAAAGTTCTATGTGTATTAGCTCTACTATTTTACATTTTTTTCATTTTTAATATTCATTATTTTCTTTAAATTAATTTTTAAGTGATACATAAAAATGTGAAAATTGTACATTATAGTGAGGTCCCATGTAACATTTCAATGCATTATACATTGTGTGATCATATAAGTCATAAAAGTTTGAGATCATAAACATATCTCAAACATTTAGTACTTATTTTTAACAAAAACATTCCAAATATTTTTCTAGCTGTCTGAGATACATAGCAGTTATACAGACGTATACAGACGTATACAGTTATACAGACGGTTGTACCTATGGTACAACCGCACATCAGAACTTCTTGTTCCTAACAGTAGCTTAATACCAATCAATCATACTTTACCCCTCCCTCCTTTCCCTCTATCCTCCCCAGCCTCTGGCAACTACCACTCTCTCACCTTGTATGAGATTAATGCTTTTAGATCCATATATAAGTGAGATCATGTGGTACTTTCTTTCTATGCCAGGCTCATTTCACTTATCTCCAGTTCCATCCAAGTTGTCACAAATGACAGGATTTCATTCTTTTTATGGATGAATAGTATTCCATTGTGTTTATTCAGCCCAGTCTCTTCATCTGTTCACCAGCTGAGAACACTTGTGTTGTTCCCATTTCTTGGCTTGTGACTAGTGCTGCAATAAATATGAGAGTGCAGAAACCTGTTTGACATACTGATTGAATTTCCTTTGGATATATATACCTAGGAGAGGCTCACTGGATCATATGGTGGTTCTATTTATAGTTTCTTGAGGAACCTCAAGATTGTTTTCCATAGTAGATATACTAATTTGCATTGTCCCCAACAGTGTGCAAGAGTTTCTTTGTCTTCACATCCTCACCAGCACTTGTTATCTCCTCTTTTTGATAATTGGCCCATCCTTACTGGAATAAGGTGATATTTCATTTTGGTTTTAACCTACATTTCTCTTAAAATTAGTGATGAACTTTTTTTTTCTATACCTGTTGGCCATTAATGCATCAACTTTTGAGAAATATCCATGTAGGTCTATTGTCCATTTTTTATTGAGTTACTTGCTTTTTTGCTATTTAGTTTTTTTGAGTTCCTTATAAACTCTGAATATTAACCCCTTGTTAGATGAATAGTTTTCAAATACTTTTGCTCAAATATGAGTCATCTCTTCACTCTGATGATCATTTATTTTGCTATGCACAAGCTATTTAGTTTGATACAATTCCCTTTGTCTATGTTCACTTTTGTTTCCTGTGTTTTTAGGGTCTCTTTTAAAAAGAAAAAAAAAATCCTTGCCCATTCCAATGTCCTGAAATGTTTTTGCTAGGTTTTCTTCTAGTAGTTTCATGGTTTGGGGTCTTATGTCAATCTTTAATCCATTTTAAGTTGATTTTCATAACTGGTGAGACATAGGGCTCCAGTGTCATCTTATGACTGTTTCTACTCAATTTCCCCAGCACCATCTATTAAAAGGCCGTCCTTTCTCCAGTTGACTATACATCTCATTTCATTTTCTTTTGAATCAACTCCAGTTGTGTTTGTCCTTCACTTGTGCTTCCTCTGGAGCACAGAGGTATTGTCAAGAACAACAACCCTCATACTGCCAAATCTGATGGCTCATATTCAGTCCTATTCTTCTTCAAACCTTCAGCTACATTTGACATAGTTATCACTCCTTCTTGCTTGAAACATTTTTTTTTTTAATCCTGGCTTCTAGGACATGACTGTTCTTTTCAGGTTACTTTGCTGGTTCCTCTTCTGGATTCTAAATGCTGAAGTGTCTTAGTGTTAGGCTTCTGGACCTCTACTTTTGGCTTTGTAGACTCCCTTTCTATGTAATTTTATCCAATTCTGTGACCTTATATCAATAGATACACTGGTGACTCCACGTCTGTGTTCCTAGGCTCAGCCTCTACTAAGCTTCCCAACCGCCTACATGATACTTCAACTTGGATGTTGGGTTAGTACCTATTCTGCTGCTGTAATAGAATGCCAGACTTGGTAATTTATAAGCAATAGAAGTTCATTTGACTCATTGTTCTAGTCAGCATTTTTTGCTTCTGTGGCAAAAAAAAAACAAACAAAACAAGAAAAACTAACAAGAACAGTTTTAGAAGAGGAAAAGTTTATTCGCGAGCTCACAGTTTCAGAGGTCTCTTTCTAGAGACAGCTGACTCCATTCCTCGTGGCTCAAAGTGATGCAGAACATCATGGCACAAGAGAGTGCCAAAGGGAAACAGCTCACATGATGATCAGGAGGCAGACAGACTCCACTCACCAGATACAACATATATACCCCAAAGGCACGCCCCTCAATGACCCACTTCCTCCAGCCCCACACAGCCCACCTTCTCTAGTTACACATACCCACCTTCAGTTACCACTCAGATAATCTTTCAGGGGATTAATGTACTGATTGGGTTAAGGCTTCCATAACTCAATCATTTTTCCTCTACACTTTCCTGCATTGTCTCACACATGAGCTTTTGGGGGACACCTTACATCCAAACCATAACACTCATGGTTCTAGAAAGTTTAAGAACATGGCACCAGCATCTGGGATGATTCTTTGGCTACATCATGACAAAAGGGCAAGTGGGCACATAATAATGACATTACTCCATTGATCACTTTTTATAGGCCCCATCTCTTCCTACTGTCACAATGACAATTAAATCTCAGCATGAGTTTTGGAGGAGAGATTCAAACTGTGACAGATATCTATTTAGTTTTCCACATCAGCGTATTCTGAATAGCTCTCTGAATTTCTTACCCACTTCCCATTTTCTGAAAGTGGATTCGTCCCCCAATCTTCTCCTTGCCAATAAGGGCTATTACCATTTACCAGCTGCTCCAACCAGTTATAATAACTTCAAAATGCATCTTGACCTGACCATCTGGTTGCCCGTGTTTTATCCACCTCCCTTCACACCTGAACTTCTGCTGCAGTCTCCTGGGTGGACTTTATTCCTCCCACCACTCTCCACATCACCCACATTCCCATAGCCACTCTGGTCTTCCTGCTTCTTGAACACAAAAAGGTCCCATCCTTCATACTTCAGGGCCTTGTGCTTGCTTTCCCTTCTCGTTAATATTACCCTCCTCCGGAGCTTTACAGGGCTTTCTCTTCTTATGAACCAGTACTCGGTAGAAAGATCGCCCTTAGATACATTTACTTTTGACCAATTCAAGTAGCACCCATGACATCTCACTATTTTTCATCCCTTTCCCTCCTCACTTCAGATCACTTATCATTGTTTGACAACATATTATATCCTCATTTGCTAAAAGACTAGTCTGTGTTCCCAACTAGAATATATGTTCCATTAGAAAATCCCTGAAAAAATAATAGAAATGAAACCACTATAAGGAACTTTAAAGGCCGTTTTTTTTTTCTACCACCCATCTGACATTAAAATCAACTTCATACTCTTTCCATTGTTTGTGAGGTGAGCATTTATATATTGAATCACATTTTCTCACTGATATCCATTATCATTATTTTTTCATGGAGAAAAATGACCTCAATATTACATAAAGAATTTATGAAGGACAATAATATCTACTCTTTTGACAGTATGCATTAATTTTCCTAACTAGCCCATAGAAGAAATTAGTCATTCAGACAACTGAATATGACCACTGCTGGCAGCATATGTAAAGCCAGAACAGACACTAGAGCAGTGGCATTTTTACCAAATATGCAAATACAATAAAGCACAGAATAAGAAGGAAATATATGTTGTTATGCTGTAGCCCGTGTCTGAAAAAGAACACAAAAATGTGTTGTTTAATAACTTTCTTTAACTAGATTTCATTCTTTCCTTATAAGAGGAATTCTTTTTTGAGTAAAATACATGTCACTTTATTATATAGTTAACATTTGTTCTTCTTAAAAAGTACTAAGTAGGTCAGTTGGAAGACTATGTAAAATGACCCAGTACTCAGCATTTCTTCAGACTTTGCTCTAACTTTAAGTTATCAGCCACTCTTCATAGCCAAAGGCTTCCTCCCTCCCCGTTTCATGGGAGTCTTTAAGATGTTGAACACTCTTGCCTTCTGTACTGGTGAACTGTGGTGCCCTAGGAAGGGGTATTGATTTTCCATTATTCCTGGATGCCACATGATGCATTTCCATTAGTTGTAAACACTTATAAGACTGATTTTTATTTTGTCCTTCATCACATCAGTCTGTGAGGACATCTGTACATGAGGCTCAGTGCATTTCATTAGACACGTTTCCATTTTGGTGCTCAAAGGAATGATGCTTTCAGATGTGTAGATGTAATGGGACTTCTTTTTAAAAACCCACTGTTACCTTGCCACAGCCTTTAGGCAAGTTCTCTAAAAAGTAATAGACTATATTTAGTTTTCAGACCTGCTCTGGGGTTGACATGTTTTTTATATAGGCACTAGACTAATATTTATATCTCACTGATAAATGTCTTCAAGATTAGCCAGAATTTATATTGTCTTTTGTGAGTTAAAAAAACAATAATGACGAAGAAAAGATATTATATGACACTAAAAAGTAAACCCCTAATATAAATTACATTTTAGACCACAATAATATTGAGAGTTCTTTAGGATACACAGAAATATGTGAAAGAGTCAAGTTCTTTACATTTTGAGTAAAGATTTGCAGTTCAGCATGGATTTGTTTTAGTGATGAATGAGGTCTGCCATCTCTACTACTAGTTGACAAAAGCCTACTTCAACCAGAAACCCAAGACTTTTTCCCCCAAAGGTTTTAAATCCTTTATGTAGCCTATTTGCCTTCTAAAAGAAAACTACAAAAGGTTATAGAATGCATTTGATCTTCAGGGGAAAAACAACAGTGAATATCAAGAGAAAATCAGAATACAACATATGAGAAAAGGGTCAATGTCAAAGGACATCAAAAAGTGTCCTGAAACCTCTGTTGTGAATACCAGGTTCTGTCTTGCATTCTACTTTGCCTTAACACTTCTACTGTCATCACTGTGTGAAGCTATCCCTTCACCCTTTCCAAACCACATGCTCCTTTATATTCTCATTCCTGTTCTCCAACTTGTTTGCACATATCTCATGAGCTCCTTTGCAAGTGGCAATTCAAAGGGGGACCACTTTTCAGTCCCCCAACACACATTTTTTGCTGTTTTTTTTAAATTAATTAATTTATTTATATATGACAGCGGAATGCACTATATAATTCTTATTACACATACAGAACACAATTTTTCATATCTCTGGTTGTATACAAAGTGTATTAACCAACTTCCCAAACATTTACTAGCTCAGCTCACGATATTTACACTTGACCTTCACTCCCTTCTTTCTTTTGTGATCTTTGGCTAATGGCTCAGACTTTTTGTTGCTCTCCATACAATTCCAGTATACCTGGTGAATAAAGAAAAAAAAAGTAAGACAATAAATTTCTTTATAATAATTAATCTTAGGTGATGTGTAACAAAATTTATTTACAAAACAAGTTTTTATTGTGCTGTTTCTGTTTAACTACATCCATCTGTGTTTCCATTTACATGAAACCCAAAATGGATTGTTGTATAACTTTCAGAGCCCTCCATACATCAATTAGCAAATATTTGAGTTCTTACTCTATGCTGAACCCTATTTCAGGTATGGGAAACACAGCAGTGAACAAAACAGGAAAAAAAATTCCTCTTAGCTCCCTAGAGCTTACATTCCAGTGGGGGAGACAGGCAATAAACAAATAAATAACAAAACCAACTGTATGTCAGAGCTTCCAAGGATTAATTCAGCTGAATGATACTATGGCAACTTTGCCAATTAGAAGAAGCACAGAGTTTCTGAAAGAAACCAGGCACTCTAGTTGCTTAATAAGAAACAAAAATATCACCCAAAGCATAAGAACAATTCTTCAGGCCACCACTGCTCACTGTCATCTAAAATCCTGTTGCTAGGACACTGCTAAGCATGGAAAAGCTAAGGATACTTTACAAGCTAGGAAGATCTTTGGCAAAATGTTCTGATATTCAGGGATCTAAATTCAGCTCTCGAGAATGGTGAAATAGAGATTAACAAAGAAGGAAAGAAATATATCTGTAAAATTGGCTTTTGAAATAATTTGAAATTTAATAGTCTAATGTCTATAAAGAGGAGATATATAAATTATCACATTGAAAAATGCTGATATTTTTAGTAACATTGAATAATCTATTATCAATTCAATTCTAAAGAGTTTCCAGCTTTTCATTAAAATCTAATTTCTTTCTTAATTTCCTCAAAAAACAGGTGGCTAATCTTTAACCCAGAAAATATAACTTCTGTTCTGATACGATGGCTCTGGTTTTGCAGGATAAAGTAATCAGTGTTATTACATTTTTATCGTCAAACACTTCCCTAAATAGAAATGAGGTCTCTTCATTTGATTTGGGAAATTGAATGCTAGTCAGGGAATTCAAAACAGTGTTGGTTTCAAGCTCGAGTTCCTCTGAATAGTACCAAGTTCTTTTCCTTGACCCTGAGGCATGGATCGTAATGAGAAAGCATTGGGAAATGATGAATCCAGGATGTCCTGAGACTAGCTTGCTTTTGTGCTTTACATTGTCCTGAAATTCTGTCCAAATGTGGGCCATGAATAATAGGGATCAGTAGCTGCTTTTCATTGCCATAGGCAGAAGTAAACCATAGTATGTAAGAAATAAGACTGGATATATATCATGACACTGCTCATTTATTTTTATATGGAAATATGCCCATCTGAATGAAAATTAACTGTTTCTCCTATATGAGGCAGATGCAAGGCTAGTGGTCTGTTCACACTGTGGATATCATCATGAACTGATGAGAACCAGAATAGCATAATACCATGTGCCTAGATAATTCTCACACCACTGAACCACAAATCTGATAGACTTCTGCCAGTTATTGCTGGATTTAATAGCAGAGAACAGTAAGAAGGCTTTGAATTACTAAACACTGATAACACTTTTTGAAGAACAAAATAAATGAACATTTCATAATGTGCATTTCCAAGATGTGCCTATCTACCGTGAGTTTAGTAACTGAACACATCTTGCTTATCATTCTCTTAATAAGTACTTTATCTTGTGTTCAAAATATGCAGTTTTACATTCATGCAGAAGGAAAGGAAGCCATGATTCTCACAACATATGCATATTTAACGTGTATAAAACTGGCTATGCACCCATATTCATGATGCCAAGACAGTCTCAGGATTTGCTGTAAATCACCTATTGGTCAAACCATCCGCCTCTTGGCAGTCTGATAAAAGCCAACAGTCCCTGGGGCAGCTGCTCCATGGAGAAAGAGTTAAAGCTGGTCTTCCTGTTCACATTAGGGTCAGATAAATGGCAGCCCTTTGGGATTGGGGAGAGAAAATTTAAAACCCATATGACATTGGTTCTTAGAGATGTGTAGATGATCATTGGTGCTTATCATTCAAAACACAATGCAGGTAAAAATAATTCCATTTGCAAATTAAAAACAGAAAATAATGTTACTTTATATGGTTAATGACAGCCTGGCCTGGTGGAAAGTATGGGTTCTTTGGAACCAGTTAAAACTTGGGCTCTGCTGCATGACCCTTTTTTCCACTTTGGACAAATAACTTCTCTGAGGCAAATTTCCATCTTTGGATGGATGTATTAATTAATTTATGATAGTTATTTCATAATGAATACATATATCGAAACACCACATTGTAACTTTAATTAAGTACATATAATTTTTATTTGTACACTATACCTCAATAAAACCGGGAGAAATGTGTCAATAATAACAAGTTTTCAGGATTATTTTGAATGTATGTGCAGATAGATAAATAGATGAGGTATTTAAATTCACACACAGAGAGACAATAAGAGAATACATCCTAGGATGATATTAGAACATTGCAAATGCTCAATAATTTATAACACAAATGTCCATGGTTTCCCCAGCCTTTAGTTACACATGTTGCTGGCTCATTCTCCTACATGCATAGAAGTCCTCTCTGCATCATTTAAATCTCCCACAGTTATTTCTGGAAGTCACTGTGACTCACATTGCACCAGGAAACATTAAAGTCTTTCTCTGTCTTCCTCATGAGGTCACTCCTATATGCCTTTGAGGGAGGTGCTCCCCCTTTTTTCCTGACCTGGGTAGGTCTCTGCTCTGGCCAAATCCCAGCCAGAGGTATGGGGGTGGTGAGTGCTATGCAAGGGATGAAGGCAAAAAGATTAATCTCTTTCTTTTCCTTTAGATCTTAAAGCCAACATTTCATTAAAGCCACCAACATGTGACCCTTAGAAAACAGATCCAGCTTCCTCTGCTTTACTCTCAGAATAAACCTGACCTTGGAATCATGCGAGGAAATCAACTATGCATGTTGGCCATTTCCATGACTTTCCCCTGTGTGCCAGTTGCTGTTCAGGCATCACCTCATCCTCCCCCGAAAAACTGTGATGTGGATATTTTCAAGAGTGATCTGTACATGAAGAGACTGAAATCTAGGAAGGCTCAGAAGACCATCCACCTCCTTTTTCTGCCTTCTTTCAATAAATAACCGACATTTCATTAACCTCAGACATCCATTTTCCATTAAGATGAGCTCAAAATGTTCTGAAAAATGGTAGCAGTTCTTTCCATCCCACCCCAAGTCAATTTAGGCCAGAATTTACACTGATTCAAGAATAATAAGTTTGAAGAACTATGTAGAGCAGGAATTGAAATGTAATAACTGGAGTAGTTGAGGAAGAGATTGGAGACAGGGAGTTGAGAGATTAAAAGTTTTGATAAAGCAAAACATGATTATTATAAAAATAAAATAGAAGGAGTGGATCTGGGAGACTTTCTGAGTAAGACATCATCTTTTTTGCTTATGTTTTTTTAAGAAAAAAATTCTTATATGGCACCACCTCTTTTTCTCATATCTCAACCCCCAGCCCCTGCCACTGACTTCCTTCCCTGATCATCTTTTAAGAATCCCAAAAATCATCATCCACATAAACACCAAGACTTCTTCTTCTCCCTTTTCCCTCTACTCCCCATTTCCTTAACTCTTCTTTCTATCTCCAAGTACAGGTGGGAAATAATTGAGAAACCATTTTTTAGTGAATGGAATTTTGATCGCAGTTCACATGAAATCTCCAGAGATTGCTTTCAAACCAAAACCAATTTCACACCCAGTAGAAAAGTTCAGTTTCACAAAAGGAAAAACCAAATGGGAGCATCCAAGAAATGCCTTTCTAAAAAGAAGCCAATTCTAAATACAATGGCCCAATTACTACCAGGAAATATTCTTTTCCTTAAGCTAAGAAATAAAAAGAGAATTGCTGTATCGATGATAGGGTGTCATTTATCCAGGGCAAGTGAAAGGTATTCTACTTACAAGTCATTTTCTTTTCCAAGCATATGTTTTCATCAGTTATATTTTAACAAAGGCCTAAATTTAATATCAATTTTCTTGCAAGTAGCACAGAAAGAGCAAAAGATGGTATTAGTGAGGGAAAAAGGAAAGGCAAATGCTACGCTACAGCCTTACCAGTAGTTAACAGGTACCATTACCAATTCAGTTTTTGCTAATGTTTCAGATCAAAATATTCGAAAGTCATTCAGCCTTAGTGCTTTGGGTTTTCTGAACTTTCCAAATGACATGTCTATTTGCTGATGGTATCTGAAAAATAAGGGGAGGCGAGACCAATATGAGATTCATTCACACACACACACACTGATAGAAAAGATATGATGCATTCTTTCATCTTTTTTCTTTGTGTACTTTTTTCGTATTGTCAGCTTGAAATGATTCCCAGATGAGGAACCTACTAGACACTGAAGGCTTTACTCCACTCACACAGCCTCCTTCCCTCCAGGCTTATTCTTCTTTAGTTAGTGTGCTCAACAGACAGAGGAGTGGAATAGACATGGAAACTCCTAAAAAGTTCAGGCAGTCCTATCTGCAAACTTCTGTCAGCTACATAGGTAGAAGTCTTGAATAAATTTAACTGTTTTACATTGAGCTAATGGATTGAAATTTCAAATTAATATTTTGTTTAAGACTTTCATATTTAAGTTGGTTAAAATATTAATTAGATATAGCACTTATGATTTCATGATAATTTAGTAATTAAAGCATAATTGTGTGTATTAATGCCTGTGAATCCATCTCAAATGTTTTTTTCAGATTTAATGTATTGTTTCTTTATATACTCATCATGAACTTTAATTTGGTCCCTCTATCTAAAAGCCAAGAGCAGGTGAAACACGAAATAACTAAAGTCAGTGTGGGAATTAGTTCCCTGTTGGTCTCTAGTGCCACCATGTCAGGTCCTCCATCTTTTGGCTCAAATTGATCTGAATTCCAAGAAATCCAGACAGGAGTCTTTGATACTGTACATTCTGAACAGCTGCTAGCAGAGATGATTAATAAAGCCCCCTGGTATAAGTTGAAGAATTTGGTTAAGTGAATGAAATCCTCTTTACTTTGTCCTCTTCTACAACACATGTTATTAGAGATTCATATTTTTGAAAAATAGCAAAACAAAATATGACACACTTATTTCAAATTTATTAAATACAGATCACTTCCTTTCTCTAAAAATGTAAGATCAGTTCTCCAGAATGCAAGAGATAAACATAGATAGATGTAAATCATTTCTGTGTTAGTTTCTTATTACTACATTAAAGAGAAAAATATAAGGATCTAAGTTATGACTTAATTTTGATTTTGAATGCATACTGCTACCTAATGTACATAAAATAACCATCACAGAATGAAATTGATGAATCCAACAGCTGTCTGCATTTAAATGATTATAAAATGAATACTTTTAAGAAGTCAGTTTTGGAAGTTTTTGCTACTTGGAAATGAAACAAATCACAAATATGATTTTATGTTGATTTTCTCTGACAGGACTGGGAATTCCCCCACTTCATGGGAGATGTCGATGTAAACCTCCCTGGGTTGCACACTCCTCACATGCAGTTCAAGATCCCTTTCTTCCAGAAGATCTTCAAAGAGGAATACCGCATTCACATAACAGGTATGCTGTATAATTGAACACCATTTGATTGTCTGCTATCCAGTGTTTGCTCTAAACAAACAAACCAAAACATTTGAGAGGCACCAGTTCAATTTTTTCTCTCATTAAAGGTGGTTCGTGTTGGCTGGGGACTGAGCACCACCAATCTGGGACTTTGGCTACTAATAGCCTTGACAATTTCAGTGTTAACATCTAACAGGCAGATGAGGATAAAAAGAATAGGGGAGATGTTTAAGACTTACCTGTTGTTTAACCACCTTGGCCTGAAAAATAAACACATCACCTCTACTCATGTTCCAATTGTGGTAACTAGCAGATATTCCTTCTTGGAGTCAAAGTGAACCAGGGGCGCACAGACCCCTGCTGGGTTGCCCCTCGTAGCATTCCAGTATATGATTACGGAAGGGGGAGGACACATCTTTGAAACCGATAACACTTCTGTCATTCTCCATGTACCTCACGGCTTTGATCTTGCTCATTGGGTATTTCTTTTCTCACAATGTGTGGTATACATTTTCAACATTAAAACTTCTTCATTTTCTACCGACATCAAGACAATGGAATTCCAAATGCTCCAATCAGTTCCTATGCCATTATGGAGTTAGGACACTTACCCGTTCATTTTGTTAAACCTACTTCTGTGTCTGAACATGGGTTTGTCTTAAGTGATTCTTTTGTAGACCCCAGAGTATTTCATTTTCAAATATTTCCTGCTTTTGAAATGACTAAAATATGATCTGTTATAATGTTCTTTCATGAAATTTTAGTCATTCTCATCTGAAAAAAAAAGGCTTCCTGGAGTTACATTTTATACTTCTTTCTCTTTATAACAAGAAGCAGACAGCTGAATTATCACAGATAAATTGGCATTAGCTCCCAAGCTGTTCAAATGCAGGGAATGAAGGCACATGTGTTTTAAGGACAATGGCCTAAGATCCCACACCTGCTATAATAAAAATTGCTGAAGAAATCTGTGCTTACACTACCGTCTGTGCTGCTGAATAAAAATAGCCCAAGCACAGAAAACCTTAACATCTGAACACTGCAGAAAACCTTTGCTTCCCAGCTTGGAGGCTGTTTTTTCCTTTGAGCGTGAGGCGACCTTCCTAAATTGGAGAATGAGCTCATGAATAAGGAAGATGCAGCAGGTTTCTTTTCCTATTCAAAATGAATGAGTCCCATCTATTAAATTCACTGGGTAAATCAATCAATTTGAGTTCAGGTCACATAGTGTGGTTTCTGAGTCCCCACTTAATCTCTGCAGCATGCTACCCTCTCGGACTTCTAAAACAGCTATCATACACATGGCATCAGCATATCCCTTTGGGTGGGCTTTTGCCTGGACCATCTGTTCTAGCTACTAGCTCTTGTCCCAGGCTATCACTGTGCTAATATTGTCTCTGACTATCAGAATGCCTGTCAAAAATATACTGCTTAAGTGCAGAACATTGGTTTAAGGCAAAAAAAAAAAAAAAATTGAAGAACACATTAGTTAAAAAAAAATTGAGCTGTTAAAAATATTTAATTTAGGGCTATTTTACATGACTTTGTTATTATATACACTGTCCTTTATTGAAGGAAGAAGATCCAGGATTTTTAATGAGCAATGTTTACACAATTTGAATACTTTTTCTTAAAAAGATGAATACAAAAGTATATTAGAAAATTATCTGAAGTGCCTTGGAAGGGAGCCATGCACATAGGACTCCCTGAAACTCCAGTGTCATTAACATTAAAGTAAAGTCCACACTACATTTAGAGAAAAGCAGACATGTGACTTGAAACTCTTGCCCTCCCCCGCGCCTCCGTATTATTTTCTAAAAGCTGTACAGGAAGAAAAACTACTTAAATTTTTGTAATGAAGAATGCATGTAAATAAGATTTTTCAGAAGGTGGGAACATAGCCACATCACTGGAGGAACCTTATATGGATCACTGGGCTCCATCCCTAATGGGTCTGACCCAGAAGGCCTGGGAAAGGGCAAGGGAATGAGATTTCCCCAGGTGACGTTGATAATTTAGAAGTGCTCCGCTTTGATGGAGAAGCTACAGATGACTCCAGAATGTCTCCATGAAATTGGCCATGAAAATAATTATTACTTGGATCTACTGGGAAGGCCTTTGAGGATTCTGGTGTTTAAATTCAAAATAAAGTAGGGGAGGGGAAGGCTTTGCCATTAAGAATTCTATCATTAACTCTGATTTGTGGTAAATCCAATTTGTTCACATGCCTCCACAGACCCATTGTTAAAATACCTGGGAAAATGGCTACAGGTTTGCAGGCTGAAGAAAGAGCTCTTCCCCTCTCATTGTGCTCTGTTTCTATTACTACCTCTTTTCTGTTAATCAACTGAAGAAGCTGGCAAGGTGCAGAGGTTACTATGGAAAAGCATCTAATCCTGAAGGGCCTTCTACTTTATCTCACCTTCTAAGACAATTGTTTCTGAGGGAAAAGCTTAGATAAAATTTCCAAAATTCTGTGCTTTGTCATGTATTTTAATACTCTCCATAATTAGATGGAAAAATTTCTTGCAAGATTCCATGTGAACTGCAAATGCTTACTTGTTGACCAGCTGCCCCAACATTTGCTTTGTTTTTAAAGGACACTTCAGTACTTTCCTTGAGAAGCAAATATACTTATCACACTGGGGTGGTGGCTAAGCATGAAACCCTCTATATTCATCATGGAACTCATACTTTAAAGTATGCTAGAATCACCTGGAGACGTTAAAAAAGAAATCCATCAGTCGTACATACACCCAGGATTTAATGCCCGTGGTATGGGGGCAGGGCCTTGAATCCATCGTTCTCTCAACAACATGTGGTAACGGGGCAGGCAGCCAGAGGAGCACTCTTAGAGAAATTCTGCTGCTGAGAAACATTTCTATAGGCAGAATTCATCTAATCTCAGCTTTTATTCATTTTCATATGCAATTGTTAAAACCAAAATGCAAATTCAATAGAATAGCCGGTAAGAAAGGCATATGGCAGAGTCCTTCCTTCCAGGAGCTGGAAAGTTCAGAGCTGAACCAACCGAAATTGTCTCAAATTGGAGAATGATCAGGGAAAGGTGCTAGTCTGGGTGTTCACAGAAGAAGCAGGGGCCAGGGATAGGAAGGAACCCTGAGGGCTCCTAGATGCCTTCCCCCATTGCTTTATCTCCCTGTGTTTATACTGCACTTGAAGAGCCGGGGCAAAGACAGCCAAGGGTCTTCCAGAGTCAGAGGTAGCCCCACCTTGGCCCCAGCTGCCACATTTCTATGACCTAGACAAGGCATTCAGCACATTCTGAAGCAACTGAGGGTAAAGGTTTGATGCATGTGCTGCAGCTCTGTACTTATTGGTGGTGTGGCCCTCCCTCATCAAGTTCCTTAACTTCTCAGAGGCTCAGTTTCTTATCTCCTAAATGGGAACAGTTGTGAGAATTAATGTACAAGTGCAAGGTCCTTAAAACAGTGCCTGCCCTGTAGTAAGCTTTCACTATTTTTTTACCTAAAGTTTTTCCTTTCATTCATACAGAGCTTGTGTTTCCTATTTAATTCGAAACATTGGGTAGCCTGAGACAGTGTTCTCTTACCATTTATCCACTATTCTGAGTGCTCTGCTGTTACCTACTGTCATGAGTCCTCAGGCAGAAGAAAGCTGGAATGGAAAATGCTCTCTCCCGGCGCAATGCTCTATGCAGAGGGTTATCTGACACTGATGAGTTCCCATTGACATTTTAAAAGCATTTAGGATTTGAGTATTTTTTAATCCTGATTCCAAGCTAGCTTTATTTATGCATGTCAGAAATAACTTGAATTGTTGCATCTGTTTAGCTCATCTGGATCCCCCTTGACAGATGGTTTGCTGCAGTATGTATGAGCTTTCATTTTATAAGCTGGGCTACAGCTTATAAAAATAAATCATCTTTATCCAAGGGTGTGTTAAAACATTTTTTCTTGGAATTTTGACTTCAGCTAACAAAGGGATAAGTGATTAGTGATTCATCACATTGGTACTTTTAGCCCAAGTCCATTGTTCTTCTCTTAAAGAAAAATGCTAAAAGCGACTGCATAATTTTCCCCTCTGCCCTCTTCCCTTTTACCTAAAAGGTGAGTGCAGAGATGGATTTAAAAAATGTGATGCACTAAACCTCTGGAGGCGAGAGAGGAATGGCCTCTCAATTCAGTCTCAGAAACTCCTCTGAGTCCTATTAATGCCAATCCCGGTGGAAACTCTGCCATCTGTCATCCCAGCTAGACAAAGGAAGTGTCCCATCGGTGGCCATCATCTGAGTAAATTAGGAGGGGGTTGAGGGAAAGGCCAGAAGGAAGGCCTGTGCAGCCACGAGAAGAGTTCTCACTGTTGGCACAATGATGCCCCCGGGAACCCTTTCGGCAAAAATGGAAAATGTAGAAGTAAACAAGCTTCCACAGCGTCTGTGTTCCACTTCAGTTTCCTGAGTGGTGTGAGGGCACAGGTGCTCAACAAGAGCGAGGATGTGCAAACTAATGAATAAAAGCCCTTCATTTTATTTCCATAGGTGTGTGATTTCTGGCAAATGAGTTCCCAGAGATTGTTTTCTTAAAGAGTTCTCCTATGTCAATCAGCTGAGGGGTAGTGCCGGGGAGGGACAGGATTCTAATCCATCCAGCATAAGATTCTGACAAGATCAGCAAGGGACTTGTTATAGGGAAATATGATACATCCTGTCCACAAGGACGGTCCCCAAAGATCACGAATTTTCCAGAGTACATGAAGACCTCTTGCTCGTCTCTCAATGGGGAATTTTTCCAAATCTCTCCTGAAGCTATTTTCATTTTCAATGCATTTGTACAGTTCTAGAAGTTAACTATGTTTACTTTTATAGGAAGCAACAATTCCTTTTATTCATACAAAACTTGTCTTCAGGACTCTGGTTGCTTTGCCCCATAGCCTGTGAGTCCTTGCTGGACCTGAGTTAGTCTGCCCAACTCAAGCTGAGCATCCTGCATTCAAGCATTTTTGCAATAAAACTCACATCCCTTCAGGAATGTCTTCACAGCCAGAGAAAAGGACTTAGAATACAGAATTAATCATAATTTTAGAGATATGAATATTTTGCTTTTCCCAATTTTCCAGATGATATCCAATTTAGGCATATCTGAACGTCACCACATGATTGCAACACATGCATTTGATTCAAAACACTAAGACTTCATTCTTTGTGTTTTTCTGGGCACATTGTCTCAGAATATATATGTTGGTTAACGGACATTTTCTGAGTTAATGTGTGTCAAAAACCAGGCTAGGATCCAGAGAACAGAGAAATGAGCATGACACCATTCCCGTGACACATTTTCAAGAAAGTCATAGGCTAATGGCCATCTAATTCAGTACACCCGCATGGCCTCTTCTTTTTATTTTTATTATCACAAAGTGATCTACCAAGTACTACCTGTACTTGTCATATTGAATTACTTCTGAAAGGAATAGTCTCCCACTTAGGAAGTTAGTAATGACAAGAGAGGCACTTTAAGAAGCTTTATCAATTTGCTTTTAAGTCTTAAGAAGGTACTTTACTAACTCAATTATTATTAATTCATAAATTAGTAAGTAAATATCTTCAGTTTACTAAATGATCTCTTCATGACCTAAGTCCTTAAGTGGTTTCTAGTGATCCCCCAGTTATTTAGGGAGCGACCCGAAGAGGTGATAACTCAGTGAGCCCTGTTTTCACTGCTCTGTCTAAAATAAGAGAACATTGAATACGGCCAAGAAGATTGATAGAAAACTATTTTATTTATCCAAAATTTGTCTTCTTCAAGGTCATGGTTTCCCGCTGTCCCATGATGGGTGCTGAAGAGCTCTGTGGACCATGACTCTAGTGCACCTGCCCTGGGTGTCTGGCTGAGTAGTGTCAAATCCCAGTTGAACAGGTGCCCATAGAACAGCTCAATTATAGTGCTGACTGGCAAATGTTCTGAGTAAAGGATTAAAAACTGGAATTACCAAGCATGGTGGTACCTGTGACTCAGAAGACTGAGGCAAGAGGTTCCAAGTTCAAAGCCAGCCTCAGCAACTTAGCAAGCCCTTGTCTCAAAAAAAAAAAAAAAAAAAAAAAAAAAAAAAAATTTAGAAGGGCTGGAACATAGCTCAGTGGAAAAGGTCTCCTGGGTTCAATCTCAGTAACAGATACACACACCACACACATACAATCATAGTTGCATTTTTGAATCATGACTGGTTTATTACATGGTAGAAATATCATCACTTTATTGCCTTTCCCCTTAACTTATAAAAATAACACTTTCCCCCAAATTGTTGTCTTTTGCTGTGTTAAGTGAGGGTGATGTTTAATGAAGAATCCTTTTAAAATTAACTGTCCCAGAATTCTATAAAATCCCACAAAGTAAAAAGATAAAATTTCCATTATAATATCATTTCTGACAATCAGTAAGATTCATTAAAAGCACAAAATACAAGAAAGTGGTAATCCCACCAACACCATGCAGTGATTTCTCATTAAAGGAGACAGTGAGATATTTCAACAAGGAGATTAATAGGAATAACGTATGGATTCTTAGCCTACCTCCTTGCTGATTTACATCATGCTGTGCAGCTGAAACAACAGGGGGAAATGCAAAGCTCTCGTGTGATTAATGCGGAAACACTGAACCTCTCGTCACTGTTGATCATATATGCACAACAGCACACTTGGGGAAATGGCTACAGAAGAAGTACTTTCTATTCTCTCCATTTTGTGTCTATATCCTTTCCATATGGGTCATTTCAGGGACTCAAATTTATTTTTTATGGTAAACAGTGTTTCTCAGAATATACAGTTTTTTAAAGGAAACCTTTCTCCATATGAAAACTGTGTATTCCATCTGTTTTGCTCTAATGGTGAGATTTTTCTGGCCCATCATAAAACATTAAGGTTTAGGCAATGTTTATTTCACAGACTCATCAAAGAGACTTTTCAGGCTAGGAAGAAACCTGAAGGATTATACAGCTCAACTCCTTCACTTTATAGACAAGAGCATAGAGATTGTGCTGCCCTGCCTGACTTTGCTTTCTGGTTTACCACATCTCGCAGGGCAAAATAATTTTTTTTTTTTTAAAGAGGAGAAAGCATTACCAAGGTAACAAAACACTGTGTGAGAAAATGGGAAGATGGATGATAGAGAGAAAGATGAATATCCTTCCTCTGTGCAAATAGATAAATGGACTGGAGGTCACATCAGGAGGTTGGAAACAAACACAAATAAAAAGAAGGACCATTCCTTCTGCCCTTTTAAACACCTTCAAGTTTCAACTGAGTGGCTATGACAGTGGGGGGTGAAGGGCAGGGGGATGCTGGCCCATCCACAGGAAAATGAAAGGAACTAGAATGTTAATATGCAGCCTGCCTCACTCTCTTCTCCCATCTCCCCCTCTGCTGTTTCCCACCTCACTTGGCCTCTCAACTCTGGGGAACACCACCCCTTGCTGTTTCACCTCAAAATCTGTGTATATAAAAGAACTCTTCTCAGACCCAGTGCTAGTGCAAGTTGTAGACAACCTGTCAATGACTAAGGATTTTTCAGATATTAAATGTGCTGATTTAAAGAAGTCTATTTACATGTATTTACAAACTGGGCCTCTTGGATTTCTGGTCCCAGGTGACTTACCTATAGATGTCAACACTCAGAATGTCATGCTAGTTTATCCAAACTGAAAAATTTGATCACTTTTAAGATATATCTCTGTTACAAGTCGTATACACCTGTCTTTCACTCTATTCTATCACCAAGATGTTACATTATCTGGACTGTGGAAGCAAAAGAAAGAAACTGGAGAAATAATACCACCCTATATTTTTTTGGCAAACTTAATATTTCAGATATAACCTCTTATTTTATTCTCACAAGAAGATCCTTTGAATAGTTACACTGGTATTAGTTCTTCATTTCATAGAATAAAAAAAAATTGGACTCTACCTGGAGTTAATAAATAGAAGGATTTGGGGGAGGAAGGAAAAAATCATAGAACTGGAAGCCATCTCATTAGTGTCCTCAATTTGAAAATAGAATAACTGTGGTGAAGCAAGTCTGAACAGGTTACCTGGGGTCATATTACCAAAGTTTGCTGTTGAGATGGGACCTACATCTGCTGATTTCCTCACTGCATGCCCTCTCACAGTTTGGTAAGGATGTATAGGAGCCTGGGGATGATATCCATTAATTGAAGTTAGGCTTCGCAGTTTTAATTTGCTTCTCCTCTACTCCATCTAAATATTCAGACTTTGGGGCATGTGAAAAATAACATAAATTGATTATTTCATGTGGAAATGAAGGGCCAGACTGTATCCAACTGGTAGAATATCCAGCAGTATCCAACTGGTAGAAAAATAATTAGAGACTATAGAGAAAAGCTCCTCTGTGTTTTTTTCTTAGTTTGGCCAGTGCCCATCACTTCCACTTTGCTTCAGCAATTTTATTGGTCTTTTATGTTTTCTATGACCATGAACACATGGAGCATCTTCTCCCCATCAGGAAAGTACCCTTTGCCAATCTCCATGAGTGTTCTTGAGTTCTCTGATTCTGGGTTACTGCTATCTCCAGTTTTTTATATCCTGTTAACCCTAGCAACAGGAAACCCATTATGAGGGATTATCCTATTTGTGATTTTATTTTTAAAAGACTTAAAGAGGGAGACATTTGTGGCAGACAGTCATACAAACTCAAGGATCTCTTACCTCTATTATTTAATCTAGTTTTGGTAACACATGCAGTTTATAGCAAGAGAACAGGTCTGAATCTCCTACAGCAGAGAAGAACCCAAAGCCCCTCTTCAACTTTCTGTTTGATGAGGAAACTACAGATTAGTGCCCCCTTAACACCAGACAAGGTTTGAGACACATAGTTCAGGGGACAGAGTGCTTGCTTGCTGCACAGGAGGCCCTGAGTTCAGTCCCCAGGACCACATAGGCAACCTCTGTGCTTCATACCAGGAGAGAAGCTCTGAACATTTTCACTTCATCTATTTTATCCCTACCCTGCCTTGTTTTTTTTTTTTTTTTTTTTAATGATCTCTAATCTTTTCCTCCTCTCTCCTCTTGGCTCTTCTCTTCTACATCACGATATTTTTTTGAAGGATAATAAAAGCATAAACTAAAAAAATAATAATTAAAAAAGCTAAATTTTCCAAAGTGTTCTCTGTCGTGTTTTACCTTCAAGGACCTAATGAATGGGAACTTCCTCCAAAATCCTAAAATTACTCCTCCGTTTTTATTCCATGTTCTCAACATCTACAGCATTTGTCTTCTGTATTACTCTTTTGGTATCTATCAAATTTGACCTCTTATTGTCATGTGTTGATGTCTTTGTCCTTTCCCCTAACTAGATGATGAATTCCCTCTGGAAGGCAGAAACATATGCCTTCGCTATCTACCAATGTGTCCTACACGGAGTGATTATGAGCTCAATAAATATTGTCACCCCTTGTTTATTTGCTTTTTTTTTTCAAACCCAAACTAGAAAATAACTTAGAACAGTGAAAATGTTGTTTCCAGACATGATAAAATATTTATAACATTTGGCACTAAGTTCAAATCACTCCTTAGAACTTCAAAACTAGATCAGGTGTATACTAAGAACCTACCATAAAACAAGACAAGAAAAGAAGTAGTAACTTAAAATGTCCAATGGTATTATCTTCAAATAAAAAGAAAATAATTTGGGCATAGTAGCTGAAAGTATAATTGAAACTTCTAGGGCCTTTTACATATATCACCAAATTTGCTACAACAAAATGACAAAGTGGACTTCACTATATCAAGACAATATACTTGATGCTATAAATTTGTAATGAAGTAATACAAATATTATAATGGATACTAGTATCCCTTGGAAATTTTTCTACATTCTTTGCATTTGCAGATGTAAAGACACCACTCAGTAAGACATCACTAAATAACATCTTGTTTATAAAAGATTTTAAAGACCGCAAAGAAATCGTAATAGTTACATTCTCCAAATCATGTCTTTTAAAGCAGTTCATTAGTTTTGATCATATTTGTGATGAATTCATTCCATCCATTGATAATTTAATGCAATTATTTTTAAAGACTTGAAACAATTGCTCAAGGATTATTGATCTGAATCACATCAACTAATGGCTTAATCAACAGGTTACCTACAATAGCAATGTGAATTCAATTGATATACTACTGTGCTTGCATTACAAAATGATTTATTTCTTGCCCAAATATAATTATAAAACTGCAAGAGCTGTTCAATCATACATTGGACTTTCTAAGAATTTCATTAGAACTTTGTTTTTCAACACTAATTAAAATGTACTAGAAAATAACCTACATGGAACCAAATTTGATGTAGCTGTGGTGCCCATAAAACAAGGACTTAATCTTGTTGCTATAAATATCATAAGATATTGGTTTGGGGATCTACAGTTAGGTTTTTCATATGTTTAGAATGAATTTAGTTAGCTTCCTTTGCCAATTAACTTTAAGGCAGCCTAGTACTGTCAAAAATTTAATTGTTAACAGGTTTAAAATATGAACAATTTATATTAATGCCATTATCTTCATTTTACTGTAGAAAACCCTATTGCAATTTTATGGGTCTATGATTAATGCAGTATTTCTTTTTTAATGCAGGTAAATGGTTTAACTATGGAATTATCTTTCTCGTCTTGATTTTGGATCTTAATATGTGGAAGAACCAAATATTTTATAAACCTCATGAGTATGGGCAGTATATTGGCCCAGGGCAGAAGATATATACAGTGAAAGACTCAGAAAGCTTAAAGGATTTGAACAGAACCAAGCTGTCCTGGGAATGGAGGTCCAATCACACTAACCCTCAGACTAATAAAACGTATGTTGAGGGAGACATGTTCTTGCACAGCAGATTCATAGGGGCTAGCCTTGATGTCAAGTGTCTGGCCTTTGTTCCAAGTTTAATAGCTTTTGTGTGGTTTGGATTCTTCATTTGGTTCTTTGGACGGTTTTTGAAAAATGAGCAAGGCATGGAGAATCAAGACAAAACTTACACTCGCATGAAAAGAAAATCCCCATCAGAACATAGCAAAGACATGGGAATCACACGAGAAAACACCCAGGTCTCAGTGGAAGACCCACTGAACGACCCTCCTTTGGTTTGCATCAGATCCGACTTCAACGAGATTATTTACAAGTCCTCCCATCTGACATCCGAAAACTTGAACTCCCACCTGAATGAATCCACCAGTGCAACAGAAGCTGATCAAGACCCAACAACTTCTAAAAGTACCCCTACGAACTAGATTCACTTATGTGGAGATAGCACAAACAGTAACCTTGAGTGTAACTTTAAAAAATTAGTCTTTCCTTTTGTAAATGTAAGGTTTACGTAGTGCTAGGTAAAGAAATACGAACAATGCCACAAAGGTGCTCAACATGCTTTTTCTAGGACTCATTGTTTTCTATTTGTATTATGATACATGTGCCTACTATATATTTAACAGTCCTCTAGAGATTGCTTTTCACAACTGCACAAGCTACATACCGACTTTCCAGCCTAGTAGATTAGCCAACTACCCATGTATCTGATGTTCAACCATAGTGGTGCCTTGAGACATTAAACTGTTCTTAACTGTACCAGAAATGAAGTGTGGAACAGTTCTCTAACTTATTTCACCTGGTATTTTTTTTTTATACAACTCTTTTGATTTACACTTGATGTCTGAGCAGGAAACAGACATTGCCAAGATGTGGTTTGGAAAGGATCTCTTGGTTGTCTCTTTGGCAGCAGAGTTGGTGACTTTGACACCTGCACTGCAGAGAAGCATAGTGATCACCTTTTACATTGTATTGGCTGTCTGCCAAATACAAATATAGAAGCAAAATTCAGTAAGAGGAGAACTATAATCCAATGTGGGTCACTACTCATGAAATATGACTTTCTCCAACCAGTAGTTACAATTAGGTGATAATACCTAATTATGTTTTCCTAATTAAAGATAAATTGCTACTTGATTAAAAATCCTGCCCTTTACCTTTGGGAACAAAGGTTAAGAGGTATAGTTGGGTGAACTCTCACATTTATTGGCATTTACACAAAGCCCCAGACAATTGAGGAACTGAATTTGTAATCATGTGGAGGCAGCACAGCCCACCATCTACAATATTTGTACATTTTTCTGTAACTGTGGTTCTGGACAGTGAAAATTGAAAAACATGCCAACGCTGAATAAGTGAACTGCTCTACAGATCACGCAGTGGAACCTTATGTGTTGGGAAAAGCTGTACAAGGAGAAAACGTTCAGTGTCTTTGATGTGTGTGCATTTTGGTTTTTTTTTTTTAAGAACTAAACATTGCACATTAATAAATAAGAAGTATTCATCATAATTATGTGATGTGGTCCTTTTTTTAATAGGATTGAATGGTATCTTGGCTTAATGAGAGCCCATTTGAATGGGTTTTTAAAGCCCTATGCAAGGCAACTTAAGGAATGGAACACTACTAACTTGCTTTTAATTTTATTCCATAAATTGTGGTTACATGTTTCTTGAGGGGCTGAGGGGAGATCATTTTTAGGACAAAATTATTTTCCTGTCACATACTGACATAGCTGCATTTTGTCTTTATGATTTCTTAAATCTTTCTTGTTTTGATCTATCTGCTTTTAAGCCTGCACATGCTGAATTTAGCATGCATAATAGAACTATGCATATATCTGTCACTTGAGAGCCAGCTTTAATAAACATCCTTCTACAATTGTTTACTAAGCAGTTGGAACCATGCCCCTGCTGTTTCTTTTACCTTTAAGCTATGCACGATGTACTTAGAATCATAAATATCTCTGGCACTGAAAATGCAGAGATCAAGTTCGCTAGAGTAATTGTTGACCATGCTGTCCAAAGAAATGTGATCCCTGACATGTGGCAATGTTAGCCATTAGACCAAATTCATACAGCCTAGAATATTCAACTTTTAGCTCTGGGACAAGTAAATAATACCATCTGGGACCATATTTTTGTTTATTCCGAAAGTCATTTTCTTGTAGGATGAAAAAGGAAGTTGATTTAGAAAATAGGCATTTATTACCAGTATGCATTCCTTATGAAAATATGATTTGAGAATTTTTGCATGAGTATTAAGGGAAAAGCTGAACAAGAAGGTCTAATTAGCAGATGTAAAATAGAAAAAGTAACAACTGTAGGGCACCATGCTTATGTGTTTCTGGGAACTGGCTAGAGATGATGACTTTATCAACAGCTATGAAAATATGTATCTAAAGGTTCCATAAGTTTGGCACCATTTGGAATAATTTCCAGAGGTAGAATTTTAATGTACTTAAGATTTGAAACTTTTAAGGCTTCAACTATTCCATTACATATACTGATAATGACCTTTTACATCTATTCATGAGTCCCCTTTCTTTTTTTGCCACATCTGTTTAGATATCATATTTACACCAAGTAACAATTATAAAATTAAATAAAATCAAAGTTAAAATTAAACTTTTAATTCATATTTAGTCTCAAATCATGTGTCATAGACCAATAAACTATTACTCTGCCCAGCTTTTGAACTATTAACAGCATTTTTTAAAAGCCATGTAACAAGCACAGAAGGTGAAGAGTTAAAATAAAAAAAGATTAAAAATAACTCTAAGCACTGATTCTAAAAACATAACACATGTGATATCTTAATTGTAGCAATGCTTAAAGACTACAAACAATTATATTTCTACTGTGCAGTAATTACTATATTTTCTTCCATGCAGTGCAGAATTTTCTCTAATTTGACATAATTTCAGTATCCTGCACTTATAAAGTACTTCATTTGTAGTTTAAATGGAAAATTAAATAAACACTATGAATTTATGCCTGATAATATACACTTAGACATAAATCTTATCACCATATGACCATCTGTATTATATCACCATATTTAGTTACCACATTTTCTCCTTTGTGATGGCTTCTTATCAGGTTATCTTGTCTTTCACACACCTAAGACTTCCAGTGATTTTTACTAGAAATGTTAAGAATTGTTTCTTCTTCATTTATCCCAAAAGTCCAACAGGTACAAAGTCTCCTTTTATTCTCATAGCTTTAGATTTGACAACATATAGTGTGCAGAAGCGCTATTAGAGGGCAGTGCGATGGGGAGAAGTTCAACACAGACACTCAGATGCAAAGGTAGAAGTCAGTATGCTGTATATCACCACTGGGCTCCATGAGCAATTCCGTTATATTACTTGGCTGCCCTTTGGGTCAGCAATGTGACCCAATATGAAGCATGAAAAAGATAGTGCTAATAAATCACTTTTAGCTATGCCCATGACTGATAGTCCATAATGCCAACTGGATTATCTGACAGTCAGCCAAGACCTCAGGACCCCACCATTGCTTATCGTCTATCTGTCCTCAGTCAGAACTAATCCCAATTTTAAATTCCAACTTGTGGTAATGCAACTGCACCCTGGATGTGGTGCTTACAGGGATTTTTCTCTCTGAGACTGTGACTTCTCTCACTACTTTGTGTGGCCCAATTTCCTCTAGTTTTGTCCCTCAGAACCTAAGGCTGTCCTTGTAGCCAGCCACACATATATAAAAGCAAGAGCAACTGCATTAGTTCTGCAGCAGATAATCCAGCATTTTTCTCATTTTTCCCTATACTGCTATTTTGACTTTAATACATTTTTGTGTGCAAAGGGTTATGATTCATGGGAACCAATATGGATAAGAGGATCTAGCTCATAAATACTTGTCTTTCTACCTTTAGGCTAGACTAGCACTTTATTATCATTTGAACAACTAGAGAAGTTTAGATGGAGTGCTTATGACTCACCAGTCACTCTCTAACAGGAAAGAGTTAGAAGAGGTGGATATGTATGATAGAGGTTAGGCAGAGAGTAGAGGATAAGTCAAGGTGGCTGCAATGAAACATTAGGAATAAGAATGGCAATTTACTGTGAACAAGCTTTGAAACTGTAGAGAGGGGATCAAGGGCTTTGCAAAAGGAATATACGGTTCAGATGAGTCCAAAACTCCTGTGGGTTAGATGGAGAACTCAGAAAGATATGTTCAGCTGAGGAGATTACAGAAACACCTGGCTGGTCAGCCTGATGTTCTCTTAAACTTGCTAGCATTAAACTCATTCTGTCCACCCCAGTTAGCACGGCGAGACCTGGGAGAGGAGAAGCAGCACCTGTGGAGCAAACCCCAAAGGTAGAGGAAGAAAATGGGCAACATGAGAGACAGACAAAAACCAACACTCACTTCAGGAAGACTGGAACATTCCCGATGGAAGAACAAAGGGGCAAAGTCTGCTTGTAAGCAATCATCAGCATTTAAAACTGACATCTTCCTAACAAAAGTATTATTCAGGAGCTTTGTGGTGGTAGAGATTCTGAAAAATGTTAGTGGAAATTAAAATCGGAAAGTGACTATTACTAACTTAGTATGTAGAAAATATTCCTGATGATATTTTAATTTAGGGTAAATTATCAATGATTTTGCTTCTGTGAATATAAAATATGGCTACTATATCTCACAGGTTTATTTCCTACCTCCATCCTCCAGTGTGATTTTTCACAGGGTCTTACATTGCTTAACAACAAATAATTATTCTACTGGGCTTCATGGGGACTTCCCCATGTACCTCAGGAAGCTGCTCAGGAAGCCGAGGCAGAAGGATTGCAAGTTTGAAACTAACCGAGGCAATATAATGAGACCCTGTCTCAAAATGAGAAATAAAAGTGGGGAAATGGGGATGTAACTCAGTAATAAATACTCCAGGGTTCATTCAATGCCCAGTACTGAAAAAAAAAAATCTTACCTATGTAACTGAGGATTCTATAATATAAAATAGAGAATTATAGTAACCAAACCAATTCATAGGTGCTCCTTGCACATATGTATTTATTACTTTATCCAATCTTTGCTCAATCCTCAAATTAATAATACCATTTTGAATATTTTCCAAGTTGTTCACATAACTTACCTACTTAATCTTCATGTTAACCCTTGGAGGTAAGTTTGATTAATTTCACTTTACAGATATTCCACCTGAGCACAGAGAGGTTTATTGACTTGTCCCAAGATTATAAAGCTGGACAAATGCAAAGCTAAGATTTGAACTCAGGTTTGTTTGGCCTTCTTAACCTTCTAAATTTCCATTACAATCATTCACAAATATCCATCAAAGCCAGAATATTTCAAACAAGATCTTTACTGAATCACAGAGGGAATAGTTGCAAAAATACAATTTACTTGATTTCTAGCAATTCTTATCACTCCAGATCCTAAGTTACATATTTTTAAATAAATTTGTACAGCTGCCTGGATGCAATTTGCAAGTTAAATCATATGATTGAAAAAGATAAAGTTGAATTAAATGGCAAGAGCAGTCACTTCATTGCCAAGCATTTTGATTTAAGCTACATTTACAATATCACAACATAGATTGGTCCTGAAGCAATTTCTAGCCTTGGGATCAGCGCACTTGCATGCTTGTGTGTGTGTGTCTGTGTCTGTGTCTGTGTCTGTGTGTGGTGTGTGATTACACTTTCTTGGGGAAAGGAAGCAGATAGAACTCTGCATGTTTTGAACACCCCCAACGGCTAAAGGAAAAAGAGGAATAAGTAGTTATGAACATTTATATGAGAAAAAAAATACTGACTAATGGACAGTTCTAGGAGGCATAATTTGAATACATACTTTGAAGTGATCATTTCAAAACTCACTATTTTTTTTTCTCAAAACTTACATTTTAAAACATCTTTGGCAAGGTGAGCAAGCTGCATCCTCACTGGACAAGCACTGGCCATCAAGAGTGGACCTTGAACACTCTTAGTCTTATTATTATCCCAGAGTGGGAGATCCTCTCCGGGTTTTGAAGAGGACTAAATAAGACTGTGAATGTGGAAATTTTCTGGGTTGCGGTGAGTCATGCCAGTGTGAGGTAAATATCACAAGTGGGCTCCAGTCCCCTCCAGCACCCTGCTTTCAGCAGCACCCACTGAGCTTGCCTTCTTCAGCAGTTCTAAGCAGATGTTGCCACTGAACAGAGCTGGGCCATTTGCTCCCAGTTTTCTGTCTCTTGGTCATTGTTTTGAACTCGACAAGCTGCAGTATAATCCCTTTTCACTTTTAACAGAAGTTCAGATCTCTTAGTTTAACACAAGTGGATATGTTGTCTGAAATAAATGGCCATAATCCCTTGGAGCTGCTGGGCCAAACTAATTCTTCAGTGTTTCCTGAGGCTCTGGAAGTCTAAATTATTTCCTTCCTTTATGATTGCTTCTTATCACGACTTTCTCATCATGTCAGTAATCCACTACCTTTTATAAATCCTAAAGTGAAAGTGCTTGTGCCTTCAGCATTTAGAGTTAGCTGACATCTACACCTGAGCCTCAGCCCTTCAAAAATTGTGTACTGTGTTTAGATGCTGTCCAGGTAGCTGTTTCTGAAACAGGATGTCACCCGAGCCGTGCCCTTTTAGAAAGAACCCGCCTTACCATCCAGTGGAATAAAGGTAACACTGTGGGCAAGCCGTGGTGCTTTATAGAACAATGTTCTAAAAAGAGTTTGGTTTTCCATTCAGGTTTTAGATTTACTTGCCTTGAATACAGTATTTCATCTGTACAGTCCAGCTGACTTCAACATAATCACACTAGAAAAAAAAAATCTACATTTAAAAATAGTCATTCTTGACAGAAACAAAATGTTATAAGAAAAGAAAAAGGACAATAGCCATGTCGGGAAAGACAACTCTGACAATTGTTATTCAGATTTGGTAACCATGAAATTTCTGTAAAATTGCCTTTGAACAAATTATAATGTTCTTGAATTTGAGGAGCAATATTTAGAGCTTCAGAGACTCAGAGGCCCTATCATTTACATACCCAAATGGTCTCCAGAATGAATAGATTTTGTTAGTTTGGTGTCTCCCACAGAGGGTCCTCTCTCACACTCCCCATCATCGCCACTGATCTCCTCTTTTCCTAGGATAACGACAATTGATCTCAGTGATCTCCCTGACTCACACTCCATCCAGCAATCCATTCTCCACACTTCTACTAGGACAATCTTTCCAAAATGCAAATATGATCATATCACTTCCTTCTTTTAGTGGCCGAAGTTTCCCATCAGTGGTTTATAATAGTATTATGTATAACTCCAAAAATTCCAGTGTCTTAACTCACACAAAAAAATTCAGTCCTTGCTCATGCTGAAGTTGTGCATCAGTGTAACCTCTCATTCAGTGATTCAAGGACGCAGAGGTATTCCAGATGGTTCCTTGGCTCTCTTGGGTTTTAGAGTCATCCATGTACCCAGCTGGCTGATTAGGAAGGAGAAAAGGTGAGGAAGATCCTGTAGGAAGTTCCAGGAATAGATATGGAAGAGGTTTCCATCACTTTTTTTTTTTCTCGTACATTCCATCTGGCTCTGTGTTCTGACTCAGTTTTGAGGTCTGTCTTCCTGCAAGGGATTCTAGGAAATGCCATTCATCTCTGTGTCCACAAAGAACAGGGAACCAGTCTCAGGAGTTTCTAGTCATGAAGGATTTAAAAAATATACTCAGATGTGTTTTATGCCTAGAAGTTCCAATTCAGTGAGTTTGGGATGGAGTTGAGTTCTTAAGTTATTAAAGTGATTTTCTTACAAATACTATTTTGAGTATCACTAATAAAAAAGGGGGGTCTAGTCATTCAGGCATGTGGAATACTGACAGCTCTCCTAATGAGCCACTGTACTATTCAACACTGCTTTTACTCAATGTCTTCTATTGATATTCCCCCCTTTTCACACTGACTACTGAAATAAACTCATATATCATCACTTTTATTAAGTTTTCCTTTATCTTCCAAAGTAGGATTGAGTGCCCCTTTACTGAATTCCTTTGTGACTTATCTTTTATCTATTATGGTATCTTGAGCACTTTCTTCTACTATATGTTTACAGTCTATACCTCCTTTTAGATTATACACCATTTGATCCTATCTATAATGACTACCTGGAATTGGGCTACCATAGTTACTACCTGAATGGATAACTATGTATTGAATGAAGTAATAAACTTAGAAGTGACTTATTTATGTAGATAATATTCTCAAATTCTCTGATCCTCTCTCTGAGAGTTCTTGTAAGGGTGCATGCAGACTCTGCCAATCAAATCCTTTAGGTTTGGTTGGGAGGCAGGGTCCTTTCTTACATTTGATATGGGGAAGGAGGTAAGGGTAAGAATATTTTTAAAAATCCAATTCAAAGAGAGTATCACAATGAATCTAGAAAACATGCATACAAAGTAAGGCAGGCTCAAGGTAGGTACTAAAAGCCCAATCAGGGAAAAAGCATGATATATGGTTTTATAAAGAGCTGCTAACCAGAGAAGGCCATTTCTGAGGCAGGAGTGCTATATCTTCATCTACTATCACCTATTTCTACTGATGTGTGAGTTGACCGTGATCGGTCGATTAGGCAGTTACATGATGGCTGACTGTGTGTCCTGAGACACCTTGTATGAGTACAATTCCATCGTTCTTAGTGTCACTACAGGGAAGACTGGATGGAGAGAAGCTGTGATGAAATAGCAGTTTTTCAGCTTTTACATGTTGTTCTCTGAAAGCCAAAAGTAAAAAATAAACACCAGTCAGAAGTTCTAAAACCCAAATGAACTGATTATAGCTGTACTCTTATAACTTGTATCTCAAAATTCCTTACAAGCCTATTTACATGTTGAAGACATCAATTATTCCTCCCATTTGAAATATGTGGTTCTTGTAATCAATTGCTTTGAGTCAATGTTTAGAATTATTCATGAAAGAGTTATATTTTAATGGTATTTGATGAGAACCAGCAGCAGCATCCATTAATTTGATTAGATTTGTAGGGGCTGGAAGAGAAAGCTGGCACTCAGCCCGAAGTGAATCAATAGTGTGGGGTCCAAGTGCGAGCACGCAGCCAGCCCTGCCAGCTTGGATCCTGCAGAGTGCTGACGGTGGGTAAGCGACAAGCCAGGCAAGGCCGGTCTCATGTCCTCTCTTTCTGCCCTTTGGCATTTTATCATCAGTCCCCTCTTAACT
The DNA here is from genome assembly GCF_048772815.1 of Callospermophilus lateralis. NCBI lineage: Eukaryota > Metazoa > Chordata > Mammalia > Rodentia > Sciuridae > Callospermophilus > Callospermophilus lateralis. Next base: position 104,710,634 of record NC_135308.1, read on the forward strand.
CAAGGTAGTGAGTGTGAAGATATGTTCCTCTTGTGCCCCTCCCCCAACCCCACTTATCCTTGTCCCTTCAGGAGAACAGACAGAGTTGAGATGATTTTTTTTTTTTTTAAACCTAGGTGCTTAAATATGTGTCATAGCTCAAACCTGAAAACAGGAAAATAAATCTGACATTGAGGAAAACAGCAACCAGGGCCAAGGGCCCAATTTTCCTGCAGAGTGCTTCTATTTGAGAAGGTCAGGGAGTAGATGTCTAAGAGGGAAGAGTAAGCTTTATATCCGAGGGACCCAATAAGGGAGGAGGTGTGGTGACAGACACTACTGAAGCTGTGTCACCTTCAGTACTGCCAGGGTGCTATCATGGTTCCAGAGAAATCTGACCAATTTTAAACAGAAAGCAACCCTGAAGGAGGCCAAAGGAGGGGCACAGGGACAACCCACAACTGGAGGATGGGCCACTTTGTACTTGATGATAGACCAATTACTGGTGGCCAATCAAATGATATTGGGTTCGGGGCAGCGTACAGGTAGAACAGGACAACATACAAGGGGCCAGGCCGGACTAGTCCTCCCCAGAGCCACGCCATGTGGGGGAAGATAACAATTCAGTGCCCCCAAACAAGAATCAGTGGCTTGTAAAAACAGACCTCATTGATGAGGATTGGGATCCTGGGACACTGCTGGACTTAGGTAGGAGTTAGTGCTGAAAGCAATTGAATCCACAAATGTAAGGACATTCTTGTACACACACACACACATACACACACACACACACACACACTCACTCACTCACTCACACAAGAACTGAAATAATAACAGAATTACCAAGGCAGAAAGGATTATATTTACTTTTACAATAGATGACTTGAAAAGCAAAGGAAGATACAAGGAATGAGCAATTCATCTGTCAACATTCTGTCCCCATAACAAAATACCTGAGATAAATCACATATAAAACAAAGTTTCCATTCCTAATTTTTTTTTAAGGAATCTCCAAACTGCTTTCCAGAGTGGTTGCACTAATTTGCAGCCCCACCAACAATGTATGAGTGAGCCATTTCCCTACTGTTGGGAGAGGCAGATGAATTGTGGGTTTGTCTAAGCCATCTCTAAGCGAAGGTGTGCTTCTTGGAAAACTCTTGGTGTGGTATGACCCATCTGAGACTGCTCTGTTCCCTTGACAATGTTCTGCTCAAAGAGAATTCTGTGATACCGCAGAATTTATTGGTTCAGAGAGCCCTAGGTTCAAATGCAACTCCCCAGAGGTGGAATGAGATAGTGCTGCAACTATCTTTGAGGTGCCAGCTGCCTGGAGGAGGAAGAATTACTGTGCAAGTGATAAGTCCCTAGTCAGGCCAACTTCCCCACAGCCTCTCACCTCTTGTTTACCATGAAGAACCCTTTCCCACAATAAATTCCTTTGGTGTGTTTCACTATAAATAAAGTATTTGTGGGCTTTTTCCCTTTGTTAGGATCAGACCCATCAGGTCTTTTCCACCTATCGAGCCTCAGCTTTCAATATATATTTCTTGTTTCCTATGTATGTATGTATGTATGTATGTATTCTGTGGTGCTGGGGATTGAACCCAGGGCCTTATGCATGTGAGGCAAGCACTCTACCAACTGAGCTATATCCCCAATCCCCTGATTTTATTTTTTATTCTAATTTGTTATATATGAGAGCAGAATGCATTCTAATTCATGTTACAGATATAGAGCACAATTTTTCATATCTCTGATTGTATATAAAGTATATTCACACCATTTGTTTCTTCCTACATGTACTTAGGGTAATGATATCCATCTCATTCCACCATCTTTTTTTACCCTCTTACCTCCTCCCTTTCCCTCCTACCCCTTTGCCCTATCTAGAGTTTTTCTAATCCCCTCATGCTCCCCCTACCAACCTCATTGTGAATCAGCTTCCTTATTTCAGAGAAAACATTTGTCATGTGGTTTTTGGGGATTGGCTAACTTCACTTAGCATTATCTTCTCCAACTTCATCCATTTACTTGAAAATGCCCTATTCCATTGTGTATATATGCCACATTTTCTTTATCCATTCATCCACTGAAGGGCATCTAGATTGATTCCACAGTTTAGCTGTTGTGAATTGTCCTGCTATAATCACTGATGTGGCTGTGTCCCTGTAGTATGCTGTTTTTAAGTCCTTTGGGTATAGACTGAGGAGTAGGATAGCTGGGTCAAATGGTGGTTCCATTCCCATCTTTCCAAGGAATCTCCAAACTGCTTTCCATATTGGCTGCACCAATTTGCAGTCCCATCAGCAGTGTAAGAGTGTATCTTTCCCCCACATCCTCGCCAACACTTACTGTTGTTTTTGTTCTTAATAACTGCCATCCTGATTGGAGTGAGATGAAATCTTAGAGTAGTTTTGATTTGCATTTCTCTAATTGCTAGAGATGTTGAACATATTTTCATATAGTTGTTGATTGATCGTATATAATCTTTGGAGAATTTTATGTTCATTTCCTTGGCCCGTTTATTGAATGGGCTATTTGGGTTTTTTTTGTTTGTTTGTTTGTTTGTTTGTTTTTTTTTTGGTGTGTAGCTTTTTGAGTTCTTCATATACCCTAGAGATTAGTGCTCTTTCTGATGTGTGAGTGGTAAAAATTCGCTCCCAAGATGTAGGCTCTCTATTCACTTCACTGATTGTTTCTTTTGCCAAGAAGAAGCTTTTTAGTTTGAATCTGCCCCATTTATTGATTCTTGATTTTAATTCTTGTGCTATAGGAGTCTTAATAAGGAAATTGAGGCCTAATCTGACATGATGGAGATTTGGGCCTACTTTTTCTTCTAATAGGCTCAGTGTCTCTGGTTTAATTCCTAGGTCTTTGATCCACTTTGAGTTGAGTTTTGTGCTTTGGTGAGAGATAGAGCTTTAATTTCATTTTGATTGGGTTTTTGTTGTTTTGTTTGTTTGTTTGGTGTTAAGCTTTTGAGCTCTTTTTATATCCTGGAAATAACACCTTATCAGATGTGTGGGTGGCAAAGAATCACCATTTGACCCAGTTATCCCACTCCTCTGAATATAAATTTTGGCTGCACCAATTTGCAGTCCCACCAGTAATGTAAGAGTGTATTTAGGATAAATAAGAGTGTATTTAGTGCAAAATGCTCACTGACCTCAGGGCCAGTAAGCAGACTACAGTTACATAGTCACATCAATGTTTATAACTGCAAATTCACAATAGCTAAGCCATAGAACCAACCAATATGCCTATCAACAGAAGAATGTGTAAAGAAATTGTGGTATATACACAAAATGGAATACTACTCAGCCATAAAGAAGAATGACTTTATGATCATCATCAGTAAATTGTTGGATCTGGAGACTAACATGCTAAGTGAAATAGCAAATTCCCCAAAGCCAAAGGTCAAATGTTTTCTCTGATATGTGAATGCTAACAAGGGGTGGGGAGAAGAACAGAAGTTCAGTGGGAATGAGGGGATAGGAATAGTTATGACAGTAGCATGAATTTGATGCAACTTTCCTATGTACATATATGAATACACCATGGTGAATGGAATCATCATGTACACCCAAAAGACTGAGATTCTAATTAGAATAAGATATATTCCATGCTTGTATAAATATATCAAAACATTTTTCTACAGTCATGTATAACTAAAAAGAACAAATTTTATAAAGATTTATTTTGTCTCAAGATTTTGAAGTTTCCAATCCAAGATCAAGAGACCCGTTGCTTTGAACTTTTTATAGGAACAATGACAATAGAAGTCAGCATTCAGTGGAGCAGAATGCTCACTGACCTCAGGGCCAGGGAACAAAGAGAAAAATAGGCTGGGGTTCCAAAGTCCCCTTGGAGGGCATATTCTCAATGATCTAAGACCTCCCACTAGACCCCACCTCTTTAAAGTTTTACCGCCTCCCAAAAGCACCAACCTGGGGACCAAGTCTTTAACACATGTCCAAATTAGAGCAGGTAATATTTCTTATAACTAATATTAAGGGATTATCTGCATAGTTCTGTCTCTAGTATTTGTAAGGCTCACTGCTGCATCTCTGCTGTCTCTCTTGAATATGCTGACGTGGGGAGGTGTGCAGGTGCCAGATTATGTTTGACCATGTTGAGAAATTTGCATTTTCTTCTAAGGATAATGGGAAATCCTTGAGGAATTTTAAGTAGGAAATGGTATCATTAGATATAGCACGTTTTAAAAATTACTCTGATGAAGAATGGATGTTGAAACCCAATCAATATTTTAAAAAACCAATTAAATCAATTTAGTCTTCAATTTAGAATGCAGTGTTTTAGGTCTTTTCTGTACAATTGAATGAAATTACTCACCACCTGCTTGTGTGAAGATACCACACCAAACTGGCTCCCTCTTAACAGGGATTCTGATTTAGGGAGCTCACTGCAGACAGCCGGGAAATGGTGACAGAGGGTTGAGCCACCCAGTAAAGAGACACCAAAAGAGTCTCTTGTAACTCAGGTCTTTCTAAGAACTAAAGGATTACCTTCAAATATTTCAATTTATATAATGAAGTGAAATACATACTGTTGTTCAGAAGGTTAACGTAAGCAAGACATGGGGACATAAAGAGATAGATGTGTTAAAATTTCTATGTGCAGATGACATGCAAAGTAGGAAAGTCATCGTGGTGTCTCAGCTCTAACCATGGTCTGTTCTCCTTAAAAAACAACCTCAGTTCTGCAAGTAATTTTCACGAAACAGCAGCAATTCCAATTAAAGACATCCTAATGACTGGTAGTAGATGTGGAGTTCCCTTACCAAAACTTGCTGCCCAGCTGCAGGGGAAGTAGTCGTGGACAGCTTTCTGCTGTCTTCCCCAGTTGCTGATAGCCACCTTGTCCAGGGGAACACCCCTCCTGGAGCAACACACAGTTTGTAATAAAGCTCTGACACAGTCAGAAGAGCCACTGGATAATCAAGCTCCAAAGGAAGCCTCAGACAAACCATTTGCCAAGGACAAAGGAATACACTGATAAGAGGAGCAACAGTATTACTTAGAAATAGACAACCACACTCAACCTAATAGTAGTTCTAATCACATCTGCTATGCCAGATGTGGAAAAGAATCCAGGAAGCCACAATTATTGTAATTCCTGACAATATCAGTGGCTCCCAATGCTTTGATCTATGGGAAATAAAGGAAATGTGTCTATAGCAAAATAAATGGGGTTTTGAGTAGAGTACTGGTAAGCTTGTTCTAGCAAAAGAAACCAAGTTCAGAGGACCCAGAAGCTGATGGTAGTTATTCTCACAACTCATAACCCTTGTACGGTTTCTCGATCTTGAGCCAACTTAACACCCAGAGCCCTCTGACTAAAGAGAGAACCAGGTTTCCATGAAGAATTACCCTAAAACACCACAGTATACATCACGGTAATGATTCTACTACTGGTCCTGCTCCCAGATGGACCTATGGCCATATATCAAGATATGGTGTCCATGAAGAAAGTCAAACACTGAAGTATTTTGAAGACTATTGAACATGGAGTCTGAATTGACAGTGATTCCTGGACACTCAAAGTGTTGTAATAGTCTCTTCTTATATTGGGAAACATTCAGGGTCTAGGTTATAAGTGAATCCTGGCCAAGGTCTGGCTTTCAGTAAGCCCACTGGATCCTGACCTGCCCCCTGGTCATTCCTCTCATCCCAGAATGTGTAGCTGGGATGGACATACATGGCAGGTGAAGTCACCTCCATATTATGTCCTTGGTTATCAGAGTTAAGAGCTATCATGAAGGGGAAGGCAAAGTAGAAGTCTCTGAAACTGACCATCTATGCCCAGTTAAAAACAAAAAAAAGTAAGGAAAATACATATGCTACATTGAGGGTGGGGGAAGAAATTAGTGTCATTCTTGAAGCTCTCTAAATGTAGGAATGGTCATCCTTCTTATATCTCTGTTTAATTCATTTCTCTCACCTCTGCAAAAATTGTATGAATGCTGGAGGAAGTAGACTGCCACAAATTCAACTGAAATGCAGTTCCCATCTCAGTGGCTATGCCAAATTTAGAATCTTTGCTATAACAGATTAACGTCCTCAGGTAAGTGGTATGCAACCCCTGATTTATCAAATACATGCTTTTCTACCTTAATCAGAAAAGATATCAGAAACGCTTGGCATTTACAAGAAGCCAACAAAAATATATTTATAGTGTTATCCAAGAATAACTCTACTGCTTCAGTCATAACATAGTCCAAAAAAAATCTGGACCATCTGGGCATCCTACAGAAATTGACATCGATCCCTTTCACCAATGATATTATAGTCATGGGGAGATCAGCATGAGGCAGATATTATAAAAAAGGTCTCAGTAATAGATATGAATACCATAGGGTAGGAAAAGGGCCCTGAGAGAATTTAGGGATCTGACGTAGTCACAAAGTTTTTAGAGGTGGTCCACTGGTCAGGAACATGCTGAAATCTCCAAATGTGTTCATCTTGCACTTCTAGCGCGCACACACACACACACACACACACACATACACAGTACAATGCCTAACAGATCACATTTCACTTATAGAGACACTGTTTAAGTTAGTATTCCAGACAATGGGAAAGCCTTTCAGGTTTACAAAGTGGGTTTAAACCTGGTACAGAAACAAGTTTTACAGCAGCTTGGCCCATAAGATCACTAGACCCAAGGTGTTGTAAATATCAGTGGTGAGAAAAGAAGCTAAATAGGATAGGTATTATGCACAAGAGAGGCCAAAACACTGACCTTTGAGTTTCTGGAACAAGGCCATACCTCTGTAGCTAAGAATTATTTGTTTTAAAAAAAATCACCTCCTACGTAGTTCTGGTGCTTGGTAGACACAGGGAACCTTACCACTGTACACCATTGGATCATATGATTCAACTGCCCATCATGGGCTGGGTCCTTTCTGACCCAGACACCAGGTTGGGCAGGAGTTGCTATAAGATGGACGTGGTATACCTAGTACAAAGCACAAGCAAGACCTCAGAGAACAAGTAAGCTGCGTGAACAGGTAGGACCTATGGTATCCTCCTGTATGACAATAGCCTTCCTTTCTCTACTCACACTTAAGGAGATATATATGCTGGATCCTAAATTTCCAACTAATAGGAAGGAAAAACATCCAACTTTGGTTTATGAATAGCTTGGTTTAGTATATGGATCCTCCCTGAAAATGGACAGCAATTCTACCATGGCTTATTCAGTGGTGGCCTTGAATGACCTTGAGAGAAATAGTCTTCTTAATGATCAGTTCCTTGGTTGGATAACCTACTCACATACTTTGTATGGAAAGAAAATTTACCAAAATTTAGAAAATATATATAAACTTATGGGTCAGGGCAAGTGGCCTGGCTAACTAGCTGGGGTCATATAAGAACATAAGTGAGTGGTGATCACAAAATGTGAAGATCTTTGTATCATATATTTCTCTCTCTCTCTCTCTCTCTCTCTCTCTCTCTCTCTCTCTCACACACACACACACACACACACACACACACACACACACACACACACCATGAGAGAGAAATTAAATAACCAAGAGACAAAATGACTCAGCTATGGATGTCAGCTTCTGTCATGGACACCCTAGGTGAAAAAGACGTATCAGAGATTGCCTTTGTTTTCTAAGGTTTTATATTTTCATGAAAATGATGAGGCTAAATCATTGAAGCAAATAAAAAAAATAGTGATAACTATGAACAAAACAGAATAGGTAAGCTGAACTGTCAGCTTCTCCACAAAGAAACCAGAGTGGTCCAAAGAAAACATGTCACGTTGTGAAAGATGTTTTGTCTGTCATAATCCGGAGAGATTTTTCAGCAAAATCAGTTAATTTGTGCTCGTTAAGACAGCAAAAACAATCTGTCAATCTGACCCTCTCCACTGTCTTTCTGTGGGCCTTGGGGCTGTCCATAAGCTATGGGGAGATCTGGCTGCCTGACAGCTGATTAGAATACTTCAGCGAGATGCTGCTATGAATAGGAATTTTCAAATAAGTGTAGTGAGCTCTCTCCTCATTCTGCATAGGTGTTCAAAGACCTTCCAAGAATACTGGAGTGTTTTGTAAAAGATTGAGTTAATTAAGGAATATCCGATCAGATGTCTTCTTGCATCCCAAGAATATGTTTATTCCCAGCATCCTAGGATCAGAAAGCAAAATACAAAAGATTAGCAAAGGAAAAAAGATAGTGGTCCGCAGACGCAGCCAATTCTAGCTTTCCTGTACTATTAATAATATTGCTCTAGTTGAACAGATGCAGAAATAACTGATAATCCATGACAGGTGGGAATTCATTTATTCTAGAATCATAAGGGCTGTAATGGTAAGAGGGTATTTATTACTGAGTGATAAGGAAATCTGTCTGTCAATACCTCTTCTGGTGTGGACAGTCTATCTTTGTAATCAGAAGAAAAGGCCATCAGTGTTTCCGCGGGATGGAGTCTGATACTGAATTTTCTCCATTGGTTTGTGAAGGAGAACTCCTCAGGGCATGCTTTCTGGGGTTTTCTTTTTCAAGTGGTGTGGTTCCGATTTTTTAATTGTATGTTGAAAAACAAAACAAAACAAACAAAAAAAAAAATCCACACCAAACAGCAGTCACCACACTAAAGCAAAGCAATGACTGGCATATGTACTTTGTTGTTACAAGAATCTTTAAACACAAATGCTTGCACACACACAAGAGTAAAACATTTCAGCACATTTGGCAACCAAACCCCTATTTCATAAGGCTTTCTAAACAGCACCTGTATCAGCCAGCTTTTGCATCGCTCTGACCAAAATACCCAACAAAACAACTTAGAAAACAGAAGGTTTATTTGAGGTTCACTGTTTCAGAGGCCTTAGTCCAGAGAAGGCCAACTCCGTTGCTCTGGGCCCAAGATGCAGCACATCATAGGGAAGAGCTCAGCCAAGGAAAGCAGCTCAGCTTATGAAAGGAAGGAGAAAGAGAGAGAGGAAGAGAGGGAGAGAGAGAGAGAAAGGAGCTGCAGGAAACATGCATCCTTCCAAGCATATTCCCAGTGGCCCACTTCCAGCCATACCCACTTGCCAACAGTTACCACCTAGTCAGTACAACTAGGATGCACTCATTATGTTATGATTCTCATAATCTAATCATTTTGCCTCCAAATATTCCTGCATTAATAGGAGCTTTGGGGAGACACCTTATATCCAAACTGTAACAGCACCTTTAGTAGATGCATATTGCAAAAATGAAGAAATAAAGGAGTGAATACATGAATTGATAGATGGATTAATACAATTAATATAATAGGAGATGTGACAGCTTTGCATAATATATTACTTTTATTTTCCTAACTAATCTCTTAAGCTTGCTTGTCCAAATTATTCAAAATCTGGTATCATCTCCCAAAGATGTTTTCAACTGTTAGTCCTGGGGACTCCTGAGCCCCACCTTCTTTTAAGAGACATGGTAGTCTACTTAGTCCATTATCATTATTCATCCCTTCACTGGTAAATATGGCTGCTATTGGAAATTGGTCCCTTTTAATCACATGGGTTGTTTCACACTGCTGAAATAATCCCTTACAAACTTAAAACTTTCAAGAGGCATGTCCAGTTTATAACCCTGTAAAAATATTACCCCAAAGAAATTGTCTCACATCCAAGTTCCCAAAGTGAAATTCTTCTAGTTTATCCTCCCATGCAGGGAGTTCTTCATACAAAACACAAAGCATCAGGAATGGACTAGGAACTGGGTCCTGAGAGTTCTCTGATCTTGTTCCCATTATGAGCTAAAACTATTCCGGCCCTTAAAGCATTCTTAAATTTTGAACCTAGACTTTCCCTTTCCATATGAAGCATGACCATTTGGGATGCTTGTTCCTTCCTGCCAAATGAATAATCTTGAATCATGGAGGTCCACCATAGAGTTTATGATAATATCGAACATCAAAAGAGAAGACAGAGGTCTCTTTTCCTCCTAGGAAGCTCCTTGACCATTGTGCCAACTTAATCTCCTCTGTATACCAAAGGGTGTGGAGAGAGACTCCCCCGTCAGGCTATCAAATGCCCTGTTCCTTCTTCCTCAAGAGAAACCATCCTCACCTTTATATAACTAACAAGTACTATTCAACTGACTTACCCAAATGCAGAACTCCTGGTGCAAATAAAATGATGAATTTACCCAACAGAATAAAACAAATGCAGAAGCTATTTCTCTCGCAAAAAAAAAAAAAAAAAAAAAAAAAATGAGTTCTGGATCATCCAATGTTGCATTGCAGTGATAATATATCACATTTGACATATATTGAAGCCTTCATGGCGTTCCGGCTCTTTGTTAAGCACTTCACATATATTGGCACATTTAATACCCACAATTTCTGTGACTGACATAATCCTTACCTCCTTTTACAGATTGGGAAACTGAGGCCAGGAGAAGTTCAGTAACTTGGGCAACAAAACCAGATTCAAATGGAAAGCACCTAACTATGGCACTTATACATCTATCTTTCATGTGTGCAACACAGTGGGCAGACAGCAGGAGATATGGAAAGGGAGAAGGCAGAGACATGGTCATGGTACAGGTTTGGAGCATTCTTTTTGCTATTAGGGTCCTTTCCTAGTCTATAAGAATAGAACTTATTTTTTCATATCCCTCTTCAGCACTTTGTAGAATTGAAAGTGGAGGAATCTCATTCTCACCAAGTCATATTTTATTACAAACATATTATGTGCTTCCACTTTCTGTAGCATTCTGAGAGGATTAATACTTAAAATCCATACATGTTGGAAAAATATCATTTCTTGGGTCAGCCTACACTCTTGCTTTTCTACCCTTTGGAAAACCAACTTGCTCAAATGCAGATCCTAGGAAAAAAATTACTGATAGAGAACTGCTTTTAGTTTTTGTTATTTGTTTCTAGTGGCAGAGTATTTTACATCGTGCCAAAGACAAGAAAAGACCAAGTCGGTTTTAAAAGAGATTCTTTAGAATGGTCAAACATCCTCCTCCCATTATGTATAGTGAATATTTTTGTAAAATGTCAGGATTTACATAGGCAAATTATTCTTTCCTCAAAACATTTCTCCTTTCTTATTCCAGATCTTAGTGTTACTATATATGATTTTACTTTGAAATACTTCAGCACAGGCACAGTGATGTAAATGTGTGTCTATTTGTTTAAGGCATATTCAAGCTAACATTACATCAGAAAGGCTACATGCCCAAGGATTTTCTACAGTGTTTAAGTCATCGATCACTTATCTAATGTGGCTACGTAGTAAAATTAATTCCAGAAACAAATGCTCCTTACCAAAGTAATCCTTCCTGCTTCTATTACTACATGTATCTAAGTTTGATGCGTCTCATGATAAGGTGTTTTAGGCTATCTCACCTAGTATGCTGTGAGTGTTGGGGAGGCATAGATCACATTTTTTATTGTTTATGTTCCTTAGAGCACAAAGAAAGTATATAAATTTAGTTGATACCTCTGAGTTGTTCACAACATTCATACTCAGTTTAACAGTGGTTTCTTGGATGTCTCCTCTAAGAGCCATCACATTCAAATTTAAGTGGATAGAAGGACCATGGTGGTTTTTGAGCAGGAACAAGAGGGAATTCTCACACACTTAAGGTCTTGACTCAGTATCTAGGACATGAACTTTCAAACACACAGATCAGGTAATTATGAAGGAGATGATTCTGGAACCATATCCTATCTACGTGTTGGTAACAGAGCCTGAACAAGGGAATACTGGTGTAAGCCAAGGATGGAGGACTCACACTGACCCTGGAACAGGAAGTCTGGATAACTGGTAGCAGAGCAGAATGGCTATCTTTTCTCTGGGGTTCTGTGTCCTAAATCAAGCCAACCCACTGAAATTAGTGACTCGGTATTTCACTGATATGCAAACTGACTTATAGCATTTGTTCTGTTGAACTATTCTGAAAGAGCACCTGCAGAAATCCATCAGTGTTGATTGTTTCCTTATTTTGAGCACAAAATGCTGGCAGTTGTCTAACAGAATGTAATAAGTGGTTTGGGAAGTGGGAAATGATGAGGAGCAGTAGAAAACTTAATAGAATCTTGTTTCTTGAAACAATTCGCAACCAGTCTGTGATAGTCCTGCTATTACTAATTCAAGTGTTTAAATGTAATCATACTGCAATAAACAAAGGAGCAGTTGATCAACTGAATGGATGAGCAAAACACTTCTGGTTTCAACCACAACATGTTTAGACCTTGGAAGTAATCACTCCCCACCTTAAAATAAGAAAAAAGCTGAACAGACTGAAAATCCACAACTTTTCTTGGACTCCTTAAAAAACTGAGGTCGATCTTACTGGAGTGAGATGGTATCTTAGAGTAGTTTTAATTTGCATTTCTCTGATTGCTAGCAATGGTGAGCATTTTTTCGTGTATTTGTTGATTGATTGTATATCCTCTTCTGAGAAGTGTCTGTTTAGGTCCTTGGCCCATTTGTTGATTGGGTTATTTGTTTTTTTGTTGTTTTACTTTTTGAGTTCTTTGTATATCCTAGAGATTAGAGCTCTATCTGATTTGTGAGGGGTAAAAATTTGTTCCCAGGATGTAGGCTCCCTATTCACTTCACATATTATTTCTCTTGCTGAGAAAAAACTTTTTAGTTTGAATTCATTCCAATTGTTGATTCTTAGTTTTAATTCTTGTGCTATAGGTGTGTTATTAAGGAAGCTGGGGCCTAGCCCCACGTGATGGAGATTAGGGCCTACTTTTTCTTCTATTAGATCCAGAGCCTCTGGTTTAATCCCTAGATCCTTGATCCATTTTGAGTTAACTTTTGTGCATGGTGAGAGATAGGGATTCGATTTCATTTTGTTGCATATGGATTTCCAGTTTTCCCAGCACCATTTGTTGAAGATGCTATCCTTTCTCCATTGCATGCTTTTAGCACCTTTGTCTAATATAAGGTAGTTGTTATTTTGTGGGTTGGTCTCTTTGTCCTCTATTCTGTACCATTGATCTACCTGCGTGTTTTGGTGCCAGTACCATGCTGTTTTTGTTACTATTGCTCTGTAGTATAGTTTAAGATCTGGTATAGTGATACCACCTGTTTCACTCTTCCTGCTTAGAATTGCTTTAGCTATTCTGGGTCTCTTATTTTTCCAGATGAATTTCATAATTGCTTTTTCTATTTTTGTGAGGAGTGCCAGTGGAATTTTGATGGGAATTGCATTGAATCTATAGAGTGCTTTTGGTAATATGGCCATTTTAATAATATTAATTCTGCCTATCCATGAGCAAGGCATATCTTTCCATCTTCTCAGGTCTTCTTCTATTTCTCTCTTTAGGGTTCTATAGTTTTCATTGTATAGATCTTTCACCTCTTTTGTTAAGTTGATTCCCAAGTATTTTATTTTATTTTTGAGGGTATTGTGAATGGAGTAGTTTTCCTCATTTCCATTTCAGGAAAATTTTCACTGATATATAGGAATGACTTTGATTCAACACAGCCACATCAATGTTTATAGCAGCACAATTCACAATAGCTAGACTGTGGAGCCAACCTAGATGCCCTTCAATGGATGAATGGATTAAAAAAATGTGGCATTTATACACAATGGAATATTACTCAGCACTAAAAAATAACAAGATCATGGCATTTGCAGGGAAATGGATGGCATTAGAGCAGATTATGCTAAGTGAAGTTAGCCAATCCCAAATAAACAAATGCCGAATATCTTCTCTGATATAAGGGAGGTGACTCAAAATGGGGTAGGGAGGAAGAGCATAAGAAGAAAATTACCTTTAGATAGGGAAGAGAGGTGGGAGGGAAAGGGAGGGAGAATGGGAATTGCATGGAAGAGGGACGAGACCCCCTTCATTATACAGAATACAGATATGAAGATGTGAGGGGGAAAAAAAAGAAGAAGCAGGTCACATTAGATTGGGTAGAGAGAAGTGATGGGACGGGAGAGGAGGGGAAGGGAGGGGAGGAGAAAGGGGATAGGAAGAACAGCAGAATAAAATAGACATTATTATTGCTGTGGGTATATATGTGACTGTATGACTAATGTAATTCTGCAACCTGTACACTCAGAAAAATGAGAAGTTATATCCCATCTGATTCAAATGTATGAATTGTCAAGATTGTTTTACTGACATGTGTAACTAATTAAAACAAATAAAAAAATAAAATAAAATAAATTGAGGTCAAGGCAAACTAACATTCTGAAAATTGGAAGGATAGATGGTTACAGAAAAATAGAATTAGAACTAAGAGCAGTTTATCTGGAGAAGGAGCTGCAAGAACCATAAACTGATAATTTTTATAATAACCATAAACTCAATGATAATTTTGATGAACTGCTGGAAGCTAGTGTGTGAGCTTGAGAGTGAGAAACTCTGAGGACCCAGTCTTAGAGGACTTCCACACTTTCCTGGGCTCTACTCCCATAATTCCCAAGTTCTGATAGTAAATAGCAAAAACAAACAATCAAGACCCTTCCTATTTGTGGAGGGATAAGAGGAAAAAAATATTTTGGTGAAACATTCTTTACAACAAGAGCCTGATCTCCAAGAGAATAACTTCATCAGATCCATATTCCACCCATGAGAAAAAGAATGATCCAAATCCATCCCCCTCTTGCCTTCCTGTCGGACCCAAGAGGGGAACAATGAGTTAGGAAATGCTGAAAGTTATAGGGAAACAGGCCCATTGAGAAACTGAGATTCCATTATACAATTAGAGAACACTTCTCCTCCCTCACACCTTGCCATATCAGCAGAGCTCCAGTATATAAGAGTGGGTGATAGTGAAATAACTGCAAGAAAGACTCTATTTAAAGATTAGTTCTCTGGAAAAGTCAAAGACAAAATTGGAGACCGAAACAAGGACATTAAATGAAACTCAGGTCTCTGGTTCCAATAACTACAATAAACAGTAAGTACAGCCTAATTCTCAGTCAGGTTAGCATGAAACTGCACACTAAAGGTCTGTTTACCTAAGTTTTTGTTATCCAATACATGTTCAGATTTCAACAAAATATTGCAAGGCATGCTGAAAGGCAAGGGAAAAAAAAAAGCAATCCCACGGACTAAAGAGGCAAAGCAAGTGTAATAACCAGACTCACATATTGATTTTGGAATTATAAGTAGATCTAGACAATATAATTAACACATTATGGTCTCCAATGGAAAAAGTAGGCCACATGGAAGAAAAGATGTCATTTGTGGGCAAAGAGACAGAAATTCTAATAAACAATAAAGAACATTTTCTAGAAACTAGAAACAGAAATGAAGGATGTAACAGAAATGAAGAATTCCTTCGATGGGCTCTGTGGTAGACTGGACATGGATAATCAGTGGCCTTGAAAATGTGGCAATAAAACTTCTAAACTGATATACAGAGAGAAATAAAGAAAAAATAAAGTTTTTTAAAAAAGGATAGAACAATCCAAGAACAGTTAGGTAATTTCAAAATGGTAACATTCATGCATTGGGACTATGAGAAGGAGAAGAAGGACAGGACAGAAAATAAATATTAAAAGTAATAGTATCTTCAGATTTTCAGATTACTGACATATACCTAACCACAAATATGGTAAGCTCAGACATCACCAAGAAGGATCAATATTAATTATTCTGCACTTGAGCATATCATATTCAAACTGATAAAAAATAGAGCAAAACAGAATTTTAGAAGAAGCCAGATATAAACAACAACACTTATCTATAGAGGGAAAAGGATAAAAATTACAGTGGACTTCTCGACCTAAACAAGGCAAGCAAAAAATAAATAAATAAATAAATAAATAAATAAATAAATAAATAAATAAATAAAATAATAGAGTAAAATCTTTAAGGTATTGGGAAAAAACACAAACACAGACTATTTTATCCATCAAAATGAACTATCAACAACAACCAGCCCTTCTCATAAGGACACTAATTTTATTAGATCCGGGCCTTACCCATGATCATATTTAACCTTATTATCTCCTTAGAGGCCCAACTCCAAATTCAGTCACAGTAGGGATTATAAATTCAAAGTGTGAATTTGAGGAGGACATTAACATTCAGACAATAACAGTCATTTTAAATGAAAATGGTCTAAATTTGCCAATTCAAAGATAGGGATTATCTGACTGGATTAAAAAAAAAGAGACCCAACTATATGTTGTTAATAAGAAACTCACTTTAAATACAAAGACACATGTATATTAAAAGTAAAGGAATGGAAATATAATACCATTCTAATATTAATCAAGTGAAATCTGAATTACCTGTATTAATTTCAGATGAGCCAAGCTTCAGAATTAGGAAAATAATGAAGGATAAAAAGAGGCATTATATAATGAAAAATGGATCAATTCTCAAAGAAGATATAACAGTCCTTAGTATGTATGCTCCTAACAACAGATCATCAAAATCTATACACCAAAAACTGACAGAATTTCAAAGAGAAATTGATAACTCCTCTCTGAGGGTTCGAGAATTTCATTCTGCCTTTTCAGCAATTGAAAAAGATTCAGCAAGCAAAAAATCAACAAGGTTATGATAGAACTACACAAAATCATTGATCAAATTGAACTAGCTGACAGAGAATACTTCATCCAACAACAGCAGAATACACATTCTTCACAAGGAACATTCACTGAGATAGACCATGTATGGGCAATCAATAGAATACAAATCAACAAATTTAAAAGAATAGAAATCAAACAAAATATGATCTCAGATCCCAATGGAATTAAACTAAATATCAATAGCAGAAAGACTGGAAAAACCCAAATAAACCAACACATTTTTAAAAAATAAAAGGTCAAAAAAAGAATTCTAGGACACTTAAAAATATTTTGAACTATGTAAAAATTAAAATAGAATTCATTTGAGTTTGTAGAGTAAGCAAAATTAATGCATAAGAGAAATTTATAGCATTAGATGCCTGTGTGCAGAAACATCTAAAATCAACAATGTAAGAAAATTATAGAAAGAGGGTCAATTTAAATCTACAGCAAGCAGAAAAATGAAGTAATAAAGATCAGAATGTAAATTGATGAAATGGAAATCAGGAAATTAATAGGGAAAAAACTCAATAAAACCAAATGCTAGTTTAAAGAAAAAAAATCAATAAACTGATAAACCATTAGTTGGATAACTTAGTCAATTTCTTGCTGCTATAATAAAATGCCTGAGGCTAGGTAACTTATAATGAACATAATTTTAAAATTTGTTTACTGGTACATAATAATTATACAGAATAGGGCACTTCATTGTGACATTTTTGTACATGCACATAACATAATTTGATCAATTTCACTCCTCAGTGTCTCCCTTCACCCCCCTCTCATCCCCCCTGAGCTCTGTCTTCTACCTAAACAAAGATTTATTTCTCACAGTTCTAGAGGCTTAAAAATCCAAGATTGAGAGGTCAGCATATGATGAAGGCCTTCTTGCTTTGTCACCCTACAGTAAAATGTGGACTGGAGAGAGACAGAAAGTTACACACACATACACACCACACACACACACACACACACACACACACACACAGAGAGGGAGAGAGAGAGAGAGAGAGAGAGAGAGCTCCAGAGAGAAAGAGAGAATATAATCCTTTTATGGGTAACCCACTTCCATAATAATAGCATTATCCATTTATGAAGGCAGAATTCTCATGGCCTTTTCATACTCCTACTTCTTAATACTGTAACAATGGCTATTCCATTTCAACATGAGCGTTGGATGCAACAAATATTCAAACCGTGGCACCAGGCTAATAAAGAAATAAAGGGAGAAGACACAAATTTCTAGTATTAGAAATGAAAGGGAAATCATCACTGCTGACCCCATAGGCATCAAAAAAAGGTATTCAAGAATATCATGAACAATCCTCTGTCAACAAATTTGATAACTCAGGGGACCAATCCTGGAAAGAAACAAGCTACTCAACTTACACAAGCAAAGAAAGATATTGGTCCCATTTGACTGGGCCCATATCTGTTATCAATAATTAATTAGCTTTCGAAGCATAAAGTAGCAGGCCCAGCAAGTTTTAATTATGACTTATACCAAACATTGAAAGAAAGCATGATACCAGTGTTCTATTATCTGATTCAGAAAATAGAAACAGATACAATGCTTAATAATTCATTCCATGAAGCCAACATACCTTACACTAAAACCAGATAAAGACATGACAAGAAAGGAACACTGCAGACCAACCCTTCTCAAGAATCTAGAGGCAAAGAAATATGAGTAGGTCAATGTCGACGGCATAGAGCAGTTCTACACCATGGACAGGTGGGATTTAGTTCAGGTATGCAATGCTAGTGTAACATTAGAAAATCAATTAATGTAATCCACCACAGCAATAGGAAAAACATTGGACAAAATCTACTTATAATTTTAAAACTCTTGGCAAACGAGCACAAAAGGAGGACCTCCCCAACCTGATAACAAGCATCTACAAAGCCCTGCAATTAGATCATGCATGATGTTGAGAAACTAAACGCTGTCCCCTAAAATCATGTCATGCCATAAGCCCCAACTAGTGCAATAAGACAATAAAAGACAAATAAAAGTATGAGGAAATGAAGAAATCAAACTGATAAAGGGCTGATACACAATAGTCAATTGCTTTCCTATACAACAGTAATGAACAACTGTAATTGAAATTATGTAAACAGTCATTTATTTACATCAAAGAAATGACCCACATGGGTATAGACCCGATGAACACAGGAGCTACGTGAGGATTTCCAAAATATGGTGAAAAGATAAAAAAGATGTTATAAACAAATGGGGAGATAGCCCACATTCATGTGTTGGAAGACTCAATATTTTAAGACTTCCATGCTTCCCAGGTTGATCTACAGGTTTAACTCAATTGCAATCAAAATCACAGCAAGCTATATTGTGGATACTGGCAAACTGATTCTGATTCTAAAGTTAATGTGGAAAAGCAAAAGATCCGAATACCCAACACAAAATTGGGTGTAAAGTGGGGGAGGGGCTCACATTACAGTATAGAATTACATTACAATACACATTACAGTATATATTCAAGACAGCATATTATTGAAAGAAAAACAGACACATAGAGCAGTATAACAAATTAGAGAGCTCAGAAGTATACTGACAAAAATGGCCAAATTATTGACAAAGGGGCAATGGAGAAAGGACAGTCTTTTCAACAAGTGATGCTGGGAAATTTTAATATCCACATGCAAAAAAGAAAAACAAAAAGAAACAAGGAATGATACACAGACCACATAGTCCCCACAGAAATAAAAGGATCCTGTTTAAGAATGTAAAACAACAAAACTTGTTGAAGAAAACATGAGAGAAAATGTAGATTTTGAATGTTTTTCAACACAATTCCAAAACTATAATTCATGAAAGAAAAAATCAAGTGGGACTTTATTAAAATTAAAAACATCTGTTCAATTTGGATACCACTGAGAAACTAAAAAAGATAAGTCACATACTGGAAGAAAATGTTCGTAAAACACAAGTCTGATAGAGGACTGCTATCAAAATATACAAAGAATATTCTTATTGAGCAATAAGAAAGCAAACAACCTAATTAAAAGATAAACAAAACAAAAAAATAAGCATGAGAGAAGATGCTCCATGTCACTTATCATGAGGAAATTCAAATTAAAACAACAATGAGATAATGACACACATCCATTAAAATAAAAAAAAAATCTGTAAATACCAAGGGCTGGTGAAGAAAAGAAGCAACAAGAGCTCTCTTTCATTGCTGAAGATAATGTATAATTATATAGACACTGTGAAGACAACCTAGCAGTTTCTTACAACACTAAGTACAGTCTTCCTCATATTCCAGAAATCGCATACCTACTTACTCAATTTACTTAGGTTCAAACAAAACTGGACATGAATGTTGATAGTACTTTTATTCATAATCATCAACAACTGGAAGAAGCCAAGATGCCCTTCAATAGATCAAAGAATAATTATGGTACACCTATGCAATGGAATATATTATTCATCAATAAAAATAAATGAGATCACACCACAAAAATATATGAAAGAAACATGATGTATGTTGATAAGTGAAAGAAGCCAGTTGGAAAAGTACAAAGTCTACTATTTGAATTGTTTTGAATATTTGATATTGTAGAAAAAGGTAAAGCTAAAGAGACAGTTAAAAAACAGAAATCAATGGTTTCCAGAAATTACCAGGAGGGATGAATAAATAAGTGACAGGGGAGTTTTGGGGTCACAAAACAATCATGTATCTTATAATGGGACGATGGCATCACTTGTTAAAACCCACAGAACTTCATAGCACAAAATATGAACCTTAATGTATACAAATTTTTAAAGAAATATCTTAGAAGTTGGAGCATCTCAGTTAAAGAGTCAGACTATGACAAGAGAATCTATATTAAAAATGTATAAAACCACCTTACTCAAGGGATGGTAGGAAAAGACACTGACCTCAGTATATTTGGTAATGAGTGGAGACTGAAAGACCAAAGCAAAAGGGACTGCATATAAGCACTACATCCACAGCATCAGGTTCATAACTGATAGACTGTGTGTGTGTTCTGGAGTCAAACAATTACATAAACAGAGCACAGGGCGAGTGAGGTTTCTCACTGTTGGAGTGGGAATTTACAGGTGAACAAAGGGATTAATCTAGAATGACCTATGTAGTAAAGGATTAAAGTTGGAGAGAACAGTATGAAGACAGTTCATCCTCACATAGTCACAGAGAGTTGCAGAAGGAAATATTCATGAACACACGTAAATACATGAGTTAGTTTACACACATGCACTTCTTGGTAATCAACTCAGAGGACTAAATGAAATGTTATTCCAGCAGCAATCAGCACACACAGGACTCAGCTCCTGGTCTTAAATATTATTCTCTACTCAAGGCTTCTTGAAGAAATGGCCAGTTCCAGAACTAGGCCAAGAAACACACGCTAAGAACCTGGAGCATGTTGTAGTGCCAGAAAATATAGGAATGAAAAAGCAAAACATTGATGGGGTTTGTCAAAGGGACATAGGAACCTATTAAAAGGGTTTCTAGGGCTGGGGATGTGGCTCAAGCGGTGGCGCGCTCGCCTGGAATGCGTGCGGCCCGGGTTCGATCCTCAGCACCACATACAAACAAAGATGTTGTGCCCGCCGAAAACTAAAAAATAAATATTAAAATTCTCTCTCTCTCTCTCTACCTCCCTCTTTCTCTCTCTTTAAAAAAAAAAAAAAAAAAAAAAAAAAAAAGGGTTTCTAATGGCCAAAGCTGTGAACAGTTTGAGCCACAAAATGATGGAGTCATAGTGAATTATAAAATGTACCCGTGAACTCTTGCTCACATAAATAAATGACTGAAGAACTTAGTAAATGGAGGGGAGGGTCAAATCCCCTATGCAAAAGAATTACATTTATGCAGATATTCGAATCTACAAGAGGAAAGAGCATAATTCTCCAATTCTTCGTGGAATATAGAATGACTTTTTTTTCCCAAAGAATACAGTATGGAAAGGAGGAAAAAGAGTTGCATCAAGGTGATCAAGGTCAACACACATCCAACAAAAGTCATGTTGAGAGTGTGTGATGAAAATGCTGCTTTACCTTGGTGATCTTCACCTCAGAACCTATAATCTCCATCTAATCACTGAAAATTACAACACAAAGCAATGCAAACGACAACAGAGAAGCATTCTATCTAATCAGTACTCCAAAACTGTCAAGGTCATTCACAACAAGGAAGAGTCTGAGAAAACATCACAACCAAGAGCAGCCTAAGGAGACAGGGTAACTAACGCTAGGTGGTATCCTGGGTGGATTCTGGAACAGAAAAGGGACACTTGGTTAAAAAAAAAAAAAAAAAAAGAACTAAGGAAATTTGAATAAACTCCAGACTTCAGTTAATAGTAATGTAGTAACATTCGTTCATCAATTTTAACAACTATACCATAGAGCACGTGGGAACTCTGTCCTTTCTGCCCCATTTTTCTGTAAATGTAAAACTGTTTGAACAAAATTATCTATTAAGAAAAAAGGAAAAAAATAAGTATGCTCAGCTCACTCTGTGCACAGTGTAGAATGGGGACCTCTCTGATGACAATTGTCATGCTGAATGTAAAGCCTTTTGGAATGATCAGTGACTCCAACCACTTCCATTTCTTGAGGCTAGTGGAAAAATTATTTTTTCAAGTAATGGAGCAAAACAGGGCTACAGAAAACTTCTATGATCTAAATATTTTCCTGTATTTCTTCAACAAATATTTTAAATAGGAAAATAAGCATACATAATGCATAGTGCAATATAATTGCCTGATTTATTAAAGATAATACTGGGTTATAAAATGTTTTTGTTTTATAAGCAGTGAGTCATAAATATAAAGTTATCTGATGAATATGACATCCCAGTCTTCTCAGTATTGCTGATTGAATTGAAAAATAATAGTAGTTATTATTATAGCAACTAACATGTACTAAACACATACTATGTTCTACTGGGGGCTGTTAACATCTTCCTAATAGCTAAGAGAGAGATATTACCATAATTCTAGTTTCACAGGTGAAGAAATTAAAGTATGATGTGCCCAAGGTATCACAATCAGTAAGGGCAGACCTGAGACCCAGACTTGGGTGGTCTGTGTATCAGCATTAATTCTACAGTGTCTGCCTCCATCTAGGCAAATAAAATCATCTGCAGAGAACATGGAAATGTTTAAAATGGAGTCTCTTTGCATTGTGAGTGTAAAATGGCTTCCTTTCCCTGGAACCACCTTAATGAGAAAGCATACCACACTGCCCACGGCCTATGTCTGCTTCCAGGAAAAACACCTTGTGCATTTGTTCTCAGTGGCCTCACAAATAATTCACGACTCTTACCCAGTGCTGATGCTGGTGTGAGCAGTCCTGGCAGCCCCAGGAGAACCTTGAATTCAGTTTAGGACCCCAGTGGCCCAGGGAAGAGTCACTGCTTTCTGGGGCAGTCAGTAAGAACCTTCCTCAGTAGCCCATGGGGAGAATTATGCAAATATTGTTCTTCCTGGTCCTGACAAATATCTAGTTCCTTCCAATCTGGGGTGAGAACTAAGCATCACTATTCCCTGAGGTTCTTCCTCTGGGTACTGTCACAGATTGCCTTCTCCTTTAACCTATCACTGAGAAACGCTGCTTCACAGATATAATAAATACATACAGTTTTATGTGTCAGTTAGAAATAAAAATAAATTTGAAAAACACCCCACGTAATTCTCAACCCTGGATTTTTTTTTATTTATTTGTTAATTGCAAATGAACAAATGCCTTTATTTTGTTTATTTATTTTTATGTGGTGCTGAGGATTGAATCCAGCATCTCACACATGCAACACAAACACTCAACCACTGACCCATAACCTCAGCCCCTCAACCTTGAATTTTTTACATGACATTTCTTCATGGTGTTTACCTTCTACCAAATTATCAGTAAAGATCTTATCCATAATACAAACACTTCCAAAAAGTACACTATTTTGCAAATTACCGCATTGTTCATTGAGAAGCTTCATTCAATTCTAAGATAGAGTTGGGCCTCATAAGAAGAAACAGAATATTTTCATACTTTTATTTGAAGAGAATAACCCAATTTTCTATTCTAAGCATAAACATGGGGAAAAAATCAATTCCTGTATTTCTCTCATCTGATAAAACAACTTACTATCAGGACTTTATTTCCCTTCGACAGATGAAGGGTAGAGGCACTGTGTTGCTTTTCTGTGATCGCAGATAGTGAGTCACTTTACCTACTTGAGCCTTGATTTCCTCTTTTACATAAGTAGAATAATAATTATAACATCTACCTCACATGTTTACTGTGGTAAATAAATGAGTAAATACATGGAATTAGTTTGGCCAGTATGACTATTATCCTAGGAAAAGAAACTTGGCAAGTTACCCAAAGCAGTTATACAAACAAATTTATGACTGTATCCTTCTTTTTGATCTATGCCCTTGTTTTGATGATAGCTAATTGTATTTTTCCAAAACCTCAGTCTTGAAACATAGATTTAAAGATGAAAATATGTGCAAAGCATACACACTAGGACTCTGATAGACATTTTTAGTGTGTTTAGAACTTTCTGATGGACCTTCCTATTATATTAGTAATTTAATTTAAAATATTTACTTATAGAGATTGTTGGGCATGTTTAATTTTTAAACAGTTGGGGGTTTTTTGTTAGTTAGTTAGTTTGTTTGTTTTGTACAACTTAATTCTAACCTATGCCCTACGGGAAGAAAGGGGATTTGAGTATGTGTTGAAGTACCCTATAAGAAGTCAATACTTCCAGGATGGCTCTAAATATCTAAGACCCTAGAGTTTTATGATTACCTTTTAACCCTATGAGAACTTTAAACAATTATTAAAGAAATGAATGTGAATATGTGACTGGCTAGAAATCTTCTAGTTTCTATTGCCCTTGCACAATCATGGAATAGGAACCCAGCAAGCCCCTCAGACTCAGATGCAGAGCCTGAGGCTGAAGCCCCAAGGATTTGGCATCCCCTCGCACAGAAGGCACAATAATCTAACCTGACCTGAAGGTTGGCTGCCCCTCTACTCAGAAAGTCCTGAAGTCCCTTCCTGTGAGACTTTTCTACCAAGTACCAGGTGCAGAGTGTGATCCCATTTTCATGCTTTCTTGCCAGTTCTGTTTGGGCATTTGGTAGAATATGGCTGAAGACTTGCTTTCAGGGTAATATCCCATCCCATCGGGAACAAGGCTCCTTGGCACAGGAAGCACAGACTGTGCCCACTTCTGCTCCATTGGAGGCTGTGACATTTTCTAAATAATCTGGCATCTTCTGATCTGTCAAATTAGCAGACTGGATTTTTATCTGATTTTGTTTGCAGATTTAATCCAACTGTATAGAACAGTGCCTTGCCCCCAAAGGCATTGTGAATATCTGTTGAATAAGTGAAAGTGCTTTTCTTTCCCCTTTCTTCATGTATATTGGTTCCTTCTCATCCTCTGCTCTCATTTTATGATCCATGTTGTCAAGGAAAATGCTGGAGCTTGGGTCTTCCTGAAAGGCCCATGTGTTAAAGGCCTGGTCCCCAGCTTATGGCACTTTTGGGAGATGGTGGAACCTTTAGGAGCTGTGGCCTAGTGGAAGGAGCTTAGGTGTCTGGGAGTATGCCCTTGAAGGGGATATGGGGACCCATACCCTCTTCAGTCTCTCTCCTTGGCTGCCATGAATTAACAGGCCTCCTATGTATGACATACACTCCTGCCATGGTGCACTGTGCCAAGAAATCATTATCTGAAATCTCTGAAACCACAAGCTGAAATAAAAATAACTTCCTTCCTGCAGGTTGATTTATCTCAGGTATTTTGTCACAGTGACAGAAAGCTGACCAACGCAGAGACCTTCTCTGACAATCCCACTCAACTCTCATTCCAAGACCATAGTCTTCTTGTACTTTTTCTACTTAAGCACAATTCATCAACGTTTACATTTGTGAGTACTTGATTAATGTGTGTTTCTCCAGCATGTGATAATGTCAATGAGGATGAGAATTGTTTTGCTCACCATTTTATCCTGGGGCTAAACACATTGGCTAGTATGTGATAGGGTTTAAATACCAATGAATAAGGAATGACTGAATAAAGGAATGAGTACCGACATTTCTTAGCATGCAATAGATGAGTGAGAATTCTGTGAGCTCCTCATGTGAACATCTTACAGTCATTTGCCATTTTAATTTTCTTCACACTTCTGCCTACTGTGATGGTTCATTTCATTTAGTTCATTTTATTAAGACATGGGGCACCCAGACATTTGGTCAAATATTATTCTAGTTATTTCTGTGAGGGTGTCTTTGGATGAGATAATATTTAGAGCAGTAGACTGGGTCAGGTAGATCGCCTTCTTTAATGTGGGTGGGTCCCATCCAATCAGTGCAAGGTCCAAATAGAATTAAAAGGCTGACCCCCATAAGTAAAAGACTCCTGCCTGACTGTCATTGAGCTGGGATATAGGATTCTTTTCCTGCCTTTGAACTCACACTGAACACTGGCTCTTCCTGCATCTCAAGCCTGCTGCACTTTCAGACTAGATCTGCACCCTCAGCTCTCCTGCTTCTTCAGCTTGCTTAGTGCACATCTTGGGGTTTTTCTGTTTTCATTGACTCATCACATGAGCCAATTCCTTGAACAAACTCTAAATACATGCATACACACACACACACACACACACACACACACACACCTCCTATTGTTTCTGATTCTCTAAGAAACTGCAATCAATACCTAATTATTTAACATGTTCCTTACCACAACCTTGGAGTACAGGTAGGTCAGTTGGTCTCTTATAAAGTCATGCCTCTTTGATACAGTCAAACCCAAATTGGAACCCAAGTGTTCTGACTCAGTGTATTTCTTGCTTACCACACTTGAACGTTTGGTAGAATTTAATCTAACACTTGCTTTCAGTATAACATCCCACATGGTAGTGAGATTCATGGGCCACTCTTATAAAGGCTGTATACTCTTCAGCTTAAAGATTTCCTAGTAAGCAGACTCTGAAGTCATTCAAGCCAGCCCCTCCTAGTGCCACCTCTGTCTTGCCTCCATTTGTCTCTTTTCCCTCAAACTGCAGGGAAGCTCTTCTTTCCAAAGACTGAGAGTTTTATTTTTATTTTATTTTTTGTTTGTTGAAGTGCCGCAGTCAGGCTGGCTGCAGCAAGATAACCGGGGGGTGACGAACAACTTGTGTACGTTGATACAGCAGGAGTAGGAGCCATTTATTGTAGGACAGGAGTGGTGTTTATACATTCCACACAGCTTATCTTAATTAGCATAAAATAGATACATCAGTCAACCAATAAGGAATCTCCACACTTAATGACTCAGTGGAGTTACTTCACAAACCACTCCCTCTGGCATTTTGCCAGGCGCCATCCAGACTTGTTTACAGACTCTAACATTGAAGTATGTCAATGTTTGCCCTCAGACTACAGGAGGACAACTACTACTTCCTAATCATGGCTGGCAGAAATCAGTTAAGAATGTGAATATATATAATTTGGGATTTGATGTTATACAAAATACATTTCTAGAGTCATTGAAGGCACAGTGAGAAAAAGAAATAATGTATGTTGACTGTAGACTTCAAATTAAACATTGAAAATGTAAAATGCAGAACAGATTTTAAAATTAAATATGTCAAAACTGGGTGTGGTGATGCACACCTGTAATCCCAGTGGCTCAGGAGGCTGAGACAAGATCAGAGTTCAAAGGCCTCAGCAACTTAAGAAGTCCTTAAGCAACTCAGCATGACCCTGTCTCTAAATAAAATACAAAACAGGGCTGGGGATGTGGTTCACAGGTTAAGTACCCCTGGGTTCAGTCCCCAGTAACAAACAACAACAACAAATCAAATATTTCAAAATTTTTCTGACCTATGAGATCAGCAAAAAATATCAGCACCTTTTTAAAGCCTTATCAACCTGTTCCAATTAAAAAAAAAAAAATCTCCTTTGCCTCTGTGTTCTTTCTTCTGTGGAGAAAGGTAATTCACTTATTTGAATTACCATACACCATAGCAATTATTTCTTTACATGTCTCTCTTTCCCCTAGACTGAGGGTTTTGCTTTTTACTTTTTTGAAAGTACAGCAATGCCATTCTTAATCTTGTAGATTAAACCCAAGAAAAGTTCCAACCATACTCCAATTGCTCTGTAAAGTTTCATGTCACCTTCAAGTCCCCCTAAACCCTACCAAACACAATAACCTTCCTTTTCAAGGAACTTTCAGAGAAAAAGAGGAGAGGAGATATGTCCATTAGGCAGAACATTTTCTGACACTAAACTGACATCATTTAACCAAAAATAACTAGACATTTGTCATTTTTCTGGTTTCCTTGATGATGTTGGGCTGACAGGGGCATAGCTCTTTAGAACTTGTCTTGGATTAATGAAAGAAGAAAATTGCTTACCAAGGCACAACTACCCAAGCTTATTCTAAAAACTTCAGCTAATGCCGTTCAGGAAGAGAAGATTTCTGATGAATTTCTGCTGCCCAATTCATGCACAGAGAAATAAAGAACAGCAGCCAGTGTAATTAGCAAGCAGTTCTTCCAGAAACAGGATTTACACCTGGACATAAACATGCTCACTGTGGTTGGGATGCACATTTGCTAAGGCAAACGCTTTTTGAAAAATTGTAAAGCTAATGATCTTGCACTGACAGCATAACCTTGAGCTTATTGCCAAATAGAATGCCAAGTGTAAACACTTAATGGAAGAAAACAAGCAACAATAATGGACCTTCTTGTAACCCCCAGACCAGTGACTCTGATTGCTTTTGAGGTGAGTGGAAACACTTTTCTATTTGCTGATAATTCGTATGCAATTTTATGTATTTTATGATCTGACTTGATATGGATGAGCAACACTTCATCAGTCAGAGCCAGATGCAATCATTGCTTCTCTTCCTCCAATTTCTTATTCTCAGTTGTGGAAATAATCAGCCCTGGACTGCAATAGGGATTGGTCATTATTTTGAAATATTGGCAAAGGCCATTGGTAAAATCATTAAAGTTGATTCTAAGATTAGGGACATTTGTGGAATTTATCTTGTATGGAGGTGGGGACATGTAATGGTAGACAAGCACACAATAAACTTCCCTTTATTTGGAATCCCAATAACTACACCTTTATATTAAGAAAGAAATACAAGTGCATAGAATGAAAGCACTGGGGTACGAAACCTGTTCTTACCCAAGTTCAATAATCACTCTGGTCTTCTAGTTGCCATATCTTTAAAAAGGGTAAATACCAACTTTAAACTTACACAGATGTCATAGAGATAAAAGGAAATAATATACATGGAACTGACTTGTACAGTGCCTAGAACAAAATATCAGAAAGTAAATATGAAGTAAGATCTTTCATCTATGCTTTAAATTAGACAATATCCATGTTATATTTTTCTTTCCTTCTTTTTGTGTCCTCAGCATCCAATTCCTTCCTCACATTGGAGGGACTCCCCATCGCACATAAGTGGAAAAGTGTCCATTGTGATTATTAGAGAAACCCCAATGAGGAGATATACCTGATACTTCAGGGAAACCTGGACCAGGTATATTCTCATATTGCACATTTCACTGATTATTGTTTATGCTGTTATTTTCTGTCTTTTCCCACACTAGCATAAGCTTCCCAAAGCCACACATTTGCATCTACTTATTCATTAGTAAACCCCAGAATCTAGAACACTGCCTGACCCACCAAACGGTGATCTACAAAGATATGTTGAATACACTTGATATTTCTTTCCAAAACACTTTATGAGCAAATAATGAAAAATTAAGGGAGAGTTCAAGTTCATTCTAACTGGTAGACAGCAGTGGTTGAGATGCTCAGTGGACATATCCAACCAAGATGCAGTCAGTCGATGGACTGAGCACTGCGAGAGGAAGCAGCATCTCAGAATCTTTCTGCATTTCAGTCTCCAGAGTCTACTTGATTCCCGCTCATTTGCCAAGACTCCTTTTTCACATTCTCTCAGATCTTGTGAGCTAACCAATCCCCTTCCTATGAATCCATTTATTGGTTAAAATAGGTCTCATCTCCATTGCTTGTAACTCTGTGACTGATAATGAATTTGTGCTTATTTGGTAGAAAAAAAATGCTGCTCAAACCAGTTAGTGAGGACATTGTAACATTTGAAATCCCATTTTGATGGGGTCACATATGGCTTGAGCTAACTACCTATAAACTTAAACTTCAACTAAACATCTGGGATGACAATTAGCTGATCTGAATCCATGCTTCTCCAGGTCTGATAACCATAAGTTCAACAATCACAGAAATATTTCTACAGATACCTGTGTGCAGTTCCTTAAACCAGAGAGAAATCTTGGTTTAAATTGTTACATTGCAGGAAGCAAAGATTTTTCAGTTCATAAAAAAGAATGAAATACAGAAAAATGTATTCAACCTATGCCTTTTAAAATATAACATTAAGAAAAAGAAAAGGTAAACAACAATGGGAAAATATTTGCAACTTCTGACAAAGGAATTATGTTCAGAATATATCAAAGGTATGCAAGTATATGTAAATATAATAAAATTCTCCATGTGAGAGTAAGAGAGAGGTCAAGCATGATTCAAGGATTTGTTCCTGGCAAGTAAAATATTATGTCTATAGTTCAGGGGTGAGGTCCGAGGTTGGGTATAAATTTAAGAGTAGTGTGGGTATAAATCATACTCTATGTCCTGAGATGAGATCACCAAGTGAGTACAAAAAAATATGCATTCAGCCTGGGTGAATTCTAAAATTTAGGAAATTTAGGTGGATCCAGTAAATGAGGCTGGGATAAATATCCAGTAAAATGTGGAAATCAGGAGAATGGTGGTGATGCAGAAACCAAATCATGAACAATTTTCAAGGAAGGCGTCACCTTCAGATGGTCGTTGGATTTGGGAACGTAGGAAGCAAGGATGGCTTTGAAAAGTGTTTCTTTGCTGAAATGGTGGGTGTGAAAACTCAATTAGAATGACTTTTAGAGAGAATTAAAGAGGAAGAAGTAGAAACAATGAGTTGATACAACTCTTTTAGTGCAGCTTTGGTATAAGGGAGGATGGGAAAAAAATGAGATGTAGATGAAGGAAAAGTACTCATGGTAAGAACTATCTGTGATAGAAACTAGTACTCAATGCTGCATGTTGTTAGGCATCATAGAACAGACAAAGAAAAGGTATAAATCCTGGGTGACATCCTTGAAAAGGTGAAAGAATAAAGGAGAGAGTGGCCTCAAAACCTCAGCAACAGGTGGGAAGGTAAGAGTGTATGGCAATTAGATCAAGAGAAGTCGATAGATGTATTATGAATTGAGGAATTTCTCGTTGGTTCAATTTTTCAATGAAGGAGAAGGCAAGACCATTAGCTCAGGAAGGAGAAAAGATGCTAGGGATGTGGAAAGTGGGTATAGATTCTTAGAGTAAGACAGAGACTGGAAGAAAGGCTGAACCAGGAAAAGGTTACCTGACTGGCAGCACGGGAGGTCAGAGGCAGAGAAGTCAACATGAACATGGCTGTTGTTTGATTTTCCAAACAAGACACAAACTCTGTTGAACGTAGGTAAAGGGTCAGAGTTAAACAGGGTTTTGCCTGACAAATACAATGCAGAGAGACAAAGGTACACAGGAATAGAATATAGGGGAACCATAGTGAAATTGATGGGATCAGAATCTAACAGACAGGATGAGAGGACACAAACAGCGAGAGACAGAGTCAAGGTGATAGATAATTTGAGCATGAATCTCTGAGGACAAGTCAGACAACTTGATATTCGAATAATAAGAGCAATCATAAATAGGTTTTAATCAGAGAGAATGAGGATTGAAATTCATATCATGGAGGTTCAGAAGGTACTCACCGTGTCATGTCCTAGGGTTTCTATGACAGGAGGTTCTTTTTTTTATGAAATAGTTTTATTCATGTTACAGAAAATGAAGAAAACAATTAAAATGGTTATTACTTAATTATTTAATAGTACAATGATTTTTTGTTCACATTGATTTCAAAGATGGGTGTCACAAATCTTTTTTATTGATTTTTTAAAATAAATGACAGCGGGATGCATTACAATCTTTAACACACATATAGAGCACAATTTTTCATATCTCTGGTTGTATATAAAGTATATTGACACCAATTTGTATATTCATACATGTACTTTGGATAATGATGTCCATCACATCATCATTGCTAACCCCATACCCACTCCCTATCCTTCCCACCCCTCTGCCCTATCTAGAGTTCATCTATTCCTCCCATGCGCCCCCCCCCCACCTCCACTATGAATCAGCCTCCTTATATCAGAGAAAACATTCGGCATTTGCTTTTTGGGAGGATTGGCTAACTTCACGTAGCATTATCTTCTCTAACTCCATCCATTTACCTGCAAATGCCATGATTTTATTCTCTTTTATTGCTGAGTAATATTCCATAGTATATATATGCCACATTTTTTAATCCATTCATCTACTGAAGAGCATATAGGTTGGTTCCACAGTTTAGCTATTGTAGTTTCACAATTCTTTACAACTATTTATAAACAAAAAAAGTTTTGAGATTTTGAGAATTAAATGTGATAAGTATGTTTTGGCTCATTTTTGGGAAATAACGAGTAAGCATTATGGTAAGATGGTAATGCATCAGAAATTATAGATGTTCATAGTATTCACCATGGATTTTTCAGGAGGTACTTTTAAGCACTGATGAATTTCAGATAGAAGATGTGGGAGAACTGAGAGGCCAAGACATTGGAGGAATCATCAGAAGATACTAAACTCACCAGAGTTAGAACTCAGTGGAAGAAACTCTTCTATATTTGGTTGGGAACATCCTGTTTTCAGCATTGAAAGCCTTGTGGCCCGGAAAACTGAGTTTGCTGGGACTGTCCCTCAGGTTAATCATCATATTTAACATAAAGAACTATTGAAGTTAACACAGTGATCCAGGTCCTAAAATCTTGGGAGAGAGAGAGAGAGAGAGAGAGGAGAGAGAGAGAGAGAGAGAGAGAGAGAGAGAGAGAGAGAGAGAGAGAGAGAGACATAGATATTGGAGTACACAGCACTACTGAAAAAGAAAGAGGCTAGATGTCACCTGGAGTTTTCACCAAGGTGCAGAAGAGGATGGTGGAGGTCATCTGGAAAGAGAAGTAAAAGCAAAAACACAGGTAACCTTTCTCTAGTCGGAAAAGGCTTCATGGGAAGTGATGACTTAAGGAGAAAACTAAGTTCAAGTGGAGCATGAAGACCAAGAGGATATTCAAAGAGGATGAACATGGAAGGGGTGTGTAATATGCTGATGCTTGGCTACGAGCAAGAAACAGAAATAACTCAAGTTGGGGCTGGAAATATAAGTAAAGCCCAACCATCGAGAACCAAAAAAAAAAAAAAAAAAAAAAAAGAAGTAGGGAGAGATTTTTTAACATATGAGGAAATAACTAAATAAAATTCAGAGATCACAATGGCAGACAATGTTCCAAGTAAAAGGCAAATGTAAATGTTCAAATAATATAGAGGAGTTTAGAAAATAAAGAGATATCATTGAGAAATGACCAAGTACAAAAGATTATTTTGAAGCTGAATTCTTTCTTAACTTTAAAGAAAGTATGTTTTTCTCAGAACTGTTGTAATCTTTAAGGAAAATGTGGGAAGCTAATTCCTTTTATTAAAAAATCTGATTTAAAATGTTCAAACAGTTAAACATATCATTATGTCTATAGGTAAAAATTGTCTCAATAAAATATTGCCAAACAGAATCCATCAGTATCCCTCTAAAATGATTTAATATGAATAAATAGTGATTTATGATTACCTAGTTATGCAAGAATGACTCCACATTAGGAAATTTCTTAAAATAGTATTTCTTTATTTTCCAAAGTTCTTCCTAGAAATCAACCTTTAAAAATTCTTAAGGGCATTAATCTTGGTACTTTATACTATTTACTGTAATTGTTATTTCTAAATTTACTTAGTAGGCTCTCATAATTATTTTAATCTTTCTTATCTTTTGTTTTATCTTCCTCACAATTTCTTAAGATTTTGTGATATCCTCTTCCTAAAGCCTAAATATCTGCATTTTCGCTCTTTCCCCTTTTTTCCTTAACCAAGTTCACAAGGGGTTGTTTTCCATTTATTGATCTTTTCAAAATCCTGCTTAAACCCTTTTTCTTTCTAACTTTTCTATTTCAACAAGTTTAATTGTTTCCTTTAAACATTCATCACCTTCTGTGTGTTTCCCCTTTCCATCTTTTCTTTTTTCAGCTTATCTTTTCCTTCTATTTCTTAAGATAAATTTAAGATTCTTTTACGTACGTGTGTGTGTGTGTGTGTGTGTGTGTGTGTGTGTGTGTGACTATTAAAAGGAGAATTTGTTGGCTTGGCTTCCATGACCTGTAGCTGGATAGTTCCACGATGATTGCTGGAGAGCTGCTCAGTCCAAGAAGCTGGAGTCTCAGAATAAGAGAGACCAATGATGTAGCCACAGTTCAGGACCAAAGGCCTGGAAACTCCCTGGAAAGTCTCCATTCCGTGTCCACTTTGGAAAAGCGAAGGGTCTGAAATCTGATGTCCTCAGGGGATCCCAGCAGCAATCAAAACACCTGTTCTTGAAGAATCAAGCTTGTGTCTGCTGCTGTTTCCTTGTGCTTCCAAGTTCTTGTCCCATCCAGGCCACCAACCTAATATGTGCTGCCCACATTTAAAGTGGATCTCCCACTCAATTAGCTGCTCCATAGGCCAGTCATTCCTAGAAATACTCTGATTGACATTCCCCCAAGTCTCCTAATTTTAGGCATCTCTTAATCCAACCAAGATGACAATTCAGATTAACCATCACAGCCCCTTAACTTCCTAAACCTATGAGACATTACTGATGCTTAACCAACCAATGATGAGCTGTTATGTATCACATCTACATGACTGGAAAAGGGAAAGTAAATATAACCTGATTTTATGAACTTTTAGAAATTCATCCACAGACTTGATGAGTTCAATACCAGGAAATTAAATTTTTTAAAAGGTTTTGAAGGTAGTTACAAGACAAAGGGCAAACAAAATGAACTAAATAATATTTTATCATATATATTATTTTTACAAGAGTAACTACAATATTATACCTCTGTTTTCTGGTGGCAAATTGTTTGCTTAAAAACACTGCCATAGATAGAATGGTCCAAAGAGGCCAGTGTAAGATGCAAAGGAAGGTCACTAGGTTTATTTTAACCCTAAATGCTGGTGAATAATGAGAGCTTGTTGCTTAAACACAGAGAGGCAAAATAAAATCAAACTCAAAAATAAACAGCTGCTGAGCCATTCCATCCACCTATTCTCCGGCAGATCTGTACTGATGTAAATGTCATTTATATTTCAAGATAGATCAATAGGATTATTAGGAAGATGGCAATTGATGCTTACTTCTAAGCAATGAGTAAAAAACAAACAAAAAAATCCCTAAAAAAATATTTTTCAATTAAGAATTATTTTTCAAGAACATCATACTTGAACACAGGGCCTCACATTCTTGTCTTCTAGAACTTACTGTCTTATGGTAGTAAAATATCTACTCCAGTTTTATCAATTGCATTATTTTCAATGCAGTAAGAAAGGAATAAAGCTTTCAAATTTTATTGTCCCCTCTACGAAGAAGTGTCCATGCCTTCCCAGAGGACAAAATCTGTTTTCATGTCCCCCTTCATCATAACACACCAACCTTGTCTCCTAACGAGGCTGGGGAATCAGAGTCTCACATGGACCTTCTCTGACACTCCTGCCTTAAACCAAGTCTGGGTCTTAAGTAAGTAAGAAGAATGAAGCAGATAGTAGTTTATGAGCTATTTGTGTCCACGAGTGTGCCAGTGTGAGTAAATTTGCATTGAATTTGTGTAACTGCCAGGTGTCATATTATACACCTGTCATCCCAGCAGCGCAGAAGGCTGAGTCAGGAGAACAGCAAGTCTGAGGCCAGCCTGGGCAATTTTTCAAGACCAGTCTCAAAATAGAGAGTAAAAAGGAAAAGGGATATAGTTCCATGGTAGAGCACCCTGGGTTCAATCCCTAGTAACACAAATTAAAATAAAAAGAAGAATTTGTGTAACTGACAATTTAATTACCTGTTGGTACAGGTGTGCTATTGTGTTAAGAATAACATTTGTAGGGGTCTGGGGGTATGGCTCAGCAGAGTGCTTGCCTGGCACATGTGAGGCCCTGTGTTCAATTATGTGTAGTTTTTTCAATGGCACTCAGGACCATACATTCTCTGAAGATGTTAGTTCCCATGGGTTTCAGTATGGTGTGTTCTAGTGCTTGTTTTCAGGATAGTAAACATGTAAATAGCCTTTATTTTCTTCAATGGTTATTTAGGAAGAAGAATGTTTCTTTTATTTTTTTAATTTAACATTTTAACTATTTTTCAACAACTTTATTTTATTTATTTTTTTATGTGGTGCTAAGGATTGAACCCAGTGCCTCACACATGCTAGGGAAGCACTCTTCCACTGAGTCACAACCCCACCACTGGGTGGATCTTTCTTAATACAAAACAGAAAATATGTTTTTCCTATTATATTCCTTAATTCTAAGTAACAATGGGACTTATATAATATACAAATATTTTGAGAATTTTGAGAATTTTAAGACTTTTTTATGTATGTGAGGATGAGCATGTGACCAATTTTTTAAGTATTTCAGGCATGTAACAAAATGTAAGTATACTCTTTCCTTCAAAAACACAATCTTTTTGTTGATTGAATTAATCCAAACAGCATTCTTGCTTATTTTTGGTTTATGTTATTTGTCTATTCCGAAGAAAATATTTTTAAGTCCCCCAGTGTAACTATATTTTAAATCATTTTTCTTGCATTTCTAATAAGGATTTATTTGGCTGCAATACTATTAGTTGCATATGTCATACTGTTTGTTTTCTTCATGAATATCTTGATTGTTTAGGGCTTTTAGACTTAAATTATTTCTTACCTGACATTGATTTTATCAGCATAACTTTCTTTGTATTCATTTATTTTCAATATTTTATCACTTTAATATACTTTAGTATACTTATTAATATACTTAGGTAAATTTTTTAACCCACTGACCATCCCCATCGTAGGTAGTGTTACCTGTAACCGTGTGCTCTTCCTTCAAGAACAACTTGAGTGGATGATGTAGTATATTAATACAAATTACCACAAACTCAGTGACTTAAAATAACACATATTTATTATTGTATAGTCCTACTGGTGAGAAGTCTCCCATGGGGTTCACAGGGATTTGTGTTCCTTGCTGGAGGCTCTGGGAAGAATTTGCTTTCTTTCTTAGGTCCACTCCCAGAGTCCTCCTGCACTTGT
Organism: Callospermophilus lateralis; assembly: GCF_048772815.1. Taxonomy (NCBI): domain Eukaryota; kingdom Metazoa; phylum Chordata; class Mammalia; order Rodentia; family Sciuridae; genus Callospermophilus; species Callospermophilus lateralis. Next base: position 104,747,479 of record NC_135308.1, read on the forward strand.
TGAGTCAAGCCCTCTTCCTTCTCCTTCAAATCTAGCAATGCTGCATCTTTCTGACCATTTTTTCTGTAGTCAGACTTCCCACCAACCATACTCAGGGAGCTTCCAAGCCTTGAAGGATTCGCGTCCTAAGATTGAGCCAACCCAAATAATCGAGAATAATATCTCCACCTGAAGTTTTATAATTTACTCACATTGCGAAGTCCTTTTGCCATGTTAAATGATATATTAACATATTATTGGAATTCTGATGCAGACACACATTGGGCAGAACATTATTCTCCTTACTACACACTGTCTAAGGCATTCTGAGCTACCTGTCTCTTATGAATCCTCCTGCTGGCTGTGTGTCTCTTCTTTTTAATTACCACAATTTAGCATGTTGTCTGTATATTTCCTATCACTCTATCATTATATTATCCATTTCGATTTAGCAAGATGCAGACGTATTTGCATATGCTTCTCAGAAATAAAAGATTATTTTCTATTCTATTGTGTTTATATATCACTGAATGTTATTTTTTCTCAGAAGGGTAGTTGTATAGAAATTATTTGAATTTTTGCATTTTGCCAAATATTTTTCACCCTAATTGGTATATAATATCACCCCCAGATGTGGGATTACTAGGCTGCAGTCCTTTTTTCTCATGAATTTATAAGGTTTTCTTCCTCATTCTCTGGCATTTTTTATTGCTGCTACTGAAAACTCTGATCCAAGACTGTTCATGTTTTATATGGGATTTAAATTCTGGTACAAAACTGTTTTCTTTTGTATAGGATTTTCATTGGAAATTTTTAAGTGTTCCCTTGAAATTAAAAATTTTTATCTGGATATTCCTACATGTGTATCTTTTAAAATATATCTTCATATTTTGATAGACCTCAGCAAGGCATTCTAATTCATATATTCAGATTCAAGTCATTTTTTAATTTAGGTAAATTTTCTTTCTTGCTTTTTAAAGTATAACCTTCCTTCTGTACATTTTGGTTTTTTCTTTTGGAATCCCCATTATTTAAGTCTATTATATTAGCTTTCCAAGTCTTTTATGCATTCCATTATGGTTTTCATCTGTTTGTGTTTCTTTTACCTATATTCCAAAACATTTCTTCCACTTAATCTTTTGGGTTTCAATTTTGAGTCTCACTAGTGACAGTTCTTTAATTCATTCATTAAATGTTTTAAGTTAAAAAATCAGTTATTTGAAGAGCTATAATTTAATGTCTAGGTACCTTGGTCTCTAGAGGAGTGACTGTTTTGCTGGCCACATATGGAGATATTCCCACTGGTATTAGCCTGAGCTTCCAGTGCTTCTAAGGCCTCAGGATTCCTTGATGTGCTCAAAGAATGTAGCAGTTTCTTTTCCTGTGGGCTAATTTGGAGACTCATCATTTTCCTACTTGGGTTCCAGAAAATGCTCAGCTTTATCACCTACCAACTATGAAGCCTATGCATCTCCCCAGATCAGGGGTAGAATGCCCAGCCACTACAGACCTGCCCTGAAATGACTCAGAAGCTAAGAATGCCAGCAGGTCCCCCAAAAGAACAGCTGAGCAAAACGGTACTACTCTGATGTGTTGTTTGATTTTGTTTTGACTTTTGAGAGTCTAGGGATCCCTGCTGACCAAGCCCAATCCAGGATCCCAAATCTTCATTTTTTTCACAAAAAAAAGGAATAAGAATCCTGAGAGAAAGAACATTATGTATCCAAAATGTAAAAATAAAAGCAAATGTTATGGGAAAATATTTGTAGTTGATACATGAATTTATTCCCATATCTTCTACTTCTCATATTAAAACTTAAGAAATAATGATCTTTCAGCTTGAGTCAAGAAAATGAATGCACTTTCATGTATATTATTTTATTTCCAAAAAGAAGAAGAAGAAGAAAAGACCTACAAATAGACATCTAGAGATAAGAAAAATATTGCCCCAAGAACTCAGTAAGTTTTTCAGTCACTTAAGTTGTAAATCCAGGATTCAAACCCAGATCTTTTGATTCTAGTTCTGGTATATTTGCCACTGTTGCACAGAATTGCCCTGAAACAATGTAACATTACACCTTCAGGTTTACAGAGTCCACTCAAGAGCTGTACACTCTAATAGCATTTATGTATCTTTTGCAAATCATAATATCCCTTAATTACTCAAGCAATAAATTCATGTTTGTATTTAACTTATGAAAAAATTTCTCCACTGACAAATTTGAATGCTTTCTTCTTCTAGAAAGTCAATATGTCATAACTCTCACATCCTCTCTCTTTACTCCACTGCCAGGAAATTTAATTCAGTCAAATTTAAGAATTAATTGTAGTAATCCAATCATCTTGGTAACTGATAACAATGAATTCCTTTTCATAAATTTAAGTAATTGCCTTCTCTTTCTAACATGATTTTCCTTGAAAATATCAACAAATAATTTTGAATAATAAAGTAAATTGATAATATAAATAAACTGTAATAAAAATAAACTGTAACTTTTACACTTTAGACATATATTAAGGTGTTCTAAATTCAGAAAATTTGAGAACCACTGAGTTAGCCAAAGAACTTATTCAGAATAGATAAAAAGCAAGATATATGAACTGCCTTAATTGCTTAAGGAGAATTTGGAGGGGTTAGGAGGAAGTCATTCGTGGAGGAGAGGTGAAGGAGAGGAGACTGAGAGAGAGGAAGGGATACACAAACCCTGGGAATATAGAGTCCAGAGAGAAGCAACAGTCAATGAGATTGCCTCAGGCGATCTGGAAGCCAAACCCAGAAACTGGCATGAGTTGTGCCCTCTCCAGCTGACATCCTGTGCCTTTCCTTCAGATTTTGTCCCTGGACATACCTCAGTTGGCCCTTTACTACTTGGGTCATATCAAGACAGCTTTAGGACAGTCACGTTCTACAACATCCACCTGGAATACGGACATTCGTGCCCCTTGCTACCGATTTCTGTACTACTCTCTCCTTTCTCCCTGCTACTAAAATTATTCAAGCCTCCTGTCTACCTTTAGGCATCTCCAAAAATAAAACAAGCAGCATATTAACATCACCCCAACTTTAGATGATATTTGTCTAGCTCTTCCAAGAACTCTCTCTGCAGGGCCATAAAAAGCCTCAGGATCCACAATTCTGGTAAATTCCAGCTGGGGAATAAAATGTCTCTCTGTGTGGACACCCCCAAACTCAATTGAAAGCTGTTCTAGGGCCCCCTTTCTTGATATGAATTGATGATCAAAGGTGGTCTATAGGGAATGAATGAGAAAGCCAATTTTTCTTCAAGTCTATAGCTCATTCTACAATTCTTGCTTCAAATGTTTGCTAAAGCATCATAATCTCAGACTAGTTCTCCCTTTAAGTTGGCTCAGCGTGTTTTCAGCACCCCTTATTAAATTTGAAGGCCATGATTACTCATTATCTTTTAAAGGCTCAATTGTGGGACTGACTCTCTAGCACAGATTCTGAGGGTCTGAGATTTGTATACAGTAGGTGTGTTGGAGACTTTGCTTCATATCTATATGTGTAAGGGGAAAGAGAAGTAGAATTAGGAAATGGAGACATAGGCCTTCAGTGGAGTTCTAACAAGACTCTTATACAACCCCACAGGGAGTCTAAAGCTGAAGGGGTCCTTCAGAGTTGCCCCAGTTTGAGACAAAGACTAAACTCTGCAGGAATGGGACATAATCTTGGGGGATGGGGAAAGGAAAAGTGATAAAAGAATGAGTTACTAATCTCTTCAATAAGGAACTTTCATGCTATTTTTGCTCTTTTATCCTTGGCTTGCTATTTTCAATGGTAATTTGCTATGCCATTGCACCTGAGTTTCTACTGCAGAAAATAAGAGATAACATCTTAGGTGAACATCAACTTTACTTAAATCTCAATTCCTTAAATAGAAAAGTTCTAAACAATGACACCAACATCAGAAGGTACCATTAGTGAATGATCATGTTTTCATGTTAGTAGGGACATCATTCAATGTTACTGTTGCAACCAAAGAATACATTCCCCTCAACCCATCACAAGGGCTTTGAATTTATCAGCTGTTTTTTTTTTTAATTAGATCTTTGGAGACCCAAACAAATAACACAAATCAATTGGAACTTGGAGTGGAAACTAGCTCAAATAGCAGTTTTGTATTTTCTGTCAAGATTTGCTCATTACACCTAGTGAAAAAGATCTACACTCCATTTACAATGTCTGCATTGGCACAAACCACACCACAGAAAGGAGCATTACTGAAACACAAGAAGTATTTTCACCATCTAATGCAGATTCACTTAGAAAAGCTGATTTTCTGAAATGATTTCTAGTAGTGTTAACCTATAACTATACGGCAAAAAAAAAAAATGCTTTCAAAACTGGAATTACTGTGTGACTTTGGGAAAATTTCTCTTCCTGTCATTGTCACAATCTACATCTACAGAGGCACTGGGGGAAAGAGAGGCAGGAAAATGGATACCTGTTCCAAGCAACAGCAGGGTTTGTCCTTAGGAGGAAGTACATTAAACAAACAAACAGATAAAAATCATTCAAAATTCTAATGTACAGTAAAACAAATCACATTTTTTTTATCCTCAAAGTCTCATATTCAATGAAACAAATCATGATTTTCTCAAAGATGTCATAAGAGAACCTAGGTATTTGCAGATTGAGAATGCATTGGAGTTCCATGTAATATTATTTAAATCTCTTAAAAGAGATTTTCTTTCAATCATCCTGATGTGGAGCCCCTACATGAGTATTGTTAACAGGCAATTGATGCAAGTGGCTTAGAGCTGTGCAGAAATATTGAGATTATTCTCATATTCGTTGAGCCCTAGCAGTATTTATTTCAATGACATTTCAGATCATGCCTACTTTTGTTTCTCTCTAGGAGTTATAATTTTTAATAAAGATGCATTCTAACATTATAAGCAATACAAGAACAGATTTTTGTTCCCAAGTAGTTTCCCATTTGTATGTTCTAAAAAGAAGTAATAGCTATATGCCCTCCAGGATATATGAATGAATTAATTATGCTCAAGGGCATAAAAATGGCTTTCAGATCTGATTAAATCAACTTCTCACCATTCTTTGATTTAACCAGGAGAAAAATGAAGTAGATTACAGTTCATACTACCTTTGACAGGTATTTAAAGTGAAAAACATGATCCACACTAACCTTGTACCTTTTGGCATATAGGACACATTCGGGTTTCTTACTATTCAATCACTACCATCTGGTTTTGCAGGTGATTAACAGCTTTCTTCCTGTTACTTCGATAGACTTAACTTTTATTGAGTACAATCAAGGGTAGAAAACTCTTATGGAATTGAACTTGGCAGGAAAGGGTGGTTATAGATACACTCATAGCACACTCAGTGAGACTTTAAAGAGCCACTGTGATAGATCTAACCTCAGGAAGTTCTGCAAAACTGTCAATTGCTGCTTGTAAACTGTGCAGCTTGAAATAGGAAATACATGTATTTCCCTGTCAGGAGGATGCAAAGCTTGGCTGAAATTCTTCTGGGCTTATCCATCTCACTGATGTTAAAAATGAACTATTGATTTTCCTCACACCATACAATCTGTAGAGGAAAACTAGCAGAAGTACATTCCTGGTAAGAAGTAGGCCAAGGTTATTATGCTATAAAAATGAAATGTTGGAAAAGTTTTGACAACATGTAGAACTAATTAGAAAGCACCACTCAGAACACAAAGCAAGTTACCAATATATGAAACATTTAAAAGTTTATGTCCCAAATCTCATCTCAGGTTATTCTGCCATTAAGTACAATGCTGGGCTAGCATGTTAACTATTAATAATGCCTCCTTCTCTGCAAATAAATGACATTAAAAAAAACATATTCTTCCAGAAAAATCACTGAAGACAGATCATTTCAGAGGCACTCACATATTACTCATTAGAAGAACACAGTATAAAGATGAAGAAAAAAGATAAAATGAATAGAAAGCAACTTTTGGGTCTAAAAATGTCACCGTAAAAATTCAGTCATTGTCTTTTTATGTATTCAAATCAAGAAGCTAAACTTCATGTTCATAAGAAGGAATCAAAACTGTGGCAGGTCCAATGCTTAGGACAGTGGCTGGCACATGGGAAATAAACAAATATATCTACACTGGAAGAAGAAAAAAAATTATATATATTATACATACACACACACATATTTGCTGTTGAATTGTCAGATCACAATACTCATACCAATACATCTGTTGGCAGCTTGGATAAACAAGTAAATGTGATTAACTGGCATGAATTTAATAGTTCATAGTGAAATGGACCAAACAACTTACAGAGGGCAATAAGGAACAGTATTCTAATTCCAGGGAGAAATCATAACACAGGCGAGTTTTCTCTCACAGTTAGCTCATTTAATTGACTCTCACATGTCCTCATTGTTAAGATAAAGATCTTAACATACTTGGAAGTTGTGCCTTTTTTGATCTATCTAGTAATAAAATTCTTTACCAATGCCTTTTCCAAAATCAATAGTCCTACAAGCAAGTGTATTTAATCCATTAAGTTAACAGTGCCTCTTAGGTCTTCTTAATCTTGAATTGGGATATCATAGTAAGGGGTGACAATATGAGCTCTGTTCACATTGCTGGGGTTAAGCCCTGGATTTACCTACTCACTAGTTATGATGCTTCATTTCAGCTAACTGTGCCTCAGTTTCACCTTGTATAAAGTGAGCCTAATGATAGCACTGTTGTAAGAAAGAAATTAATTAACTATTTAATTAACTTGGTTAATACACATGAAATCCTTAGTAGAATAAAGTAGGTATTATATAAATATTGGTTATTATAATTATTCATAGTTTCTTTTAGTATAGAATTTAATTTGTTTATTATAAGCAAAGATAATCACAAAAGCGAAAGAATTAGGGGAAAGGAAAATCCAAATGTAATATATTTATTCATGACCCATGACTTGATTTTTATCAGTTCCATTTTTTTTGGTTTTCATTTTACCAGCCTTGAAGTCTCATAAACTTATTTGGGGTAAGAACTTGTTCTGACTATAGCATTATTATATTTCAGAATGATCAACCTATAGCTATGTATCTTTGTGAGGTCATTCGTGTGACAGTTTACCCCATAGAAAAGCAAAGAGTCACTTTGGATCTCCTGGATCATAAGGTCATGAGCTCTTCTGAGTGGACAGCAAATCCAGCTGCCCAGGAATCACCTTGATTCCTCCTCCTCATCTTTTACGTCAAATTCATAAGTCCTGGGTTTTTGATTCATCCATTCCCCTGTAACTAGAGAGCCACCATCCTTATTGTGATATCATCTCCTTTATTCTAGCTGCATTGGCCTTCTATACACTTTAGATTTGGGACTTTGTATTTGCTGTTCCTGAGTCTAGAATGATCGTCACTTAAGCTTCTCCGAAGGTGGTTAACTTCTCCATTCTTAACTCCACATCATTTTCCCAGAGAGTTCTTCCTTTTCATCCCAAAGTATGTCTTTTATCCCTGTACTTTGTACCACATCACTGTATTTATTTCTGCTGTTGTCTGAATTGTGTCCCCCCAAAATGCATAGTGTGAAGCCTTAACCCCCAGTATTATGGTGTTTGGAGACGGGACCTTTGCAAGGTGATTAGCTTTAGATCCCCAGAAAGACTGTTCTCCCCACCTCTCTCTACAATCTGAGGACACAGGGAGAACTGTGAACCTGCAAACTCTGAGGAAACCCTCACCAGAAACTGAACTCTGCCAGAAACTTGATCTTGGATGTTTCAGCTTCTAGAACTGTGAGAAATAAATTTCTGTTGTTAAACCACATAGTTCATGACATTTTTAAAAAGGCAACCTATGCTAACACAATTTCCTAAACTGTATATCACCACCTGGATTTATCTTGTTTATTTGTTTAACTCCCTCGGGCTAGGACACTGTTACCCTGTTCACTGCTACAACCCAGGGCGTGGGATACTTGGAAGTGGTGCAATTATGATCTCAATGGAGAGCAGGAGAGGGAACCTAGAGAAATTTCCCCCAAAGACTCCCAGAATGCAGTAGATACAGACACACAGTAGATACTAGCAATTTTTAAACAAGTGAGCAATAGTGTAAACATAAGATTTTTTTTCCAGAAGTGGTATTTTTCCTTTAAGGAATCTTACCTAAGGATGAAATGCTAAAATTTTGGTAGAAATTTAGTTTAAAGTCCACCAATTGAATCACAGATTTTTCTCTCTCACATTAAAAAAAAGTATATCTTCTGAGACAACTAGTTGCATACTCTTCTTTAAAAAATGTTCTGTAGTATAGAATGTACAAGTGACTCCCGATACTCCATGGTTAGGATATTACTTTTATATCAGAGAGACCCAATCTGGCAACATGGTACCTCTTTATTTCACTCTTCAGTTTAGACTTGACTAAATAATTCTGGAGGACTAATGATAATGGGCATCCCATCAATTTATTTGCTTTATTAGTGGAAAACACGGTCCTGTGAGGAAAAGTTTATCTAGAGAAATGGAAGACTGAGGTCCATAAGTTTGGGCAAAGGGCAATGGGTCATTATAGAAAATAAAAGTTAATGACAAAAGGGAAGAACAATTTTGAGTGAAACATGGAGTTTCTCATCCATCTCCCTGAAAGAAGTAGGGGACATATAAGATATCCAAAAGCAACCTGAAAGAGCTACTTTGCCAAGATTTGTAGAGATGGTGGGGTTCAAGGGAGCTCTTCTCTGTAGCCTGGGAGGCTACACCATAGAGCAGAAAAGGTGGTTCCCCATTCATATCTCCAGTTGACGCATAGGGTGGACCCAGCCACCCCAATATTAAGCCAGAACAATTAACATCTAGAATAGTCACAGCACAGAGGAGGGGGAGGATGTCCTATCTTGGTGACTGCTCAAGTTTGGCCTCTTTAATCGCAATTATGATCTCAATGGAGTACAGGATAGGGCACCTAGAGAAATTTCCCCAAAGACTCCCAGAATGAAAGACCTTAATTAAGGTGACCTGTTAAGAATGGAGAATGGATTCTGTTGTTGGAACTTTTATTTCTGTTTCTTGGCTGGTGTGCTAGGTCTTAGCATCACATTCATAGTACAAAACTTCACTCTTCACTGTGACTCTTGTCCTCAGGAGGATCAGTAAATCCTATTAAATGAATCAGCTGATATTCTACCACACATGACAATTACTCAAATAATATTCATACGGTACTTTATAGTATACCAAATCATTTCAGCAGCTCAATAGTGAGAGAAGAAATGGAGTCCAAGGAAACAGCTTAGTGATCTCTGAAGGAAGAATCAAGAACTTCCACTTTAATCTCTGGATCTTAATCAGACTGAGAAATTTAGTGCTTAAAGGAAAAACTGCTCAGAGTGCTCAGCATGTGCAAATGCCTTCAGTCTTAGCATCCCCTCCCCACTATAGTATCCTCCAGGGACCCTGAGAAAAAGGAGAGAAATAACCAGTAAAAGTCAATGGGACTTCTACCTCCCTCCTCTGTTTCAGCTCAGCCTTTGAGCAACTTAAATAGGCTATTTTGAAGAACCAGCCCAGAGAACACTGTTACCAGGTTAAGGGGGCTCATGTGAAAAGGAGCCTCTATCCAGGCTGTCTTATCCTGATTTGTAGAAGTTATATAATTGTGAAATATCAAAATAGCCTACCCTTGATTTCCGTGCATTACAAAGATCATTTTACAAAAGATAAAAATATTATCACTTTAAAAAAGAAAACTCAAGAAATTTCTAATTGAAAGGAAGGAACAAAAATTATTGCACTGTTTTATATTCAAAGAAGGATTAAAGCACTCAGTTCATAATTTTCTCCATATTCTATTAGGACATACCATTTTACAAATGAGAGATTTTATGAGAGATTTAATGAGAAATAATTGACGAAAACAGGCCTCCACCTCCAGAATTATTTTCTTCAAAAATTGTGGTCAGTTTTGGACCTCTTAATTACACAGTTTTCACTTAGGCTCATCTTTCCAGAAAAAATATGACTATTAAGAATTAAGTTGTTGTCCTCCAAAAATTGTCATTAATTTATATTTGAATGAAACATCAGAGTATTAACTGACCTTTCCTTTCTACTATTTATATTTCTGCAGCAAAGATTCTATCCCTGTCATACGCTGACATTCTGATATGTCTAGAAAACTTTGGTATGGTCTTGACTCAAGTTTATTTTCATGAGGTCTGAGAAGCTTTCTGGAAAACAATTCATCTATGGTGAAGGAGGAATCAGGCATGACACAATTATAACAAAGTCTTTGTCATTGAAGGAGAATAAGAAATTTCAGTACAACATAGTGACTGTCATTCAAATACACCTCCAGCCTGGATACACGTCTAGAAGAAGGAAAAAGCATACTGTAAAACTGAAAGAGTGATTTCACACAAAAACACTGATAATGTTGGTGTATAGGTAGGGCTGCTTGGGGACTCCTCAGGCAAATTATAAAACAAGGGGAAGAGAGGCATTCTACCCCTTCCCATTTATCTACTGTGGGATTTGCATGCATTGGCAATGATGCCTGGGGGAGCAATGGCGGAGCCTACTATAAGATTATGGTGCCCAAAGGTACATTTGGAAGCTAATGGAGCAGCAGCAAAGTCCTAAGTAGGCATAATTGTTCATGAGAACACATGAGACACCCTTTGGTTTTTCTAGAAATATTTGGTGGTGAACAATGCAGAAGTTAGGGGCAAGTGGGTTTACACCCACTATGAAATCTATTTCCAATAATATTATTTAGTTTTTATTTATCATCAAAATAAATTATGAAATTATAAATAATAAAATAAAAAATATTTAAATAATAACCTCATTTCTACCCACAAGCAAGAAGTGACTTATAAACTCAAATTAAATTGTATACTGCTTTAGCTTCTGTCAATTGAGTGTGTAGGATTACAGAGGGTGGAATGGGATGAGGGAGGACCTCTAAATAGGCAACACATTTCATGAGCTATTGTAGTAAGGTTGTTTAACTATAGTGTAATTGGCATAATAGTAGTGTATGCAGCTGTTTACATCTACTAATTGTTCATACAATTCCAAGTTCTGCCACATCTTCCAGTTACTGTTTCTATTTCTTCTACTAGGGCTTTAGTCACCTGTAGAAATGAGAGCAAAATGTACATAATAGTAAAGCCATAAGTCAGAGTCTCAATTGAAACACTACATCTTTTGCTGTAATATAATGAAGTAAATTTGTCAACACAATCATGTTTTTATTGCTCACCTAAGGAGAAGTGGGGTAATCTTCTGGCATTATGTATATACACAATGTTTCTGTATAAAATATATACAGATTTAAATGGAACAAATTATGCTATATGCATGTATGAATTTGTCATAATGAATTCCAATATTATGCATAATTGTAATACACTAATAAAGATATGAAATATCATTGCATCAAAAACAGTACATGCATATATATTAGCTTATGTGCACATGTTTAGATATATTTTTACTTTTATGTACATGCATATATATGTTTCATGAGTATTTTTGGCTTGAAGCCCCTATTTTTAGTATCATCTCTTCAATAGTGACTGTATTTGACTCTTTAGAAATATTTTCATGAAATGTTGTTGTTGTTTGAGGCAGGGTTCTAATGGATAAGCCATTTTTGTCCTAGGTTAATGGGGACATGTTGTCCTACTGATAATTTTTGTAAATTCATAAATCTATCTAGTTAGGAAATTTTAACATTTTCAGAAAGGTTACAGGGAGAGATGTAGAGATCCTGTGCTTGTTAAAGAAAATTGCTTTAGACATTTTAAAAAATAAAAAAATGCTTAATTTTGGGCATTTATACAAGTACAAATGTAAAATTGTAATGGGTAAGGTGACACTGGTTCAACATAGGTACATTAACCAAAATCACAAGTCAAAGTTCCATTTAAATTGTTTGACCCTTTTGTCTAGTTTCATGGGAAAAGTATTACATAAGGACCCAGGTCTCATCTTGTAAGCAATATAAAAAGTAGTTTTGACCTAGGGCCAAAAATGCACATTTGCAGCCAAAATTAAAGAATAAAAAGACTATTTAAAATATTCTGCATTTTTCATGTTTTAGAACTCTTTTAGGAGAGCAGAAATGAGAGAAGCTAGTCTTAGCATCATAAGAGTGGGGAAAAGCAATGAATAGAGAGGCAAAGAAAATATTTGTAGGCAGATCAGGATCTGCTATATGCCTAAGGCATAATGACGAAATCTTACACAGGCATTTTACCCTATGTTTTTATGGCATGTAAAACTGATTTAAAGCAGTAAGTATTATAATAATTTCATTACTTAGTAATTGTGGATCATAAGTCCAATACTTTGCTTTTCTGAGCCCCAGTTCCCAATCTGTAAAATGGAAAAAAAAATAGTTGCTTCTAAATATCTACATCAGCTAGTATAGTTTATGACAGGCTTTCTCTAAAAAACAGAAATAAGAGAATGTAATTTAAGCTGAATGTATTCAATCTGATTCTTGATAGACACAATACTGTCCATTGATGAACTTTTATCAGAATAACTAAACCAAACAAAATACTAGAAAACACTATGAATTCACTTGCCCTATATTTAGAATTTGTAGAAACAAATTTATTCTGCTTTATAGTCTTGTTTTAGTCTATGTGAAATCTATTATGTTAAGAAAATTAAATATATAAAAATATAATTATATATAAATATACATAAATATATATTAATATATATAAATGGAAGGTTATACATAGGAAGAAAGTTTAAACCTCTTGAGGATAAACTTTTCAAGATGCCCTCAGGCTCTTTAGCAATATCATTTACATATAAATAATTGACACCTAATTATAAATCATTTTGATCTGTTCATTAAACAGGGCTCAAAGGGCTGCTAGTAAGCAATGCTTTCTCTGACTTGTTCCAATTATTGTATTAATTAAAAGGTAGTTGAACAAACAAGCTCAGTTTCAATTACTTAATTAACTAACTAATATAATAGAAACCCAACAGTAAAAACAGTGCAATTTTACAATTAAGACAGCCAAAATCAAATTAGCTTCCCCAGGAAATGTGAATTATTGTGGTGGTAATGCGGTTGTATTTACTGGCCTATTTTTTGGTCCTTTAATTCTCAAATATTTCATATTTGTAACCCTTAGACTGCCTTTTCCTTAACTCTGCCATATCATAATGTTGACATGTCTGCTTTTGTTTCCACATCCAAGCTTTAAGGCAGGTTTGTTCAGCCAGCTGATTCATAAATATTTGAACTTCACGGAGATGGGTCGCTTTGGTTGAATGATTTACAATGGAGAGAGAAAAGAAAGAAAGGGAGGCATTCTGACTTCCTAAAGTTATCCCCGGTTTTAAGATACAAGAAAAACTAATATGAGAAGCTTGATTAATTTCCACAGCATTTTGTTAGTCTATTTAATTGTTGAATTCTCTTCCATACTTAGAAAATGTGCTAAGCCAGCAGTTGCTTTCTTCAGGAGTGTTAGGAATTCCTAGAAAGGGTCTAGGGAATAAGTTTACTGATTTTGAAAATGTTCAGTTCTCTTACTCAACCTTTAAAAAAAATCTTTTTATCTATAAAAATGGAGAGAGCCATACTATTTTACCTGTGAACCCATTCTGCCAATATATCTGATCAGAACTCTCACGATAGTATTTCTATGCTCAGAGTTGGAAGACATGAGGTGTAAGAAAGGGATTCTCTTGCAAGAATGGGCTGTCCACACACAGGGAAGAAGCGGAAGGGGAAGCTGGAATTCAGGAGACCAGCAAAATCAGTTTCCCTACCACCTCATCCCAACCAGCACTGTCAGAAATGCCCTTCTCATGCCAACTCTTCCTCACTCTCTTCTCTCAGCAGATGGTCTCTTTTTGTTGCCATGAAGCTCCAATTATTGGACTTACTCCAAATGTGTTTGGGCAGTGGAACAAATAAAACCCTTGGACTATGTTTGGAAAGTTTTAAGAGCAACAGTGCATTCAGCAGTGGCTGGGGGTGAACCTTACATTGGAAGGACTAGAACTATGGGTTCCTTTTTCAATTTTTCTCCCCCTTTCCAGCATCCACCACCATTCCTGGCTTACCACAGTGTTCTAATAAATGTTTGGATAAACAGTAATAAATCAATAAGGTTGGTCACTGTAGAAGGAAATCTTGTACTTGGGGTCTGATTTGCCTGCCTTCTTTGTTTAATTGTCTCTTTCTGTGTTTTCACAAGTCCTGTTGTTTTGATAAGTGGACTCTCTATGAAAACAATTTAAGTTACCACAGTGTTAATTCTTACACTTTATTGTAACCAAGATGAAAGCAGATTCATAGGGAATTGAAACTGACTTGCCTGAAAGTTTAAATATATTTGCTGTCAGTCTGAAACTGAGGAGGCACTTGGCTGAACTGTGAAGGCATTGAATCTGATATCTCATTAACATTTCCTAGTGCTTTCAAAATGTTACCAGTGCTCAGGCAACAATCCAGGAATCCTGCTATGCCTAATTTAGAATCCACCAGAGCCAGTGGTCCTTCATTTAAAGTTAGAAAATAACTATTAAGTCAGCTCAACATTATGGTTTTCAAATCTTTAGCATCTAGTAATAGCGAACTAGGTAATTTGAACCAACTCAGTCACTGAGGACAGCTAGAAAAGATGCACCAGAGATCAAAATCATCTATCTGAAAGCATCAGAGAGAAGACAAAATAATGAGAAATACAATACCAAGATCAGAAAGAGAAAGGAATGCAAATCCTGGAAGTTTAGCCCATGAATTTGGACTGGTTTTGTCCTAAGAGAATTTGTGAGCTGGATGAGACTGCTGACGACTCAACAGAATTTTCACTCTTAAAAGAGGAGGAGCTACACAGCAAGCTTGGTAAACCATCAGCATTTTGGATCACTATATTTCATGAGTAAACATGACCCAGAAGTAAACCAGCCTTCTTCCTTACTATAGCCTGTTTCCTCACCATCAGATTGCCCAGAAAATTTTCACTTTGAAATTGGATTAAAATAATCCCTGGTTCCTAATGTTCCCAGGGACTTTCAGAAGCAAATAAAAAATTCTTCTAGAGGAATTTAATATCACTCTATTATTCAAATTATTTCTAGGAATGTTTTTCCAAACCAAAGTCCTGCACACAGTCAATGATAAAACAGAGCCCAGGAGGAGAAAAGACAACATGAATGAAAATGAACAGAAAAGAAAGAATACCAGGGAACACCCAGAGGTTCCAGTGTCTCATGGGCGTTATTAGATCTCAGAGTCACTAAAAAGAATTTAAAATCAAGTTTATTTTAACAAAGAGTTATTTATTATTCTTCGAGGTAAATTTATGAACCCAAATCTGCACAAGTCATGCATGGTCTCTACTTTCACAGAATTAACAGTGTAGTTATAGAAAAAGAACATATAGATACACACACACACACACACACACACACACACAATTTTCATCCTTTATTTATCTAGTGTTTTCATGAATATAACAGGAAAAAAAAAAAGAAAGGCAATTTTTATCCCCATTAAATATCCAGATAAGTGTGGCAGAGAAGCATTGATCAAAGAATGTCCACAAGAAGTGAAAAATCAGCTTGCAGTTCTCTGCAAAAAAGGCAAATACTGGGCTGGAGATGTGGCTCAAGTGGTAGCGCGCTCGCCTGGCATGCCTATGGCCCGGGTTCGATCCTCAGCACCACAAACAAAGATGTTGTGTCTGCTGATAACTAAAAAATAAATATTAAAATTCTCTCCCCCTCTCTCTCTCCCTCTCTCTTAAAAAAAAAGACAAATACTACTATCAGCATAAATATTAGATATTGGGAGAACTAACCAATGTGAAGGAGGGAGAGGCTCACCCGAGAAAGTAAAGAGTGAGCTGTGAGTGAAGTGCAGATTTCACTGTTGTTATCTTCCAAAATGATGTGATTCCTTGACCTAAGAGCTTTAGCCACTCTGCTCCCGTTACAAGATAAGGTGTGTGTAACGGGCTTATTAAATGGATTGAGTGAGAAGGTACATACAATTTGCAGCTAGATGTAGAAATAAATCAAGCCCAGTCTAAATTAAAACCCGAATGTAGTATTCAATTCAAAGCTCAGGGTCCTGTAACCAGGAAAGGATAAAGAAAGACCTCCCCCCCCCCACCCCGCTCTTTGGGGTAGTGAAAATAGGTTAAGAAAAATTGGTGGTACAGTCATTCTGTCAGATGGGACTCCATCTAACTCTCTAAAAGAGAGGCACCACTAGTGCCTTCCCAGTGTTAGCAACTAAATGCTCTCTCTCTCTTGTGAAATGCATCCGCGGGCCCTTTAGAGCGATCCTTACACCTCAAAAGTCATGCACTGGGTGAAGCCTTCTCTGGTGAGCCTATTCCTGCCCTGGCCAGACAGCTCCTGCCCAGGAACACTGGGCGCTGTGCCTTCTGGTTGAGGCGTCATCACCCAGGACCCAGCTCCTTCTTGGGTGGCCATTGGTGAGGCAGGCTGGGCCACAACAAGGCTGAGAGTGCAAAGTGCCTAGCTGTGCCCTTGCTCCTAGGCTTGCTACCTCGTGGAGACTTCCACTCAGCTGGTCACGTTCAGGACCCCCTAGTCAGGAAATGTACACAGCGTCTGGGTCGCGTGTGTTTCCCAGGGATCTGCTCACGGCCTTTTACACTGTGGGTTCCCCTGGAAAGGGCCTCAGGAGTTCCACAGTTGAACAGGCATCAGCTCAGGGCTGAAATACTCGCCCCATCTACTCTGTTTCATTTTTGTCTTAGGAGAGGAAGAGAAGGGAAGAGGAAATGCAAAGTCCTTTCCTGTTAAACCTGAGTCACTGCTGCAGTGAACCTACTCTTCCACACCTTGAATTCTTATATAAGCTAAGAAGGAGGAGTGTGGAGAAGAGGAGAAAAACGACTCTGGGCTGTTCTTGATAAGAACTAATGAGGTGTCCGCGGTACTTCTTAAAGGCAATTGTCCTTAACTTTAAGTCTTTAAACAAAATTGAATAGAATAATTCAATGTGCAGTCACATTTGATTTCTTAATTATGGCTCAAAAGACTTTCAAGCTGTGACTCCTGGTTACTTCTCAGACTTTGCCTGATGCTCCTACATTCCAGGTGTTCTCTCTCCTTGGAGCATCCCATTCATGACAGGTTCTTTCATACCTCTCCCAAACTCTTGCCACCTATGCTTGAAATCTCTGCTGTTCCCTACTTGATTCGCCAAATGCTCATCCATTTTTCCTGTATAAGCAAGCATCTTGTCCCAGGAAATATCCTTCCTTCATTAGCCATTGCTTCTTTATTTACCTATCCTTAAAAAGCTATTATGTTGAAGATGCATTATTGAATTCAACCAAAATTCATGGAATATTTACCAAGAGATAAAATTTCTGTCCTTCTGTAGCTTATAGTCTTATTCTGATTAGCTTAGAGCTTCATAGGTAAGGGTATGTCTCATTCACTTCTTGTTTCCAGACACAAAGTTAACACCTGTGGGAAAATGGATCATGCCTCCTCAATACATGAAGGGTTGTTGAGATGAAGAAGATACAGTTCAATCCCCAGCACCACAAAAAAAAGATACAGGAGAATACTCTGTCCTCTGTCCTCTGTCTTCCCTCTCTTTTCCTAAACACAAGCCATAGATGCATGAAGACAAAAGGCATTCCTTTCCACCAGGAACAACAAAGGCTAACTACTGAAGACCGCTGCAGACCAGTTTACCTGTCATTTATTTATCTTCCCACAAGTTGCTGCCCCTAGAGACTTGTCCTTTTCCATTGTCTCCTCACTTCCCTAAAAATACATGTTTTTTTTTTTTTTTTTACTAAATATTCCGTGTAAGCTGGAATTCAAAGGCACCCCTTGAAGAACTACTCATTCCCTGTGCTAATAAATTTCTGTTTGTTTTTCTTCTGTTAATCTGTCTTTCATTATAGAGGTCTGTTCCAGGTAGGAACTTGTTGTTGAAGAAAAAAAAATCATTATTGTTTCCAGCTCACTCATTAAATATTGAATGGATAATGAATGAGTTAATGAAATATAAAAGGAAGAATCCAGATATAAACCCAGCAACAGAACAACACAGAATAAAGAGAATTCAAATAAAAATTTGAGGAAAACACTTTGGAGAAAGTGATATTTATTCTAGATTTTGAAGAAGGTTCCACAAATTGAACTGTGCACCTACAACCCACCCCACTACCCCCAGCCACCAGTAAATCTATATGTAGAAGTACAATGCCTAGTACCTCAGAATGTGACATTATTTAGAAATAAACTTGTTGTAGATATGACTAGTTAAGAAGAGGTTGTAACCCAAATCCATACAACTGGAGTCTTTAGGAAAAGGGGGCATTCAAACACAGCACACACACAGGCACAACACCATGTGAAGATGAAGGTAGAGGCCAAGGAGAGGCACCAGAGGCCAAGGATTGCAAGCAAAGCTCCAGATGTTAGGAGAAGGAGACATAGAACAATCTTTTCCTGATAGCCTTCAGAAAGAGCCCTGCTGACATCCTAAGAAAATCAGTGCCTGACTATAAGAGACCTTTAATGCTATGCTAAAAACCCGAGGTATTTTTTAAGATAATGGGAAATTTCATACCAAGTTAAGTTCTAGAAAATCTTATTGATCATGATTCATCATTCATTTAACCAACAGGTATTCATTGTATGAGAACTGCATTATTCAAGTCATGAGCATCAGGTAGGAGAGGGACAATAAAAATATAAAGCCACTATGTAAATGGCATATTGAGAGAAATTGTTTAGAAAAAGTAAAGATAATAATTGGGGAAGATAGGTAAACAAATAAATATATGCCAAGTAATGGTGTCCAATAAAGAAAATAAACCAAGACGGTTGAGAAGATAGATAATTGGCCAAAGGGGAAGCAGGAGTGCATTGAGGATGGTGAGGGAAGGTATTTCTAGTAAACAGTATTTGAGATCAGCAGTAAGGGCAGAGGAGGCCTCGCAGTCTTGGAGGATTAGTAGTTCTGGATCCAGTGATGGGGATGCAGATGGGTGGTTTTTGCCTCATGGAGTTGGAGGAAACAATAAGAAAGCCACTCTACTCACTGCCTTGCAGAAGGGAGAGTTTTGGCAGATGGAAGTCAGAAAATTTGGAAGAAGGTTGGAGATAACAGGATACAATGGTGAGAAATAATTAGAATTGCTAATACTTGGTTCTTTTCTCTGGGAGTCCACATGAATAGGTTTGACCACCCAAAGCTGTTCACTATAAATTCAGTCAAGAATCAAGTATATACTACCACTCCTGAAATAGCCAAATGCTACTCATCAGATGTTTGCACACCCAAAAGACTCAAGAATCTGGTGACACTCAGCTCTTCCAGTGTAGAAAAGCAATTTTAGCATTGCTAGGTGTATGGATATTGCCTGTAAATGTAAGTGCTGAATTTTCACCTTGGAAGAGTGATGAATTATTGAAAAATATGCTGCTTCATTCTTCTTTCTTTGCAACAGATATTTTCTCAGAGCTTTTAATGCATGGGAACCAAGAAACTTTGCCAAGTATTATGTATAGAAAATATTCTCAACATCTTAAGAGTCAAGTCAGCAAGATAAATGATTGAATATTTACATAATTAGAAAGCATGGTCAGAATTTAAATAAATCATTATGGGCACTGTCTCCATGAAAAGCCCTAAAGCTCTCATCTAGCTCCAAATTAATGCAAAGGGAAGAATGTCACCAAATTACACACCAAACTCAAGCTATAATAATTACTCAGACCTCAGTCAGTAACCTGGCCAATTTTAAATTAGAGGGAAACTGTATTTTTTCAGGTATCCATGCCTATCATTTGATTAACATTTACAAACAGAAATGAGTTTTCACTGGTGAAGCATGAAATATTTTATTTTTCTCTACTTGAAGGCAGAAAAATTTGCAAGAGTCACTTTAAAGTTTTTTTTTTTTTTTTAATGATTGCACAAAAAATTCAGGGATAAGGCAGAAAATAGAACTTGGTCCTATGCTCTGGTTGAAAGGACAATCTCATTTTCAACTTCCTGGAGGTTTGAATTCTAGACATTATGGGATGACTGACAAATCTTATCCAAATTGCCATTTTTCAAAATCTTGCTGAAAATGTAGTAGGGAAAAGCAGCACCTCTTACCTTTACCCTTACATAAATATAGCATATCCTCATTAAGATTTCGTTTTAGATTCATTGAAAAAGATTCAGTTTCACTTCTAAGATTTCTATCTAACCAAGTACACAGAAT
This sequence comes from Callospermophilus lateralis, assembly GCF_048772815.1. Taxonomy (NCBI): domain Eukaryota; kingdom Metazoa; phylum Chordata; class Mammalia; order Rodentia; family Sciuridae; genus Callospermophilus; species Callospermophilus lateralis. The sequence continues at coordinate 104,767,698 of NC_135308.1, forward strand.
ACCCATGGGGAAATTGAAAACATTTTTGTAAACAGACTCTAAATACTGTTTCTGTTAGGTGACATTCACATAGATTTTCTTTTTCCTTTTGAGCACATTCCCTTGAATAGTGAAAGCAGGTGATTTTAAACTCCCTATGACCAACACTCTTCTTTTATGCAAAGGGCAAGATTCATGGGTTTGAATTAGAAAGATCATACAGCTGGAAAGGGACTTAAAGTTGATCCTAGTTTAACCTGTTCACTTTAAGAGCAGATGCCCAAGGATCTAAATAACTTGCCTTAAGTGATTTGGTAAAAAGCATTGCCCTGAAATTAAATAGAGCTTGAGATCCTGATTTGAAGTCTTCTGTTCGACATGAAATGCTTAAACTCTTAGGGAATGAAGTAAATTTCAAAACCCCCAGTTCTTGTCAAGAGCTTTGTAATGTTTTGAACAACCAATTAAAAAAAAAAAAAAAAAAAAACAGTTCCAGCTTGCTGTAGCCTCACAGGCTCCGTGAAATTGGGTAATGTTTTAGTCAGCTTCTTTCACTACTGTGACCAAAAGACCTCCCAAGAACAATTAAAGGAGGAAAAATTCACCTGAGGACTCATGGTTTCAGAAGTCTCAGACCTTATATAGCTGACTACATTCCTTGGGGCCTGAGGTGAGGCAGAACATCATCAGAAATGTGTGACAGAGGAAAGCACCTGGGGAGATGGCTCTAGGAAGCAGAGAGGGAGAGAGAGATTTTCCTCACCACAGACAAAATATAAACTCCAAAGTCACACCCCTAATGATCCACTTCCTCCAGTAGTACCCTACCTGCCTTCAGTTACCACTCAGATAATCCCTCTCAGGGGATTAATTCACTGATTTGGTTAAGGCTCTCATAATTCTATCATTTCACCTCTAAATCCTCTTGCATTGTCTCACACATGAGCTTTTGGGGGACATCTAATGTCTACTCAGTAACAGCTAACAATACCACCATACCAAGATATAATGTATGAAATATATATGATATGTAAGTACTTCAAAAATGTTAACAATTATTATTAAGAAATAGATTTCAGCTTTCACAAACATTAGGCAGCTTCTGTATGCCTGTACTTTTATGATATAAAAACCTTCCAAAATTTGGTGCCTCAATAAGAACAGTGGTTTAGCTATGATGCCAGATGGAGATTTAAGGGCACAGAGAATGTGACTATGCAACCAACCTTATCATCCTTATATGACATTGAAGCAAGAGCATCTGCCATCTCAGACATCCTTTTGCTGGACTCTTAAAGATACCTGAGATTCTAGCCAAGAACATGTTGCCAGGAGCTTTCCTGAGGAAAGAAGGAATCTCAAAGTAGCTGAACACATACATGCTCAGTAGGAGCACTGGCTCCAACTCCACACACACTTCTCAAGAGGCTTTGGTCTGCCTCTGAGCTGGAGTCAAGGTGCAACCTGACTGAGGCCAAAGCTGACACCATCACCTCCTGTTCTTCAAATTTTGCTCAATTCTGTCAGGTGTGTCATCTCCAACTGGCGAAGGAAGAAGAAAGAAAAGGGAGACTATTTCTGGATCTAGACTTTCTTCCTTTGCATTTATTAGATTCTTCATCATTGTCCCTTTTATCATCATACCTTATATAATGAAGATCAGTTAATCATTTCTTTCAAGTGAATTCCAATGAGAGATAAATTAAGCAAGAACAGGAACCATGTCTGTTTGATTAATTGCTAGCAACGGGAATCATGTCCGTTTGCCTTAATGCCTAGCTTGGTGCCTGACACATGACATGTAGCAGATACACAGGAAAAGCTGTGGAAGGAATGAAGGCATGTGTGCATTCCTTCTGATAATAACTGGAGTAACCTCAGAGCTCTGGTTAGCACGCAAGGTGTGAGGTGGGATGGAGGAGGAAACTGAACTACTATTTGTCGACTACCCCCTTTGTTCCATGTGTTTTCTCAAGTTGCTTCAGGAAAATGCTGGACCACCTCAAGAAGAGTGGGTAGAAAAACAGCCAGCTGCTGTCTAACAGCCACGTGCACCCTCATCAGGGCAGTGAGTTTGCTTCCTGTTTACTTTTCCTACTGTTCATCTGGGAGTGATCAATTTGGAGTCACTTTACTTATACACTAATTAACCAATTAGCAGCTGTCAACTTTTTTTTTTTTTTTTGAAGCTCTCAAGGATGTATGGCTTCTTTTCTCTGTTAAATTTCTGTCTAGGAATTGACTTACATATGTGGGGATCCTACCTCTGAAATGGAATATAAGAGGGAAATTCTTCCTGTTTCTTTCTGCCCCCTAAAATCATAGCCTCTGACCATGTCCCCAAACCCTGTCCTTCTTGAAAGTAAGAGTATTTGTTCCCTACCAAGTCCTCCCTAACCCACCAAGAGAATAAAAAAAGGTCAGGATAAACTGCCTAAGTAAATAGTTACAAATGGAGGGGGAAGACACCATTTCTAGTTCTAGTTTCTGTTCTGTTTATATTCTATGATACACTTACATTGATGATAAAACTTAGCTCAAGAATGATGGCCAAAATAAAAGTGACAGCAGCCCTTTCTTGGGAGTAGAGTAGAGCATGTGTTTGAGGAAGTACCACATTTCCTGTTTCCCTCTAGACAGACCAGGATTCTGGTCATGCTGCCACTTGTTACTGCTATGAAATTGAATGTGTTGCTTAACCTTATCACACGTGTTGCCTCATTTATAAAAAAAAAAAGGATAATATTAGTGACCATCAAATTATATAATGCATATAAACTGCTTTTCACAATGCCTGCTATATAGCTACATGCCTCCTAAAAAGTAGCTTCTTAGTATTATTCATTTAAAAACCATGTATTGAGCATTACTATGTAGCAGGCATAACATCAAATGCTGGGGTTATAAAGACTACTTTTCCCCTAGATTTGAAGGCCATTTCAGCCTGGAATTATTTTGAAGATAAAGTACCCTAGGTTTTGAGACTATTTCCTACCATCTGTATTTCTCACAGAAAGGAGTCCTCCTATACTCTGGTCAGGACTCAGACAAATAAAACCATCATCATTCACCCAGTTAATGTAGAAGTGTAAAGACTCTGATTAGATGCATCAGGATAATGTGAAATTAGGCCAAGATAACTCTCCGAGGAACTGGGAAATTGTTTATTTAATAATGAATTCTTTAACTAATATTTGAACACTCTTCTGATCATATAGGAATGCAGCATCTCTCACTAGAGAATGGATGTAACCAGAGACCCTTTCTCTTCTCACCCCGCCAGCAGCAGGCATGTGACTCGGGCTAGCACAGTCAAACTTGAACTTTAAATCTTGAGAGAACTGGGCAAAAAGGCAGAGAAAATGTTACCATATATTGATGTTCACCCCAAATTCATATGCTGGAACCTAATCCCCAGTGTGACAGTATTGAGAAGTGGGGCCGTTAGGTGATTAAGTCTTTGTGGTCCTGCCCTCATGGAGGAGATTAATGTCCGTATAAAGGAGAATTGAGGGAGCTTATTTGTCCTTCTACCATGAGAGGACACAGCAGCAAGTTACCATTTCTGAAACAGAGAAAAACCCTCACCAAATATTGAATCTACTGACACTTTGATCTTGAACTTCCCAACTGCCAGAACTATGATAAATAAGCTTCTGTTGTCCTCAGCCTATTGGTGGTATTTTTTGTTATAGCAACCTGAATGTACTACAACACCCTATTATCAGAAGCAGGACTGTGATTCTAATGATGACTGGCTATGGACTGTCCTTTAGTAGTGGCGGCCACTTAGTTGCTCTCACTAGACCTAGCTGTACTAGGACCAGGTGTGTTTCTTAGCTAAGACTTGTTGATTCAGGTCCATTTTCTAAGCTGGCTCTTCATACTTTTCAAGATTTTATGAGTTCCCAAAACCTTTCCAATAATTTATTGGCTTAAGTTAGCTAAAGTTGATTTCTGTTGTTTGCAATCAAAAATCTTAACTGAAGCATTGATGTTTAGTCTGCTGACTGGGTATACAAAACTGAGGTTCTAAGTTTACAGTGTCTCTCTTTTAATCTGAAGCTGCAGAGATTTCCTTTCCTCTTGCCTCAGGAAAAAAGCCAACATAGAGAAGAAACACTTGCCTACCTGCAGAAAATATTTTCTGGTTTGCAGAAGATATTTCTCATAACTGCATGAAGAAAGAGGGGAAAGAAAGGAAAAAGTAGACAAGGGATAGTAAATGTTAGAATCTACCAGGATAATTTTAGGCCCTGAGTCCAGAGCAGCGTTTTTATTTTTGTATCAGCTCTGACAAGTTCAGGGCATAAACATAACCTTGTTTAAAATACACACTCACACACCAGAAAAGTACTTCAGGGAAGATTTTACTTAATTCTTAATATAAATTTAAGTTATAAGGCATAAGTAAATAGTTAAGATGAAAGCACAATTATATAAATTGATAGCCAGTGACAGTCATTAGCAGGCATGAAGACATCACATTTAATTTTCATAGCCTCAATCTTTACCCTGTCAATTCTGTTGTATGTAATGAAATAATGTCAGAATATGAATTTTATTTTCTCAAGACCAAAGTTAGTACATTTTAGAGGAAGTAGGGTGAGGGAAACCATTGTTTGTAAGGCATTACTTTTTCAAGAATTTTCTTGGAGAATCTTTGAGAGATTAAAACATGCCTTAAAACATATGAGCCACACCATTAGTCTTACAGAAGGCATATATAGCAGGGAATAAGTTACCAGTTGGAGGCCTCACCTCCAGCAGGCCAGAAAATCTCCTGAAGCCTCAGTTACTGCCTCATCTTCTATTGGAAAGAGGGTGTGTCAATCTTATCTCTAAAGTCTCCTTGCAATTTTAGTTTTACTAGTGATCATTTAAAAGTTTACAGGAATCAGGCAAAGTTAAAAATAAGGCTCACAGCTAGACACAGTGGCACATGCCTATAATCCCAGCAGCTCTGGGGCAGGAGGATCACAGGTTCAAAGCCAGCCTCAGCAACTTAGTGAGGCTCTCACTAATTCAGCAACACCCTGTTTCTAAATAAAAAAGATGAAAAAAAAAAAAACATAAAAAAGGGCTGGGGATGATGCTCAGTGGTTAAGCACCACTGGATTCAATCCCTGGTACCAAAAAAGAAAAAAAAAAAAGAATAAGGCTCAAGCCTCACAATAGGAATTAGGAAACAGAGGTGGAAAATGGGGATATTAGTCAGGAAGAAAAGAGCTTCAGTATGCCATCTGGCAGAGCATATGATACAGAAATTGTTGGAAGAACAGAATTTAATCCAAATAGATAGTCCATGCTCACTACAGTTACCTCACCTGAACTGCAATTCTCAGGTAGAAGCATGATGAAGCAGGAACTATACCACTTCAATCCTTCCTACCACAGGTGGCTCCAAGGAAGCCATGAAGCTTCTTTGAGTCCAGGATGATCACCTGTCATGCAGTAGAAAAGAAGAATAGGAAGACCAAGGTGGCCTGCCATGGGTCACTCACTGAGGAGTTGAATGAATTTGAACAAGTTTATTAATCTTTCTGAAGTCTAAGTTTCTTCATCTACTGGAAGAGAATAATTACACTGGCCTGTAAAGTTTTGAAGGTTGACAACATTTTCATTGCTTTGTGGTACAAAGTGAACAATCATTAATTGGTAACAAATATCATTGTAGGGCTGAGGATATAACTCTATTGGTAGAGTGCTTGCCTCATATGCACAAGGCTGTGGGTTCAATCCCCAGCACCACACACACACACACACACACACACACACACACAAAATCATTGTAGTTGCTGTTGTTACTGTATTATTCTCGAGGAACCATGGGATGCCTTTGAAGTTGTAGACCTGGGTTGTATGGAGAGGTTACATGGAAAACTTTCCACTACTCATAGTATTTGATAGAGTGGACACATTTCCAGAGGGGATGAATAGACTTCACATTGTACTCAGGAATAAATCTGTGCTTCATCTGAGCTCCAGAGAGAGATGAGTGCCACTATGTAATATCACTTAGGTTATCCTAACAAAGAATTATCCTAAATTCTTTGAAAAGGTTGTATGGAAGGATTAAATGAGATGGCATATAAGAGGCATGTATGGGAGGATTCTGGCAGCTTAAGTACCCAAACGCAGCCTTCTTCTTCTCCTGAACATATTTTAGGTACTTAGTTCTCCAGAGCCAAGCAACTGATGTGATATAAATTTACCAGAATAATTAAAAGGAACACATAAAATCACATGCACTGGTTTTTACACTCAATGTAAGTGAAAATTTGAGGACAGAAACTTTCAGATTGTGTTTAAAACAAAACAAAAGAATCTTCATGTTGCTTCTAAGTAACCTGCACAAATAAAGTAATAATGAAATCCTTTTGTGAAAAAAAGGAGACTGATGGATATTGCAACACTGAGCAAATGCAAACATAAAAAAAAATCAGGCAGAGCAATATTAAAATCATTCAAAATGGAATTTCAGGTTAAATACATTTAAGAGTTTAAAGAAGAACATTATATTATGGAGAGAGTTTCAGTAGAAAGGAGTAAGAGAATAGAGCAGAAACAATATTTGAATAGTCAGTGAACAATAATTTTCCAAAATTGATGAAGGAAATCAGACCACTTATTCAAGAATTTCTATAAACCCCAGTCAAATAATAGTAAATCATATATAGACATCATAGTAAAACTGCCTAAAAACAAAAAAAGATAAAAGCAGTAAGGTAGCCAGGAGGAATGTGGCTGTTTTAATGCAGTAGAGAAATGACAATAGCCAGGGAACAATGGAATGATATCTTTCACAAAAGACAATAGCAAAAAAAAAATAGCAGGGAAAAGAAAATGGAATTTAAAATTTACAAGGTCCTAACATCACTAAGGATATAGGGAAAGTAATTATTTTTATTATACTGTAAAAAGTCTAGTTATTGGTGAAAAAGTAAAGATAGGCTGCCTACAGAAACATGCATTAAGAAGAAGACTGAAAACAAAAGGTAGGAAAAAGATCTATAATACAATCACTTTTTAAAAAAATGATGTAAGACTGTAAGAAAAGGAGTATTATTTGAGACCCCAAAAGACATTCCATTAGGACAAGTGTTAACCCACTAAGAATATGTAATAATTCTAAATTTGTATGAATCTAATAATATAGAGGAAACAGGCAACTGTCTCTCCTGATACACAACACTACTGGAAAGTCCTAGAAGGAGGAATGGCTGTTGGAATCAGAGTCACATATGGGGTGTGGCAATCTTACCCTGGGTGGTACCTGATCCTCCCTGCTCCTTTAATGAGTTGCCTTTGAAATCTGAACAGCGGCTCAAAATGGCTATTGTTTTATTTTTATTTTACAGATTATTTCTTACTAGACAGAAACCTGGGGTCCAAGGCTAAGGAACCCCATAGGGGCCTTACAGCAGGTAGCAAGATTTTATATTGCAACGGAACGCCCTGATTTCTGGTGGATTTGTCTCAAAGCTATGAAGCTTACACAAAAATACCTTCCATGCCCTCAAGCATCTCTTACTCTGGGAAAGACCTATCTATCTATCTATCTATCTATCTATCTATCTATCTATATTCCAACTTTAATAGAGAGACTAACTAAAATAAAAAGAATAGTAGAAACAAAAGTTTACAAGGCATAAGATGTTACGTGTCCTAAAGAGAGCTAAAAATAAAGGCAAAGTTGAAGTGTTAAATTTGTATTTGGGGTAAAAATGGGAGTTCATAACCCACTTGAGTCAAATGTATGAAAGATGATATATCGTGAGCTTTGTAATGTTTTGAACAACCAATAATAAAAAAAAAAAGATTTCCAAGTGACCATGAGGCTAAAATACAATAACACCAGATCTCCCTGGCTTCTGTTTGTCAGGGTGTCACATACCCTCAATTCTTACATCTAAGTATAGTTTAGACCTACTTTTAAATAACAAAAACAAAGGATGTAGAAAATCAAAATGTGAAAGATGTGGAGGTTCCCACGAGATCCTTGCTTCATGAAGCTTTCTGTAGGAACTGGCTTGCTTGGCATGGATCTGATATTTACAGTCTCTATTGAGCCTTTAGCAAGTGTGCCTGTCTTTGGAGGAAATGCAAATGCACAGCTCTCAATGTCTTCAAAAAACAGGCAGGCCTATTCATCTCAATAGCACAAAAAGTTAAGATGATGCAGCTTTTGAATAGCATCCTGTAAGCCCCTCCACCTAAACTTGGCTGGGAAGAAATCTAAGGAAAAGGAGAAGAGTTCAGAAAATGGCTTGTGGAATACTTTGTCTAATTACTACCATGTCTGAGGTCAAACTAGCCTAACGTGATCAATGGTCATGCCCAGGTGACCCTAGCTTCCCTCTTTTCCATCTCCCTGAATGTAAACCAAGGACATAGCTCCTGGTGGAAGATGTAAGTTTATATTTCCCACAGAAACACTAGGCCATTTGAAATTTCTTATAGCAAAAACTATGTCCAGAATAATATCAGGAAGCAAAACTATATGGTTTTTATTGTTACTCTTCAATTCTGCATAGTGCTCCTTTTCTGCTTGCCCAGGGGGAATAGAGATTTGAGATAGAAATCAGAAAAGATTGTCAATATCGTTCATTATGTACCTGTGTGTTTATACAGAAAAAGGAGGATTAATTAGTTAGCGAACTAAGCAGGGTATTGTTTAAACTATGGATGTGGTGTGTGTGTGTGTGTGTGTGTGTGTGTGTGTGTGTGTTCTTTAACAAATATTAAATGAAAGCATCCTCTGTGCCAGGACTTGATAAATAGTAGAGTTATAGTAATGAACAAAATAAACTCCCCAACCCTGGGAAGCTTATCTTCTGGTTGGAAACAAAATAAGAAGATGTAGTGATAATGTATAATATATATATATAGGGGTAATAAATGCTATAAAAATAAATTAGGGAAAATGAGATTGGGGGTGTCAGAGAAGATGCCAGCAGATAAAGCAGAATTCTAGCAGAAATATGAAGTAAATGGGGAAACCAAGTAAAAGGAATCTGGAGAAACAGCAAAGGAGCATAAATCCAGCAGAGAGCACAGCTAATGAAAATGAGAGGAAGCAGGCTTAGCATGTTTAAGGAACAAGAAGGCTACTGGGCTGGGCAGGAAGAAAAGATAGAGGGGGAGAATGATAAGAGGCAAGAAATCATGGACGGAGTAGGAGACAGAAGATCAAAGAAGATCACGAAAGATCTCATGCATGGTGCATGGTGATGACTCAGGCTCTTCCTCTGAAGGACCTTCGTGGGGATATCTGAATGAAGGAGGGACACTTCAAACACACTGTCAAATGATCACCTTTCTTGTGCTGTGGAAAACAGACAAAAGTGGATAAGAGCGAAAGCTGGAGGGTGAAAATATAGAAAGTTATGATAAGCCAGGCACATGGCAACAGCTTAAACCAATGTGGTAACATGTCATGGCCACTCCACAAAAGGGAGCCGTCCTCCCTACCCGCCAAAATTTGATTCTGACATGGAGACTGATGATGACCCATACATAATCTCAGGGGGCATGAAAAGGTTTACTACTCTCACAATGGAACTTGGGGAGAATGAGCCAGGCCTCCTGAGATGGACCACAAAGACCAAATCTGCCCTGGAAGAGAGCAGGGAAAGATGACTGGTTTGGGGTTTCGTGATAGGTAGTCAAAGGGGCTGGCTTGAGAGTTCCCTGATGGTTTGAACTTTCATAGTGCAAAAAAGAGGGCACCTGGGCTCTCTCCTCAGTCTTCTCTGATATGGGGCAGAAGAGAAAGAAGGGAGCTTAAAACCTGTAAACAATCAAATATCAAAAAATTGAGCCAGACTCTTTACTATATAACAGCAGAGATGTAAGAGATGATCAGATTCTGAAACTATTTTTAAGACACAGGTATAATATTTACACTTGGAACAGGATTTGGATGTAAGAGAGAAGGAGGTTAGAAATGATTCCCTCTCTTCCTATATCTTAGCAAATAAAAAATTCAGAAGACCTACAAAAATCAATAAGAGAGTTGTTTTATTTGTTCATGGGTTTTTCCCACTTCTCATTGAAATATGAAACCCATGTCCTTTCCTTCTCTTTTTTTTAAATTTTTTTTATTGTTGGTTGTTCAAAACATTACATAGTTCTTGATATATCATATTTCACACTTTGATTCAAGTGGGTTATGAACTCCCATTTTTACCCCGTATACAAATTGCAGAATCACATCAGTTACACTTCCATTGATTTATATATTGCCATACTAGGGTCTGTTGTATTCTGCTGCCTTTCCTATCCTTTACTATCCCCCTCCCCTCCCCTCCCCTCCCCTCTTCTCTCTCTACCCCCTCTACTGCAGTTCATATCTCCCCCTTGTATTATTTTTCCCTTTCCCCTTGCTACCTCTTGTATGTAATTTTGTATAACCCTGAGGGTCTCCTTCCATTTCCATGCAATTTCCCTTCTCCCTCCCTTTCCCTCCCACCTCTCGTCCCTGTTTAATGTTAATCTTCTTCTCATGCTCTTCGTCCCTACTTTGTTCTTAGTTACTCTCCTTATATCAAAGAAGACATTTGGCATTTGTTTTTTAGGGATTGGCTGGCTTCACTTAGCATAATCTGCTCTAATGCCATCCATTTCCCTCCAAATTCTATGATTTTGTCATTTCTTAATGCAGAGTAATACTCCATTGTGTATAAATGCCACATTTTTTTTATCCATTCGTCTATTGAAGGGCATCTAGGTTGGTTCCACAGTCTTGCTATTGTGAATTGTGCTGCTATGAACATCGATGTAGCAGTGTCCCTGTAGCATGCTCTATTTAGGTCTTTAGGGAATAGACCGAGAAGGGGAATAGCTGGGTCAAATGGTGGTTCCATTCCCAGCTTTCCAAGAAATCTCCATACTGCTTTCCAGATTGGATGCACCAATTTGCAGTCCCACCAACAATGAACAAGTGTACCCTTTTCCCCACATCCTCGCCAGCACTTGTTGTTGTTTGACTTCATAATGGCTGCCAATCTTACTGGAGTGAGATGGTATCTTAGGGTGGTTTTGATTTGCATTTCTCTGACTGCTAGGGATGGTGAGCATTTTTTCATGTACTTGTTGATTGATTGTATGTCCTCCTCTGAGAAGTGTCTGTTCATGTCTTTGGCCCATTTGTTGATTGGGTTATTTGTTATCTTGTTGTCTAATTTTTTGAGTTCTTTGTATACTCTGGATATTAGGGCTCTATCTGAAGTGTGAGGAGTAAAGATTTGTTCCCAGGATGTAGGCTCCCTATTTACCTCTCTTATTGTTTCTTTTGCTGAGAAAAAACTTTTTAGTTTGAGTAAGTCCCATTTGTTGATTCTAGTTATTAACTGTTGTGCTATGGGTGTCCTATTGAGGAATTTGGAGCCCGACCCCACAGTGTGTAGATCGTAGCCGACTTTTTCTTCTATCAGATGCCGTGTCTCTGATTTGATATCAAGCTCCTTGATCCATTTTGAGTTAACTTTTGTGCATGGCGAGAGAAAGGGATTCAGTTTCATTTTGTTGCATATGGATTTCCAGTTTTCCCAGCACCATTTGTTGAAGATGCTATCCTTCCTCCATTGCATGCTTTTAGCCCCTTTATCAAATATAAGATAGTTGTAGTTTTGTGGATTGGTTTCTGTGTCCTCTATTCTGTACCATTGGTCCACCCGCCTGTTTTGGTACCAGTACCATGCTGTTTTTGTTACTATTGCTCTGTAGTATAGTTTGAAGTCTGGTATCGCTATACCGCCTGATTCACCCTTCCTGCTTAGCATTGTTTTTGCTATTCTGGGTCTTTTATTTTTCCATATGAATTTCATGATTGCTTTCTCTATTTCTATAAGAAATACCATTGGGATTTTGATTGGCATTGCATTAAACCTATAGAGAACTTTGGGTAATATCGTCATTTTGATGATGTTACTTCTACCTATCCATGAACAGGGTATATTTTTCCATCTTCTAAGATCTTCTTCTATTTCTCTCTTTAGGGTTCTGTAGTTTTCATTGTATAAGTCTTTCACCTCTTTTGTTAGGTTGATTCCTAAGTATTTTATTTTTTGGGGGGATATTGTGAATGGAGTGGTTGTCCTCATTGCCATTTCAGAGGATTTGTCATTGATATACAGGAATGCCTTTGATTTATACGTGTTGATTTTATATCCTGCCACTTTGCTGAATTCATTTATTAGCTCTAATAGTTTCTTTGTAGACCCTTTTGGGTCTGCTAGGTATAGAATCATGTCATCTGCAAATAGTGATAATTTAAGTTCTTCTTTTCCTATTTTTATGCCTTTAATTACTTTCGTCTGTCTAATTGCTCTGGCCAGTGTTTCAAATACTATGTTGAACAGAAGTGGTGAGAGAGGGCATCCCTGTCTTGTTCCAGATTTTAGAGGGAATGCCTTCAGTTTTTCTCCATTCAGAATGATGCTAGCCTGAGGCTTAGCATAGATTGCTTTTACAATGTTGAGGTATGTTCCTGTTATCCCTAGTTTTTCTAGCGTTTTGAACATAAAGGGATGCTGTACTTTGTCGAATGCTTTTTCTGCATCTATCGAGATGATCATATGGTTCTTCTTTTTAAGTCTATTGATGTGGTGAATAACATTAATTGATTTCCGTATATTGAACCAGCCTTGCATCCCAGGGATGAATCCTACTTGATCATGGTGCACAATTTTTTTTGATATGTTTTTGATTCCGATTCGCCAGGATTTTATTGAGGATTTTTGCATCTAGGTTCATTAGAGATATTGGTCTGTAGTATTCTTTCTTTGAAGTGTCTTTGTCTGGTTTAGGAATCAGGGTGATGTTGGCCTCGTAGAATGAATTTGGAAGTTCTCCCTCTTTTTCTATTTCCTGAAATAGCTTGAAAAGTATTGGTATTAGTTCCTCTTTAAAGGTTTTGTAAAACTCTGCTGTATACCCATCCGGTCCTGGGCTTTTCTTAGTTGGTAGTCTTTTGATGGTTTCTTCTATTTCCTCAATTGATATTGGTCTGTTTAGGTTGTCTATGTCCTCCTGCCTCAATCTGGGCAGGTCATATGACTTAAGAAATTTATCGATGCCTTCACTATCTTCTATTTTATTGGAGTATAAGAATTCAAAATAGTTTCTGATTATCTTCTGTATTTCTGAAGTGTCTGTTGTGATATTGCCTTTTTCATCCCATATGCTAGTAATTTGATTTCTCTCTCTTCTTCTCTTCGTTAGCATGGCTAAGGGTCTGTCGATTTTATTTATTTTTTCAAAGAACCAACTTTTAGTTTTGTCAATCTTTTCAATTGTTTCTTTTGTTTTGATTTCATTAATTTCAGCTCTGATTTTAATAATTTCTTGCCTTCTACTTCTTTTGCTGTTGTTTTGCTCTTCTTTTTCTAGGATTTTGAGATGGAGTATGAGATCATTTATTTGTTGGTTTTTTCTTTTTTTAAGGAATGAACTCCAAGCAATGAATTTTCCTCTTAGAACTGCTTTTAATGTGTCCCATAGATTCCGATATGTTGTGTCTGTGCTTTCATTTATCTCTAAGAATTTTTTAATTTCCTCCTTGATGTCTTCTATAACCCATTGATCATTTAGTAACCAATTGTTCATTCTCCAAGTGATGCATGTTTTTTCCTTCCTTCTTTTATCGTTGATTTTCAGTTTCATTCCATTATGATCAGATAAGATGCATGGTATTATCTCCACTCCTTTATATTGTCTAAGAGTTGCCCTGTGACATAATATATGATCTATTTTTGAGAAGTATCCATGTGCTGCTGAGAAAAAAGTGTAACTGCTTGATGTTGGGTGGTATATTCTATATATATCAATTAAGTCTAGGTTATTAATTGTGTTATTGAGTTCTATAGTTTCCTTATTCAACTTTTGTTTGGAAGATCTGTCTAGTGGTGAGAGAGGTGTGTTGAAGTCTCCCATGATTATTGTATGTTGGTCTATTAGACTCTTAAACTTGAGAAGAGTTTGTTTGATGAACATAGCTGCACCATTGTTTGGGGCATATATATTTATGATAGTTATGTCTTGTTGGTGTATGGTTCCCTTGAGCAGTATGTAGTGTCCCTCTTTATCCCTTCTGATTAACTTTGGATTGAAATCTATTTTATTTGATATGAGTATGGACACTCCTGCTTGTTTCCGAAGTCCATATGAGTGATATGATTTTTCCCAACCTTTCACCTTCAGTCTATGTATGTCTTTTCCTATCAAATGCGTCTCCTGTAGGCAGCATATTGTTGGGTCTTGTTTTGTGATCCATTCTACTAGCCTGTGTCTCTTGATTGGTGAGTTTAAGCCATTAACATTTAGGGTTATTATTGAGATATGGGTTGTTCTTCCAGCCATATTTGTTTATTTATGTTACTAAACATGGTTTGTTTTCCTTTTTGATTATTTTTCCCCCCTTTACTGTCCTACCTCCCACTGTTGGTTTGCATTGTTATTTTCCATTTCCTCTTCCTGTAATGTTTTGCCGAGGATGTTTTGAAGACATGGTTTTCTAGCTGCAAATTCTTTTAACTTTTGTTTATTGTGGAAGGTTTTAATTTCATCTTCCATCCTGAAGCTTAATTTCGCTGGATACATGATTCTTGGTTGGAACCCATTTTCTTTCAGTTTTTGAAATATGTTATTCCAGGATCTTCTAGCTTTCAGAGTCTGTGTTGAAAGATCAGCTGTTATCCTGATTGGTTTACCCCTAAATGTAATCTGCTTCCTTTCTCTTGTAGCTTTTAAAATTCTCTCCTTATTCTGTATGTTGGGCATCTTCATTATAATGTGTCTAGGTGTGGATCTCTTATGATTTTGCACATTTGGCGTCCTGTATGCTTCTAGGATTTGGGATTCTGTCTCATTCTTCAAGTCTGGGAAGTTCTCTCGTATTATTTCATTGAATAGGTGGCTCATTCCTTTGGTTTGGACCTCTATACCTTCCTGTATCCCAATGACTCTTAAGTTTGGTCTCTTTATATTATCCCATATTTCTTGGATGTTCTGCTCATGGTTTCTTAACAGTTTTGCTGAGCTGTCTATGTTCTTTTCAGTTTGAAATACTTTGTCTTCATTGTCTGATGTTCTATCTTCTAAGTGTTCTACTCTGCTGGTAGTATTCTCAATTGAGTTTTTAAGTTGGTTTATTGCTTCCTGCATTTCTAGGATTTCTGTTTGTTTGTTTTTTATTACCTCTATCTCCCTGTATAGTTGATCTTTTGCTTCTTGGATTTGTTTATGTAATACATTGTCGAAGTGGTCGAAGTGATCTTTCATTGTCTGATTTTGCTGTCTAATGTCTTCCTTGAGACTCCAGATCATCTGCAGCATGTATATCCTGAATTCTTTATCTGACATTCCATCTGCTGCAGCTATTACCTCTTCTAAAGTTGAGTTGACCTGCATTGCTTGTGGTCCTTTCTTTCCTTGTTTTTTCATATTGCTCGTGTTTCTTTCTGCTTGGTGAAACTGTTGTGTTTTTGAAATTTTCCCCCTATATATTTATATTGCTCTTGTATAGTTGAAAAGTCTCCCTTGCAGGGGCGGGCGGCAGCTCTGCTCCTCCTCCAATTGGGGTGATCTGTCTACCACGCTGGCGGGCCGCTGGGACTGTTCTGCCGGTCGGTCGCAGGTCTGCCTACCTTGGAGGCGCGGGCAGCGGCTCTGCTCTGCCCTTCCTCCAATTGGTGTGACGTGTCTACCACGTCCGTGAACCCCTGGGCCTGTTCTGCCAGTTAGTCGCGGATCTGACTACCTTGCAGGCGCGGGCGGCGGCTCTGCTCTGCCCCTTCTCTAATTGGGGTGACGTGATACCACGCCGGCGGGTCGCTGGGCCTCTTCCGGGTGTTGGCGGCAGCTCTGCTCTACCCCTACTCCAATTGGGGTGTCATGACTACCATGCCTGCGGGTCGCTGGGCCTGTTCCAGGCACGGGAGGCGGCTCTGCTCTGCCCCTTCTCCAATTGGGGTGACGTGATACCACGCCGGCGGGTCGCTGGGCCTGTTCCGGGTGTTGGCGGCAGCTCTGCTCTACCCCTACTCCAATTGGGGTGACGTGACTACCATGCCAGTGGGCCCCTGGGCCTGTTCCAGGCGCAGGCAGCGGCTCTGCTCTGCCCCTACTTCAGTTAGGGTGACGTGTCTGCCACGTCCGCAAACCCCTGGGCCTGTTCTGCCGGTCAGTCACAGATCTGACTACCTTGCAGGCGCGGGCGGCGGCTCTGCTCTGCCCCTTCTCCAATTGGGTTGTCGTGACTACCACGCCGGCAGGTCGCTGGGCCTGTTCTGGGCGCGGGCTGCGGCTCTGCTCTGCCCCTCCCCCAAGTGGTGTGACGTGTCTACCACGCCGGTAGGCCGCTGGGCCTGTTCCGCCAGTCTGTCACAGGCCTGCCTATCATGCGGGCTCGGGTGGAGGATCTCCTCTGCCCTACTCCAATTGGGGTGTCGTGACTACTACGCCGGCAGGTCGCTGGACCTGTTCTGGGTGCGGGTGGCGGCTCTGCTCTGTCTCTGCTCCAATTGGGTTGACGTGACTACGACGCTGTCGGGCCGCTGGGCCTGCTCCGACCACGGGCGAAGGCTCTGCTCTGCCCCTACTCCAATTGGGGTGACAGGTGGCGTGTCTACCACACTAGCAGGCCGCTGGACCTGATCCGCCGGTAGTTCGCAGGTCTGCCTACCTTGCGGGCTCAGGAGGTGGCTCTGCTCTGCCCCTCCTCCAATTGGTGTGACGTATCTACCACACCAGTAGACCGCTGGGCCTGTTCCGCCGGTCGGTCGCAAGTCTGTCTACCTTGCAGGCTCGGGCGGCGGCTCTGCTCTGCCCCTACTCCAAATGGGGTGATGTGGCTGCCACACCGGCGGGCCGCTGGGCCTGATGCGGGCTCGGGGAGCGGCTCTGCTCTGCTCTGCCCCTCCCCCAAGTGGTGTGATATGTCTACCACACCGGCAGGCCGCTGGGCCTGTTCCGCCAGTCTGTCACAGGCCTGCCTACCTTGCGGGCGCGGGTGGAGGATCTGCTTTGCCCCTACTCCAATTGGGGTGTCTTGACTACTACGCCGGCAGGTCGCTGGACCTGTTCTGGGCGCGGGTGGCGGCTCTGCTCTGTCCCTGCTCCAATTGGGTTGACGTGACTACGACGCTGTCGGGCTGCTGGGCCTGCTCCGACTGCGGGCGAAGGCTCTGCTCTGCCCCTACTCCAATTGGGATGATGGGTGACGTGTCTACCACACCAGCAGGCCCCTGGGCCTGATCCGCCGGTCGGACGCGGGTCTGCCTACCTTGCGGACTCCGGAGGCAGCTCTGCTCTGCCCCTCCTCCAATTTGTGTGACGTGTCTACCACACCAGTAGCCCGCTGGGCCTGTTCCGCTGGTCGGTCGCAAGTCTGTCTACCTTGCAGGCTCGGGCGGTGGCTCTGCTCTGCCCCTACTCCAAATGGAGTGATGTGACTGCCACGCTGGCGGGCCGCTGGGCCTGATCCGGGATCGGGGAGCGGCTCTGCTCTGCCCCTCCCCCAAGTGGTGTGACGTGTCTACCACGCCAGCACGCCGCTGGGGTTGTTCTGCCAGTCTGTCACAGGCCTGCCTACCTTGCGGACGCGGGTGGAGGATCTGCTTTCCCCCTACTCCAATTGGGGTTTCTTGACAACCACGCCGGCAGGTTGCTGGACCTGTTCCAGGCGCGGGCGGCGGCTCTGTTCGGCCCCTGCTCTAGCTGGGGCAACGCGACACCACGCCGGCGGGTCGCTGGGCCTGTTCCGGGCTCCGGCGGCGGCTCTGCTCCGCCCCCTGGCCTCCACAGTATTCAGCAGGACCCGGACCAAGAAACAGTTTCCGCGGGTTCTTTATCCCTGGGCCAGAGCAGTTCCGGGAGCCAGAATTCGGCCTCTCCGGACTTGGTGCATGCTCCGACAGGAGCAGGCTCCAAGAAGCTGTTTCCGCGTGTTATTTAGCACTAAGTCTGAGCAATTTGTCTGCGAGACGCAGACAATTGTCAGACTGAAATTACCTGCTCTATAGCTGAAAGAGCTGCAATCAGTCGAAAACAAGGATGGTGACGTCAGCTCTCCAAGATGGTGGCCGCTGGCTTCCTCCGTGGTCTGACCAGTGTGGAGAACCAAACTGGGCCGTTTCCTTCCCCCGTCTCCAACCCAGAATTCAGCTCCGAGCTCAGCAAATGCCTAGCTGGCAGGAGCCCGCAGAATCAGCATCGCTGTATCTCTACGCCACCAGCCCGTCGTTTCCCAGTGCGCGCCGCAGACTCCAGCCGCGGGGCGATCTGCCGAACAAGCAGCGCTCCGTACGGACAGATCGCTCGCGTTTGAGTCCCTGAAGCTGATCCTCGTGCGATGAAAATCCTTCCACTAGGTTTTGGAGCACCCCAATTTTGCTGGAAATTCCTAACAAGAGAGTTTTTAGCCGTTCTAACTCGTCATTTTCCCTCACAGTGACGCAGTACACGGAGTTACTGCACTCCCTTCGCGGCCATCTTCCCTATCTCCCCTTTTCCTTCTCTTTAATCCTTTCCTTCTCTTTAATCCTTTCCAACCTCCTCGAACACCTTACCTTGGAAATGGGATGGGAGTGCTTTGCAGATAGGAATGTTCCAAAAAATGTTTATGGATTGAAAGGATTCACAATAATACCAATTAGAGTATTATGTTGACTCAAAATTATACTTTGCTTATCTCTTAAGTCAAACACTGACTTATTGTGAAATTTTCTTAAATGTTCTCAATTACAAAGCTGGGATTTTATACCAGTATTTATCACAGTATATTCAAGTGTCTGGAGCATAATAAAGAATCTTTTACTTATAACTTTTACATCAAAAGTGACCTTTTACCATTTTATAGTTAATTAAAGAGGCACCTGTGTTATAATAAAAGGTCCTAAAATGGGAATCTAGCTGTGGTTTTTATTTCCATTTTTTTCATAAATTAAGAAAAATACGTAGCCCCAAACACATTGGTTCTATTTTCTGAGTTTCATCAGTAAAAAGAGGGAACCAGATTCAATAATTCCTAGGACTTTTCTTTCAAGTGACACTATGCAAGTGCTGATACCACATGTGAAAGTTTCTGGCACACTGGAACAATTGTGTGGGTCCACAGTTTCTTGTAATAAGACCCTTGTTTCTCTGTCTTGTTAAGTAAAAGTGAAAATGTTTAGCAGTGAGAGACATTCCAAGGCAACAAATAGTCCCCAAGTTAAGAAATTTTGTGAGAATTATTCTAAAATAAGTTATTGTTGGGGCTGGGGTGATATCTCAGTGATAGTGTGCCTTCCTAACACGCGTGAGGCACTGGGTTTGATTCTCAGCATCACATATAAATAAATAAAATAAAGGGCAATTGACAACTAAAAATATTTAAAAAATAAGTTGCTGTTGTTTTAAAATGAAGTCATGCCTATTGTAGAAAAGAAGAAAAAGGTTAAATAGTATATGAGAATATTTAATGAGTAGTAATAAGATTGGCTTGGGAATTTTATTTCTGATTATAAGGATCAGTAAGTAATACAAGTAAAATGAAATTTTCCTTTCAATTCCTGATTTCTTGAAATTTAGAAAGAATATGATCAATCAGTAGAGCCTCTGTGTTATTAATATTTAACTTTCTAATCCTTTATTTTAACTTATGGTTAGGTTTTTGTAGATTTCTCTTTTGAAATAAAAGAGGTTTAAAAAAAACATAAATCATTGAAGATAGCTTTGACCACAGGTTATTCATTTTAAATATAAATATATCACTCAATATAAACTAGGAGTATTCTCAAAATTGATGTAATATTATTTAGAAATGTTATGTCTTAAAGATAGTATAGTTCAAACTCATCAAAATTACTCTCTTAAATGTCTCCAGTGGGTATTTGCTGTATCCAACAAATTACAACCTTCATTTCTCTCAATGCCTGCCAAATTTGGTGGTTACCTTGAAAATTTAGTTAAAATCTTATCATACCTTGCCTGCTATTGGGTTTTTGTGGACCTGTCTATTACTTGTTTTAGTCAACTTTTTCACTGTTGTGACCAGAGGACATTTCAAGTATAATTTTAGAGAAGTAAAATTCATCTGAGTTTCATGGTTTCAAAGGTCTCAGTCCATAGAAAGCTGACTCCAACCATTGGGCCCCAAGGTAAAGGAGAACATCATGGTGGAAGACTGTGGTGGAGGAAGGCAGCTCAGAACATGGCCACCAGGAATGGGGGGAGAGGGAGAGAGACAGACAGAGAGACAGACACACACACACACACACACACACACAGAGAGAGAGAGAGAGAGAGAGAGAGAGAGAGAGAGAGAGAGAGAGATCTGCTCAACAAGGATAAAATATATACCTGAAAGGCATATAAAAACCCAGGAATCCATGTCCTTCAGCCACAGCCCACAACCTACAGTCACCACTCAGTTAATCCCTAGCAGTGGATCAATGCACTGACTAGGTTAAAATTCTCATAATCTAATTATTTCACCTCTAAATTTTCTTGCATTGTTTCCTGTATGAGCTTTTCAAGGACACCTAGTATTTAAACCATAATAGTACTGCAGGCAATTTTTGAAGGGAAATGCTGTGGTTTCTCATTTTTGGATGCCTAGAACCTTGCACAGAACTTGACACATGAGAGGGTTTCAATATATGTTCACTACACTAACTCCATGGTTCTGTACCAAGTTCAGTTATTGGAAAGTATCTCATCAAAATAAAGTCTATTCTTTTTCTCTGATGTGGTCTGAGTGATGTAGATTTAGTGATTTAGAAAGACTAGTAAGTAAGTTGTGGGGGAACAATGTCAATAAATGCTGGAATTTAAGGTATCTTTGTCTAAAAAAGAAGATTGGCAAATTCATCCGAAAATCTGAGACAGAGATATGATGGCATTTGTTTCATGGAAATAGGTGAGAATCAAAAAGAGCAGAAGGCCAGGCTAGAGAGAGGGGAAATGTAACAGGCCTTTATGGAGGAAATTTCTACACAGTTATGTTTATTCTTAGGAAAAGAAATCGTTTTCAGGGCTGGGGATGTGGCTCAAGCCGTAAAGTGCTCACCTGGCATACGTGGGGCGCTGGGTTCAATCCTCAGCACCACATAAAAATAAAATAAAGATGTTGTATCAGCTGCCCAGCCAGACCGGAGCAGGAAGGCGCCAGCCGCCAGCCAGACCGGAGCAGGAAGGCGCCAGCGGCTCAGCCAGACCAGAGGAGGAAGTCCGGTCCCGCCCTGAGCGCTAGTCTCCAGGAAGCCCATCAACCCTTAAAACCCATCAAAGTGGGTGTGGCTACCAGCACAGTTGCGGCTGATCCAGGTACCCGGTTTCCAACTCCCCCACCCTTAGCTGCGATAACTCAAAATATTTCCCACAAGCTTTTGGGGATTGTAGCTATCAACACAAAACAACAACTGTAGAGGCACCTGGTTTCTACCTCAGAGACTAGAGTAGGGAAGATACAGGTGGAAGCTCATTTCCCTTCACACTGGCTATACCCACCACCCTGAATACAGAGGCTCAAACTAGGAATAGACAACGCCACCTACTGGAAGCAAGGAAAACAGTGTTCTGAGAGACTTTTTTTTTTCCTCTCTTTCTCTTTTCTTCTCTCTCTTCCACAACTTCAGCATATGTGAAACCAAGAACTGAGCATGAACAACTGAATTACCAAAGTAATATAATATAGAGGAATTGCATATACCCCACCTCCCCCCATTTTTTTTCTGTATTTCTATCTTACTTCCCTTTCCCTTCTCTTATTTCTCTTTTCTTCCTTGTTATTTCTTTTCTTTTCTTTTTTTTTAATTCATATTCTCTCTATACCACTTTCAATCTCCTAACTTTTGCTATCTATACATAGGGTAACTATCTAAATAGGAGGTTGAGTCTATACATTCTTCCATAAATTACCAGTCGAGTGGTTAGAGTTCTCCAAAGGTGCTAAGTTAGTTTAACCTCATTCCCTCACTCCTTTCTCTTTAAGTATAACATCCTTCGTCTGAAATTAAGTTTTCTATATGCCACCAGATATGGTACGCCTTTTATGAAACTAAGGAATATATTCTTAAGTAATAATTAAATCCAATATCTATAGTCTTAGAATCTAACTATAAATGTATTAATAATGAAAACTTGTCCTTAGATAATGTACTGTTGATATTGGGATCTGTTAACATTGTCTTTCTCCGAAAAAGAGGGATATTGGAGCAATTCAAGAACAATACAAATATATAAGGGGAAAAACATTAGCTCAACAGTTTCACAAAGCTAGAAAGAATCATGAGCAGTATGAAAAGACAAGGAAAGAAAGGACCACAAACAATACAGGTCAATTCAACATTAGATGAGGTAATATCTGCAGCTGATGGAATGTCAGACAAAGAGTTCAGGATATACATGCTTCAGATGATCTGGAGTCTCAAGGAAGACATTATTCATCAAATTCAGACAATGAAAAATCACTTTGACAATGAATTACATAAACAAATCCAAGAAGCAAAAGATCAACTCTATAGGGAGATAGAGGATATAAAAAACAAACAAACAGAAATCCTGGAAATGCAGGAAACAATAAACCAAATTAAAAACTCAAATGAGAGTATTACCAGCAGAGTAGAACACTTGGAAGATAGAACTTCAGACAACGAAGACAAAGTTTTTCAACTTGAAAAGAACATAGACAGCTCAGCGAGAATGTTAAGAAATCATGAGCAGAACATCCAAGAATTATGGGATAACATCAAGAAACCAAACCTAAGAGTTATTGGGATACAAGAGGGTACAGAGGTCCAAACCAAGGGAATGAGTAATCTATTCAATGAAATAATACTAGAAAACTTCCCAGACTTAAAGAATGAAAAAGAAATCCAAATACTAGAAGCCTACAGGACACCGAATATACAAAATCATAAGAGATCCACACCAAGACATATAATAATGAAGATGCCCAACATACAGAATAAGGAGAGAATCTTAAAAGCCACAAGAGAGAGGAAGCAGATTACATTTAAGGGTAAACCAATCAGGATAACTGCTGATCTTTCAACACAGACTCTGAAAGCTAGAAGATCCTGGAACAACATATTTCAAACGCTGAAAGAAAAAGGGTTCCAACCAAGAATCATGTATCCAGCGAAATTAAGCTTCAGGATTGAAGATGAAATAAAAATCTTCCACGATAAGCAAAAGTTAAAAGAATTTGCAGCTAGAAAACCAGCTCTTCAAAACATCCTTGGCAAAACATTACAGGAAGAGGAAATGAAAAATAACAATGAAAACCAACAACGGGAGGTAGTACAATAAAGGAAAAACTAAGCATAGAGGAAAAACTAATCATGTTAAGTATCATACATAACCAAATATGGCTGGAAATACAAACCATATCTCAATAGTAACCCTAAATGTTAATGGCTTAAATGCACCAATCAAAAGACATAGGCTAGTAGAATGGATTTAAAAAAAAGATCCAACAATATGCTGCCTACAGGAGACTCATTTGATAGGAAAAGACATACACAGACTGAAGGTGAAAGGTTGGGAAAAATCATATCACTCATAAGGACCCCGGAAGCAAGCAGGGGTGTCCATACTTGTATCAAATAAAATAGACTTCAAGCCAAAGTTAATCAAAAGGGATAAACAAGGACAATACATACTGCTCAAGGGAACCATACACCAACAAGACTTGACGATCATTAATATATATGCCCCAAACAATGGTGCAGCTACGTTCATCAAACAAACTCTTCTCAAGTTCAAGAGTCTAATAGACCACAACACAATAATCATGGGAGATTTTAATACACCTCTCTCACCAATGGACAGATCTTCCAAACAAAAATTGAATAAAGAAACCATAGAGCTCAATAATACAATAAATAACTTAGACTTAATTGATATATACAGAATATACCACCCAACATCAAGCGGATACACTTTCTTCTCAGCAGCACATGGATCCTTCTCAAAAATAGACCATATATTATGTCACAGGGCAAAGCTTAGCAATTACAAAGGAGTTGAGATACTACCATGCATTTTATCTGATCATAATGGAATGAAATTGGAAATCAATAATAAAATGAGAAAGGAAAAACCCTACATCACATGGAGATTAAACAATATGCTACTGAATGAACAAAGGGTTACAGAAGACATCAAAGAGGAAATTAAAAAATTCTTAGAGGTAAACGAAAACTCAGAAACAACATATCGAAATCTTTGGGACACTATGAAAGCAGTACTAAGAGGAAAATTCATTTCATGGAGTTCATTCCTTAAAAGAAGGAAAAGCCAACAAATAAATGACCTCATACTACACCTCAAAGCCTTAGAAAAAGAAGAACAAATCAGCAGCAAATACAGTAGAAGGCAAGAAATATTTAAAATTAGAGCAGAAATCAATGAAATCGAAACAAAAGAAACAATCGAAAAAATTGACAAAACTAAAAGTTGGTTCTTTGAAAAAATAAATAAGATTGATAGACCACTAGCCACACTAACAAAGAGAAGAAGAGAGAGAACCCAAATTACTAGCTTACGGGATGAAAAAGGCAACATCCCAACAGACAATTCAGAAATACAGACGATAATTAGAAATTATTTTGAAACCCTATACTCTAATAAAATAGAAGATAGTGAAGGCATAGATAAATTCATGAGACATATGAACTACCCAGATTGAATCAGGAAGATATAAACAACCTAAACAGATCAATATCAAGGGAGGAAATAGAAGAAGCCATCAAAAGACTACCAACCAAGAAAAGCCCAGGACCGAATGGATATACAGCAGAGTTTTACAAAACATTTAAAGAGGAACTAATACCAATACTCCATAATCTATTTCAGGAGATAGAAAAAGAGGGAGAACTCCCAAATTCATTCTATGAGGCCAATATCACCCTGATTCCCAAACCAGAGAAGGACACCTCAAAGAAAGAAAACTACAGACCAATATCCCTAATGAATTTAGATGCAAAAATCCTCAATAAAATTCTGGCAAATCGTATACAAAAACATATCAAAAAGATTGTGCACCATGATCAAGTAGGATTCATCCCTGGGATGCAAGGCTGGTTCAATATACGGAAATCAATAAACGTTGTTCACCACATCAATAGACTTAAAGATAAGAACCACATGATCATCTCGGTGGACGCAGAAAAAGCATTCGACAAAGTACAGCATCCCTTTATGTTCAAAACATTAGAAAAACTAGGGATAACAGGAACTTACCTCAAAATTATAAAAGCTATATATGCTAAGCCTCAGGCTAGCATCATTCTAAATGGAAAAAAACTGAAGGCATTCCCTCTAAAATCTGGAACAAGACAGGGATGCCCTCTCTCACCACTTCTATTCAATATAGTTCTCGAAACACTGGCCAGAGCAATTAGACAGACGAAAGAAATTAAAGGCATAAAAATAGGAAAAGAAGAACTTAAATTATCACTATTTGCGGATGATATGATCCTATACCTAGAAGACACAAAAGGGTCTACAAAGAAACTACTAAAGCTAATAAATGAATTCAGCAAAGTGGCTGGATATAAAATCAACACGCATAAATCAAAGGGATTCCTGTATATCAGCGACAAATCTTCTGAACTGGAAATGAGGACATCTACCCCATTCACAATATCCTCAAAAAAAATAAAATACTTGGGAATCAACCTAACAAAAGAGGTGAAAGATTTATACAATGAAAACTACAGAACCCTAAAGAGAGAAATAGAAGAAGATCTCAGAAGATGGAAAAATATACCCTGTTCATGGATAGGCAGAACTAACATCATCAAAATGGCAATATTACCAAAAGTTCTCTATAGGTTCAATGCAATGCCAATCAAAATCCCAACGGCATTTCTTGTAGAAATAGATAAAGCAATCATGAAATTCATATGGAAAAATAAAAGACCCAGAATAGCAAAAGCAATTCTAAGCAGGAAGTGTGAATCAGGAGGTGTAGCGATACCAGATTTCAAACTGTACTACAAAGCAATAGTAACAAAAACAGCATGGTACTGGTACCAAAATAGGCGGGTGGACCAATGGTATAGAATAGAGGACACAGAAACCAATCCACAAAATTACAACTATCTTATATTCGATAAAGGGGCTAAAAGCATGCAATGGAGGAAGGAGAGCATCTTCAACAAATGGTGCTGGGAAAACTGGAAATCCATATGCAATAAAATGAAACTGAATCCCCTCCTCTCGCCATGCACAAAAGTTAACTCAAAATGGATCAAGGACCTTGATATCAAATCAGAGACTATGCGTCTGATAGATGAAAAGGTTAGCTCCGATCTACATATTGTGGGGTCGGGCTCCAAATTCCTTAATAGGACACCCATAGCACAAGAGTTAAAAACAAGAATCAACAAATGGGACTTACTTAACTAAAAGTTTTTTCTCAGCAAGAGAAACAATAAGAGAGGTAAATAGGGAGCCTACATCATGGGAACAAATTTTTACTCCTCACACTTCAGATAGAGCCCTAATATCCAGAGTATACAAAGAACTCAAAAAATTAAACAATAAGAAAACAAATAACCCAATCAACAAATGGGCCAAAGACCTGAACAGACACTTCTCAGAGGAGGACATACAATCAATCAACAAGTACATGAAAAAATGCTCACCATCTCTAGCAGTCAGAGAAATGCAAATCAAAACCATCCTAAGATACCATCTCACTCCAGTAAGATTGGCAGCCATTATGAAGTCGAACAATAACAAGTGCTGGCTAGGATGTGGGGAAAAGGGTACTCTTATACATTGCTGGTGGGACTGCAAAATGGTGAGGCCAATATGGAAAGCAGTATGGAGATTCCTGGGAAAGCTGGGAATGGAACCACCATTTGACCCAGCTATTGCCCTTCTCGGACTATTCCCTGAAGACCTCAAAAGAGCGTACTACAGGGATACTGCCACATCGATATTCATAGCAGCACAATTCACAATAGCTAGACTGTGGAACCAACCCCGATGCCCCTCAATAGATGAATGGATAAAAAAAATGTGGCATTTATACACAATGGAGTACTACGCAGCACTAAGAAATGACAAAATCATGGAATTTGCAGGGAAATGGATGGCACTAGAGCAGATTATGCTAAGTGAAGCTAGCCAATCCCTAAAAAACAAATGCCAAATGTCTTCTTTGATATAATGAGAGCAACCAAGAACAGAGCAGGGAGGAAGAGCAGGAGGAAAAGATTAACATTAAGCAGAGTCATGAAGTGGGAGGGAAAGGGAGAGAAAAGGGAAATTGCTTGGAAATGGAAGGAGACCCTCATTGTTATACAAAAAGTTTGTGAGGGGAATGGGAAAAAAATAAGGAGAGAAATGAATTACAGTAGATGGGGTAGAGAGAGAAGATGGGAGGGGAGGGGAGTGGAGGGGGGATAGTAGAGGATAGGAAAGGTAGCAGAATACAACAGTTACTATTATGGTATTATGTAAAAATGTGGATGTGTAACCGATGTGATTCTGCAATCTTTGTAATGTTTTGAATAACCAATAAACAAAAAAAAAAAAAGAAAGACGATTTAATGAACTAGCTTCTGCTATTGACTTCAGAGGTTTTTTGTTTGTTCATTTTTGTGGTGCTGGGGAATGTAACCCAGGGCCTTATGCATGCGAGGCAAGTGCTCTACCAACTGAGTTAAATCCCCAGTCCTTGACCTTAGTTCTTGATAAGGAGATTCTGCCCAGGAATTCACCTTAGAAGTCTAATTTGAGTCAAGAATTGGAGTCGGGGGCTTGGCAGTAGATTCAACATGGCCGAAGGCAACAACTGGATGCCTCCATGACCCTGTGAGGCCTACCAAGCTGAGTGGAAGCTCTGTCGCAGCGCCCGGAACTTCCTGCATCACTACTATGTCCACGGGGAGCTCCCAACCTGCGACCAGTGGCTGCGCGACCTGACCAGTTGTCGCGACTCGGAGGAACGCCATAGCACCGAGGCCCAGCGATCCCTCTGTGAGAGTGAGCGGGCACGTGTCCAGGCTGCACAGAAGAACACCCTGGTGTGGGCCCTGAGGCAGAGCCCTCCTGCTGACTGGCACCTTCCTCTGCTGCAGGAAAAAAAATGAGTGACAAGCATCCCTCTCTTTGGCCTGTGCAGCTTCCTCAAGTCTGTTTCAAGTGGAGCTGACACACAGCCCTAAGAACTGTGACCAGCCCAAACCATCTAATGGGAGGGACCCCCTTGAGTTTCCACTCAACCTGTTACACAGAACAGGACATCTGTAGCCCTAAACTGCTTGTCTCTCACCAGCATCAGGATATCTACCACCAGAATGCACTGAAAGACTATTACCCTCTCTATACAGATTATGGGAAACCAAGTATTGTGGCAGATACCTGTGAGCAGTGAGGTCAGACTTACTAATGCCTACCCCAGGGATAAGTCTCTGGGTTATAGGATTCTCAGGATAACTTGAGTGAGAACCCTGACAAGTGTTAAGTCAGAATGAGGTGGCTAAACAGTTGTACTTCTCTGAACTACTCTCCTTGTCATTGGGAAATAGACTACCACATCCCAGGCTTTATGATTACGTATTGCAGCCTTTGACATCCAAGCATGCTCAATTCCACTGCAGATGCAGGTGGGGTGTGACAAGCAGGCAGGAGCTCACTGGCTCCTCTGCACTAGGAAACTTCATGGAAGGCTCCCAAGGAGGCCCTTGGAGATTTTTTAAGAAGTGCACATAGGAATAGAAAACAACCTTGCAAAAGTTCATGGAATATTGGTGTCAAAAACACGAATACAAAAGGGCTGGGTCTTTTATTTTAAGGCTTATAAGTTTTCTTCAAATAATTTCTATTGTAATTTAAGGGAAAGACAAACATTAAACATCAATATATGAGTCTTGGGATGGACATGTCAAATATATGCATATGAACACCAAGAGCACTAATTTTTTTTAGAAGTTTATTACTAAATAAGGTGGTTTAGCACCTTGTGGCTGTGTAACTGTCTCCAAGTGCAATGCTGAGGACCACTTTGGGTGTGTATCCAGCACTCTCTCCTATCCTTTCCTGGATATTGGCAGTGGGTTAAATATCTTTCAATTTGTTCTTTCAGAAAGGCATACATAAATAAAATTTCCAAGTGTGAAAAACAACAACAACAAAAAGATGTTGTATCCACCGAAAACTGAAAAATAAATATTAAAAAATTCTCTCTCTCTTCTCTCTCTCTCTCTCTTAAAAAAAAGTAAAGAAATCGTTTTCATGATGTTCATGTTTTGTTCTCATTTAATTTCATCTACTGCAAAAGCACTAGCAATTTTTAAATGCCTATATATCTCAGTTGTGCTGAAGGTTAATAGTTTTAGTAGATTTTTCCCCCATTTTTGCATTATAATTTTAATGAGTGAATAATGATGGGGATAATGGGATTGGAAAGCCCTGGAAGGAAGATGTAACTCATGAAATTACAGAAACATTGCCCAGAGGTTCTTTTTCCAGAGTTTTTATCAGTTCAAATCTTGGGAATTTCATCTCTGATGATCAATAAGTAATACAAATAAAATGAAATTTTCCTCACTACAACTCATTTCAACATATGTAACTCTACACCTTGGTATCAACCTGTACTCAATAGCTCTCCCAAAATTTCCATGACCTATCTTGACATAGGCAAGAGGAAGAGAAACAGCATGAGCCCAGTGCTGTGGGGTTCAATTTTAAGTTTCCTGATGGTTGCTTGATTATAGATGTGGGTGCTGATTTTGATATCGTAGACTTTGCTCTTATTACTAAAACATAGCTTCTACTCAGCACACAGCCAGTTTCAAGGGGATTACTAATCCAAGAGAGTGCAAGGTTAGACTTGGGCTTCTGGTGGAATATGTCAGAGTTGGTTCTTATGCAGAGAACCCTAGCTGCATAAGACTTGAGGACTGACCATAGAGAAATACTAGCTCAGAACAACATCTGAGAACAAAACACGGGATCAGAGAGTCCCCTGTCCTGTTGGCAAATCATAAAGGTGAGAATAATACTATTTGGAAAGTTAGTGTTAGAAGACAAAATTCAAGCAACTTAGATCCTCTGTTTATTTCCAAACCCTGGTAACTCATTTTTAAAGCTCTACTATCCCATTCTAGCCCCAAGGAAATAAATGGCTCTAGAAGCTTTACCTCAATAAGAAACAGTAATTTCTCTATACATTTTTCTGTTTATTTAATGCCTTATATAATTATAATCAAACACTAGGCACTCTCCTAGAAGGTGCAATTATAGCATTGAAGGGAAAATAAGAGAAAAAAAGCAAACACATCTAACCTCATGAAGTTTATATTCTGGTGCGTGTCCTTCATCTGCACGTGTTTTCCAACCTTCCCTGAAAGGCCTGCCGTCCAGCCTCAGCGCAGTCTCCAACAGTGGTTCAACACTGTGATCCTTGGTCCTTTGGCAGGTATGTGGGGTGTAGGGTAGCGGTGTACAAGAATATTATTTGTTCAAGTATCAATCAAAGACATTCAATGATATGTTGATGCCATTAGTGAATTCTTCTCACAAATGCTTTCCTATATGATGAGAAGAGACCATATTTCTAGGAGCTACAAATGCTAATGCTGCTCTATAGCCACTGCTGCTCAATGTCAACACTGATGTCTTATTCTTTGTCATTCACATTTTAGTTCAAGAAACAAAACCATTATGAGTATTTCAAATGGGAACTGGCTTAATGTAGGGAATTCGATGCTCACAAAATAGGTGAAAGTCATTTAAGGTAATTTCCTGTCTGGACCTTCAGAGTCAGTTCTAGAACAATAGGTCATCATTGAAACTGCTCCAGGAAAAAAAAGGACACCACTGCTCCCGCTAAAACTGCCACTGTTCAACACATGGAATTCCAAATGATAGACAATGAAATGTTACCTGTGCAGATCCATGACTGTAACCATGCTCAAGAGCAGAAATAGCAAAAACCAGGCAAAAAGATGGCTTCTAGCTGGCTTTGTCTTCTGAATTTTCTGCAAGTGCATCTGACAGTGGAATTAATTAGCAGCCAGAGCCCTAGCTGCAAGGGAGTCTAAAAGGCAGTACAGAGGCCAAATTGGTCACTTCATAATATCCAGCACAATATCACCAAGTGAATTTGCAAGTGCATGATCTTGGCCATTCACCACACTTACTGAATCAGATTCTGGGAAACAAGAACCAGTATGTTATCAGATACCTCCTCACACAGTAATTTTTATGCTGAGGAATATTTCAGAAATATTGCTTCAGATGGTTAGGATGAGATCTGAGACACTCAGTCATAATATACATGTCCAAAAATATGTTTTAAAAGGTGTGATTTAAAAATATTAACACTGAGCCAGACTTATGTCATTTAATTTTATGGACCTGATTCTCCTCTGAATCAGAAAGTGAAATGTTTTTCACCTCAGGTAATTGTTTTCCACATTGCCAAATGGAGAAAAATTTCTCTCCTTTGTGTTTTGCTCTCTATTTCCCCACACAATTGGGACAAATATTGGCAATCTGATGACTGCATTTTATTATAGGAGTTTTCCTAGTGCTCTCTCTTGGGATATTTCAAAGTAATGTCCCATACAGACCTTGAAATTTATTCTCTTTTAGTTTTCAAGCAGGGAACAGTTTAGCATCATTCTAAGAGGAAGAGAAATTTTTTATTTTGGAAAGGAAAAAATGTTGTTCTGTCTTTGAGCAGACTTCCATGGAAAAAATGATAGCATGGAGCTTCTGATGACTTATATTGATTTAAATATATTAAATTGTCCAATTCACAAATAAGGTAAATTTATAATTTCAAAAAAAAATCAGATTAACTTTTCATACTACCTTTGTCATAGCCTTGAACAAATGTTGGCTGAATTAATGAAGAATGCATTCACTATGCTGATTGACTTTGCATTAGATGATGCATTGGTAGCCATTTCCTGAAGTCACTTTGTATTTCCTGGAGATAGATGTAGATTCCATGATTTTTTTTAATGTGAATTTTAATCATGGAATTAAGAGTTTTTTTTTTTTTTTTTTTTTTTTTAGTCATGGTAAGTAACACTGGCTGCTGTAACAAACAATCCATAAATCTTAATGACTTACCATGATGAAGGTTAATTTCTTATTCATGCCACACTATACAACTGAATGTTCATTAATCTACCTTTCACATAAGGCTTAGGAATACTTTGCATCAAGTAACTCCACCATTTTCTAGAGCAAGGTTTAGGAACTAACTTTTTTTCTTTCTTTCTTCCTTCCTTCCTTCCTTTCTTTTTAGTTATAGATGGACAACATATCTTTATTTATTTTTATGTGATGCTGAAGATCAAACCCAGTGCCTCACATGTACAAGGCAAGTGCTCTACTACCGAGCTACAGCCCCAGCTCAGAAAACATTTTTTTTTTTTAAATAGAAAGCCAGACAGTAAATATTTTAGACTTATCAGTCAAATGATAAAAATCAAGTATATCATCTATGTATCTATATAACAGGAAAGAAAAAATAATTATCAAGTTTTATTTTGATGAAATTTAAAATACAAAAAGGGTACGATTTTTTGTAATACAACCCTAATAATGAGAAAGAATTGGAATTGTTTTGTTGGGGAGGATACACTTTTGCCTAATTGTGTTCAAAATTAATTTCATTATAATCAAAATGATTGAAAAAGCTCATAAGTTAAAGCTGATCTATAATAAAATTTTATATATTTCACCTTTTTACATTTAATCTTTTGAAAATGTCTTTTCATGGAGGTAAATTGGCTAAATGTTGGTCTGTAAACATAATTTTAATTGACAATATTCATTTCTTTAAAGGCATTTGTGGAATTCTGTTTTGTTATTTTCTTGTAATATGTCATTACATTGCAGACAAATCACCATCGATGGGAGATTAAGAGGAAGTTTCTAAATTTAAAAATGTTTGGGCTGGGGATGTGGCTCAAGCGGTAGTGTGCTTGCCTGGCCTGCGTTCGGCCTGGGTTTGATCCTCAGCACCACATACAAAGAAAGATGTTGTGTCCGCCAAGAACTAAAAAATAAATATTAAAATATTCTCTCTCTCTCTCTCTCTCTCGCTCTCTCTCTTTAAAAAAGAAATGTTGAGTTATGGAAATATGAATTTTGAAATATGGAAAATTCTTTTGAACTTTCACTGTGGTAACAACACTTCTACTGGAATTATGGTTTGAACCAGAGTAAAAAATAAATAAATAAATAAATGAATAAATAACCAATTTGTGTGAGAATAGAGATTTGGTTTTTGAAACTATATAAAAAACAGTTTGATGTAGTTTGTTACTCAAACAGCATAAACAGCATTAGTTTCTATGGAAATTACTTCATAAAACTTTAAATTTCATCACAAAATTTTAGGTAGCAATCACTAAATGCTATCAATTTTTTGAGAAAAGCTGATTCCCAAAGCCATTTATTGTTTTTTATTTATTGTTTATTAACAGTGGCTATGTGGTTTCTCTAGTTCAGAAAATTTATAGTTTTGACTCTCAAAATAAAAAAAGAAATAATTAAAAGCACTAAACCACAACCATTGATCTGCTATATAGTAGGAAAAGTGAATATATACAATTTCTGTTTATGAAATAAATTAAAAATTAATGGAGCCAATGATTGATAAGTCTATGAGAGCAAATGAAAATCACTGTTGATTCTTCTGATTCAATAATACATGATTGCTGGGTGTGGTGCTGCATGCCTGTAATCCCAGCAGCTCGGGAGGCTGAGGCATGAGGATCACAAGTTCAAAACCAGCCTCAGCAAAAGCAAGGTGCGAAGCAACTCAGTGAGACCCTGTCTCTACATAAAATACTAAATAGGGATGGGATGTGGCTCAGTGGTTGAGTGCCCCTGAGTTCAACCCCCAGTTAATTCAAATATTTTCTGCAAAGTAATTACCGACAACCATATACTTAAAATGCTTCACCCCCCAACTACTTCTGTGAATTTTTTCAACTAAACCTTTTTTTTTTTCCTGCTCTACATGATTTTACCACCATCTATTGTAACACATTGTAACAGATTCTACTTCAGGTTGTACTGAATTAATAGTCTCTCAACTTCTTTGAAATATGCTCACCTCTACTTGTTCCACACAAATGATTAAAAAACTTCAAACTCAACTGTTGAATAAGTAAGAACATAAAATGTGTATGTGGATGTATAGGTGTGTATGTGTATGTATACAACATCTATTTATTAAGAACAAGACAAGTCACTCAAAACTTTTGCCGTATGTTTTGTTGAACATTTATATCACTCCCAATATCCTTAATTCTTTGAATGGCTTATTTTCATTAAAAGGCTAATAGTTTAATATTCATTTTCTCTGAACACATTTCTTTGGCTACTGCAATCACACAATTCAATTAATTCACCATCAGTTAACTACTTTATTTGCTTGGCTAACAAATGAGACACATGGAAGCTTACTTAGGTTCCAGTCTTATTCTCTTTTTTATTTTTATGACGAAATTCTAACATGTAAGATACTTTATCTTAAATTTGCTAATTTTTTGGGACATTGCTTTCCTGTGAGTTGGGAATATTGTGATGCATGCTTAGTTGGAATTATCAGCGTGTATTAAGTTAGTTTTCTTTTGCTGTTCTAACAAATTACCACAAACTTAGTAATTTAAAACAACACAGATTTGCCTTATAGTTCTGGAGTCTAGAAATCTAAAGAGAATAGTACCAGGTTAAAATCAGCGAGTTGAATAAGCTGTATCTCTTCTGAAGGATGTACAGAAAAAAAAAATCTGTTGGTCTCTCCCAGATTCTAGAAGGATTGCTGAATTCCTTGCCCCATAGAAATCATAGATTATCTGTGTGTTCAAAAGTGAAGAACATGATTTGGTGGCCTTTACCATTTCTATCATAATCTGCTCTTTCCAGCCAGCAATCACATTACTCTAACTTTTGCTTCCCATCATCTCATTTCCTCTTATGTCTCTGACTCTCCTGCTTCCTCCTTCTAAGGACCCTTGTAATTACATTGAAACCATTAGGATAACAAAGTAATCCAAACTTCACTATGCCTTGAAAGGGTACCATTAAAGTCATTTAACCATTTTCTTTCTTCATTTATTTTTTTCTTTTTTTTGGCCTGATAGGTATGAAGATAGTTAGAGAGAGACAGAGAGAAAAAAAAGAAAATGTCATGAAAAAACCAATATCCATGGATCCAATAATGGCAAGTTACAACTATATCCCTGCAATAGTACATAATCAGTAGAATAACACAATAAGAACATTTCTATATTCTCTGTGGCAACCACTTGACTCTTCCATTGTAGTGTGAAAGTAGCAATAGTTAATATACAAATGAACATGGAACCAGGATGGTATTCCAATAAAACTTTGTGATATTAAAATTGAAATTTTTTATAATTTTTGTTATGAAATATTACTCATATTTTTAAAATGTAAAAAATTTTAGAATGTGAAGTCTTTTTAGTTTTGTAGAATGTATAAAGATAGGTAATGAGTCAGATGTGAGCTGTCATTTTCTGACTCTCTTTGTAGGGTTTCAGAGTTATTCACTGAAATGAGATGTTTTTTGATCTGTGCCTAGAATTACAATATTTCATTTTTTCTCAGATTCCATCAGCTAGAACTCAATCAACTGATCATACAAAACTGCAAGGGAGGCTGGGGCTGGAAAATCATAGTTTCTCTGTGTGTTTAAACAATGAGAACAGGGTTTGTGAACATTAGCATTTATATCATAGCCCACTCTTTCTAGTGACCAAATTTGCATTCTGCCCCCCACCCTTTTCTGCACAAAGTTTACACTCACTTCCAAAGTCCAGCTCAAAGTCTTGGACCTCAGTGTAATGCATGTCCTCCATATCATCCAGCTATAGTATCTAATTGTTCTACGACATATGTCCCTGATATACACTGTAACAAATAGTCTCACTTAGAAAGGGCCAAGAAGGGAGACACAGCCTCACTGACCAAGGATGATCCAGCTGGGCACACACTGAAGGCTTCTAACCCTGAGACCACAGGAGACTATCAGACCTCGAGTCTTTCCTGGATCTGCTCTCTGAAAGGCACCTCTCCACACATTATTCTACGCCCCTCCCCACAACTCTACCCTCTGGAAGGTTCTTTCTTATCTTCCTTGGTACATCTGAAGTTGTCTACCACTTCCTTAGAACTGCATAGCTTGGCCAGTATTCTCTAATTACAACTCCTTTAGACCACCCCTGTGATTTTATCTGGCATTCAATTTCTTTATTTCTTTATTTTTTTAAAAAGCTTCAGATGTTTGGTTGCAATTAGTGCCATGTACCTGTAGCCACATCTGGTAGGGTTTGAATGTAATCTGCCCTTGCCAAAAATCATGTTGAGGCTTAATTCCCCAGAGGTTCATGTACAGGAAGCTTGAGTTGCATATGTAACGATGTTAACATCTTTAAGAGGTGAGTCCTAATGGAACATGATCAGGTCATGAGGCACAACTTTCGGAATAGATTATTGTAGTTTTCAAATGATCAGGTTAGTCCCCAAAAGAATATGTTTGTTATAGAAAGCAAGAATCTCCCCAGATTCTTGCTTCTTACTTACTTTGTGATGTCTTCTGCATATTCCTGCCATGTAATGCTATCTACCATGAAGCCCTTCCCATAGATGCTGACACCATGCTCTTGGACAGGTAGAACTGTGAGTTAAGCAGATCTTTTTTCTTTATAATCTACCCAAATTTGAGCATTTTGTTCTAACAACACAAAATGAACTAAGACTCAAAGTTGCTTCCAAACACTGGTCCCAAATCAGTTTGATTTGATTTCCAGATTCACCAACTTGTCTTTTAATTTAAGATGGCCAAAACCATTAAGCCATTTTAAGGTGGCTTAAAATGTATATTAATGTGATCTTTTTTTTGGATATTTACTTTGATCCATAGAAGTTTTTGACTGTTCAAAGTCTTTCTCAATTATATGGCCTAGTGTTTGGGATCTAAATGCCACAGTAATAGATATTTCCAACTGCTGAAGAGCTCAAATTTTTAGACATTTTCATTTTTTCTCATTTCTACTTGCAAAGTGGTCAACTCTTTCCTCAACTAATCTCTTTCTCACATACCCTGCCAAGTACTAGCTGATCTGCACTACTAACATTGTTTTTCAACCTGTTCCTCTAGATCTGTGTAGTAAGCACATGGTCGATCTACCAAATTACTACCAGCAACACAGTATTGCAAATATTTTCTTCATAACATAATACTTTCCCAGTCTTCAACTTGCTGGCCACCTTCCTACAAATATGCCAGATTCCCTAATTTCTTTCTTTTTTTTTTCTTTTTTTCATATGATTTAGATTTAATCATCAGAAGCAAACTAAATGGAGAACTTACAATAGAAAAGAATTACATGTCAGTGCCTTCTGCAAACTGAGCTGGGATAGAAAGGGACTAGAGGCTGCCCCTCAATTTAATCCCTTCCAAACAAAGATGTCCACAGTGTTCCTGGCACCCTGGCTCAGGAAAGGGGAAGACCACTGGTTCTGTGTGTTGAAGTTGCCTTGCCTGCTATTCATTCCTGGCCAGCATCAGGAACCCCTCCTTTCCGGCTCTGGTCATCACCCTTCTTTTTGTGGTCTGATATGATGTCATCTATCCACAGTAGGAAAACTGCCATCTCCACTGCTGCCTTATATGTTTGCAGCTTCACAGCCAATGGCTTCCATATGCCTAGTTCTTTCATGTCCACTAAAGTCCCCATCTCACACTTACTTCCCAGGTCTCACAGTTCTCCTGGATGTGCTTGGCCCAAAGGGAAGTGAGTAGATTTATAATGCTGGCCCCACAATTCTGGATCAAGGTATGAGGGATGACTTCTAAAGTCTGAGAAATAGCCCTGTATGACCATTGTTCCACACCAGTCATGGCCATGGATTTTTCTGTTAAGCTACAGCCATCTCAGAAGCCCCATTCCCTGGTACCAGCTAAGGCTCCAGGAGAACATTTCAGCACACTTGCATGGCATCCTGAAGGTTGCGATCTACATCTGAGAGAATTTCTTTGTTGGCCTCCCTGAGAAGAATGGTGTAGACCTTGGGGTCTCTGCGCTCAATGATGAACCTAAAGTACTCATCTCCAATTTTCTTGATTTATAACAGGTCTGCCCCTGTTCCAACATCATCTTCTCTCAGTTATTCTGGTCAGCTGACTATCTGGGTCCTGCATGCTCTAGCAATGCAATTATTGTCTGTCCTCTGGATTCTGTAGATGGCTGAGATATTGGCCCGCATGAGGTAGTGCTGAGCTGAGTCTGAGATGCCTTTTTTCTGTGATGACCACATCAGACTTCAGTTGAATAATGTCCTCACAGAGATGCTGGATATACTCTTTTTCCATTTGAAGGATTCAGGTGAAGTCTTCCTCTTGGGTAATCTCAATGTCAGTCTGGCTTTCTCCTTTCTGTATTCCAGAGAAGAATCCAATAGCCCAATATGAGGGTTCTTCAAGTAATGCCATATTCTAGGATGGGTCACATCTTTGTTAATCATGACTCCATGTAATGCACATGAGTCTTCAATGATGCTCCCAAGTATATTTTTCCACTCTTGCATATTTCTTGATGTCAATCTCCTTCTGATCCTTTTCCTCAAACTGTACAGTTTTGAAAGCATCCAGGATGATTTTGCAAGCTAAAGAGGACCATCTTTAAAGAGGACCAAATTACAATTTGGTGGTAATGGAACTGTTTATGATGTTCAGCATCATAGTTATCAATGTCAATGGAAATACTGATTAGAGTGCTGTTCATATCACCCAGTGCCTTGTAGTAAACATTGATTACCACTGTTGGGTACAGCTGCTGCTCTAGGAAGTGATCAGCAACAGATTATATTTCTACAGCAAGAATAATTACTGATGTGTTTCCATTTCCAGCATCTCCATCCTGGGTCCTGCTAATATCAATCATGGATGTGGCTGCTGGATGTTGGGCTTGAATCTCTTGAAGAATGGCATTGCCATAATTGGTCACCATGATGCCTCCTGTTGGGTCCCAGAGCATCTTCACGGACTTAGGTCCCATACATGTTTGGATGATATCTGCAATAGTCTTAGCAGCACTGATGTTTGCAGATTGAACTTTTCTTCCAGATTCACAGTTTGTATTCTGGCTGAGCATGAGCACAGGACAGTGGTCCATCATGGCAACACAATGCAGAGCTGGGTACCCAAAAGCTGAAAGAACCAGCAGAACCTTCTAGAGAGAGCAGATTACCTAATTTTGGATGGGAAATTAGGCTAAGTGCTATAGCAAACAAACTTAAAATCTTAGTAGTTTAACACAATTGAGTTTTATTTGTCATCTATGCTGTAGTCCAATTTGATTTTCACAGAGAAGCTTTGCGTACAGTGATCTAGTTTTGGGGAAGAAAATTAAAAGAGCAATTTAAGGTTCCAAATGTA
This sequence comes from Callospermophilus lateralis, assembly GCF_048772815.1. Taxonomy (NCBI): domain Eukaryota; kingdom Metazoa; phylum Chordata; class Mammalia; order Rodentia; family Sciuridae; genus Callospermophilus; species Callospermophilus lateralis. The sequence continues at coordinate 104,807,122 of NC_135308.1, forward strand.
AAGCTTCTGAAAATGCACTGCAGGGAATAAATAGGAATTGAGAAAGTAGTGAAACATTGAAACTTGGTAAAATTACACCAAATGTTAGATCCATATGAAGAACAAGACTCACTGAAGCTGATTGATTCCCAGAGAACTGAGCTCTTAAAAGTATATCCTGGGATTCTCCAATGACTAGTATTGATCCAGAAAGCTTCTTCAGGAGAGAGGTCCATATTAGCCTCAGCTATAGGACCCAGTGGATGGAAGACAAAGGATACTAGGCAGCTGTTACACTTCCCCTCCAAAGGGCTCCCTAGCTTTGTATTTGAGATGAGCAGGTTCCAGCGAAAGCTCCTACTCTTACACTCTTTCCTTACATTGATCATCATTGTATTTTCATTGTATTTTTTTCATTGATCAGGAATAACTTTTCAATTTCCTTCATTTCATTTTAGAATTCACAAGATTATTTATATCAGACTTTGCTGCCTATTTTGTTCTATGATTAACCTTGGATAGTAAAATAAAATTAAAGAAATATAAAAATATAATGTTCTTGACAACCTTATTTGTTAGCTATATCTAATATTGTTAATCAAAACATACTCTGTGTTAGGTTATATATCCATTTGCTAGAGAATAAGGATCAACAAGTCTAAGTTAACAAGTGACAGAGCAGGAATGTAGACACAGGTTCAACACATTCTTTGTTTCTAACAACTTTCAGATCTTTTAGGATACTTAAGAAAATTCTGGATATTCTTATTAAATCTTCACAAAAGCCCTATGAGGTAGGTAATTTTATTAATTGCATTTTATAGGTGAGTACACTCAAGCTCCAAACCCTATAGAAAATATTTGACTCAGCCTCCCTGGGTTCAAAAATGGCAGCTCTATCCTGCCTATGGATTAGGGAAAGCATGCTTACTTGCTTCTACACTCAATATAAGGAGAGAAAATCCTGAATGCTGGGTTTGCCTAGTTCTGGCCCATAGGCCTGGAAAATCCTAAAAATCAGTTTCTGGAGATTTGAGGTCTTGACATTTACAGTTTTAAGACCTTGGTAGGTTTTTGGACAGACAGAAGCCTTTCTGTGGTCATAGAACCTCAGTTTTAATTGGTTCAGGATGAACAGCTAGGAATTTGAGTACTGTAAGTGCGGGGGCAAGATTTATTGCGCTGGGCAGGATGGCTATATTTGGATTTGAGTTCTGAAAATGTCATCTCCTTTACTTTGGATTTCCTAAACTGCTTTTGAATTTCTTCTATGTTCACATATAAAAAATGGAAAAATAAATTTACTCTTGAATAGCGAATAGGCTATATACATTGCTGTAGCAGGTTTCCCAGGGTATCTGTAGCTTAGAGTAGAGGTTGACAGACTGTCAAAATGATCTGTCATCTGTTTCTGTAAACAAACTTTTGTTGGACACAGCCACTCTTGTTCATTTACATATCACATACAGCTGCTTTAGTCCCACAATGGAGAGTTGAGGAGTTGCAATGGTGGCTTAAGCTTCAAACCTGGACCCCATGTGATCTAGAACATTCTTCATCCTTTTAGAAAATGGTGAGTTAGAGCCCAGCTAAGAGGCTTCTGTGGTCTTCACTGCTCTCCTATTTAAACACATCAGTGTCATTTTTGTCCTTACATCAGAACAAACAGTATTCATTGTGTTTCTCTAAGGCTCAGAGCACAGCAGTTTAGGTAATCTTGTCCCTTGGAATAAGGACAAAGTGATTGTTCTCAGACAGTAAGAATGATAGAATGGAAAGAAATTATAGAAGCAGTAATTTTTTAAATGTATGAAGTGGTGCACAAAAATAGTTGAAGTTTGATTAAACTCAAAGAAGAAGCAGTCTTTAAGATTTGGATAAAAAACAAAACTCTGGAATTGCTAACATGGGTCATATATTGAATAATTAAAACTAGCGAGGAAACATGGGTTAAATTTGTCAATTTAACACTTCTGTCTTTATTGTTAATTACTTGGTGAAGTATTTACTAGAGTCCTGTTCTATGTGGTGAGAATTTAACCAAAGTGATATAATTCCATTTCTATTGACTTTGTTTTGCAGTTAAAATGTTTCAAATTGCTAAAATAAAATCAAGCTATTTTATTTATAGCAAGGCAAAGATATCTTCCCTTGGAATATCTGTTAGAAATGATGAAATAATGTTCAAAGACCTGTGCTGAGAAATGTATTTACTATAGACGAAAAACTCAAATTACTAGAAAAATTCAATTTCAAGTTGAAAATTCATGGTATTGGATTTTTTATGGAATACTTATATACCACTAAATAGAATGTGATTTTACACAGTGTTGAATATGCTTTTAGAAAGATGATTACGTAACACACTTGGGAGGACATAATTTGAATACAAATGTATTCTTATTTAGCATTTTACAATTTTTATGAATTTCAAATATATCAGAAGAGATCAGTTAGTGTATTGGAAAAAAAAATATTTTTCTTCTTGGTAAGACAGAGACGTCCAGTAAAGAAGTCCCAATTTAGTCTCAGATTCTAAATCAAATCAGTCTTTTGCTAAAATTTTCCTGGAGTATGATACTTGGCTTTGGCATGATGCAGGCACAAGTAAGTGAGCAATTAGAGATCATGAGGAAAAGAACAATGGAGATCTTTTGTGAGGACAGAGGAAATTTAATATCGAAGAAGGTCTGGAAGGACATTGGAAAAGGAGTTTGTCAGTATGACCCAATGAGTAAAATTAGGACCAACACTCTATAAATTAGGCTGAAATTTAAGGAAAATAGATTTCAGGTGAAGGTTCATAAGAACTCAAATAGAGGATTCCAAAAATGAAATGCATGGTTTCTGGAGGTGGTAAGTTTCCTATTCTTGGAATATGCATAAGTAGTTATTTAGAGGGATAATAATTCTTAATTTTTAAGAAATATAAGAGGTTACAATAGAAATCATCAATGGCATATATTAAAATTATTTATAATAAAAATAAAAAAATTAAAAAACTATAAAATTTCTTAACATATTGAGGAAAGCATAGGTAAAAATGTGTCAGAGAATTTCTAACAATCATACATGAGTATTTCATTTCTATTTATAAAACAACACACAGTAGATATATGAACCCAGGACATAAGTAGACACAGTATCTTCACACATGGACAGCTCACACATGATGAAATAAATACTGGAAATCTTTAAACTTACAGTTATTTAAAGAACTTCAAAGTAAAACAGAAGTGTATCATTGTATATAAAAGAAACACAATAGAGGACTAAAATTAAATTGATACTATCCAACAGGACAAAGTTGTTTTAAAACTAATTCCACACATCACTGGTGGTATTATACATTGATATAGCCTTTGGAAAAGCAATAACACAAGTCAAATCATACTAAAAGAGCTGTTCAGAGATGGCTTCATTAAATCTACTCTTGATATTGTCTTAGGAAATAACTTACACGAGTTACAGAGGCATCTAAAATAGTGTGGGGGGGAAAGACAGAAGTAAATAAACTGTACTTCCAACAAATCAAAGAAATATTTACCTGTCATCAAAATTTCTTGGAAAAAAATAATTTTATTGTAATAATTATTTACAAAAAAATGCTAGCAAAGATAGAAATAAAAATAATACACAAGTAACTATCTAAGATATTTAGATACATAAATAAGCAAAAAGTAAAAGTAATTACAAAGGTGGCAAGATTATTATAGTATTTCTTGTTTTATAATTTGTCTTTAAAGTCATACTGTATTTAAGTAAATATTCAGAAATGAAAATTTTTTAGGTATTACTGAATATACTTCTTTTAAAGATTTGCTTTAATAAACATAACATTTCCTATGCATGTAAAAAACTAACCAGTTTACTCTGGAGAGTATAAATATAAATATATATTTAAAATAAAATTATGTATTATATTAACTATATTTGAGTGCAAGGATACACATATTTCTAGAATGAAAAAATAAATAAATAACACATTTAATCAATTTGTAAATTCATTTCCTGAATATTAGAAATAGCATTATTTGGAAATAGTTGGTATATGTGAAATAATAGGACAATGTTAACAACACAGTTATACATCCTACATACCTGGCACCCTTTTTCTGCCTTTTAAAGATAATCACTATCTTAATTTGATGTTTATCATTCCCATGCATTTTAAAAATTTACACATTTACACATAGAATCTTAACACAAATTAGTTTTCAGAGTTAAAAAAATTATATAAATGCCTTATTATGTATCTATATTCTGCCTTTTGATACTTTCTTTTTTTTGTTTCTTTTAGATATACATGACAGTAGAGTGAATTTTGACATATACATATATGGATGGAGTATAACTTATTCTAATTAGGATTCCATTCTTGTGGTGGTTTATGATGTGGAATTTCACTATGGTACATTCATATATCTTGATATTTTTCTAAACATTGTTTCTGAGCCTCATCCATTTTTCTATATGCCATTCTTATTCATTTTCATTGTTTATCAGTGAGTTTATTAAATGATATTTGCATGATTTCTGATATTTTGTCATTATAATTAATACTATATAAATATTTTTATGTGTCCTCTTGTACACATGCATAAGAAATTTTCTACATCAGTGTTATTCAATAGAACTTTCTACAATGAATAGAAATGTAGATTGTTGTCTAAAATAGTAATCAGTAGTTAAATAATTTGATCAGTTTCAGGCATATACTAAGCACTCAGTACACATAGGCTATTCTTTATACAATACAGTCACTAATTGGTCTCAAATACAAGTGTAGCTTTATTTTTTTTGTTGTTTTTCTGGGGGAGGTTATATTTTTATTTATTTATTTATTTTGCATTAGAATTCTTAATACACCAAGTGTAGCTTTCTTAAATGACTGATATTAAATCACATTGACTTAAAAAATAGTAATCAGTAGATGCTAGTCACAGAGTAGCTACTGAGCTCTTGAAATGTGGATCATGCAACCATGGAATTGAATTTTTATTTGCTTGAATTTAATTTACATGTAATAGTATCAGATGGCCAGTGGTTATTGACAGTGCAAGTCTAGATCATGAACTCCAATGCTCAGATGTACATCCTGGTCATGAGTGGTACGAAGGCTCAGTTTTAGACCCTGTGAACTATCTTCCAAAGTGGCTGTAGAAATGTGAATACCGTGTGAATGAGTTCCTCTGTTGTCACTTTTTCCAAGTTTTGTCATTGTAGTTTTAAGATACAATTATTTACTTAATTACTAGTGAGACCAAGCAATTTTCACATATTCATTAGACATTTAGGGTTTCCTTTCTTGTGAAATACCTATTATACACTTTTTTTTGTCCATTTGTCTCTGGAATACTTTCTCTTAAAATGTGGCATATATACACAATGGAATATTACTCAGCAATAAAAGAGAATAAAATCATGGCATTTGTAAGTAAATGGATGAAGTTAGAAAAGATAATGCTAAGTGAAGTTAGCCAACCCCCCAAGCCAAATGCCGAATGTTTTCTCTGATATAAGGAGGCTGATTCATAGTGGGGTAGGGAGAGGGAGCATGAGAGGAATAGAAGAACTCTAGATAGGGCAGAGGGGTTGAAGGGGAAGGGAGGGGGCATAAGGTTATTAATGATAGTGGAATGTGATGATCATTATATCATTTTTATCCAAAATACATGTATGAAGATATGAGTTGGTGTGAATATACTATGTATACAACCAGAGATATGAAAAGTTGTGCTCTATATATGTAATAAGAATTGTAATGCATGCTGCTGTTATATATAAATTTAAAAAAAGAAAAAAATCTATAGATATAAATAGATAGGTTCCAGTTTCCAACTTTTTGTGATTACATATAATAGCATTATCTTTTCAAGTCATTGATCTTTTCATCTATTTTAAATAGCAGAATTTAATTATGCTTTTAGTATATGATTTTTTTAGTCTGTTTTAAAATACTTTGAGGACAACAAAGTTCTCCTAAATATTTTTGTAAATTTATTTTACTTTCCATATCAAGGTCATTCATCCATGTGGAATTGATTTGTATGAAATAAGGATAAACCTTTATGATTTGGTTTTCCCATAATCATTCTTCACAGCTCCCTTGTTTAGTATAACATCCATAACATATCAAGGATCTAACTATGCATGGGTTAGTTGGTTTCTTAGGTCTTATTGCTACTTTATGTATCTATTAAATTGATCTGTGATTTATCTTTTTTATTGCCACAGCCACTCTTAATTCCTACAACTTTATATCTTCCTGATATATGGAAGAAATTTCCTTTGTCCCTAAATGTAATTCTTCAAAATAGTTAAAATAGTCTCAGTCATTTGTTTTTCTAGTAACTTTCAGTGACCTTTAGGAACTCTTTTTTTTCCTTGCTAGAATTACTGGGGTGAGTTGGCATTTTTTTGGTGCTATTCTTAGCCTTCTTACATATTTCTTAATTACTGGATCTTCTTCTTATTAGGTCCTTTTGGTTCCCAGTCAAGTTATCATTCTAGTCCAAACCATTCACATTGGGTTTGAAATTCTGTGGTTAAATTGAAATTCATATGGAAAAATAAAAGACCCAGAATAGCAAAAGCAACTCTAAGCAGGAAGTGTGAATCAGGCGGCATAGCGATACCAGATTTCAAACTATACTACAGAGCAATAGTAACAAAAACAGCATGGTACTGGTAACAAAACAGGTGGGTGGACCAATGGTACAGAATAGAGGACACAGAGACTAATCCACAAAGTTGCAACTATCTTATATTTGATAAAGGGGCTAAAAGCATGCAATGGAGGAAGGATAGCATCTTCAACAAATGGTGCTGGGAAAACTGGAAATCCATATGCAACAAAATGAAACTGAATCCCTTTCTCTCGCCATGCACAAAAGTTAACTCAAAATGGATCAAGGAGCTTGATATCAAATCAGAGACTCTGCATCTGATAGAAGAAAAAGTTGGCTCTGATCTACATATTGTGGGGTCGGGCTCCAAATTCCTTAACAGGACACCCATAGCACAAGAGTTAATAACAAGAATCAACAAATGGGATTTACTCAAACTAAAGAGAGTTAAATAGGGAGCCTACATCCTGGGAACAAATTTTTACTCCTCACACTTCAGATAGAGCCCTAATATCCAGAGTATACATCAAAAAATTAGACAATAAGATAACAAATAACCCAATCAACAAATGGGCCAAGGACCTGAACAGACACTTCTCAGAGGAGGACATACAATCAATCAACAAGTACATGAAAAAATGCTCACCATCTCTAGCAGTCAGAGAAATGCAAATCAAAACCACCCTAAGATACCAGCTCACTCCAGTAAGATTGGCAGCCATTATGAAGTCAAACAACAACAAATGCTGGCGAGGATGTGGGGAAAAGGGTACACTTGTTCACTGCTGGTGGGACTGCAAATTGGTGCGGCCAATATGGAAAGCAGTATGGAGATTCCTGGGAAAGCTGGGAATGGAACCACCATTTGACCCAGCTATTGCCCTTGTTGGACTATTCCCTGAAGACCTTAAAAGAGCATACTATAGGGATACTGCTACATCGATGTTCATAGCAGCACAATTCACAATAGCTAGACTGTGGACCCAACCTAGATGTCCTTCAATAGATGAATGGATAAAAAAAATGTGGCATTTATACACAATGGAGTATTACTCTGCACTAAAAAATGACAAAATCATGGAATTTGCAGGGAAATGGATGGCACTAGAACAGATTATGCTAAGTGAAGCTAGCCAATCCCTAAAAAAAATGCCAAATGTCATCTTTGATATAAGGAGAGCAACTGGGCTGGGGATGTGGCTCAAGCAGTAGCACGCTCGCCTGGCATGCGTGCGGCCCGGGTTCGATCCTCAGTACCACATACAAACAAAGATGTTGTGTCCGCCAAAACTAAAAAATAAATAAATAAATATTTTTTTTAAAAAAAGGAGAGCAACTAAGAACAGAATAGGGAGGAAGAACATGAGAAGATCACCATTAAACAGGGTCGAGAGGGGGGAGGGAAAGAGAGAGAGAAGGGAAATTGTATGGTAAAGGAAGGAGACCCTCATTGTTATACAAAATTGCATATAAGAGGAAGTGAGGGGAAAGGGGAAAAATAACAAGAGAGAGAAATGAATTACAGTAGATGGGGTAGAGAGAGAAGATGGGAGGGGAGGGGAGGGGAGGGGAGGAGGGATAGTAGAGGATAGGAAAGGCAGCAGAATACAACAGACACTAGTATGGCAGTATGTAAAAAAGTGGATGTGGAACCAATGTGAATCTGCAATATGTATACGGGGTAAAAATGGGAGTTCATAATCTGCTTGAATCAAATGTATGAAATATGATATGTTAAGAGCTTTGTAATGTTTTGAACAACTAATAATAAAATAAACCAAAAATGCACCTCCTGCTTTCTACTTACCACCTCCCACACCCTGTGTTCTGCTCCTGTTTTCCACACAATCAATAGAGTAAATCTTTCAATGGTCAGAGGATGGTGCAGCTCTGCTCAAAACTGCCTAATGACTCCCATGTCACTTAGAATAAATTCCAGTGCCCTAATCATGGACTTGGAAGACCTCACTTAGTGCTGGCCTCTGCTCTGACTGCATCCTCCACAAGCAGGCCTCAGCTTGCCCATGCCACTCAGACAAATGTAAGTATGTTCCCACCTCAGATGTGCAACTCAGTTCCGTAACTCAGTTCCCTCTGCTTATAATTCACCCCTCTGGCTATGCAGATGGCTCATTCTCTCACTTCAAATATTTGCTCCAATGCCTCTTGATGTTAGAGAACGTCTTTCTGATCACTGTATCTAAACTATCGTGCCTGTCTTCATCACTACCTAACCCACCTTAATTTTCTTCACAGCATTTAATCACCACCTAAAATCACATCTACTTATTTGATAATTTTCTCTTCTACCCACTGGAATGTGTACTGCATGAGAAAACAATAAATAAATGCGTATGGTGTGTCAAATTTTGTTCATTGTCATGCCTGGACACTTCTCTTTGTAGTGGCAGTGTTGCAGTGAATTTTCTACAGGGGATAAGTTGTACACAGTGCCCAGCACAGTGTCTGGTATACAATACATCCTCAGAACAGATTTGTTAAGTATGGGTTTATATTTTCCCCATATGTTTGTACATTTCTTTTGATAGAGGTATTCATAGATTCCTTATATTTTTCAGAAAATTTTCTATTTTTCCTTATTTATGGCTGCAGTTTCTAAAAGAGAAAATTATTAAAAAATAAACTCAATATAATTTATACACTTGCATCTAGTCACTCTCTTATTTCAGACATTTTTTTAAAAGCACCTAGCACTAGAGATAAATAGGAGAACATGTTTTAAATGCAATATTTTGGTGGTGACAGTAATATGTTGTGTCATCTGTCATTCAGAATAAAGAAGGATTTCAGAATTTGTTATGCAAACAGTCTGTGGAAAATAATTTAATCTCAGAACAGACACTAAAGGTTTGGAGGAGTTGTCCTTGCCTGTTGGAAAATAGAAGGAATTTATAAAACTGTTACTCAGTTTACACTATCCAAACTCCTCAATGGTTCTGTTCTTTACCAATTTATGTCACCACAGATCTAGAGCCTCTATAGCCCAAGGCACTCTTGCCTTTCTACCTGCAGGTCTATTAACTAAGGGCAATTACTCTGCAAAGAGGTGACAATTCCTTTATGGAGGATATTGAATTCTAAGGTGGAAAACAGTACATCAATAATGAAAGGTCAGTGAGAACACAGGAACCAACTTTACTGCAACAGCCCCTGCAGAGGGGGAGCATCCAGGTGCCATAGTGACTGGCACGTACACAGAGCTTAAGCATTCACTTACTGCCTTCAAGGATCCTTTCAGCATGAAACTCTGAGATCAATTTGCTCTTGCACCAAGAACACATTACATTGAAAAACTATAAAACAAAAAGTTTTGCTCTAAAAGCAATTGGTGTCATCAGTGCTTAAGCATTGGATCCATGGGGACTGGGACCACACAGATGTCTGTGGGATCTGCTGACCTTCAGAAGAACTCCTAACTAGTCAGCAGTGTGGAATTTTGATAGATGAGATAATGCTTAGTGAACTGAAGCTCATCTTTTATTCAGTACATGTAGCTTCAGCTTTGTTCAGCTGAATAACTTCTGTATTCCAACACTCGAGAGTATTGACTGCTGTTTTAGAGCTTTGATACACCGTTCATTTTGTAAAGGCAATTACAGGGCATCTCAACTTTGGCTATAGATAGCCAAGTTATTGGGAAGATAAAAGGGGTTCTGTGATATTACAGTGTAATTGAACAAACCCATGACTCTCTTTACCAGCATATAAAGCAGAACAAAAAAGTAATACAACAGTCTTTTAAAAGGGAGATAAATGATACAGGTTACCATGGATTACTTACCAAAGAATCATATTTAAAGGTTCTTGTGTTTTTGTTTTTTTCAGAAAAGGGGTATAAAGGAAATGAAGTAAGGACTATTTCTACCAAGGCTTGTATTTAAAGGAACCAAGCACACTTTCAAATTAAATTCATGCTTCTTAGTTCTCACTTTCCCAGAAGGTGGGCATTTTTGCCTGGTATCACCAGAGAGCATTAAACACCTCTTTTTCAAGGGACAAGGTTTTTAATAATCACTGATTACTTTTATGGGGGGGGTCTATAGATAAAATATTTTTCCTGGGGTTCTAGTATTTATGGTATAAACCTTGAGTGTGGGGTTGGAGTAGGGTTCCATGTGAGCAGATTCACTGATATAATGTCCAGGAAGGACATGGTTCTATTTCCCCCCCTCTTTCGTCTCAGCATTTTAAAGGTTTTCTTTCTTTCATTTGTATATGAAAACAGGAGTCTACAAGCTACCAAAATGCTCAAAACACTACAAGGACTTAAAAAAAAGATGTGGGATATAAAATCCCAGCCTATCTCTTCTTTCCAGAAAGACATGACGTATCTAAATAAAGAACATATATGTGTTCAGAGGTAGATGTGTAAGTATGCACACATACACAGTTACTCTCCTCATAAAAACAAGTAAAGGAGAATTTAATATGAAATATCAAACCTATATGAAACATCACGTGGAATAAATGTTAAATTAGCCCTCTTGGAAACAAAATTGCTATTTACCATAGTAATATAGCTGATAAAAATAAGCCTGATATTCTGCTGAAATTTTAAATTAAATATAAAAAGGCAGCAGAAAAATCATTTATATTGAATATAGAGAGATACTTGAATTTACACATGCAATACATATCACACATGCCAAAGAATTAAAACATTTATAAATTTTCCTCAGCTCACCTATGTTAGGTTGTTTCCATAGCAATGGTGAGGGGATAGCTAAAAGCTACTTTACCATTTCTGTAGCTTGTAGTGGTCATCTCCTCTCCATTTAAATTTTTCTTTAAAGAAAAATGCCTCCGTGCAAGTAAAAATTAATTTGACAATACTTGTATTTCCTTTTCACTTTAGTACAAAGTATAAAAATTGAGCTGTATTGGATTAAGTTCCCTTATTGGGAATAACCTGTTTTTCATCTGCAATTGGGTGCATAGAAAGATTTAATGTGGAATATAATATAATTCCTCCTAACCTTGAGAAGGATTTACATAGCAGTGTGAAGGACCAGTTCCTGAAGACATTTCCAACCTTCACACACTCCCCTCCTTATGTATATCTGTCAGAATTCTGGTAGCGAACAGATGGCACACTTAAGACGTCTAATTAAGGAGTTTAACAAAGGGACCATTTATAAAGATGTGACTGGAAAGAGGGAAAACAACAAGAAATAGGGCAGGGATCCCCTTACCCCCAAGGACAGAGTAGCCTGGGATGTTACTCTAAGCCAGAAGAAGCAAGAAGTCATCACAACCTAAAGGGTGAGGTTGAAGAGCGAAAGCCACTTGCCAGGAAATGTATTCTTCAGTTCTTCAATAAAGTGACACAGCCAATCATGGTGGTGACCTGGCAGGAAGGGAGCCAGCAGCATAAATATCCAAATTTTACTTCTTCCTGGTATGCTGCCAATGTCTACTGCAGTATAATCGAAATCAAACCAGATTCCAGAGGGAAGAGAACCTATTAATACTTTCTATATAGGTCAGATTCCCCAGGATGCAAGAGCAGGGTAGAAAAGGTAAAATTAAGGACCTGGAGAGACAGAAGGAGGGTATCCATCTCACCCTCTAGTTAGGCATATAATTTAGTGAAAAATTACCCCTCAATTTGGAAATAACACAGTGAAAATTTATATCAGAACTAGAAAAAAATTTGTATTTTGAAACACTTGGAGAAAAGCAGAACACATTAAGTAAGAGAGACTCACACATTCTAAGGTAAGAGAAATATTTATTTAATTTTGCACAAGAACGAGCTTATACTGAACAAATTCAACCAAATAATATAAGTGCAGTAAAACAAGGAAATGGGGATGACTTTTCCTGTTAGAAAATATTAAGTAACCATGCCTGTGCATTATTTTTTATCATTACAATAACTTGTTTCAGATTTCTTTTCAGAGTGTGTACTGTACATAACACGTTATAGGTTCTTTGCTTTGCTTCTGAAAATATAATTCATTCACTGCTTTACATTTTATTTTCTGCAGTGAGGAACCTAACTGATTCATGAAGATTCTGATCTAGAAGAAAATTTTCTGCACCAATGAAGCCCAAGACTTTAACAGATCCGATGAACTCAGGCTTCCCGTACAGAGGTCAGGACGTTAAGGTGTGCATTTCACACACATTTTCTACAAGGTGATGTAAGGTACAGAAGAGGCAGAATTGTGGTCTAGTTTTTTTTCAAGAATTTTCCTTTTGTGATTTTCTCAAGCTCCACAAACATCATAATTGAAAGTTTACTCAGCTACTAACAAAGCTGCATTTAGCTGCCCACAAATCATTCAATTTTTTAAAACATTTTTTGGTCTTTTTAATGAAAGAACATTCTTTAAGCAGAAATCTCCCTTAAGACAGTCAACTTCACAGCTCCTGAAGGCACTGTGGATCCACTGAGCAACAGATGTGGCCATTCTAGAGAAAGAAGTAGAAATAATTGTGGAGTATTAATTTTTAAGCCATTAGTAAATTTCATTCATTGATTAGTACTTAAAAACACAATTGTATACTCCTGAGAATTGAATAATCACTTTTCATAACTCAATCAATAAAGAAGGAATTATGTCTCATTATATGTGGCAAGGGATAAACTGACTTTACTTACCCAATTGTATCCAATTGTATCATTTTGTCTTGTATTTATTTATTCACAAAATATATGTTGAGTATAATATGTACTAGTTATAATGATAAATAAAGAAGACCTGGTTATTAACTTCATATGGCAGGGCATATAGTGTATTTTGGGAGAGAAAACTATTAACTATCAAGCAAACTTACAACCTAAAACTTAAATGTGCTAGAAAAATGTTATGGTCTGAATGTTTAGAGTCCCCTCAAAATTCATATGTTGAAATTCTAATCCTCAATGTAATAATAAGAGGAGGCAAGGCCTTTGGGAGTTAATTAGGGAACAAGAGAGGAACATCGTGAATGGCAGTAGTGTCCTTATAAAATACATGAGATGCTCACAATTCACAATAGTCAAGTTATGGACCCAGCCTAGATGCCTGTCAACAGAAGAACGGATAAAGAAAATTTGGTCTATATAAATAATGTAGTTTTACTCAGTCCTAAAGAGAAATGAAATTATGTCTTTTGCTGGTAAACAAATGGAACTTGAGGACATTATGTTAACTGAAATTAAGACAGACTCAGAAAGTCGAGAGAGAGAGAGAGAGAGAGAGAGAGAGAGAGAGAGAGAGAGAGAGAATATGAGCGAGAGCGGGGGAGAGGGGGAAGGAAGGAAATAAGGATAAGGGATCTCACTAAAATAGAAGGGAGACTAATAGAGAGAGGGAATCAAAAGGGAGAAAGGAGGAAAAGCATGAGGGAAATCCTGGGAAATAAATCTACCAGATTATTATATGTCTATGTATGAATATACAGTGAGTACATATGAATGGATATACACAATATATGTATATTATGTACATATATAACTATAACGCAATAAAGTACTCCTAGTAGTAGTAATAATAAGTAATAGAAGAGAGATTGGTAGAGTAGAGCAAGCAGATCAGTGGGAGGGAGGCGAGGAGGCAAACAAGTGTAGGGTAACGAGACTGATCAAAATGCTATGTGCATATACAAACATGGCATAATGAATACAGTTATTATGTATGCCTATAATGCACAGATTAAGAAAAAGATATGAGAAAGTTGGCTTCTTCTCTCTCTTCTGTCCTCTATATGAGGATATGAGAAGATGGCTATCTCTGACTAAGAAAGATGTCCCTCATCAGAAACCAGATTTGGCCAATACCTTGATCTTGGACCATGAGAAATTAGTTTCTGAGCCTCTAGAACCATGAAAGGTGTACAAATATATAAAAATAGATTCTACTATGATGTATGCAATAAATAAATAAATAAATAACAAAATGAATTTATGTTGTTCAAGACACCCAGTCTAAAATACTCTGTTATAGTATTCCAAACTAAGACAAAAGGATATAAATTAGGCAGTATTATGAGATGAACAAAAGACTGCCTACTTAAATTGGTGGCTAGGATAGACTTCTTTGTAGAGGTGATATTTGAGACAAGATCTGAAGACAGCTCCATATGAAGGTAGACCAAGAGCACAGGGAACAGTAGAAGGAGAAACAATGAAGTGACAAGAGTTTTATTACAGTTACGAAACTAAGGACTGATTGTGGCTCAGTGGTAGAGTGCTTGCCCAGCATGTGTGAGGCACTGGGTTTAATTCTTAGCACCATATGGAAAAATAAATAAATAAAAATAAAGTTATTAAAAAAAAGAAACTGAAAAAAGAACTAGGTGAGAATTTTAGGTTGGTGAAAAAGCAGTTTACAAATGAAATGGGAGAAATAGAAAGAGAAGGATCAGATATGCACAATTTGCTTTCATAATAAAGTATCAAAATAATGTAAAAAACTACAAAGAATAAAAAAATCTATACATTCTTCTCTGATTTGTCACTTTCTTCTCAACTAGTTAACTAGTAATAATGTTAATACTGTTATTACGATCACTATAATAATAATATTCTTACACTTCCTGAGTATGTACTCTGTGTCAGACACTTTGCCAGGCATTTTAAATACATTATCTAATTTCAATCTCACAGCATTCCCAGTGGGATCATTATTAATAGTCACACTTTTTAGTTCAGAAACTGAAGATCAGAAAGCTTAATATTACATCCAAAACCACACAGTTAATAAATGATAGAGCTGGAATTAAATACCAGGTTAGTCTGTCTCTAAAAATTCATCCTCTATTCTTATTTTTCTCAGATAATTGGTGTTAGATATATTATACTTTAATATGATAAAATCAAAAGTGTCTTTTGTAACATAAAACTTTTAAAATGATATTTTAAAACCTGAGCTTTTGTTGAAACACAGCAAGTGAGGGGAAAAGCCAGTCTATTATCCAAAAAGAATATCATCAGTTTAACCGAATCCTTATCCTTTCTAAATTACTATTAAGCAGAATTCTTATTCTGACTGCACATGAGAAAGAAAGACTCAGCCATCTCAAGAACCACAAGCAACATTTTAAAGCTTTACCATTTTGCTCAGAGGCACAGATTTTCTAACAAAATCTAGTTTTATGATCTTTCTTAATCTGCTAGCCCCATGACGTGATGAATGTACTGGGTTCCTAAGAGTATCAGTTTTTCAAACCGTGTGACTTTTGAGCAGAAATTGAGTTAGGGAATATGTGATGGCTTCTGCCACTGGGTATGCAAATCTAGCATTAGAACTCTGAGGAAAAGTCTTGCTCCCATAAACCTGCTTTTTGGAAGAAACTGTTTATTTTCCAAAATCTTCCAGGAATGTTTTTCTTATTACTTATCAATATGTTCTGTTACTTATAGGACAGATGCTCTACAATCCAGATCATTGGCACTCTCTTAATTAGAGAATCAGAGATCATCATGAAACACTAACAAAAGAGCCCATTGCAGTTCAATTTTAGTAAGGGCATAATTTCTAACGTAAGGCTAATCCTCCTATACATAACAAATATGAAGAGTGGACAAAATATAAAAACACAGTTGAAACCAATGGAGAGTGGCAAGCAAACACTAAATAGATTTCAACCTTGAAAGAAAGGAAATGTACTGTGTGAAAATCATTTTTACTTGGCACCTTCCCTTAGGGTACTCCCTAGTCTGTACAGATTGAGAACTATAACTCAAACAGAAAGCCACAATCTTATAGGCCAGAGACATCAGAGGAAAGCTTCTGGACGAGCAGAGTGGCTCAAAATAGTAAGGGACAAGTCAATATATAATTTCCTCAAATTCTTGGCTGACTTACTGAGGAGACTTTAAAGAGACAATAAGAGACCCCTAGCTGAGAATTTGAAAAAAATCAAGCAGAGATTTCAGATTCTGCTCACATTATAGGTAGCAGTGCTTGAAATGTAGGTCCTACCAAGTTAGAAAAGATTGATAGAAAAGTCATTTTTTTGCTGAAAACCCTAACAGGCCATAAGAAGAAGTAATATATCTCAAAAGTAATATATTCACCCTAAAACTAAAGGTAAATTTGGAGTAGTCATACCTAACTAATATAAAGCCAAGTTCTTGTAGTACAAGGTGATTAACCAGTGATTTAAAACCTGCTAGAACTAAAACAGTCTTCAGAGGAACATATCCTCCACAATATCCATATACTATTAAAATTAATAGACATGTGAAGAAAACCAGGAGAATGCAGCTCCTAATTGATAGAAAAATAATGAATTGTAACTGATCCAAAGATGACTCAGATGTAACCAGTAGATGAAGACTAGGAATTTTCTATCATAAATATGTTCAAAGATGTTAAAAAAAATGGTTACAATGAATGAACAGATGATAAATCTCAGCAAGTAAATTAAACTATAAAAGAAATTAAGTGGAAACTCTGGAACTGAAAAGTGGAATGTCTGAGATAAAAAATTCATTAGATACTCTTAACAACAGATTAGAGATGGCAGAAGAAAGTAAAATTGAGGACAAGGCCATGGACATACTAAATCTATAAGACAAATCTATAAGACAAAGAGAAAGAGTTTTTTTGTGTGTGTCTTTTAGGATAATTAAACCATCATGTAATAATCAAACTATTAAAAACCAAAGAGAATTTGAAAAGAGACAGAAGAGAAAAAAACATTTTCTATACAAGGGAACAAAGATACAAATGATGGCTGAATCAAAACAATGGATACTGGAAAACTAGAGTTATCACCTAAATGGCTGAAAACAAATCTATAAATCCTGATTTCTATATCCAGTAAAAAAATCTTTCAAAAATGAAGAAATTTTCAGACAAATGAAAGTTAAAAGAATTTGTTACCGCTAGCTTGCAATATAGAAGATAATAAAGGATTTTATTCAAGCTGAAGAGAAATGAGCAGATGGACTTTATATAATATTTAAGAAGAAATGAAGAACATCAGAAGTGGTAAATATGTAGATAGGTATAAAGTATAACAATTTTCTTCCCTTAATTTCCTTGAAAGATGTATGACTAATTAAAGCAAAAGTAATATGGGATTGTAAGTATTACAATGTACAGAGTTGTAAAGTACATGTTATTATAGCACAAAGGCTGGCTGGAATCAGCCTTTGTGCTATAATATTGAAAAGTTCTTATATTTTCTATTAATAGTATAATATTAAATATGGTTTTAATGTGATGTTAATGATATATAGTAATTTCTAGAAAAACAAAATAATTAGTTGTTATAATTTAAAATTTACAAAAAAAAACAATTAAAATGGACAAAATTTTTTAAAGTTTTTAAAAAAGAAAGGCAAGAATGAACAAATAAGAGCATGGAGAATATACTGAACAAGTAGAGACTAATGGCAAAATAATAGCCCTCGAATGCTCAGAGTCAAAAATTACATTAAACGTATGTAGACTGAACACCTCACTGAAAAGACCTGTTGCACACTGGATAAAAAGGTAAGGACTAAGTGTACATTATCTATTAAAAATGTACTTCAACTGTAAAACCAGGGACAGGGGTGGAGTGGCTAAATGGTAGAGTGTTTGACTACCATGTCCTAGACTATAGGTTCAATCTCAAGCATCACACATACACACATACTCTAAAATTTTAGAAGTTAGCATGTCTAAAACAATATACTATATCACTAAGTGAAACAAATTGATTTCAAGTCCAGAAGGAGGATTAGCTAAGATAATTTAGACAAAAAACATAAAAGGGTACATACCATGTGATTCTTTTATGTGGAATTTTAAAACAGGCAAAATGAATCTATCATTACGAAATAAAATTGAGGTTTTCTGTTGAAAGTACTACCTGAAAGAGGGCACAAAGGCACTCTCTAGAGTGTTGAATACATTACATACTTTGATTTATCAAAATCATTAAATTATATGCTTAACTGTGAATTTCACTGTAATAAATAATATCTTTATAAAAACTGGAATAGTGACTCACAAAACAGCCTGACTACAAGGAATATTATCACTCATTATCAATGCTAATTTTAAATAGCAATTATTTTTACATTGTGACACAGTAAAGTAAGCTTCCTTATGACCCTGCCATTTCTGTATATATTTATTGCTAAAGTTGTTTTTGCTCTTTTTATACTAAACTCTACAAATCAAATTTAGGAGACAGCTTTTAATTTTAAGTATATATATATATATATATATATATATATGTATATATATATATATATATCCATATCCCCTAGTATCTGTATAAAATATAAAATATATACTACTATCAATAATTTAGTAGAATCCAATTTCATACCCCTTTATTTTCAACCTTATTATAGTCAAAGTACATATGTGATTATATATCATATTTATCTTAATGGGTAATTATAAGCACCATGTTACTTTGATGACTAAATAATATCTTATATATCTTATAGTATCATATAATATCACAGTATCATGTAAATATAATTTAGAATATATAATTATATAATCAATACATTTGATACATATGTATTATAATATGTAGTATCAAAATTGAATCATATAGAATTACTATTATTGATCTAATCATGTTTCTTTTGAAAATTCTGGCATGATTTTGCATGCCAAATAATATTGAGATCAATATTGCTATGCATATATAATTCTATAGTTTAGATTTTAGATTTTTTGTTAGGCTAGGCCCTCAAAACTGAAATTGTAATGGATGGGGGTATGGCTGTTGACATGTATTTTTCAATGACAAGAATAGCGTATAATATAACAATTCAAGTACAGCTCTGTCAGCATTAGAGATTATTGTGGCCCTTTTCTTTTTTACTATAGTATATTAATATAATGATTTATTCAGCTAGTCTACATTTAGGTTTAAATTATTTAAAGGTTAAATGAGTTCCTTTTATGTTAATAGCTATTTTTTTAGTGAAATGTTTATTCATCCTTTGCTACTTTATTTATAGGGAAATAAATGTTTTTTATTAATTTTTTTTTAGTCTAAAAAGAAACTAATTAAATCTGATGAAAATATTTTTCCAGTTTCTAGTTTCTTTTTCTTTGCTAAATATTGATTGCTATAGAAGCTCTAAGCTTTCTTTCAATTTTATCATATTGAAGTTAGAAAAGACATCTGTCTTTTAGAAATTTGATTGATATAAAATTATTTTATTTGTTTTGATTTATTTTTAATGCTTAATACCTTATTCATGGATTTTGTTTTAATATAATACATTATATCAAATTATTTCCCATAAGTTGTTATCCAGTCATTCAAATATTTATGGAATAATCTTTTCAAAGCAGTCCTGATCATATATTGAAACTTTATTATAATTTTTCCTGTCTATGAATTTGGTTCTTAGGTCTAGTTATTTATTCTAATATTAGTGCAGAGATCCACTTTCACAACTTCAATTTTGCAGTTTTTGATACATAAAGGTAACATTTAGGAAGTCAGGAACTTTATTCTTATTACACTGCATTTTCTACCATTACTCACTTGTTTCAGTATTATATCACAGTCTCCTTAGGAGTCAAAGACATCCCCTGGTTTCCAATTTGAAAAGTTTCCTGCTGAGTGATGATTTATTAAAGGAACAGGACTTGTAATATCTCCCTCTTCTTATTTCTCACCTGGATAATCCTCTTTGTTCTGAAGCTCAAAACTCTATGACCAATTAAAAGGATGCTTCTCTATGAGATTTAGGAAAGGTAACCTTATTAATTATTTTTGACTCAGGAGTTCAACTTTTGAGTGAAAGATGCATTTTTTAACCTTTGAAAATTAAATTTGAAGATACCTTCAAAAAGGTGAAAGGGAAAAATCTTACCATGTTTTCCACAGGTAACTCCTGATGTTGCCTTACTTTAAGAGATATTTATTCCTTGTAACTGTATAGCCTCTAAGTACAGTAAATCTTTCCTACAGACCTTCTATCACAGTTGTAATGTTGTCTTCATCTGTGTCATGACTTTATAAATATCCATTTAGTTCACATAGAAACCCACATTTATTGAATACTTTCTCTCAATGTGTTGGCCATGAAATTTCCTGTGTGGATATTTCACTTAATTCTTATAGCAACCATCTCAAGTAGATACTATTACTTCCCGGTACTACTATTATTCACATTTTTCAGGTAAGCAAGCTAAACCACAGAGAAATTGAAGCAGGTCTCCTGAAATCACATAATTAATATTGCTGACTATGCTTTGACTCCAGATATCCTGATTTTCAGACCATGTTCTTGATCTCTAGACCTACTCTTGTCAAACAGGACACCCTGTGATGACAGAAATGTTCTCTACACGTACTGTCTAATATTATAGCTAGTAGCCACATGTGGCTATTGAGCAACTGAACATGGCCAGTGTAACTGAGAAACTATATTTTAAATTTGTTTAATTTTCACTAATTTAAATTCAAATAACCTGCATAGGATCACTCAAGACAATTATTTCCGGGAATGCTGATCACTACATCCCAGGTACCAGCATAATGCCCACACTGTTGTTAGGCTTTGAGATTATTTATTTAGTTTTAGAGTTGATTCCAAAATTAAAACAATGAAGTACTAAAGCCACTAAATTAAATTTTACAGCAATAATAATCCAATTAGAATGTTTTCAGCTTTGACATTTATTTACTGACTAAAAATGAATAATTCAAAGTAGGGTGGAATGGGGAGGTAATGTGCTCTAGAAACACTGAATTGTGAAGAATGCTTACCTCCAAATCCATACCTAACACTTGTTTTGCATAAACTTCATTTTTAAAATAACACAAAATAAATGTAATAAAATGAATATTTGGGCTAAATTTGGTAAAATTGAACTTACTGTTATAACTCATTTAATAAGAAGGCAAATGACCTCAAATATTACATCTAAGATCAGCACCATGTGACAAGAAGAAATAATTTTACTATCAAAATACATTTTTTGGAACACATTCCTACTAACAGTCAAAAGTTTCTAGCAGTTGTTTATAAAGTAGTGAATGGCAGGCTTATTCATGCTCTTTACCTAAGAAAACATACTAATGTTTACTGCCTGTTACTTGAATGCACTTTACTTACTAAAAGTACCCATCTGAGCTATATATACATCTCCTTCTATCATGTGGCATATATTTTTGTTGTCACTACTCTGTACAGTTAGATAAGGGTGAGGAAGGACCCAATTCTATTCAGTAATTAAATGTCAGAAAGAATTCCCTGTTTGGACACTAGCACTGAAGTTTTGAGATATGTACTATTAAGTGTACTCATGTTAAACATATATTAAAAAAGAAACACTGCAGATACATTATTAGTAAATTATTGTACTGGATACCTTCAAGTTTGCTGGTGTGCTTTTAGAAAACAGCAGTAAATGATCAATCAAAAAGCTTGACTGACAAATTATATGATTAAAAGAGCAAGAGATTTGGGTATGAAAGAGGAAAAAAAATATCTTAAGTCCTAAATAATTTTATATGTCTTGGTTCCATTACATCAAGCTACCTTAATAAGAATTTATATCAAGTAAATTTGAATTAAGTTGCTGTATTGAGAACTTCACACGATGAAAATTCTCACAAACCAGAGCAGATATAGACATGCAATGTTGCAAAAATCTGGTGTTTTTGCTTTTTGTTGTTGTTAAGCCTTTATATTATTTAGTTTCAGTGTTGTTCCCAAAATTATAAATATGAAGTACAAAACCATTCAATTTTATAGGAATAACAATCAGAATGTTTTCAACTTGGTCACTATCTATGAACTCCTTCTACTTTGCCTATGTTATCCACTTTTTGCTTTCACTGAAGTAAAAGGTATAATGCTCTATTTTCCTATGAGAAGAGAAAAATCTATATACTGATTTCTCACCAACGGAAGGAATATGGTAAACACAGATCTTAAACTCTTCAATTCAATGTAATTGACCATAACAAACCAAGAAACATGCCCATTTTTGCCATATTGATTTCTACTTTAGAAAATGCAATGTATCTACTTTGTCAATATATTTTACAGACCTTGTAAAAGAACTATATACAAATCAATATAATATTGTTTTCTAACATGACAGAAGAAACATGTAGTTTGCTTTGTCGTTGTTTTAAAGATGTGTACAGTTTGATACATTAGGGCAGTATAAGTAGGGTGTTTCTACTGATCATTCTGGCTTCAGTCCATTCACTCTCCTTCTCCCTGAATATACATTGGAGGATGCATGAGAAAGTCAGCCTTGGTTCTAATAAACCTGAGCAGCACTCCTCCCACCTCTGTTTGAACAACAAATAGGGGAAAAAAAGCTTCCCATTGTTCAGGTTAAGCACACTAGTACCTCTAAGCCCTGGGTGCTGCTGGCAAAGTGCTTTCAGTACCTGAATTTAATGGGATTTACCTTGCACTGGCAGAGGGTACACTCAGTGCCATGTTTGATCCACGAGGACCCAGTGAAGCGAACCACATTCATCTCGTCCAGGCAAGTTTTGGTGATGTCATTGCGGATGGTGTCTGCCTGACAAGGGTCGGTGACACAGCGTGGGCAGCATTCATTCTCTGGAAGGACACTGAATTCACACTCCACATCTGGGCAAGGCAGGGGCCAACAGTCAACTTCCCCCTGCTATAAGAAAAACAGATGAGTAAGGACCAGATGGAGAGGAAGGGAGAAAATGGAAGGAGGCAGAGAAGAAGGAGGGGAACACAATGCTTACTGAATACTCAATTTATTTGATTGATATTTACATTTAGACCTTTAAAGCCAGTGAATCTTACAAGGAATCTACAAAAGCCCTCTCAGAGTGATGAGATCTATCCTGAAGCTAGGTTTATAAGCACTTTTCAAGGATTAAAAAAAGAATAATAATAAAGCAAAATCAACAACCATTTCTCTTTAAAAAATAAAAATTGCATGCCCCTTTCTTTTTCCTGACAAAGAAAAACTGTTTAATGTGGAAGAATGCTTCCATTTAACTTTCTGATCATGAGATAACATTTTTATTATTTTGATCTTTTTTCTTCTAACTTCTCATTTATTCCTTTCTCATAGAGAAAGCTTTGCCCATTTACTAAAATGAACAAAAAAATGAAAGGAATTTGACAATTTTCATGTTCATTTATGTGTTTCTCAGTGTAAGGACTTTGAGCCACTCCTCAAAAACCCAAACCAAAACAAACAACATGAAAATCCCCAAAACCTAGGAACTGACTTCTTCAGTCTTTTTTATTCCATGTGGGAAAATTGTGTAAATTGTATCTTTTTAAAAACATGGTCCCACCTGTTTCCTATTTTCTTCATGATTCCAAATCTCATGGCATTCGAGATGAAAGCAGCCTTCAGGCACAGAAACTGACCTTGCTCTTTCAATTGATTTTTGGGTTGAGATAATAAAAAGGAAGTAACAAAAAAAATCATTGCCTCAAAAATATCCTCACACAAATAGGAAATTAGCCATAAGTTTAAAAGTAGCCTCTTCTGTGAAACTGTCTACTACGAAGACATGCAGAACAATTTTCCTTTTCTTTTACATAATTAGAAACAAAACATTTGCTCAACTGAAAAAAAGTCAGTGTTTTCTTTATCAAGTCTTTACTTATTGTTTCCAGGAAAATTTCACAAACCTTATTTTAAAATTCAATTCTTTATGTATTTATTTCATATTCATAGTATGTACAAAAGAAGGTGCCCACAGAATAGCACTGACAGCAACAAACTTCATAAGGAAAAGAATGTCAATTTTTGTTTTTGCCTTATTAAGTGTGAGAAATGAAGAAATGGATTAACAAAATCTCTTGTGGAAAAAGAATATTTTATTTTTTCACATTTGCTATTGTGCTACCCACAATTGTCTTTAAGTAAACATAAACTAGATGGGATGAGGGAAGCAGGACTCTTTTCTTTCTTTGAGACTTGGAAATACACCTGAAAGAGACATCACTCCCAGAGAAAAGAATGTACAATGTAATGTGCCACTTCTAACAAAGAATGTTCTTCTCTGGTCCACCATTTTATCATCCTGACCAAGCTCATTTTTTGAAACTGCCAATACTATAGCCAGGTACTGGCTAATGGTAGACAGCAAGGACAGGGCTGCTTTTCTGTTTAGCTTCCAGGCCTAAGCTTTCTCTCCATTTCATGTACCTAAACTTACCAGGCAGCGGCACTGTTGGCAATTCTGGACCCAGGTATCACCACTGTTGTATAAGGTTTCCCCATTTTGATGGAGGCACTGACTGCTAAGCCTTGGATCACATTCAGGGCAGCAAAAAAGATCAACTGTGGGATTCTCACAATCACAAACCATCCGTCGACACATAACGAACCCATTCTGTATGGGAAGGGAAAAATAAGAATACCAAACCCTCCATTTCTCAGTGTACTAACGTTACATGGAGGATGAAATAATTCACACAGTTTACTAAACACAATATAGTTTCTTTAAAACTCCATTTTATAGCTAACATGTAGAAATTACTCAAGCTGGAGGACTTCCAATTTCCTTTCTATATACTCCTCCTCAAATGACTTGACCAGAAAGAAATTTTCCAGAAGTAATTGGAATGATAACCCCTGTATGGTCCTTATATACATATAAATGAGTGTATAGATGTATAAATATTCACATATTTGTGTATTAGTACAGTAATTTGAATACTATCTAAATTTTGTTTTGTGAGAAGGCAAGTATTTGATAACTAGGTTTCACATATTGCTAAATATCTGCAATATTTTAAACCTTATATTTTTGTACACACTATTATCAATTTCCTTCATGCTTACTGAGTCTCTAGTACATAGTATTATTCATTTAACTGTAATTTAAGTCTCTATTATAAACTGGTACATATAACAAAATACCTTTCTAAAATTGAAATATAGTCCAAAAAGATATTTTTCACCCTTGGGTCATAGCTTGTCTATTCTGGTTTCATTTATGTATTCACTCAAACATGATATTTTGACTATGGAAAAATGAACATAGTTAATAATAAAATCTTATCACCATGTGAAGATAAACACATTGTAGTAGTATAACACAATGGACTTCTGTTCAGCAATATAATGAAGAGGGGATATAATGGAAGATATATGTAACAACTGAACCAATCTCAAAGAACACAATGTTGAAATAAAGAAGTCAGACAGAAAGAGAATGTACCTTGTGATTCCATTTATAGGAGGCTCTAGAAAGTATTAATTTTATCTATAAGAAATAGAAGGTGAGTTTGCCTTTGTGTGTACAGAATTAACCAGGAAGGGATACAGGCAACATTTGGGTTACTAGAAATGTTCAATAATATTAATTGTGACGGTGGTTAAATGGATGTATTCATTTATTAAGACATTGAACTGTACAATTGAAATAAATGCAGATTTATTTATACTAACCTGACATGAACACACAGAGCACCGGTCATTTTCCAACACCCAAATCTGACCATTGTGTTTGACTTTTCCATCATGGATGCAGTCCCCAGTGCAATTCTTTCCATGAGGACACCGACAATCATATCCGCCATCCAAGTTGAAGCAAATGGTATCATTGGCACAGCTGTGCCTTCCAGTCCCACATTCATCTATATCTATAGCCAAGAAGAAGCAGCATGCAGTGTGCTTAGAACATGCTGTTTCAAATCATTTCAATCAGGCAAGTTGCCTCCTGACATAAAGCATTTAACTGTAAATTAATTTTCACCTTACTGGTATGCATCTCCTATTAAATGCTGACTAAAGCATTGTGAATGACCTGGGGATTTCCCAGGAAAATATTATCAACATTTGATTTTAAAAACCAGATAACATTGGCTAAAATTTCAAATTTTTATCTCTGTAAATACCATTAGGCTTTATGAAACATTAATATTTTTGAAAGTAAGAATATAACTCAATTTATCATACAAAACAGCGTGGTAGCAGAAATTCTAAAAAGGATATCATCCCCAATGTTAAGCTGGTACTCATAGACATTCCTTCTTAGTTGGAGAGAAATGTCATAGGACCCCTGAGGCATTTTATTCAATTTCAAATTCTATTCTCACAGCTATACCACCCTAATGTAAGCTCCTTCCAGTGTTTTGCCCAAGTGTTCTTTCTTTATAGACCAGGTATTCTGACACTGTCTTTAGATCCTCTACTCACTCATGGAAGGCAAATGACCATCAGCGATTACAATCACCTTCAAAAGAATCCACTCTGTCTTAACTTTCCATCTCATATTACCACTTTATCCCCTGCCTGACTCAATTGGCAACTGCCCATTCTTCACCTAACCTCATCTGCTTCATGGCAATCACAGGCTAGAGCATTTTCATACAGATGAAAAGCAAACATATCTCGACCCACAGATCAGGTCTGTAAGAGGAGATGTGATTCATATTATTTACCCCACAATTTAAAGGTCACAAGCCAAAATATATTTCAGAGAGATTTTATGAGTGGCAATAAGCAGTGATTTCCCATTTCATCAGTTTCCTCTAAGTAAAGGTCAAGAGAGAAAGAATTAAATCATGGTAGGAAAAGCAGGTTAGAAGATGAAATGTATAGATTTAACTAGGGGAACCAAACACTGATTTTCCATGAAGATTTTAAAGATGGAATTTAGTAAATATTTTTCTTAAATGATTTGATTTCAACATTAATTTAAGAATTAGACCAGTCAAAATTATATCTTGGCCACATTTAAATTCTTAAGTATTAGAGTTCTGTTATAAATTTGTTCCTGAAAATAAGCCATGGGATATATTTTCTCTGTATTTACCTTGATTTATATTAGTTTCCATTTCAACAAGACCAACAAATTAAAACAAAGGCTGAAACTGTTGCTATTAATACAGAGAGAATAGTGCTATTTGTGACTATAGACAACAAACAAAAAGAGAACTGTTAGCCAGCATGTAGACATACTTTTAAAAATTAATTATATATATATATATATTTTTTTTCAGACCCAAGGAAATGTCTCTTTGTAATGAAAATGAAATTTTATAAATTAGCTCTGTATTTGGTCTACTCAGAATGATGAGGTATATTTGATGACTTGATCTTTGTCTCCATTTGAGTTAGAAGTTATAGTAAGCAGAAAAAAACATTAACCATAATAATTCAACCTCTTTGACCACAAGTTCTACAGATACATGTTAATGCATAACCTTTTAAATATCCACTATAAAAATGTTATCCCACTAATGGTAATGGCTGAATTTTTGCAAACATTTCATTTTACTTGATGTTTAAAATACAAGCTGTGAGACAAAGTAATGCAGTTTTTTTTTTTCCCTGAAAAGGCACTAAGAGACCTTGAGTTTTCTGCAAAAGACAAAGAAGAGATGTCCAGGCACACAAAGAATATGTGTTCTTAAGCACATTTATAATAAAAAAATAGAGTAAAATGTTGCTTACAAGGGTTGGCATGTGGTTTCATATCTGGAAAAATGTATAGGCAGAAGTACCACAATGAGCTATTTTCTGACCTCCTGTTCTCCAACAGGATTTGTATTAGTTTGCACTCACCTTTTTTTTTTTTTTTACACTTGTTATCTAAACTGGGTTTCACAAGGCAGAAAATTTCCCAAATTGATAAGTGATACTGGAGTTTTCACATCTAAATGGCTTTTACTTTTGAAAAACTATAATGATATGTGAAAATTCCAATTTTACAAATATTGATAATTTATTTAGTGAGTGACTATTGAAGAAATAATGTTGCTAAATCCATTGGTTAAGTCTCAGTGTTTTTCTCTAGCTTGATTTAGCAGCAGCATTTGACACAGCTCACTTCCTTCCTTGATAATTTTTTCTTATTTGTTTCTTAATACATTGATAGCTTCTTCTGGATCTTTCTCCTATCTATATATTCCCTAGGTTTGGCAATTATACTATAAATAAGATTTATTCATTGAAAAGAGAAGATAAAGAGTGATTTAGTGTGTTTTGAGTCTGTTTGAAGGTCTAAAGTTTTGAGCTATCAAGATGTGTTTGAGAAACAGAAATACTGGTGAAATAAATGTCCACTGAGAGAGCAGAGTAGGCAGCAGGCAGCCATATAGGTGAAGTGGCACTCAGGCCCTGATAAAGGTCATATTAAGAAATTTTAACTTTATTATAAAGGCAGTAAAATGTTAATTTAGAGAAATGAAAAAAATAGATTTTCATTTTAGAAAGAGTCCTTAGACTTCCTTTTGTTAAATAATTAGAATTCGAAGCTAGAAGTTCAGTGAGTAGGCTGTTTCAGTAGTCCAGGCAAGAGATGATCATACAACAAAAGCAGATTCACATAGTGGTTGCTGCCTACTGGGTTCTGGGTATTTTTCATATAATGACTCATTTAATTGTCACAACAACACTTGAAGGTACAAAGGATTCCTAATTTTGTAAATTAGGAAAATGAGTCATAGAAATATTGCATAACTTCCCCAATAGCACAGTCAGTAAGATAGGAGCCAAGTTTGTATTCTTAAACAAACTGGTGTACTGAGTGTCAGCTGTGGCAATGCATAGAAAGAGACTATGCAGAAACAATCAGTGTCATTAAGTGACTTGTTGAATTGGAATATTAAAATGACAGAAGGATCAGGATGATATGTAGATTTCCACCTTGAAAATTTTGATTGATCATATACATAGAAGAGGGAGACCTTGCTGGGGAGGAGAGAGGGGGCAGGGCAAGCAGTCATGTTCCCAGGTTAGGACATCTTGAACACCTTGAAATGCATTTTCCTTTAGGCCTCCAAGTGGAATTGTCCAATAAGTAGTTGGCTATATAGGTCTGGAGCTCAAAAAAATAGGACCACATCAAAATATAATTTTGGTCAGATATGTTTTCATCATTCTTCTCTCAAAAATAGTTCTTCAGAGTCAAGCTCAAACTTCATATAAGGCACTTAGACTTAAGTCTTCTGCTTGTCTCCTTTTTCTGCAACTCAGATTGCCAATAATATCATTATGCTCAATAAACTCCTAAAACAAATGCTAGGTACCCCGAGAAAGCTCCCTTGATGCCAAAGAGGAAACAATTGCTCTGTTTCCAATATTTTTTTTCTCAAAATCAAATAATTTTCTCATTTATTCAGAAACTCAAAATATTCTATCTTACATGAGAGTTATTATTGTACTTATTTTATCTTTTCTACAAGCCAAAAACAGTGACCATTTCTATTTAATATTTGTATATAGCAGATGACTGGAAAAGTACCTCAATGTGTCTGTACATATATATTCAGTAACTACTTGTTTCGTTAAATTGGACTCATTTCATTTGTGTTCCTTTTTCTTGGTTGGGTTAAAAATTTTTGGCATCACAAATTTGAAGAACTTTATCAAAGATCATCCAGAAGTTAAAGAAAGAAAGGAAAATGTGGATGTGAAAATAAAATAAAACCTACTTGTAGGGGAGAAAAATAGAGTTGTGTCCCATAGTGAAGCTGGAGATATGGTAACTGACAAGCAAAAAATTTCAGGCAAAGTATAAATGATGATATAGATTAGAAAAACAGCATCCTGGCATCTTGAGGATTAAGCATCTACATCTCTAGGATAAGTGGATGAGCAAAATTGCATACAATTTGTATGTATGCAGCTTATAAACATGTATGTGGCAGAGCACACAACTATAGCCAAAAATGTACTGAAACAGTACAGCTATTTACTCATATCTTCAAGTACAAATGCTATGCTTCAGAGTAATTATAAGTCCACTGCTGTGGCTTTGTCCACTTTGAAATGCTTTTTTTTAAAGGAACAGAAAAATGGCACCTTCCTAGATATAATAATATTCTTAAAGCTTAATTCTTCTAAATACTAATATTACAAATATACAAATAATTAAAATTATAGTAAACGTTTTTTAGTCTTTTATTTTAATATAATGTAGGTAGTTTCTTTGAAAAGACTCTTTCATAGCATATTGTCTTCTGACCAAGTAGTAGATTTCTGATAATTTTAATAAACTCTATTGGTATATAATAAAGAATCATCTTCCAGAATAGTAGTTTTATAAAAATAAAAATTTCCATTTGTGGAATTTCCTTGAAAAGACTTTTCTGTATAGGTATTTTACAGAATCCTTTACTGTCTTACATTTATCATGTGTTTTAATGTTTAGTTTGTCTTTGTTACTTTTTGGACCGAATACTTGGAATACACTAATTATGTTTTATCCCGAATATTACTATTTATCCACTTTAAATATAGTATAGGTACATCCCGTATATTTCATACTCATATATAATTCTAACATAGGTTATATGCCTAACATACTCCCAATTAAAAGATTATCTAACTTCCACCTCCATTGTTATCATTACATAAATAAACTTATCATCTACTATGTGGTAGGCACTGTTCTAAGAATTGAAAATATGGTAACTGACAAGCAAAAAAGATCAATGACCCCTGAAGCTCACAATCTAAAGTGGATAATACACAAGCAAACAAATATATACTATAATTGTAGAAGAATTTATCATTTATCATCACCTTCACAAAGAAAGGTAAAGGAGGGTAACAGAATAGTGTCAGAAGTCAGAGGCCATTTGAAACTGGACGTCTAAGAGAAGCTTATTTGAGAGCAGATGTAAATTAAATGAAAGAAGTATCATGCAAAATTGGGGGAAAGGATGCTTCACACAAAGAGAACAGCCCATGAAAAGGAATCTGTTTGGTATGTTGAAGAAATGGTCAGAAGGTCAAGTATGTATATCATGTAGGCTCTTAAAATCATGGTCAAGGTTTGGGGTTTCCTCTAAGAGATGGAAAGTTTCTAGGAAGGTGAAGAAAGGAGTAACATGCTCTGACTTCAATTTTAGAAGGATCATTCTGAAAAAAGTTTTTAAGAACACTGAAGTGGAAGTAGGGATACTAGTAGGAATAGTGGTCCAGACAAAAGAGAATGGTGCCTTTCATGAAGGTTGTAGGGGTAGAGGTGATAAGCAGTGGTCAGATTGGGAATATATTGTGAAAGATGAAATAGTGAAGTTATTTTAGTTATTAGATGTGAGATATGAGGAAAATAATATCGCTCAGATATTGATCTGAGCGACTATATTTATGGACCTGTAAAATTTAAACAGTGAATCAAGAGTTATATTTTAGTTCTATTAGTTCTGAGTTGCCCATTAGAAATTCAAGTTGAGATACCTCATAGACCACTAGATATACAAATCAGCAGCTAGGGAAGAGATTTGAATAAGCATATGTTGATGACCTCTTAAGCTATGACTGATTGATGCAGAGATTGATAATGTGTAGAGAAAATGGACAAATCCCCAGTCCTGGGGCACTTGAACATGTTGTCCTTTGCAGAATAAAAGAAGATTCCTATGGGGTGAGAAAAAGCCAGAAGAGCGTGTTGTTCCCCGACCCAAGGGAAGAAAGTTATGTTTTGAGAGAAAGGAATGATCAATTGGGTCAATACCATAGCCACATGAGTGATTTTGGAAATAGATCTCCCCATCGCCCCTTCAATTAAGGAAAGAGACAGTATCTGACCAGTGAATTTGGTAAGAAATTGTTTGTAATCTTGAAAGGAAAGCAATAACTATAGCAGTGGAACTAAGGCCTCACTGGACAAGAAGAAAGAGATAACAAGCATGAAAACTCTGTTTCAAAGAGTTCTATTCTAAAGAGAGCACAAAATGGGGGATAATTTTGGAGAGTCAAGTGATGTCCAGGGAAGTTACTCTTTTTTTTGCTTTGTTTGTATGCTAATGAGAATATAATGCCATGGGAAAGGATGATATAATTAAAATGGAGGAGGAAATAAATATATGAAAGGCAGAATGCCCAAGTAGGTGAGGAAAGATAAGATGCAAGGTACAATGGTGGGTTTGATTTCTGACAGGAGAATCCTAATTCATCCAATAAAACAGGAGGGAGGGGAAGCAGCAGTTGCAGACAAAGGAGAGCAAACTAATATGGATCATAGAAAAGTGAAGTAATTTCCCTTTGACTACTTTTGATTTCCCTGTTTAAAAGGGCAGTGATAGAGAATGAAGAGAAAGGAAGCAGTGTCCAAAGTCTGAGGAAATGGAAGAAGGTATGAAGTGGTTGGATCATAGTTAGAGGGAAAAGTAACTAGGAAATGAAGTAGGAATGCTGGACACTGCTGTTAGCCCTTATGGTAGACAGCTTCTGAGACAGCCCCCCATGATCCTTATCACTTAGTATTCATGCATTCAAGGGAAATCCCTTCCCTTGAATGTGTGCTGGATGCACTGATTTGCTTCTAACAATTCAAATATGAAAGTAGTGGCCTAAAGTATAATATTGATTAAAAAAAGACTGCACCTTCTCTCTTGGTCTTTTGCTCTCTCTTGCATTGCTTACTATAGGAACTAAGACTAGCTCCCATGTCTTAAGGCAGCCCTTCAGAGACATTCATATGTTAAGGTACCAAGGCCTACCCATAGCCACATGAGTGATTTTGGAAATAAATCTCCCCATTGCCCTTTCAGATAAGCCTCAAAATAAGACCAGTCCTGACCTTGACTGCAATCTCATAAGAGACCTTTTACCAGAGACACCTAGCTAAAAAGTACAGACTTCTCTCACTACAGAAAAGATAAGGTACTGTTTTTTGTTTTCAGCTTCTGAGCTTTTAGGGTAATTTGTTATGCATCAATAGATAACTAATACAGCCCACTTCAGATTGTGGTCATATATTTAAAAGATAATGAGTGTTACTACAAATTTAAAGCATAGAAGTCAAAAGAGGTAGATTTTATATATATATATATATTCACATCCAGATGCACAGAAAAGAAAATTAAACCCAGGTTATCCCTAGAGGATAAATGAAAAGGATGGGTGAGGGCACTGAGATAAAATAAGGATGCATTTTCAGCTTTAATCTATATACTTCTGTATGATTTACATTATTTATACTAAGTTATATTCATTATTTCTATGCATGACTTTTAAAAAGTCAATCTTAATACAACTCTATAGAGTATATGCAAAGCAGTTTATTAGGGAAGACCAAAAATGACTGATCTGTTTCTGAACTGCAATCTGTGGTTCTTGATATTGTCTACAGAGCTGGAAATACTCACCCTGGGACATTCACAAGTGCAAGATAAAGCCCTCAGGCCACAGCTAAGTGATGATTTGAAAATGCCAGGTTTTAGCTTCAGGAAAGGCAACAACATTCCCATTCTTTGTGAAAATCCTGATGAACCCTCTGTTCAGGGTCTAGAGCTCCTTCTGCTGCAATTGGCAAAGCATATTGGAAGCCTTGGCATCCATCATCCCAGTCTGTTTTACTTCCTTTGTGTGAAAACCCTTTCAGGCTCAAGGATTAAAGACTTCTTAACATTTAGGTACTAAGTACCTTTAAATTAGATTCTCAAAGGCTTTCATTGACTGTGTCATCTTAAACCCATTATTCTCTCAGGCTGCTGCTCTATGAAGGTGTAGATACAAATGGAGAAAACAGTGAGCTTTGTTTTGTTTTCCATTCCTCTGCCAAGAATTCTGAAGGTAAACTCTTATTATGGTACTAGCTGTTTCCCTGGTAATTATTCACTAGACTCTGCTTGTTTTGCCTGGTTTCTAAATATGATGCCCCTTAATAGAGGACATGAAAGAGCAGAGTTGTTTGTCCACTCACTGAAAATAATTCAAAATTACTTGTAAATAATTGAATATAATCTGATTGAATTTCCACTCTAACTAGGTTGAAAACTTCTTGGAAACAAGGATCCTTGTACTGACCTTCACACGATTCCCCACTGGGTGAAAACAGTCCATTGTCATGATAGCCATCTCTGCACTCACAGTGGTACCATCCAGGCAGGTTAATGCAGTTAGCACGACTGTCACACTGAACAAAGCCATCAGAGCATTCATCAATATCTGTTTGACAAAGAAAACAAAAGTGGGATTTCATGCAATTGTTTCTTTTCTATTAGAGAAACTAGAATAGTCTGCTACAAGGCTACTATAATTTTTAATGCAAGTAAATCCTTGAAATAGACAATATAAAAATCAATAAGGTTTCTTGGTTGTTAAAAGCTGTGCAGAAACAATGTAGTGGTATTAGTAATAGGCAAAACATCTAGAAGGTTTCTCTGATTTGCAAAAGTCATTCAACTATAAAAATTGAAAACCATTTGTGATGGTTATCAGAGCTTCTCACCAAATATTTCCAATATTCTGGGCATACTCCAGAATTGCAGTTTGCAGTTTTTTCAGGTTAGGTATGGACACGTGACTTCCTTAAGCTAATTAGGGAGGATATGTGTGACTTCTAGGTAGAGACTTTAAAATTCTGTATATGATTCACATGAATCCTTCCTGATTAGTGATTTGCACAAGGTATAAATACCAACCTGAGAGAGGATTACATGGGTCACATTCCATAGCTATCTGGAACTGACTATAGTATGAGCAAAAAAAATTAAAAAAATCAACTTCCATTGCTTTAAGTCACTGAGTTTTTAGGGTCTTTTATTACTGTCAAAATAATCTATCCCGACTTAATACAGCAGGTTCCTTCAAGATATATGGCGACAGCACTCATAAATCAATGTATTTTGAAGAATACATATCATTTCCATCACTTTTTACTATGTGTTACACATATTATGCCAATTAACGCTCAAGAAAATCTTGCCATGGAGACAGCATATTGAACATATAAAAAAAATGAAGCAAAAGAAAATTATGTAATCTTGAGTTCACTGGCTTGACTTGAGACTCTGAATGACTGTGGATGCCAAAAATATCCACATGTACCACTCCCATTTGACAGTTCCATGCTATGACAGAAGGTTTCATCTGCCAAGACAGAATGGCCTTTCTTTCTTTTCTTTTTTATGGCCTTTCTTATATGCTCCTTCCTGCACCACTTTCCCCACTGCAGTAACCAGGCAAGATGATGTGCCCCATATAAAAGGTAAGGCCAGCTGTATTTTAGAGTCCTTTTCCCTCAGATAGTCCCTTCTATTTGGCAGAATCTACTCCTTTGCATTTCTTCTAACACCATTGAAGCACATATTTCTTTTGCTTTTCTTTTAAAATTTCTTCTGACACTCTAATTTGAAAGAGATAAGTTAATGAATATACAGGGAAATAAGCAAAAACAATCAGGGAAATAAGCCAATACTCACTTCTTAGTAGTTCCTCCAATAAAACGGCATATAAACCAGTCTCTTAGATTATAATATTGCATAATAGGCCAAAAAACCTATTGTATAACTATAACATTTTAGTATTATTTCTACACTATGAATGTGTTTAGATTCCTTTCCCAAGAGTCAGTTACTACTGCCAGTGTTTCCTACTGACAAAATAATTGTTAGTGGCCAAATCAGCTAACCATTGACTTCCTGACACACAGTTACTGGGGATTTCCTCCATGTACTAAGACCTCATCATTTTTTTATGAAATAGCTTATTTGTACTTCAGGGTCCTTGCTAACTGATGAACTTATGATTATAAATAGGTCCAGAGTGCTATGTTTATTTCAGCTTTATATAGTCTTTTCTTCTAACCCAAATGATGCAGAAAATTGATTATGTCATTTCTTAAGTGCATGGACAAAAGAAAACAGGTTAATTTAAGCTTTAGAATTGAGTCTCTCTAGAAGAAGGCCATGAGGGTAATGCTGATAATCATTCTGGAAAAAAATTAGTTCCTTGTTGGCCACTTGGAAATAACTATTAATAGAACACAGTGTTCTCCACTGAAGCAACTTTCCTTTTTATATTTAGCCTTCAATTTAAACACTTCTTTCTTCTTTAACATAGTTAAAAGTCATCTCAGTTCATATATATTTAAAGTGTTACTTCTCTCCTTCTTTTCTCTCTCATTATTCCTTTTCCAATCACCAGGTCCTTTCCTATATTGTTTTAAGTCCACCTCACTTTATTTACATTCTGACACCCTTCCTTGATCTACAAACATACTCTTTAAAGTTTAACAGGGTTAAGAACTAGGGTTAAAAACATATGCTGGTAATAATGTATTTTCTTATACAGCTTGAGCATTATTTCACTTTTAATTATTATCAATAGGTAGTACTTTAGGAATGAATATACAAATATGCTTCATTCAGTAATTTAACATTCAATATTAATTGAATGCCTG
This sequence comes from Callospermophilus lateralis, assembly GCF_048772815.1. Taxonomy (NCBI): domain Eukaryota; kingdom Metazoa; phylum Chordata; class Mammalia; order Rodentia; family Sciuridae; genus Callospermophilus; species Callospermophilus lateralis. The sequence goes on from NC_135308.1 coordinate 104,843,775, forward strand.
TTATGCATTGGAGAAAAAATGTTGTAAACAGAAACAGTTTCAAGTTTATCAAACATTTAAATTGCATTTTTAATTAAGAAGAGAAAATTTATGAAATCTGAACTTACAATCATTTAGGACAGTATTTCCTAATATATGATATATCTGCCATTAGTGGTATGGTATGTAGGTGATGGTGGGCAAATATTTTATTTTCATGGCTATGTATTTAATTTTTCTGAATTATTTCCTTTATATCAATGATATCTTATAGTAAAATAATGAGGTTAAATTTAAATTTAAAAATGAGCCAGGCACATGGTGGTGTAACTGTATCCCAGCAACCAGGGACGTTGAGGCAGGAAGATTGTAAGTTTGAGGCCAGTCTCAGCAACTTGATGAAGTCCTAAGCAATTTAGTGAGACTCTGTCTCAAAAAATAAAAAATAAAAAGGACAGGGATATGGCTCAGTGGTAAAGCTCCCCTGGGTTCAATCCCCAGTACCAAAAAAAACAAAAACCCAAAAGCCAAAAACAAAACAAAAAAAAAGTGAAAAAGAAAGTCAAAGAAACTATTGAACCAATATAAAATAAATACTGGTATATATGGTGTAAGAATATGACAACAATTATACAATTATGAAATTTTGAAAATATCAATATGCAATTTCAGGCAATTATTCACATTTCAAAGGAATTTGTTGAGCAATTTCTTATGCAGTAAAATGGTTTAATTCATCTAAAATGAGCTTCAATTTATTAAAATCATGAATGTGATGGCTCATATACTTGCTATCATTTAGGGTAGGGAAGAAGAACTAACTACATATGTAACCACATCTTATACTTTTATTGTCCTGCTAACTTTTTTTTATTTGTTTTGGTTTGGGTTTTGGGGGTTGTTTTATTTTAGCTTTTTATTTCAAGATACCTCTGTATTCACATTTGATTTTAAGAATAATACAGAAAGATCCCATTTACATTTACTCAGTTCCCCCCAGTGGTAATATCTTGAAAAACTACAGCACAAAATCATTCCCAGGATATTGCCATTGACATAGTCAAGAATCTGAACTCCCTCCTCACCACAAGGATTTCTCAGGCTGCTTTTTCATAGTAATACCCATTTCTCTACTGCCCTTAACACTCCTTAAAACCTGCCAATCACTAATATGTTCTCCATTTGTAAAATTTAAGTGCCCAAGATTGGGATATTAATGGAATCAAGCAATGTGTAACCTTTTGGGATTGCCTTTTTCCACACTCATCATAATTCTCTGGGGATTCATACAGGTATTTAGGGCAACCAATAGTTTTACTATATTATTGCTAACCATTATTTTATCACATAGATGAATCAGTTTGTTTAACCACTCATGCATTGAAGGATATCTGGGTTGTTAGTAGCATTTGACTATGATTTTTTTTTACAAATTCATTTATTTTTCAATTAAATAAACTTTTATGCATTTATTGTGTAAAATATGATGTTTTAAATTATGTATACATTGGGGAATAGTTAAATCTAGCTAACTAATAAATGCATTACCTCACATAGTTATTAGTTATTAATTTTGCTGTAAGAACACTTAATATTCACTCCTAACATTTTCAAGAACACCAAAGATTACCATTAACTACAATTAACTTGATGTACAACAGATCTCTTGAACTTATTCCTTCTACTTAATTAAATATGTATATGTAGTTGTGAACTAACATTTTTCAACTCCCTCTCCATCAGATTCTGTAACTATTCTACTCTCAACTTCTTGAGACAGGTAAGAATATTTGTCTTTCTGAACCTAGCTTTTTCACTTAACATAATATCCTCCAGGTTTATCCATAATGCCATAAACAACAGGAGTTTGCCCTTCTTTGTGGCTGAATAGTCCTCCATTGGGCATATATATCATATTTCTTTTATGTATCCATCCATTAATGGATCTTTAGGTTGATTCCCTATCACGGATTCTATGAATAGTAGCACAATAAACATGGGAGTGCGTATATCTCTTCAACATATTGGGAAGAAAGGGCTTCTTTCTTCTACATCCTTGCCAATACTTGTTATCTTCTGCATTTTTTATTACAGTCATTCTGACAGGAGTGAGATGGTATCTCATGGTTTTAGTATGCATTCCTAGATGATTAGTGATGATGAGAATTTGATATATACTGCTGAACTGATTTGTATGTCTTCTTTGGCGAAATGTCTACCCATGTCTTTTGCTCATTTTTTAAACCAAGTAGATTTTTGCTATTGAATTAAATTTTGAGTTCCTTACATATCATATTTCCTTATATATTAACCTCTTATCAGATGTACAGTTTGAAAATATCTCCTACCATTTGCTAGGTTGACTCTTCACTCTATTGATTGTTTTCTTTGCTTTACCAAAGCTTTTCAGTTTGATTTAACCCCATTGATCTAGTTTTGCTTCTGTTTCCCTGCATTTTTTAGGAGAGAGTCATAGATACCATCACCCGACTGATATCATGGAACTTTTCTTCTAGTGATTTCATATTTTGGGGGTCTCACCTGTAACTCTGTGACCCATTTTGAGTTTATTTTTGTATGAAACATGAGATGAGAGTCTAATTTCATTTTCTGTATATAGATATCCAGTTTTACCCACACCATTGATTAAAAGATTGCCTTTTCCCATTGTGTATTTTTGGCACCTTTATTTAAAATCAGCTAGCTGTAAATATATGGGTTACTTCTGGGTTCTTTGTTCTGTTCCCTTGATCTGTATGTCAGTTTTTATGCCAATACTATGTTGATTTGGTTACTACAGCTTTGTAACCAAATTACCTTTTGAAGACAAGTAGTGTGATGCCTCTATCTTGGCTCCTTTTCTTAAAGAAAAGGGTTTTTGTGGTTGCATTTTAGAATTATTATTTTTTTTTTAGTTCTGTGAACAATATCATTGGTAATTTGACAGGGATTGCATTGTATTTGGAGATCCCTTTGGGTAGTATCAACATTTTAATAATATTCTTCTGACCTATGAATCAAGGATATCTTCCATTTATTTGGGTTTAATTTCTTTCATCAAAGTTTTATAGATCTCTAAATATATAGGACCTTAGCTCCTTGATTAAATTTTTGCTAAGTATTTTATTTTTATAGCTTTTGTAAATGATATTGCTTTATTTATCTCTCAGTACATAGTTATTATAAAATAATACTATTTATATTCCTAAATTGATTTTTGTATCCTGCAACTTAATTAAATTCTTTCATTAGTTATAATAATTTTGGGGGGACTCTTAAGGATGTTCTATATACAAGACACATGCTTACAAAACAGAGACAGTTTAAGTTCCTTTCTGATTTGGATATGGTTTATTTCTTTCTATTGCCTAAATGCTCTGGCAAAAGATTTCTAGTGATTACTATGTTGAACAGAAGTGGCCACAGCAGATGTCCTTATCTAGATTTTACAGGTAAAGTACTCAAATTTTCCCCATTTAGTACGATATTAATTTTGGGTTTGTCTTATGTGGCTTATTGTGTTGAGGTTCATTTCTTCAATATCTAATTTGTTCAGTTTTTATCACAAAGGGAGGTTAAATTATATCAAATGTTCTTTCTATATCTATAGAAATGATAAGAGTTTTGTCCTTCATTCTGTTAATGTGAAGTATCATGTTTATTGATCTGCTTATGCTGAAACACACTCACATCCCTTGGATAAATCACAATTGATTATAGAAAATTATTGTTTTAAAGCACTGTTTTCCAGTTTACTGCTATATTTTTGAGGATTTTTACATCTATGTTCATCAAGAATACTGACTTGTAGTTTTCCCTTTTTATTGTGTCTTTGTGTAGTTTTTGCTGGATTGATAAAAATGTTGGAAGTCTTTCTTCCTCTTCTATTTTTTGGAAGAGTTTGAGAAGAATTGGTATTGGGTCTTCTTTAAATATTTGCTGGAATTCATCAGTAAGTCATCAAGTCCTGGGACTTTCTTTGATGGGAGACTGTTTAGGTCAGCTGTTTTCCTGCTGAAACTAAAAGACCTGATCAGCAAAACTGTAGAGAATGTAGAGGAGGCAAAGTTTATTTAGGGGCTCACGGTTTCAGAGATCTCATTCTTAATTAGTTGGCTCCTTTCTTTGGGACTTGAGGTAAGGCAAGACATCATGGTGGAAGAGTGTAACAAAGGGAATTAGCAGCTCACATAGTGATCAGGAAGCACAGAGATAGGTCTCCCTTCACCAGATACAAATATATACTCCAAGCCATGTCCTGATTCCCACCTCCTCCAGCTACACCTTGCTGCTTCAGTTACCACTCAGTTAATCTCTATCTGAGAATTTATTCACTGATTGGGTTAAGACTCTTACAACCCTTTGGGAGATCAACCTTGCATGTGACTGAGTCACACTTCCCAGCTGGGTGCTGAGGCGTCAGGCAGCTTTCTGCTAGACTTTCCCCACCCTTCTTGAGTTTGAGGGATGGTGTCTCCTGCATGGGTGTGTCTTGCTACAGCCCCATAGGTAGAACTATGCTCACCTGTTCCTTTGTAATATTACCCCTTGCCCTGTTTAGGATAGAATGTTCCATGGAAGTGTCTTGTGTGTGTTCCCTTCTCTTAACTGTGCCCTTGGGTGTGGCCTACCTAGATGTCAGTCAACCTGCTGACAGTGGACATCATGAAGATAGACTCAGCCCCCTGAAACCTGACCCCTTGCCTCATTTGAATAGCTTCTCCTCAATAAAAGGGGTCAGTGCATGCTCTGTCTCCTTCTGCGGGCCCTTAAGGTCAGAGGAGCTGTCACAGTGACCCCAAAGAAAAAGGTATTTGTGTCTCTTGTGTGGTTATTTTGTGCAGTCCAGTTAGCCCAGTTCCCCTGGAGTGACCCCTGAGTGTTTTAGTTGCGAATGAAACCCCACAATTGGTGTCCAACGTGGAGACAAAAGGTCTGAATGCTTACACAACTCAATGCTACACAACTCAATCATTTCTCCTCTGAACCTTCTTGCATTGTCTCACATGTAAGCTTTTGGGGGACACTTCACATCCAAAGCACAAGATTCCACCTCTGGCTCCCAAAAGCTCACAACCGTCTCATAATGTAAAATACATTTTGTCCATTTCCAAAAGTTCCCCTAGTCTCAACAGTTCTGAGATTGCTCAAAGTAGAAGTTCAAAGTCTTCTCTGAGGCTCGAGGCAATCTCGCAATGTGAGTTACTGCAAAATTAAAAGCAATTTACAAGTATCCAATAAATAAAGGTACACAGTAAATAATTCCATTCACAAAATTAGGGGCATAGAAAAAAAGAGTTGGGACCAAAGCAAGACCAAAATCCATCTGGGCAAACAAGTCCTTTTGTTCTGTGTTTGGCATCTGGGGCATATGGCATGATGTCCTCTCCAAAAGAGCTTATGTAGTTTTGCCACAGGGCCTTACCGGTTGAAGCCCAAGTGGTCTTTATGTTGGCTTGTCTCTGCTCAATCCCTGCAGCTTTCTTAGGATGATGTCGCATGTTACTGGGATTTTTTAATCTTGAGGGTCTCCACTGCAGTTTCCTCCTCAAATCTCTACATTTAACTTTCTCAGAGAGTGTCCACAGGGACTACAACCCTGCTGCACTTTGCCTGGCTTTACACCCTTCTTTGAGATCCTGGTGGAAGCCTCCATTATCCCTTAACTCCAGCATCCTGCATTTCTGTGGAACTAGCACCATGTGGCTGATGCCAGGGTCTGCTGCCATCTCAAGCAACAGTCAAGTCTCCAGGGACCATGGCTGTAGGAGCTCTGAGTGTCTGGGTAGTGGAGTATGTTGAAAAATCTTCCTGGGCTCCCTTGTGCAAGAATTCCCCACTGGTCTCTTATCAAGAGCATTTTTACTTTTACTTCCTTGAGTCTTAGATGGATAAGATCTTGCCAATTTCTGAGATGCCCTCAAGCCATCTTTCCTATTGTTTCTGGGCAAAGTGTTTAGCATTTCTTTAGTGGCAGTAATGTCTTTAACTACAACTTCATTAATTTAAGTTTTATGCTAGCCTTTCAAGTCCAAGGCTTTCAAATCTTTCTGCTTCTGATTATCACAATAAACTTAGCTAAAAGCTGCCAGCAATACCCATGCCACTTCCTGAATCTATGCTGCCTAGAAATTACTTCAGTCAGATTAAAAAATCCATGACTTTTAAAATCAGCTTCATAGAAAGTCTCAGGACATGGGAAAAATGCAGACAACTTCTCAGTCAGAATATAACATGAATGGCCACTAGTCCAATTATCAGCAATGTCCTCCTTTTCTTTTAAACCATTTTGAGCCCTGTCTTGACTGTCCATGGACCTATTGACATTCTGGTCCTCTAAGCTTCCACCAGAATCAGTCATTAAGCTCCATTTACATTGATCAAACCAGCTTGCATCCATAAGCATTTCAAAATTCTTCCCACCAGTTTCAAAAAGCTCAAAAAGCTTCTGAGCCACATGGTCAGGTTAGTCACAGCAATGACCACACTTCTCAAAATCAATTTCTGTTTTAGTCAGCTTTTCTTGCTTGTGTAACAAAAGGAACCAACCAGAACAACTGTAGAGGAGGAAAAGTTTATTTGGAGGCTTGTAGTTTCAGAGGTTTCAGTCTATAGATAGCCAGGTCCATTCCTCAGGGCTCAATGTGAGGCTGAACATCATGGCAGAAGAGTATGGCAGAGGGAAGCAGTCCACATGGTGATCAGGCAGTAGAGAGAGGTCTTCACTTGCCAGATACAAATATATACTCCAAAGCCACACCCCTGATTCCCACCTCCTCCAGCCATACCCTACCTACTTCATTTGCCACTCAAGTTTGAACAAATTACTTTTCAAACTGAATAAGGGTGCTAAAAAGTGCTAGTATAGGTGTATAAAATCATATTATTTAGTCTTACAAAGACCTTAAATTTTGGATTCTGTTGAAGTAGTATATAGAAAACTTTAAAATAAAGATTTTGAAAAACTATTATTTCATTACATAGTCTGTCTCAGAAAGGAACTAGTTCCTTAATTCCTTAAGACAATTAGAACTCTTTCAGTATTTAGAGAAGTTAGCTAGCTATGATTTTATAATGCTGTGCTAAAGCACAGATAATCTACATCCCAAAAGATGTTTAACCATCCAAATCAACTTAGATAATAAAAGTGGAAGGCATTACTGAAGAAAGATTTTTCTAGAGAGCACCCGTGTTTTGATCTAGTGATTTAAAAAAAGGTAAAAAAAAAAAAAAAAAGAAAAAAATGTTTAAATTTTTAAAAAGCTTTTTTATATCAGTGTGTTGTTTTCTTTTTCTCCCTGTAGTTTTGCAGCACAGGACTTGGCACAGACCAGTGGCTACAGAGGTAACCAACTAAAAATGGCTTTTGCCATCAGCATTTAAAGGGTCATTATAGAAAATGACACCTTGTTTCCCTGTAAAATTAAATGCAGTTATAGAATGGTACACATGAGTGATAAATAGTTTTCTTTTATGTATAGTAACAGTTATTTCTAATATGATTACAATAAAAAATCTTCAAGTATTCAAAGTCATCTATACCTAAAATGGGTTTTAATCAATATTTCCACCATCTCCCTTTTAAACTAAGAGAAAACTGATAAATTCCTCCTCTTAAATTGGATACACACAAAAAAGGAAATATAACTCTTTATTAAGATGAGCACACTATTTATGGTGGCAAAATCAGATAATGTGAGTAGTCTTTTTACTATTTATTATTAAAATGACATAATTTCTCATAAAACAGTGCTTGTTTTATTTATATCACTATACTAGGCACTGGTAGTTAAATTATATTGATAAGCAGCAGGCAATTTAAAGGCCTCAAAACAATTAATCAACTCTTGATTACTCACATGTGGGCTATTTGCTCTCCAGATTATCTGCAGCACTTTTTTTTTTTTTTAATTACAAGGTCATTTCCTTCTGTCTTTTGTTGAGCTTCTGGGGATTGCTTATAACATTTAGGAGGTGTGAGTACTCAAGTAGTAGAATTGCCTCTGAGAATCATTACTTTAAGAGCTATGCTAAATTTGGGCATAAAATATTGTCTAATATTTCATATAAGAAGACCAATTTTCTCCTAAGTTATTTTCAAAAATAAAATATGACAACATATGTAAATAGACTTGAGAAACTATAAAATCTTCTATATTTCCTGGGTGATAATACTGCATATTTAGTGAAAAAATATTTTCATTACTTTATAGATCATAATTAGGAAATTAATGACTGGTGTCAAAAATGCATAGATAAAATTTCTTGATCACAATTTGTAGCCCTCACAACAACCATGTTAAGTATTCTTATTCCTATTTCATAGAAAAGGATGTGGTGACAGCAAATCCATTGCCTGAGGCCACAGGACAGAACAGAACTCCAAGTCTAACTCCATAGTCTACCTACTGGATATATGGTAGAAGATAACCAAACTCATAATTTCTGTTTACAGCAACAAAACTGTAAATGTCAAAATAGAAGCTAATTAAGTTATGGCTGCATATTGGTTGCACTGGGTGCTATAAACATTGATATCCCCCTTAAAGCTGAGGAATTGGTAACCTATAAGGACATTACAATACTATAGGATAGAAGCTGCAATACCTCAGATCTGCACTGCAAGAAAGGAAGACATATAGACAACATGAAAAAAGAAGAGAGGAAAGTGCCCCAAACAAGATACTACAATAATAGAATTCAATGACAGTGCAATAGATGAAATGTCAGAGAAGGAATCCAGAATGTACATAATTAAAATGATTAGTGAATTAAAGACTGACTTAAGTGAGCAAATACAGGCAAAAATTTTTCACTCTGTTAAAGAGATAAGAGAGCTAATACTGGCAAACATTGATCACATCACCAAAGAGATAAGAGAGCAAATATAGGTGGCAAAAGATTACTTCAAGAAAGAGAGATTCTGGAAATAAAAAGTAAATAGAAATCCTTGAAACAAAGGAAACTATAAACAACAACAAAAAAAACTTCAATAGAAAGCATCAAAAACACATTAGACCACATGGAAAACAAAACCTCAGACAATAAAGACAAAATATAGAATCTTGAAAATAAAGTTGACTACACAGTGAAGATGATAAGAAACATAAACAGAACACCCATGAATTATGGGATAACATCAAAAGACCAAATCTAAGATTTATCAGGATAGAGGAAGGCACAGAGTTTCAAACCAAAGGAATGCACAATCTCTTCAATAAAATAATATCAAAAAACTTTCCAAACATGAGGAATAAATTGGAAAATCAAATACAAGAGGCTTACAGGTCACCAAATATAATAAATTACAACAGATCTATAGGAGACCCTGGAACAACATATACCAAGCTCTGAAAGAAAATGGATGCCAACCAAAAATCTTATATCCAGCAAAATTTAGCTTCAGATTTGATGATGAAATAAAAACCTTCCATGATAGATAAAAGTTAAAAGAATTTACAGCAAGAAAGTCTGCACTATGAAACATTCTTGGCAAAATATTTATTCCATGAGGAGGAAATGAAAAGCAACAATGAACATCTGCAAAGGGAGGAACTACACTAAAGGAAAGGACAATAAAATAAATCAATAAAACAAACAATAACTTAGACTTAACAGACATATATAGAATATTCCATCCATCAACAAGCGAATACACTTTTTTCTCAGCAGCACATGGATCCATCTCCAAAATAGATCATAGGTTCTGCCACAAAGCAAGTCTTAGCAAATACAAAAAAAAAAAAAAATAGAGATATTACCCTGCATTCTATATGACCCATAATGAAATGAAATTAGAAATAAATGACAAAACAAAAAGGTGGTTCTTTGAAAAAAAATAAATAAAATTGACAAACTTTTAGCTACCCTAATGAAAAAAGAGAAAACTCAAATCACTAAAGTTTGTGATGAAAACAAAAATATCATGACAGACACTATTGAAATACAGAAGCCAATTAGAAACTATTTTGGAAACTTGTACTCCAGTAAAGTAGAGAATCTTGAAGACACCAACATATTTCTAGAGACATACAACCTACCCAAACTGAACAAGAGGACCTAAACAATTTAAACAGATAAATTTCAAGCAAGGAAATCGAAAATGCCATCAAAAACATACCAACCAAGAAAAGCCCAGGTTCAGATGAATTCTCAGCTGAGTTCTACAAGACCTACAAAGAAGAATTAATACCAATACTTCTCAAATTATTCCATGAAATATAAAAGGAGGGAACCCTTCCAAACTCATTCTGTGAGGCTTGTATCACCCTGATACCAAAACCAGTCAGAAATACGTTAAAGATAGAAAATTTCAGATCAATATCCCTGAAGAACATAGATGCAAAAATTCTCAATATAATTTTGGCAAATCACATACAAAAACATATTAAAAATTAGTGCATCATGATCAAATCGGGTTCATTCCATGGATGCAAGGTTGGTTCAACATACAGAAATCAATAAATGTAATCCATCACATCAATAGACTGAAAGATAAGAATCATATGATTATATCAATTGATGCAGAGAAAACATTTGACAAAATATAGCACCCTTTCACATTCAAAACACTATAAAAACTAGGGATAGTAGGAACATACTTCAACAGTGTAAAAGCAACCTGTGCTAATCCTAAGGCCAACATCATTAAATTTAGAAAAATTGGAAGCATTCCCACTAAAAACTGGAAGGAGACAAGGATGCCCTTCTATTCAACTCAGTCCATGAAACTGTAGCCAGAGCAATTAGACAGATGAAAGAAATTAAAGGGATACAAATAGGAAAAGAACTCAAACTATAATTATTTGCCAACGACATGATTCTGTACTTAAAAAATACAAAAATTTCTATCAGAAAACTGCTGGAAATATTAAATGAATTCAGCAAATAGCATGATATAAAGTCAATACCCATAAATCAAATGCATTTCCATAGACCAGTGATGAATCCTCTGAATGAGAAATTAAGAAAACTACCCTATTCACAATAGCCTCAAAAAAAAAAAAAAAAAAAGATACTTGGAAATCAATCTAACAAGAGAGGTGGAAGACCTCTAAAATGAAAACTACAGAACACTAAAGAAAAAAACTGAAAAAGACCTTAGAAGATGGAAAGAACTCCCATGGTCTTGGACAGGCAGAATCAATGTTGTCAAAATGACCATACTACCCAAAGTACTATACAGATTCAATGTGATTTCAATTAAAATCCCAATGTCATTACTTATAGAAATAGAAAAAGCAGTCATGAAATTCATTTGGAAAAATAAGAGACCTATAATAGCCAAAGCAATCCTTAGCAAGAAGCATCATAATACCAGACCTTAAAATATACTACAAAGGTATAGTAACAAAAATGACATGGTATTTGCACCAAAACAGATATAGAGACCAATGGTACAGAATAGAAGACACAGAGACAAATCCACATAAATACATTACCTCATACTAGACAAAGGCCCCCAAAACACACATTAGAGAAAAGATAGCCTCTTCAAGAAATGGTGCTGGGAAAACCAAAAATCCATAAGCTACAAAATGAAACTAAACCTCTATCTCTCACCATGCACAAAACTCAACTCAAAGTGGATCAAGGACCTAGGAATTAGACCAGAGACTCTATGCCTAATAGAAGAAAAAGTAGGCCCAAATCATCATCATGTCAGATTAGGCCCCAACTTCCTTAACAAGACTCCTAAAGAACAAGCAATAAAATCAAGAATCAATAAATGGGATATATTCAAACTAAAATGCTTCTTCTTGGCAAAAGAAATACTCCATGAGGTGAAGAGAGAACCTACATTTTGGGAGCAAATTTTTGCCACACGCACGTCAGATAGAGCACTAATCTCCAGGATTTATAAAGAATACAAAAAAATTACCACCAAAAACAAACAACCCAATCAATAAATGGGCTAATGAACTGAATATACACTTCTCAGAAGATATACAATCAATCAACAAATATATGAAAAAATTTTCCACTTCTCTAGTAATTAGAGAAATGCAAATCAAAACTACTGTAAGATTTCATCTCACTCCAGTCAGAATGGTAGTTACCAAGAAAGAAGCTACAATAAGTGTTGGCGAGTATGTGTGTGTGGGGGAGAAAGGCACACTCATACATTGCTGGTTGGACTGAAAATTGGTGCAACCAATTTGGAAAGCAGTATGGAGATTACTTAGAAAACTTGGAATGGAACCACCATTTGACCCAGCTATCCTACTCCTCAGTCTATACCCTAAAGACTTAAAAATAGCAGTCTGCAGGAACACAGCCATATCAATGTTTATAGCAGCACAATCCACAATTGCTAAACTGTGGAACCAAACTAGATGCCCTTCAACAGATGAATGGACAGAAAAACTGTGGTACATATGCACAATGGAATATTACTCAGAATTAAAACTGAATAAAATTATGGCATTTGCAGGTAAATGAATGGAGTTGGAGAGTATTATATGGAGAAGTAAACCAATCCCAAAACACTGAAGGCTGAATGTTCTCTCTGATAAGTGGATGCTGACCCATAATTGGGGCTAGGGGAGGCTAATAGAGGAAGGTAGATGTTCTCACCGTGGAAACAGGCAGGGAATCGTTCGCTTGTGAGCAAATACCGAGCATGAAACTGGTGTTCTGATTCCCAGGATTGGAAGGGCCAGCCTCTTCCCTCTGAGGCTATTAAGATAACTATGCTGGTGCACTACCTGGTTTCCATAGTAACTTCCTTGGGTGTAAGAGGTTCTGTGTTTGAATTAACCTGAACCTTATCTCAGTTAGCCAGCACTCAAGGTTAAAGGAATACTGGTTAGAGTGTAGTCATTGGCAGCAGTTAATATGTAACCTCTTTTGGGTTAATGAAAATGATATCAGAGAGGGGTAGGCATCCTTTTGTCTGCCATCCTTCTGTCTGTCTGCACCTTCCCTGTATGTCTGTGTCTGTCCTTTGTGTGCCTCCTCCACAAGTGTTCCTTTACAGAGGAACTTTGATTGGGCAGAGGGAAGAGGAGGGAAGGAGAAGGGGCTTGGGTGCAAGAAAGGTGTGGAATGAGACAAACATCATTACCCTATGTACATGTATGACTGCACATGTGGTGTGTCTCTACATCATGTACAACCAGAGAAATGAAAAGTTGTGCTCCATTTGTGTACAATGAATCAAAATGCATTCTGCTATCATAAAAATAATAAAATAAAAATATCCAAAATATATAAGGAACTCAAACAACTCAATAGCCAGAAAACAATTCAATTTTAAAATGGGATTTCTCAAAATAATACATACAAATGACTCAGAAATACATATAAGATGGCTTATCATCACAGAGCATTAGGGAAACACTTATCAAAACCACAGGAATAGGCTGGGGTTGTGGCTCAGCAGCAGAGCACTCGCCTAGAGTGTGCGAGGCCCTGGGTTCGATCCTCAGCGCCACATAAGAATAAATAAATAAAACAAAGACGTGTATCTAACTACAACTAAAAAATAAATATTAAAAAACCCCACAGGAACACTTATATACTATTGGTGGGAGTATAAATTAGTACATGTATGGAAATCAATATGAAGGTTCTTCAAGATATTAGTAATGGAACCATCATATGACCCAGCTATACTACGCTAGGTATTTATCCTGAAAAATTAAAGTCAGCACACTGTAGTAACATAGGCATATCCATGTTTATAGCAGTGCAATTCACAATAGCCAAGTTATGGAACCAGCTTCTTTGTCTGTCAGAAAAAATGGATAAAGAAAAGGTGGTATGTATACCAAAGGAATTTTATCCAGTCATAAAAAAAGAACAAATTTGTCATTTTCAGGAAAATGGATGGAACTTGAGAGCATTATATTACGTGAAATAAGTTAGACTCAATCAAATCATATGTTTTCTCTCACATGTGAAGCGTAGAGGAAAAAAGGAAAAAGAGGTTGGGTGGTCTCATGAAAATAGAAGGGAGACAAGTAGAGTTGAGGAAAGGGTCCATAAGGATGAAGAGGGGAAAAAAAGGGAGGTACTGGAGAATGAAATTTACCAAATTACGTTATATGCATGTATGAATATATGACAATGAATCCCACTGTTATGTGTAATCATAATGTACCAATAAAATTTTTATTTTAAATTTAAAAATGCCCAAAATTTACCACAACAAGCTACCATCTCAGTCTTGTTAGAATGGTCATAATCAAAAAGACCAAAAGATAAGTGTCAAGGATGTAGAAAACAGTTAACATACACTATTGAAGTGAATGAAAATTACTACTGCTGTTATCTAAAAAATTTGGGGGGGTTCCTCAAAATACTCAAACTAGAATAACCATATGATCTAATCCTATTACTTTTGATTATGACGCACCACATGAGTTCAGGTATAGAATTTTCCACTTGTGGCATTGTGGTAGCACTCAAAAAGGTTCAGATTTGCAATCCAGATTTTTCTGAATAGAGAAGTGTAACCTCTTCTACATGATTTCACTCATATGTACAAAAATATAAGAAGTTTGATCTCATAGAAATAGCCAGTACATTGTAGTTGGAGACTCAAAGAGTTAGGGAAATGTTGCTTAAAAATACAAAATTATAGTTAAAGAGGAAAATTTATTTCAGGAAATCTATTGTATAGCACAGTGACTATGGCTAATGACAATGTTGTGTTTTTTCCTTGAAAAATAGAAAAGAGTAGATATTAAATGTTCTCACCACAAAAATGACAATGAAATGAGGCAATGTATATGTTAATTCACTACACTCAACAATTCTAAAATGAACTTTTTTTTTGTAATATCATGTTGTGTACAATAAATACATGCAGTTTTATCTGTTAATTTAAAATAATAATAACAAAATTGAGTGTGAAAAAGAAAAGAGAACACAGAGATATACACTGAGAAAACCATGTGGAAAAAGAGGCAGAGATTGAAAGTATGTGTCTATAAGCCAGAGAATGCTGGGTTCAGAAGAAACTTAAAGAAGCAAGGAAGGATTCTTTTCTAGAGCCTTCAGAGGGAGCATGGCTCTACTTACACTTTAATTTTTACTTCTAGAATAGAACTTTGAGACAACAAATTCTTTTTTTTTTTCAGGTAATTTGTGGTATTTTACTATGGCAACCTCAAGAAAATAAAACCCTCTCATTTACATTTCCATCCCGTACCTCTCTTCTGGTCTAGACTGTATATTCAATTTCTCACTCAACATTTCCACTTGGATACAAAATTTATCCTTTTGAAGTCTTCCCCAATTTAGAAAATGGAAAAACATCCAGTTAATCTGGCATAAAAACTCTGGATTAATTCTTAATTTCTGTCTTTCACATACCTTATCAAATCTGTCAGTAAATCCTATCAGCAACATCTTCCAAATAATCTAGAATCTAATAATTACTTGCAATCACCTTCATGCTTTACTATTCCAGTCCATGTCACTATTATCTCTCATCTGAATTAATATAACAACTTAATTAATCTTCTTGGGTTCCTTTCCCCCCCTACAGTGTATTCAGAATCCACAGCAGCCAGATGATCCTTGTAAAATATATGACAGATTATGTCATTTATTTGCTTATAGAGAATTTTAGGAGAGAAGTACATTGGGAAAAAACTGTAGAGGATGCATGTTAATAATAACAACTCTTTTATTTCTAAGGCTGGGGACTATATGTCCTAGAAATCCTTTCACTGTATGTGATTCTGTGTTGAGCTGAACAATGAGAAAATATTGAGATTCACCTGAGATAAGTTATGCAGAAATCATCATTTTTGAGAAGTCATAGGACTCAGAGCCAGGCGTTCCTATAAGCTCCGTCTTATCCACCAGTTTAACTGTATGAGTCTGAACTGATTAGTGCAGCTTCACAAATCCTCTGGGCTGTAAAGACCTTCATTCTCCCAACTCCTCCCATATCTGTCTACAAGGTCTAGTTTATAGATAAATCACCTTATTCCTATGATAGAGTGGCTGCGTCTCCCTGACAGATTATAGACTTATACAGAAGAGTCTAAAGACTAGAAAATGGAGAGCTGATTTTAAATAATGAATGTACTGTTATTCATTTAAATAATGAATCTATGGAAAAGTACAAGAAAAATGATTGTCAATTAGAAACTTTATAGTTAACAACATGTTTTAAAGATATAAACTGCTATGTGTATACTATCTGTCTCTCTAGTAGATACCATTAACCTGATCATAAAGGTATAAACACTATGAATGTTTAAATTTTAAATGCAATCCCTAGTGAGAGCATGAAATATTCAATTGTAGTTACTGAATATAATTTAAGTATCAATCTTGGTAGTGTGAAAGGATAGAAGACAGAAGTTGGAAGATGGATATGAGAGAAACTGGGAGAAGGTAGATGACAGAAGTTAGGAGATGGAGGTAAGGAGTACAACCAATACATCTATCTTGCATAGTAAGGAATACAAAACTCTACAGTTGATAAAATGAGAAATGAAG
Source organism: Callospermophilus lateralis (assembly GCF_048772815.1). Classification (NCBI taxonomy): domain Eukaryota; kingdom Metazoa; phylum Chordata; class Mammalia; order Rodentia; family Sciuridae; genus Callospermophilus; species Callospermophilus lateralis. Next base: position 104,860,215 of record NC_135308.1, read on the forward strand.
GGGCCAATCAATAAATCTATCTACAAATACACACACACACACACACATATATATATATATATATATATATATATATATATAATCTTTATATATGTTTGTATGTATATATAAACAATATATATGTCACACACATTGGGGAGGACTTAAAGGGTAATCATAGAAGAATTGAAACTAGTGGCAAAGCTTTATTAGAATAAAGAGAGTATGGAAGGGTGATAGTATTAGGGTGAAAATCTCTATCTTCCATTGCCAGCAGCTTACTGATAATGTTTAAAATTGACTAATTATACAAAGCATAGTATATATATCTTAAAATTAAAAGTAATTTCTCCTAGCTGCATGCCTCCTGGAGATCCAAGAGAAAATTAAGCCTTAATGTCCTAAGGCATCTGTGTAAGTCATGAATTAATCTCTCTCCTGTATGTCTTGTATGGTGCTAGTCATATGCCATCTTTGGAATCTGAGAAAATAATGCCTTGGGCCATTTTCCCATTTTGGTTTGAGAGAGGAACTCCTTTTAAGAAAGTCTGCCAGGAAGTGAGCAGGCAGTGAGTCAGGGGACTATTGCTTTACATTCCAAGTTCTTCCATGTTATTTGATATATTTTAACCATATATCCCTTTTCTTTAAGATCTCTTTTTAAAAAACACTAATAAATGTCATTATATAAATGTTATGTATGACAAGATAGTGATTTATTTAATTATGATGTCTAGATGGTAAGGAGAAAATGAGAGACACAAACTCTGGAGAAAGATGCCAATGCTGGAAGTATCTTAAAGGAAATCTAATCAGAACTGATATTATAAAATACTACTAAAATTGGACAAAACTAAATGAAATTATAGATTATACAGAGAGGGAAAAAACACAGATGCTCCAGGGGGAAACTATGGAAGGTGGAAGAGGAAGAGGAATTAGAAGAGTGATTGTTAGCAGAGTGATGGGAATATCACAAGTTTAACCATAGGGACCACAGGAGAGGAGAGTGTCAAAAAAGAGAGGGCTGTCAACAATGCCACGGGAACATTTTTAATCGCCTCAAAACATATATTCCTGGTTTAACACAGAAATGAAATATCCTCTGATATATGAGCAACAATTTGAACAAGACATTTAATAAAGAGGAATTCTGGAGTGAGATGAAATTTCAAATTTTGCATTTCTTTGATTGCTAGAGTTGTTGAACATTTTTTCATGTATTTATTGACAATTTGTATTTCTTCCTTGAGAAGTAGCTGCTTTTTTCCTTTGCCCTTTTATTGATTGGGTTATTTGATATTTTAATGTTAAGTTTTTCTGAGTTCTTTATATATTCTAGATATTAATCCCATATTGGAGGAGCAGCTGACACAGATCTTCTGTAGGCTCTGTCTTCATACTCCCAATTGTTTCCTTTGCTGTGCAGAAGCTTTTTACTTTGATGCCATCATACTTAACAATTCTTAAATTTATTTCTTAAGCTTTAAGGGTCTCGTTAAGGAAGCTAGTGCCTGCACCAATATGTTGGAGTGTTAAATGCTGGTGAAGATATGTTTTCCACTTTGGAAAGCAGTAAGGAGTCTCCTCAAAAGTCTAGGAATGGAACTACCTAGCTATCCCACTCCTTGATATTTATCCAAAAGAACTCAAATCATCCATACTATAGTAATACAGTCACATCAATGTTTTTGACAGTGCAGTTCACAAATGTCACATTATGGAACCAGTCGAGGTGTCCATCAACAGATGCATGGGTAAAAAATGTGGAGAAGGAAGGAGAAGGAAGAAATTGCTTTCACTGGCAAATGAATGGAACCTAAGAATATCATGGTAAGTAAAATAAGTCAGGCTCAGAAAATCCAAGGTTGAATGTTTTCTCTCATCTGGGGAAGCTAGAGCAAGATAGAGAGGAAAAAAAGGGGAACACCATCAAAATAGAAGAAAGATCAGTGGAATAGATGGATGGGAACAAGGGTAGGACATAGGGGTGGAAAATGGCTTCTACAGCTTTTATACTTTTAACAATGTAGCTAATGTATACACTTAGAATAGTTTTACCTATTCATTTATTAAATGCCTCTCATATAAGAACATGTAATAAACACTATGAAAATGTGTTCCATAGTTCACAGTTTTATTAAAAAGTGCAGAAAGAACATAATCAACTCGGATAGAAGGAGATATTGAAGGTCTAAAGATGAAGAAATATGTGAATTGAGGAAAGAGAGATTATCTCACTTTGAAACTCTGACCAGTTTAATGAAATTTTGACTGCTGAAGTAAAATATGGTTGAATAGAAACTTCCAGTTTGATTCCTACAATGCTGGAAAATTACTTAAAACACTTAATTATTTATTATATTGTAATCAAGTATCCACTTTTAAAAATATTAGATGACATGATATTTGCTACTTCAAGAGAATATGAAAATGAGGCATCTACTACTAGCCCTACAATAATAAATAGACTCCTCTCAATCAAGATAAAAACAGAAAAGCCCTAATTCCTATGTTTCCCAGAGCCACTTTCTAATAGCAAGTAGTAGATTGTCTACTTGATCTACTTCAAGATTATTTCTAGGAGAAGAAAGAAGCTGATTTTCTCAAACTATTAAATTATCTAGCAGGAATAAGAGGGCTAGAGGGTTTTGTGAAATAACATACTACAAGCTTTCTAATTATTAATATAGTGCTGTAAAAAGTTCTATGCATTTGATGTGTTCACTTACTGGTTATTCAGGAAAATGAGCTTTGAATGGCATGCCAGGAATGCTAAGATGACAGCCAAAATAGCTATTCTGTATTTATTTGCAAACTAACTGACAGATCTGTATCACAAGAAATACTGCTTTGAGTGAAATGGGATCATGGATGCCAATAAACAAAGAAATGCAATACTACAGTTTCCATACATCTGAATAAGAAGTTGTTGGATAGAGCTTTTGAGTGGTTCTAACCATGAAATGTACTGATGAATGGCTTCTATTGGCTTTGAGCAATGTCATATGCCTGACAGACTGTCTACATTCAGACCATTTTATTATAACAACCACTTCCATCTCTGCTGAAACATCCATTAACTTGATACGGGTTTTTCAGCAAGTAACAAAACATCCCATCTCTCCCACATAGATAATTGAAGGGAAAAAAATAGCAAAAAGAGAGCAATTGAGCAAACCAATAACTCCTTCCAATTACTATTAAGTGAAACAGTCTATAGGTTTCTTAAAGACAGGTTTGCTCTTTAATGGTGCTCTAAAACCTCTTAACCACACAGACTGATAGCAACTGTCTGGTCCTGTCAATATGAGGTCACTTAATCTAACGCTTTCCAGACTAATTATATTTTGTGTTCACTTTAACAGCCTATTTCTTCATGATCAATCAGATCAGTTGTACAATCCAATTTTACCGTGAAGGCAACCCCAAATGCTAGATCAAAGGGTTTCCAATTCTGAATGTTTGATCTTTCAGTTTCAGCCTAATTCTGTACTTTAGGTAATGTATCCTTAAAAGGAAAAAAAATCCTTTCATTCACATTTTTGTGTTTATCCAATAAAGTAAAAGGAATTGCAGAGGGACGGCAACTGACAGTTGTTTGGCTACTACCAACTGGGAATTTTATCTATGTTTTGCGTCTAATTTCATTTTATTATTTAGACACACACACATACACATGCTTTTTTTTTCTTTATTAGGTTTGTATAGTGATAGGAGATATGATCTGAAGGGACCAAAAGGGGAAATCACCCCTATATGAACAGAGCTGCCATAAGTTACTTGTAGTTTTCGGTGGCAGAATATGTGTTTAACAGGAATTTATCCTTCTTCTGCTCAGAGGCAGGCTCTAACATTGCGAAGAAGCTTCTAAGAAGTTTGCCTTCTAGTATTTTAGTAGCTTCACAACACAGGTCAACAATGTAAAGCATTTAGAGTCTAGTTTTATCCATACTGCTCCAGTATTAAGCTGCAAAGGCACAGGAAATGTTCTAACCATACAATGATGAGGGAGTGATTAAATAAAGTATCCACATATGTAAAATGGAATGCTATATACTCTCTTAAAATATTGCTTTTGAAAATTCCAAATGACATGGAAAAATGCTTATGATAAATATGTAAAAAACTAGGATCAAAATTATGAATAAAATATCATTCCAATATTAAAAATATGTGTCTTATTCGTGAATAATATCTCCAATTGTTAATATTACAGATGAGTTTTATCTTATTTTGCATATTTTTCTTCATTTTATATATTTTCTAAAATTAAATTTATAGTGCATTAATAATTTAAAAGATTTACACAAAAGATATTAGGATTTCATTAATAAAATCAGAATGGAAATTCAAAGAGTAGTTCATATGTACCCCTTACATAATTTATCTCTCAAGAAGATGGTGAATGTCCTCTTGTCCACTGTACCATTTCCACATATCCTGTGCTCTGAGAACTGTACTGGCCCTCCCATTCCCTGCCTATGAAAGGATTTTCTTCTATGCCTTTGCCTGCAAGGGTCCCTCTTTATGGAATATACATTCCTGGACTTGGAATAATCAAAATCATATTTTCAAGGGTTTTTACAGGTCTTATTTATCCAGATTCTCTGGGTTCTGGTTGTCTTACTCTTGAACCTCCAGTGTGCTGACTGCTATTCATTTTATCAAAGCAAAATGTGAGGCTTTAGAGGGTCTGGCTCTTGCATTATTTGTCTTTCTGTCCCTTGGTTTCTGGGATACAACCTGATGCACAGAATTCAATAAATATTTCTTGAACTCAGATGAGTTCATCCTCAATAAATGGGAATATTGTGAGTGGGATGCATTTGGAATCATACATCAAGTTCTCAATGCATCTGAAAAAGCATTAATTAAAAGAACTTATGTAAGCAATTGCATTTCTTTAAAGAAAATTATTCTGTAGTGAATTTTAAAATGTAAATGTTGGTCTTTTAAACATTTTCTCACAATAGCCAGTATAAAACAACAAGGATCTTTGGATTTAAAATCAAAGAGAAAACAACAGAGAGGCAGGCCTCTGGAAAGACTAAGCTACCATTCCCTTTTTTTTTTTTTTTTTTTCCTGGTGGTAGAGGTTTGGAGAAAATGATATACATTGATACATGTCACATTATTTTTACCCTAACCAATATTTTCTTTCAGAATCATACTAACAATAACTGCTTTGAAATTTAGATCTGGAACTTTAAAAATAAGTTTCATTTTATTGACACTTTCAAATACATATACACAAAATAGCTATAATGCACAACTACAAAAGTAAGCATTCTTTACTTTTAACTTCCTACAGAAGATAATTAAAACATGGAAAACTCTTTTTTCAGTCACCTTCACTTATGACCCAGTGTCATGTCTCCTAAACCACAGAGATGGCCTCTGTAAGTCTTTCCACGCTAGTCTCCTGTGCTTAGGGGAGGAAAAAAAAAAGAAATTAACTAGCTGGAAAAGTGAAATCCAATAGGTAGGGAAGGAAAAAAAATTAATGATGAATTTTACCTCATTGGCTATACATTTTTTTTTACTCTCATATTTAATTTCTTGTTATTTTGAGGAAAAGAGAGTAATAGCACCCGATAATAAGGTACTACATTCCTGTAAAGAATAAAAACAGGTATAGTACACTGATTGTGGAAGATATTGCTTGCTAATAGTTCACAGAAATAATTTTCTTCCTCACTGGGACACAGCTAAACTCAACGAATTTTGTCAGTGGAATGTGAGTGGCCAAGGCCTTTAGGAATCAGGTGTACCACTCTTCTACTCCTTTTCCCCATTCTGTGCCTGGATACAGTTAACATGGTTACAGGAAATAGAGGAAAGGAAAGGGTAAGCAAAAGTTAAGGTTTAAGTCCTCCAGTTTTCTGCCAATTAGAAATACTTAGTTTAAACAGTTAATAAAAAATGAACATTTATTATATTTAAGTCAGAATGCATTTTGATTCTATATGTTATTGCTGCTAATATTCCTGCTATGGTTTAAATGTTACCCCCTTCTAAGGTCATGTGTTGGAAACATAATCCTCAACAAAACAGTGATGAAAATCGGAGCCTTATGAGGTGATTAGGTCAGGAAGGCCCTGACTCTGTGAATTGATTAATGTTTTTTATCCCAAATTTAGTTAGGCAAACAGGTGCTTAACATCACTAATTATCATGAAAATAAAAATCAAAACAATGAGATATAATCTCACACTTATTAGAATGCTAATTATTTAAAAAAGCAAAAGATAATAAGTGTTAGCAAGGATGTGGAAAAATTGAAGTCTTTTACATTGTTGGTGGGAATACAAATTAGTACAGCCATCATGGAAAACAGTATGGAAGTTCTTCAAAAAATTAAAAATATAACTACCATATGATCCAGTAATCCCATGTCTGACACATAGCCAAAGGACTTAAAATCAAAATATGCCAAAGAGATATCTGCATTCCCGTGTTCACTGAAGCACTATTCACAAATAAGCTATGAAAAGAACATAGATGTCCACCAATAATGAATAGACAAAGAGACTGTGGGGGGCTGGGGATGTGGCTCAAGCGGTAGCGCGCTTGCCTGGCATGCATGCGACTCGGGTTCGATCTTCAGAGCCACATACAAACAAAGATGTTGTGTCCGCCGAAAAATAAATATTAAAAAATTCTCTCTCTCTCTCTCTAAAAAAAAAAAAAAAAAAAAAAAGAGAGACTGTGGGACATATACACAATGAAATACTATCCAGCCTTTAAAAAGAAGAAGATTTTTGTGATAACACAGATGGCGTGGGAGGGCATTAGATTAAGTGAAATAAGCCAATAAGCCAGACACAAAGACAAGTACTGTATGATTTCACTTGTGAAATCGAACATAGTCAAATTCACAGCAAAATATTGCCAGGGGCTGGGGACTGGAGAAAATGGGAAGATGATGGCAAGAATACAAATTTGCAGTTATGTAAGATAAATAAGGAGATATTATACAAAATCTGGAGATATTATACAAAATAGTATTTATATTTGACTATATTGTACATTTCAAATGGCTAAGAGCATAGATCTTATGTTAAATATTCTTACCCAAACCTCAAAACAAAAAAATCAAAGTAATAAAGGGGCCTGGGGTTGTAGCTCAGTGGTAGGGAGCTTGCCTAGCACATGTGAGGCACTGGGTTTGATCCTCAGCACCATGTAAGAGTAAATAAATAAAATAAAGGATTGTGTCCATCTACAACTAAAAAAAATTTTAAAAAGTAATAAAGGGACAAGAAGAAACTTGGGGAGATAATGGGTACATTTATGGTCTTGATAGTGGTGATGGTTCGTAGATGTATACATATCCATGAACTCATCCAGATGTATACATTAAGCATGCACAGCTTTTTTTTAAAGATATAAAGCTTACCTCAATGATGAGATTTAGAAAGATTCCCTAAGCAATTTAATATTATGCCCTATATAAACTATCTGAAACCTGTTTTTCCATCTATAGAAAGCATGGAAAATCCAAGTATCATTATTTGTTGCACACCTTGTTTTCCAACTTCTTTCCCCTTTAACAAGGCTATAATTTTTCTAGAAGAATATGCAATATACTATGTCATCTGGGTTCACATTTATGTTCATTCATTCATACACTGAACAAATAGAAGAATTTTCCACTTATTAGATCTTGGGGAATACATGACTGAAGAGAATATAAATCTTGAATGAGAAACTAATAGAGACTGATCTGTGTAGGAGAAATATAACCTGTAGTATTAATATGTGTGCTCCTTTTTATTTTTCTTTCTCTCTCTTCTATCCATATCCTTCTTCTTTCCCAAGAGACTTCTCACTGTCCTACAATACCTGTCCTCATCTCACACAGAGAAAACTGAGTCACCCACTAGGAAGCAATGGCAAAGACTGGAAAACTCAAGGAAATAATCCTAAATGAATACACTGTCAATTGTATATGGAAAAATCAGGGAGTAATTTAACAAGGAGATGATTCTAACTCTGGAGAAGCAACCAGAAGACTGTCTGAAGGTGGTAGAGATAAGAAGTACTGCCCAACTTGGATAAAGAGTACATAGTGATTGGTTTTAATCACCAGGTAATAGTTACAAAATAAATGAAAGCAAGCCTTTGAGTATTCATAAGATAAAGGACCCTCCTGTAATGTTACCTACCACAATCTCCTCAGAGAAAATGTAATTATTCTGGGCACACAAACTGAAGGGGCCCAAGGAGATATAAGTTGTATATGTAATTATCCTTAGGTAAAATTTGGGAGACTGGTCCTAGAAATCAACTGGTTTGGTTGCTTAGAATGAGCAGGTCAGAGTGCAGAGATTTGGGATATTATTGCTATTATCATGTTTGTGACATCTAGGATGTAAATTTATGCAAATTTTAAAAATTACCTTTAAACCAATTAATTAGAATATTTAGGAAGGTTTTGCATTGCATGTAATTTGATAACATTTTCAGTTAGAAAAAATATGAAAATTTCCAAAATATCAATTTACCAAACGGTTAATTGGTAACTTTGGGTTGCTTTTCCATGTTTCTTCATTTTTCAATATGATGAAGTAGATAAATAATGCCCCTTATGGCCCATGATTTTTAAAGATGATATTAAAATTGAAGTGCTATAATCCTTTCTTAGAAAGTTCCTTAAAAGGGCTGAAGCCTCCACATATTCTTTTAAAAAATACATTTTTTTGAGTGGTCCAAGCATTTTCTCTACTCAGATTCATTGTAATTCTTGAATTTCATAGAAAACTTCAATTATGGGTCCCTTGCAATGAAGATAATTATTCCCAAATTTTAAATGTAATTTTTTTCTTGGCTTTAAGTGGGAAAAGACTGATACCAGTATTATTATTGTTATTATTTATTATTATTATTACGATTACTCTCTACTATTACGGGTTCTCTTCATATTATGTAAAATTCTCCACAAAAAAGATACCAAATGATTTTTAGTATGCAATGTCGAGACTATATGGAAATGTGAAAACAGGATAAAGAGAGAAATAAAACCATATATAAATAAACAAGCTCAACTGCCTGCACCACCACCACCACCAACAACAACAAAAGGGTCAATAGGAATCAGTTATTTAGTTATTTATGTTTATATTTTGAGGACACTATCCCCAAATCCCCACATTAATAACAGTATGCTCACCCTCTCACTTGCTTGCTCTATTTCTCTCTCTGTCTTAAAGTTATTGCTATGACTTTCAAATTTTATTTTGCCATAGGCCAAGAATCCCAACTGTGCCATAAAATATGACCTATAATTTGGGATTCTCATCTCTGAGAATTTATTTGGTCACCTTCTATTATCTACTCTATTTATCTCTCCATTTGAATTGGGCCATAGAGGATTGGTTAAAGGTGAACACTTCCTATAAATGAGTCTCTTCACCTCTATCTCCCAGGCTGATTCATGACCTAATATAACCCTTGACCCTAAGATGGTAGATTTCTTAAAGAATAACTGCTGATTTTAGACTGCTGTTTGATTTCATAAGTATAGCTGAGAAACCCTATTAAATACATCCAAAAATTTCTACCTCAGTAAATATATAAAATATTCTTCCTTATCTTCAAAGTAAAACAGTTAAAAAAGAAGCACTAAAGCCTCAATTTATATAAGTATAATGTAATGGATATAAGAAGTAAATACATAGTGCATGACACACTGAGAAGGCTTATCTAAAAGTAACCTGTTTTAGAAAGTAAATTATAAAGACTATGGAGGACAATAAAGTGGACATTGTGAGAATAGAAAGTTTAAGGTTCCAAACTAGAGAGAGTGTTAATTTCCATATATACACTATTCTAAACATACACACACACACACACACACACACACACACACACACTGTTTTCTTCTGGAATCTAATACCTGAACATCTTAGATAGTTTACACATGCTAGTTCCACTCAAATATGATGTAGTCAGGTGTAAAACATGTTGTGGTTTAATTAGACTCTGATATAATACAGGTGCTAACAAAAGAGAACAGACTTCAGATTATAGATATCCTGAAATAAGCACAGAAAACTGTCATGTTTGCTAAAGGCAGGTTACTATCTTCTTACAGGTAATCTTCAGGATGGACTCCAAACTTAAGCTATAAAATAATGTCACATTCAGATTAGAGAAATTTTAATGAAAGAATTGCAAGATTTTGAATGGCTACCATCTTGTTCACAGGTGGAAGACCCATGAATGGAGCCATAGTATGTTAAGATATCTACCTGCATGTGTCTCCCAATCAACCCAGATGCATGCCAATTAATAATAGAGATCACAATGGGAGAAAATCAAATATAAATAGGAAACAATTTTTACATACTGTATGATTCTATTAATGGAAAATTCTAGGGAATGCATATGTTATAGTTTAGATATTAAGTATCACCCAAAAGCTCATGTGAGTCAATGTGAGAAAGACTGTAGGTGAAATGATTAGTTTTGAGAGTTTTAACTTAATCAGTGCATTAATTCCCTGATAGGAATTTACTGGGTGGTACCTGTAGGCTGGTAGGGTGTGGCTAGAGGAGGTGTGTCATTGGTGGGTATGTCTTTGGGGTATATATTTTGTTCTTAGTGAGAAAAGCTCTTTTTTCTGTCTCCTAGTAGCCATGTCTGAGCTACTTTCCTTTGTCACAATCTTTTGCCATGATGTTCTCTCTCATCTTAGGCAAAGAGCAATGGAGTTAGCCATCTACGAACTGAGACCTCTGAGACTGTGAGCCCCAAATATACATTTCCTCCTCCAAAATTGTTCTTGTTAGGTCTTTTTTGTCAAAGTGGTGAAAAAGCTGACTAAAGTAGCTTTTTAACATAGTGAGAGAAAGCAATCAGTGGCTTCTTGCAGGATGGAAGTGGAAAAAGGGGCACAAAGAAAATTTGAATTGTGATGATTATTTCACAGGTATTTATATAATTATATATAAAAGTTATCAATTTTATATTTTAAATATGTGCACTTTATTGTAGGTCCATTTTAACTCAATAAAGCTATTAAAACTTATAAAAAGTAATATGTGTTCTTGGCTTCATGCACATATTTAATTCATTGGTCTAAAATTGGTTTCTAATTATTTAATAGTGAATGACTGCCAACAATTAAAAAATTTCCAAATACCCAAGTTAATAAATAGTGCTTCAAAAAGGAGCCCCAAGGGGCTGGGATAGTGGTTCAGTGGCAGAGCAACTTGCCTTGTGCATGTGAGGCACTGGGTTCTATCATCAGTGTTTATAGCAGCAAGGTTCACAATAGCTAAACTGTGGAACCAACCTAGATGCCCTTCAGTAGATGAATGGACAAAAAAATGTGGCATATATACACAATGGAATATTACTCAGCAATAAAAGAAGGATAGGATTAGAGAAGATAATGCTAAGTGAAGTTAGCCAATTCCAAAAAAACAAATGCCAAATGTTTTCTTTGATATAGGGAGGCTGATTCATAGTGGGAAAAGAAAGGGGAGGATGGGAGGAATAGACAAACTCTAGATAGGACAGAGGGGTGGGGTGGGAAGGGAAGGGGCACGGGGTTAGAAATTATGGTGAAATGTGATGATCATTATTATCCAAAGTACAGGTATGAAGACACGAGTTGGCGTGAATATACTTTGTATACAACCAGAGATGAAAATTGTGCTGTATATGTGTAATAAGAATTGTAATGCACTCCACTGTGATATATAAATAAAAAAATAAATGAAATAAAATAAAGGCATTGTGTCCATCTAAAACTAAAAAAAATATAGATATTTAAAAAAAGACCCCAAATCAGTCTTCAGTTATAAGAAACTAAGGAGAATAAAGGAGGGGGTATTGGTGTGAAATGAGATTGTGAGTTTGGGAACTGTAGTGTTAGAAAGGGGGAACAATGTTATAGCCACACATTAAGAAAAACAATTTTGAAAACAACACAGCTTCAGGAACATAGGATATGTGGAATCCCTTTCAAAATAGGAAAACCATTTCATCGAGGAAGGAATACTACAACTCTGAATAACTGAACTCAGCAGGTCAGTATTAGGGTAGTTCTTTAATATTTGACACTGAAGGCACAGATAACCACATGACATTTATGACAGCCAAGCCAGAACTGGTTGGGTTCAGACAAGAGGTCCATGAGTAGCAGGCTGCTCAACTTATTTGTAAATCAATGAATTCAGTTGCAGGCAGTAGACTCTGTGAGGACTGGAAGATCAGACCTAGTTTGAGATAGAATCCATTTTCCCTCAGAATGCTTATCACACTTATTGGCTCATCCATGTCTCCTAACATAACTGACTTTTTTTAGAGTTATTTTAGGGTGCATCTTAGTAACTGCAACTCTCATTTTCAGTTCATGTTCCTAGAGTAGGGAACATTTCTTAAGAATTTTTGAATTCTCATTTTACTGATAACAAATTTGAGCAAAAAAATGAAATTAGTGTTAATGAGCATTATGGTTTAGATGTGGAAGTCCCCCAAAGGCTCATCTGTTAAAGGCTATTCCCTAACAGAAAGGTTCTGATTTGAGGATTTGGGGAAGTGACTGAATCATGAGGTCTCAAAGTGTATTAATTTACGATGGGTTAATAATCTGCATTATGGTGAGATGATGGACACTTGAGAAAGTGGAGGTTAGTTGGAAGTAGTAGATCACTGGGGGTATGTTCTGGAAGGGTATTTCTTGTACCAGGTTCCAACTAACTTCTCATACTCTTTCCCTCCCTTCCTCTCTCTTCCCCTCCCTCCCTCCCTCTCTCCCCTCTCTCTTCTTCATAGAGACCATTAGCTGTACATCTTTCCTCTACCATGCCCTTCCACCATGAGGTTCTGCCTCACATCAGGCCCAAAGCAATGGATTCAGTCAACCACAGACTGAAACCTCTGAAATTGTGTGCCAAAGTAAATCTTTCCTCCTAAGTTGTTTTTGTCAGCTATGTGCCACAGCAACAAAAAAGTTTTTTTTTCTAACACAGTGGGTTTTCTTAAACCTCACTAGCCCAGTTCAGCAGCTGATATCATCATCTATTTCAAAGCCTCTCTGTTCCAAAAGGAATCAGCTGCCACATCCACATAAGTGAAGAGTGGACATTAGAATATCAGAATTGAATCACAAAAACATTTAAATCTGTGATAAAGCTCAGGTTCACTTTTGAAAAGTTGCAGAGAACCATGTAACAGGAAGCCAAGAAATGTCAACTCCTTCCCCAACCAGAAAACTCCTTGGGCTTGCCTGCTGTATGATTTGACATGACTGAGATTTTGAGCAGCCTATCTAAGCAGGAGATAAATCCAGCAGCAACTCTGCCTGGGGACGGATAACATAATATTTATCTTTCAATGCCTGCTTCCCTTATTTTACCAGTGGGGAACTGATTAAAGAGGAGATATCTAGGCAACAGTCACTGGAGATCTGCGGGGTTAAGCTGTTAAGGTTCTCAGGCTTCAGGTACACACATATCCCAAAGTGCATGCTGCCCTCAGGTCCACTCTGTCAAGCACAGCAGTTAGAAAGCACCAATCTGCACTATTGATAAGTTACCAAAATAAGCTCTTGGGCTTCTTTTAAATCCATAATACATAAGAAAGAGGAGGTGTACAGCCTCTTATCTGATGCTACTACTCCAGCATAGTTATCATGAAACAAGAGGGAATAAGGTCTCTGCAGTTTACTTCAGGGATTTTCTATCTAATTTGACCAGACAAATATTATTGAAGTATGTTTCAAACACTATGTTGGGCACTATGTCCTCAGCAACAGAGTTGGGTACTGTAGACTTCTCATTCCAGTAAAGCATATGCTTACATACAGAGACTGACCTGAAATCTCAACTTGGACTGAAAGATGGTCAGAGTTTGTCCTGAGGGGGAGGGGAATGTATGAGATCAAGCTTTATGAACAGCATGTAGGGATAAAACAAACACAAAACGCTGCATCTGGCAGATAGCTTTAGTAGATCAAGAGCCAAAGGGGTAGGAATAGGATGAGGAACCAGATATAAGAATTGAAACTGAGAAGTGATAATCAATTTGGAGGAATCCTTCTATTTAAGGAAATAGACACTAGTACTGCTATAACAACCTGAGGTCTCTTCCAAGAATGTGAGTTTTATTAAAGGCTCTAATGCAGCTCTTCAGATGCTAATTCAGGTAGTATAAATATGTTAATAAATTACTAGAAATAAATTTACATAGAAGAGGGATGTAATATACCAGACAGGACATGTGATTTTTAACTTAATCTGACAGAAAAGCTGGTGAAGAAATTCCAAACAGAGGAATCAGCCTGTGCACAACATGTATTATTGTCTGGATAGGAGGTATCCCTCCAAAAGTTTGTGTTAGGCAACACAAGAAAATTCAAAGTGATTAGATTATGAGAGCTATAACCTCATCAATGGATTAGTCCATTTGATGGATTAAAAAGTTTAATGGATTACTGGGTGGTAACTGTAGGAGGAAGTAGATCACTTGCTACATTCCTTGGTGATAACCTCTTTCTGCTTTTTGTCTGCCATGAACTGAGTAGCTTTCCTCACACTTTTCCACACACTTCTACCATGAAGTTCTGCCTCACTTTGGGCCCAGAGTGATGGAGTTGGCTGACCATGGATTGAAACCTCTAAAACCATGAGCCCCAAATAAAGTTTGTTTTTTTTTTTTTCTTTTCTAAGCTATTATTGTAAGGTATTTTGGTCATGTCAACAAAAGCTACTAACACAATAAGAGAGAATGACAATGATAGAAAATGAGTGATGGTAGGTTGCTGTAGTTTGGATATGGAACATGACCCAAAGGCCCATAAGAAAGCCTTGAATTCCAGCATGTTGAGCTCTCAGGTCGTGGTAGAGCTTTTGGGAGGTGGGGCCTAATGGTAGAAAGTTGGATCACTGGGGTTGCGCCCTTGAAGGAAATATTGCAATATATTTCTCTTTTGTCTCTTGGCTTCCTAGCTTCCATGAAGTAAACAGTTCTCCTCCGACATGTGCTCTCACCATCATGTACTGTACTGCCACAGGCCCATAATATCAGGGCCAAAGACCATGAACTAAAATCCTGAGCCCAAAATAAGTATTTTCCTTTTTAATCTCAAGTATTTTGTCACAGGGATGGAAAGGTGACTAACACATAGATGCATATTTATGTGAAGGAAAATGGCAAGAAACAAGGATGATATGTAAATTGGGGACAGATGGTGATGGGACTTGCTGTTGGACCAGGAGTTTTAGAAGTTTTCCTAAAAGCAATGTAAAAACAAAAAGCTTTTGGTATATAGTGTCTATTCATGAGTTGTCTCTTTAAGCTTTTTCAGTATGCTAATAGCTAAAAAAAGCAGAAAATGAGCTCCCACCAATGTTTGCTTAATCTTGGAAAATGTCCTAGTCCCAGTATTGGACCCATGCTCTACTTTGTAGAATTTATCCCTTGACTCCACAATTTTGCCCAGTCCTTTTTGGATTACTGATCATTTACCAAACTGGTCTGGAAGTTCATCAAGGGAACACTACTCCTACTAATTGCCAAAAACAATATGACTAAATAGACAAAAAGCACTAGTGCTCTTTGTGTGGCTCTAGCCTCTGGAAAGGTGCTTGTTAATCAAAGGTAAAGACAGGGCTTTACATGGTTTGTAGGTAATTTAGAAGGGTAAGTACATAACTGAAAAAACAAGGGTAAGTACATAACTGAAAAAAACAAGTTTCCATGATTTTAATGAACAAATTTGTGATAACATATGATAAAACATTTCCCTTTCCATATTTATCCAGTTATATTGCTTTAATAATGAAAAAAATGATGGAATTGACTTAACAAGTCAAACTAAAATCCGTACTTAAAGTTGTTAGTGAGTTAAAAATAAATTCAAGTAAAAGAAATGCTATTAATAAATTTGAGTAAGTTGCCCCCACAAAAGAAAGCACTAGAAAGCAAACTGCTTATTTTTATAATAGGAAAGTACCAGCTATATTGAAGAGAATCATTATTGAGGAAAATAACACAGAAATATTGAATATGACTTACAAATGGCATTATCAAAGGAAAAGCTAAATTATGTAAATATTTTAACAGTCCTCAGGGCTGATTACTTCAGCTCTCAGTGTTTAAACAGTGTACTCAAGGAAGTACAGCATTGATAATGAAACTCTATGTGAAAGACTGTGTGGGCATTTACAGTATGCCAGGCACTGGGTTAAACCCTGAGGGTATGAAGACAGAGTCTATGCACTACTAAGCTCAGTCAAGTAAAATACACACACGGGAAATACACATTAAATACATGCATATGTAAAAAACTGTCTGAAAAGGCTGCCTGAATGATATATAGCTTGTTAGTAATCTATTCTTGTGTTTATTATTTTAGACACAAATGGTATGTTAAGGCTGTATTATTCTATTTTCTTAAACCCGCATTGAGATAGATTTTCAGATTATGCCCTCACTTTTTCTTTCATCGCATGCTACACAAAGAGCCTGTGAATATCATATTCCTTTGCATTTGCCATAGAATGAGGGCATTACTGGTATTATCCCTTGGGTCAATCCATATTCATTTTTAACCTCCATTTGAGAACTAAATACTAAAAATGGCTTTGTATTCCTGAAGGCAGCAGGTCTCCAAGTGTGGACCACCTGAATCAGAATCCTGCTGATGCTCATTAAATAATTTTTTTTATCTCTGCACTAGACCTATGAAATCAGAACCACAGGTAAAGAGGTCTCATGATCTACATTTTCCCATCCTCCTTAGGTGAGCTCTATGTGTCTTGAAGTTAGAAATCCCTAGGAGTCATGAATGTTCTCCCCTCAGATGTATTCCTTTCAGAATGTTCTTCCTCAGGTCTGTGAAATATATGCTCTGCTTCATTTTAGCTTTTTTAAGGGACTTAGTCAAAATTGATGCCAACTCTATCCAATCTTACTAACTCTTTAATTCCAAGTTACAAATAATAATAATTTTATGTATCACTAAAAATAAAAGTGCCGATAAACAAACACTGACATATCATGGATTGATAGTAAGACACATCCTGGTTTTGGAAAGCTAAAATATGAAATATATGCATCTTAGAACTAATGAAAGACGGCCTATAGATCTTCTCCCTGAGATTTAACTCTTTTGTGAAAGGGTTGACAAAATTTAAAAAAAAAAAAAAAACAACATTTTGAGAAATGAAACAAGTTTTCTTGGATGCTCTCTCCTTTGGAACAGAGGGAAGAGCAGGAGCAAAGAAACAAGAAACCCAGAGCCTGGTCGAAGAAGAGTTCTAAAATCAGATGCCTTGAGTTCCAATACCTGCCTTGACACTTGTCAACTGAATGGCATTGGGCCAACCTATTTTTTTAATGTGTGTGGCTGTTTTCTTAATTATAAAGCAGAATTTTAAATTTTCTTCAAAGGTTTGTAAGCCTTAAGTCTTAGAATACAAATAAAATGTTGAGCACATTAGCAAACAAAATTCTCAATTAGAGATTATTATTATGATTGCTAAAGGGAGTAGTCTAGTGGAGAGGGAACAGGAAGTGGAAGAGCATATAGCTGGAGTGGCAAGTGGTGATAGAATTTAGATGATTGCATATCCCTAAGAAGCTTAGAATTGATTTTAGTTGATAGGAACTCAATAAAAGCAGGCTAGTGATTGGTCTAATTTGCATTTTAGACCAATTTTCTAGTGTCTATTTGGACAACGGATTTGAAGGCATAGACCACAGAGCAGGAGAGAGCACTAAGGAAGCTCTGGCAATAGTTTAGATGAGAGGTGAGTAAAGCAATGGCAGTCAGAGTGGAGATCAGGAAAAGCTTTCTGGATAGATTCAATAGCTATTTAGGAGGCAAAATTATATAAATTGATGTCTGAGTGAATTATTAGGAGAAGCTAAGGATATTTCTTAAGATTTTTAGTCTATTGAATTAGAGAGAAGATGCATATTTTGGAGGTTCATAGTAGACTTTGCCCTTAAGAAAATTGAAAACTAAATGGAAAACCTTAGAAACAACATATAATTAAGTATTCACAGACCATCAAGAAGAAATGGCATAGACAGTGAGTTAATATTATCAGACATAGATGATGTTAATTAGGAAAAGAAAACAAGATGTTAATCACAAAGTTAGTGTGTCTTTTATGGAATATACTCAAGTAGATTATTCCCTCCATACACACAAGCAGTGGCAATAGGTACTACAATAATTTGACATATATCATATAAATAGCAAAGGGTTGTGCTGCTAGAATCAGAAAATTTGAATTTGAATCTCATCACTGGCTATTTTGATAACTTTAACCTAGGGTTCTTTCATCATCTGTAAAAATATGGAAAATAGTATTTATTTCTATGAATATATTTTAAAAATTATGAATTGCTGTGCTTACTATATTACATGCATGTTTGTTTGATATGGAGTTTCACATCTTCAGTGAGACATGAAAACAGTATTTTCCCATGAGACCAGAAAAAAAAAGTCCTTAAATTATTTTTAGCTTTAAAATTTAATCTGACCTTCATTTATCAATACCGTTTGCCTTCATGAGAAATTTTGGTATCTTTATTCTGGGTTTATAGATACTTCTGCCAATTAGTTGCAATGCTAATGGAATTATTTTAAAAAAATATATGAGCAAATAAGAGATGCAAATACTTCACCTACTTTCGGGCCAGCGCCAGATTCTGGTGTGTGTGTGTGTGTGTGTGTGTGTGTGCGCGCGCATGTGTGTATCTGACCTTTACACTACATCATTACTATGGGTATAAAAATATCATTTCTAAGTTTCTGTGTCTAAATTGGCCTTAAAAATCTATATACATTCTCCCTGATTCAGATGGTTATCTAACAATAGCACTTGGCTACAGTCGCTTCTCCTCACAGATGAGAACTTTTCTATAACCCAAAGCAATTTGATAAGGAAAGTTGGGAATCCCAGCAAAATGTATTTCTATTCAAGAATTTTCATAGTTGAAAAGTGCACCAAGATAAACAAAAATTAAACTTATAAATGCAATTCATAAGAATCACAATAATTGAAAAATAATTCAAAATTTCAATAATAAATAGCTATAATAAAATAAAACTACAATAAAATGGTTCTAGCAGCTTGGGAGGCTGAGGACAGGAGGACAGCAAGTTCAAAGCCAATCTCAGCAACGGTGAGGTGCTAAGCAACTCAATAAGACCCTGTCTCTAAAAAAAATATAGTACAGGGCTGAAAATGTGGCTCAGTGATTGAGTGCCCCTGAGTTTAATCCCTCGTACCTCCATGCCCCCCCCCCAAAAAAAAAAGAAAAAGAAAAAGAAAAGAAAAGAAATGGAAAATGTATTGGGTGGAGTTGATCTGACTGTTATTAAAATCTTTGGTGATGAAAGAAAGTTTGAAAAAAGAAAAGAACTTGATATAAAATTTTAAAATAAATAAAATGAAAAGTGGTTTGGTGGCAGGAAATAAGAGTTCAGTTTGTATAAAGGAGAACTTAAACCTAACAAATTATTATAATTTCATGAAAGAAAGTAAAAGGTCACATTCAGAGAAACCAACCTTAAATAATTTATTTCAAAATTATGGCTTACTTAATATCAAAACTGTGTATTGGCCTTTATGTAATTCTGTTGTTTCAGATGCAATAGTTGTATTCAGACTGAATTTTGATTTTAGATTTACTCTCATGGAAATAAAACACAATAGCCAGAGCATAGAAACATAAAAGTCTTTGGATTTGATTAACTTACAAGAAGGTATTATATTCTGCACTTTCACAGATTATCATCTTATCACTATAAGACTTAAAAGAGAAAGTAATATGACCTGATTCTAAAAGACTAAAATGAGAGATGTATATATAAAAACAGTACCAAAAATTAACGAAATTGTTTCTGACATATGAATTCTGGTAGAATTCAGTTTTATAAAGTATAGTATAGTATAGTATACAAAGCTATACTGCCATATGCTCTTTATGCTTTTGAGATAGAGTATATATGTGCATAGATATATATTTTATATGTATCACATATGTATAACACACACAACATGCTGTAATATAACCCACTAATTATAAAACAGTATCTGCGGAATGCCTAGAATGATGAATTACTTTCTTTAGCTACACTAATCCTTGCCAAATAAATTAAAATTTTAATTTTAAGTTTATAAATGGTTCTGTTTTAGACTTCTTTAAATATTTTTAAAGTTTAGACTTTCATTTTTCAAAGGATGCACAGTATGTCCAAAGATGTTTAGACATTAGATCCTGAAAATAAAATAAAGTAAATGAAATACTTATTAGGATATTAAAAGCATTCTTAATATTAACTAAATTCTGATATGTGAAATTTCTGTGTGAAGATATCCATTCTACTCAGAGAACATTTTGATTATCTCTCTACTAGAGAACATTATCTAACTCAAAAACATTCTTCTTCTTACAAAGAACAAGGAAGGGAAATTAGTTACAATTTCTAGCCAGGGATTTAAAGGCTGATTTCAAGCCACTTCAACAGGTTGAGTTAACATAGTAGATAAGTTCTTCTCTATAAATTTCCTACTGACATGTTTCATGATAGAACAAGACCCCATCTGAAAAGCAGGTAACATTTTCTTTTTTATCTGAGCAAGAGCATGATTGCATTTTTTAAAGTACCCTGTCTATGGAAAACCAATTTAGTTCTATTAATGAAAAGGAAGCACAATGTGATTGAGAATGTAATACGGAATTATAGTTCATTAATTCTTCAAGTATGTAATTTTCCAGGCTCCTGATCCCCCATTGATTTCTGCACACCCCCATAGGTCCCACTAAATGTGAGCAAAAAGAAATTTAATCGCGTTGCTATATCATGTGTGGTGATGGTAGTGCTCCACAATTAGGTAAAACATCGTGAAAGGGATTTTTCCAGTGACTGCTTCACTATGAAGCCCTGTTAACATTTCTTTGTTGTCAAAAATTGATCAATCACAGACCTACAGATGACTGGGATTGTGACAGTCTCTTATTATGTGACCAATATCATCAAAGGAGATGACACTTATAACAATGGAAGCTGATAATTTAGTACACTTAATTAGGCATGATGAATTGAATTACGCTTCAGTCTTTTTTTTTTTTCAGACTTGTATGCAATGTATTTTCCTGTTGGTATCATTGCCACAAAATATATCAATATCCATGAAAATTAAACTAAAAATTTATAATAATTGTTAAAATAATTATAATTTTGAGTATTGGCTTAAAGTGTTATATCCTGACTTTTCTGCATTTTATAAAGATATCTTTTAAAAGATACTGATCTATTCATCTCTCTGCCAATTTGTCCTTGAAACTTAAATTGTTTCATTTTTCACATCTCAGGCCTGGAAAAAAAATTGTTATTGCAAATATGCTTATCAATTAGTGAATGCCAGTATATATGGTCTGAAGAATTGGACAGAAATGTATTATATCAAAATAAAAAAAGAAATGCATTATGTTCAAACGAAATTTAGCAAAACATATGCTACCATTTTCTTGCCTTGTAGAGACAGCTAATATTTCAAGCTAGCTATTGAAACTGCACTAACAATCCTATCAGGGTTCTTCTATAAGGAATCAAGGTCAGAGCAACCCTATTGTGCTTTATTAATAGGCTCAAAGCATAGAACATACTCCTAAAATTATGAGGAAAAAAGCAAGGTAGAATATAAAGAAGTGTTCTGAAAACAGCTGTGTGAACAAAAGCTACTTTAGAAGCAAAAGGAAAATCTACTATTTAGGTAAGCCTTTAAATTGTCCTTGCTATTCCTCTCTTTAGATGATGTAGTAGCAAACGGGGCAATCTGGTGCTTCCCCTATTTATTTTATCTTCTTTATGCATTTTTATGCATAGTGGTACCATTTGGACTTAGCAGAGTGTGAATGGGTCTGTCACTCAGAGCACACAATACAGGCACAAGTCAGCAATTAGCCTATACTAACATATAGTCTCAGCTCTCAGATAAGCAATGACTGAGTAGGAATGGTAAGTGGTTAAATTTAAGAAGGTTTGCTGAGAATTCAATTAGGTAATTACTTATTTTTTCCCCACAGGCTTATTATTCATCTCCTTGAATTTAACCAAATGTTCTGTAATGAAAATGATTTTACCTAGTTTGTCAGAACATCTTTAGGAGAGCTTCTACCACATGGTAAGGCATTTAGTAAATATTTCTCAGATGAATGAATGAGTAATTTTATGCACAGTGCAGATACTTCCATATTTAGTAAATATCTTTACTTAAATGACAAAATGAGATTTGAAGCATTGCAGCATCATACATGCAGAATGAGATGTTCTTACTCTTAACCTTAGGAGTCCCATGACTCTTAACTCTTGGGATCCCATGACAGAAGATAAACTGAACAGAGTTGATAGAATACCATTTCTCCTGACTCAGGTCTTAAACAGTTTCCAAGTTTTTGACTTTATTTTAGTAGGAACTTATGACTTAATATTAGCCACAAATATTCCATACTCCAGGTATATAGTTTATGGCTACCTACATACATAATAAGCAAAAAAGAATATGAAGAGGACAGTGAGACCATAACAAAATGACATGACTCTTTACATTATTGGTAGAGCAGCACACAGCTCAGAAAGAAATAACTCTGAATGGGTTGTAAAGGTCACTTCTTATTTTCCTCCTCATTCCAAAGAAATTCTTTTATTCTGCTCCATCAGTATGTTTTATTTGTATATAATATTTTAATATTAAATCACTCATGTGCTTATTATTTTTGAAAAAAAAATTTTGATTTTTATTTTCTCAAGAAATATGATAAACACAAAGAATGGCCAATGAATAAACATACCAGGCATTGATTTTAGCTCCTCACCCATTTTGAGATTTTTCTGGATAACAGTGTTTTAATGTTGTTTGTTTTCAAGTCTGTTTGTATAAATGTCAATGAAAAAGCTAGAATAACAAGGGTAACATGAAATCTATAGTTGTCATAGTAGAGTAAACAACAGCAGAGATTCTAGCAAATTCATCAAAAATCATCACCAAATTAATTGAACATGATACAATGGCTTAAAGAAAAAGTTTAGTTTCTGCCACTAACTGTAGGTATGTGACATGGCCAAATTCCTCTTTCTACCCCATTTCCAATAAGCCATGCTGGAGAATAGAACAGACTCTGATATTTCTCAACAATATTCCCAGATACACCAAGAGAAAACAAGGGAATGGTTGAAATGTCAACAACAGAGAAACACATGAAATAGAAGATGTGCACACAAGGGCTGATATCAAAAGAGGAATGAAAGTGCACAGTTAGAGAGCTGATCCGGAGATTCAGAGGATGCATCTGTAGGACTGGGACCATCCTCCAACCAACTGTACCAAGCTCAAACACCAAACACTTGATGAAGTGAGAGCACAGCCCCTACATTATAAAACACTCTCTCAGTTAAGCTCTCCCCTCAGCCCATCAAGTCCCCAAGCTAGAGAAAATTATGGATTTGAACAAAATGTCTAGTATTCAACTGGTATAATAAAAAGTTCTCAGTTGCAACAATAAGAAGTCAAACTGAAAATCTGAACTAAACTGGCCAAGTGTGAGTAAAACATAAAGAACGGGAATGGACTCAATGCACACACACCACAAATAATAATCAAAAACAGCATATATTGACAAAAAATATAAAGTCTGGAAAAAAGTACAACACCCAAAGAGAAAGAGATACCCACAAGCACTAAGTAGAAATATACTGATTAATCAATAGAATATTTGAAGGAGATAGTAAAACAATGATATAAAGAAAACAGAAGGCCTAAAGAAAATCAAATTGAAGGCCAAAACATTTTTTTTTGAAACCAAGTTGCAACAGCAAAGAACATAATATATTCTTAAAATAAAATTCCTAACTTAAAAGAAAGACTTCTGATAACAGAATATACAGTTGGGAAGAAAAAGAAGATATAACAATTAAGATGAAGTAATATAAGGAGAAGATCGGCAAACATAATCCATCTATGGGTAACTGGGGTCTCTGAAACAGACCTTAATAATAAAAAAGGAAATATGTTTAAAAATATTCAATGAGAATTGCCCATAATACAGAAATTATTTTAATTGTACACAGGAAGATCAGACCATCTTCCAGGATCTTTGATACGGAATGGTAAACATGGAATATTCTCCACTGAGAGATATGCATGGCTGGCTTCTTAGGCAGACAGGTTTTACTTAGAGTTCTTTCTGGGCCATAGAATCCAAGAGACCTCCCTCCTCCCAGCCATTTGCTTTCACATCATCAAGGTTTTATATATTGTTTTGTCTTCATGTGACATTGCACCATATGAAAAATCTATGCAAATTATGGTTACAAAGAATTTAAATTTCTTAAACTTTGAATATATATAAATAAATGAACAAAAAAATGAAAGCAGGGAAAAATATTCATCTTTGAAATAAGGGACCTTATCAATATTGTCTTAAATTGAAAAATACAATGTTGATATTTTCATAAATTTTTTTCTTTTTTTATAAGTTTCAAGGAAACTTTTAAAACATATATTTTGACAAAAACCACTAAACTCCTTTATCATATTTTAAATGGAGTTTGGAGATAGAAAGCAAAAACCTCACCTAATCTTCTTTTGCAACAATGTAAAATGATATTTATGTTAAATATCATTTCAAATTTGATTTTAAATCAGTATGAAGAAAGTACCATTTGAATGAAGAGATGCTAGTGCTGTACAGTTTTTTCACTTATTTTCCTTCTGCCAAGATTATTCTTGTCCCAAATATTTACATGGCTTGTGCTTATATCCTTTAGACATGATAACATTACTGACTCAGAGAGGCTATTCACAGACATCTAAAATTGCAATCCTCAAATGCATCTATACTTGATATTACCTCTTTTCTGATTAATTTTCTCATACAGATACAAAATGCTCACCATAGAGATGTTTCACAGAGATCTATGCATACTGGCATCTCAAAAGCCTTCCTATATTATCCTTCCTATATTATACATTTGGTAAAAAGTATAAGCTGCTTTCTGTTTGGTATGTATGTCTTATCTGACATACTGAACATTTTTCTTAGATATCTTGTTCATGGTTTCAGATGAGCAATGACTGAGTAGGAATGGTAAATGGTTAAATTTAAGAATGTTTGCTGAGAATTCAATTAGTAATTACTTATTACTGACAACATAATTACTGAAAACATAAGTTCCACATATACAGGAATTCTTAGCTATTTTATTCATTTTATCGTATTTTCAGAGTCTAGCATAGTGCCTGGTACATAATAGTCAGCAAAGCAAATATTTGTTTAATGAACAAATGATTCAAGAAAAAGAAATGAGTATGCACAATTGAGTGTCATTTTAGCCACTATTCTTAATCCTTTTCGGCTTACTTAAAACATTAGAGTTTAAAGTAAACAGAAATTTCACAATAAATGAACTTTGAGGATTTATTTAAGTCAGGTATTTGAAGGCAGGTAATTCTACAAAATCCTTGAAGCTTTGGTTGTTAAAGGCTTAGACAAATCTGAACTTCTTGATTTGCTCTTTTTTTTTCCCACAAAGTAATGACATTTGCCTATATCTGGTATCAAAAAAGATATAAATACAAGAGTAATTTAAAAGAAAATGTGGCAAAATAAAGTCTTATTCTATGGCCATGGCTGGACACACAGTTGGCTCTTATATCTTGGCATGTAACATCTTGGCAGAACTGCATTTTGCTTGTTGAATGCAGTGGGACTCGAGGGAAAGTTGGAAATGTGAACTTATTTTGACAAGACATCGCAATTTCTAGGCATGTTCTCAATAATGCAGTAAAGAGACTCTGAGCACAGCTCCTGTTATACAGCTAGAGCTCCATACATTTAAATTCTCTCTATTATCACGAGTTCCCATGAACTCTCCCCTGGAGTGGACGTCCCAACTCTTCGTCTTACTCTTCCTTTAACGGCCTTCCAATCTCTTTCCATACTCATGTCAAATGTTCTCTAGGTAACTCAAATCCTGCCATACTTAAAACATTGAATAGTTTCTTTTTGGTTGTAGGATAAAGACCAAATGTCATTGACATACAAGCCTTTATAGTTTGTCCCCTACCTACCTCTAAAGTCTTTTTACAATTCAGGCTCCCCTGGCCTCTATACCAGGCAGAATGGTCTCTTTTCCATTCCTCAAATGTGCCATCCTGTCCCCATCACAGGCTCTTTGCACATGATGTTTCCTCTGCACAGAACTCTTCCCCTCTCTTTCAGTTACTGAACTCCTACTCTCCCTTTAGATCCCAGTTCAAACATAACCTTAGTGAAGCATTTTTCATATTCTTGGGAGGTCAAATCCTACTCCCAATCCAAGGACAATCCTGACGGCAGTTTTTTGTAGCTATCCTATTCAGGGGCTCTGATTCCTCTTCAGGATTTAGCAGAATCACCCCTGCAAATTATCAGTGGGACTGTTTGGATAGGACTCCTTCCTCATTAAACCATGAGGTCCTTGAGGGCAGATGGTGAACCTTTGTCTTGACTAATCCCAGTGCCTTCCCAGTGGTAGTCTCATATCAGACTTGTGTTGATAATTGAATGCATCCAGTCATCACTATTCCCATTGTTGTCATTACTGGTACCATCTCATTCCCAAGCAGAAACCTTCTTAGGATTTACCTCTAGAGCTTCTTGCTTAAAACCAGCTCCAACTGAATTAGCACGCCTTTGCTTATGGTATTTATATAATAGTAACCCCAATTCCCTGAACCATTAATATATGATCTGAACAAATCAAATATAACATGCATTTTTGAATCCTGTGCAGATCTCAGCAACTGGAGACAATTCCTATTCTTTGAGCCTGTGAAGTCCCTATGTGCTCTAGTAATTTGTGTAATTTCAATTCCTTCCACTGAAATTTAAATCATCAGGCATAAGAGCTGAACTGGACTTAACTTTAAATATTCCGAAGTTATCAAATACTATCCCTTAAATATAGATGTTCATTGAATTGTTGCTTGAACCCATAGTTTCTCTGATTCTGTCGTGAACTGCTCTGAAGCTCTATCCTCTAGGCTTCTACTTTAACCAGTAATTTTTTTTAACTGAATTTCTTCAAGGAGCTACACATTTCCTTTTATGAATTATATATGTATGTGTGTGTATACACACACACACACACACATATATATATTCATATGTATTTTGTTTTATAAATAATATATATCTTTTAAATATGCCATATCTGATTTTAAATATATAGAAACAAATAAACACCACATCCCATCACAGTGTATTTCATACATAGGTAACAGAAAAAAATTTAATTCTGAAAAGAAATTTGGAGTAAAGAAATTGATTAAGATGGAAAAAGGCTTAAGGATATGAATATAGAGTTAAGACTTAATTGTGTATCTATTTAAACAAGGTTTCTATCTTGCATATTTCCCAATGGGATTATCTCATTCATATATATATATTTAGGTTTTGGTACCTAAAAATAATATATATATATATTATTTTTAGGTACCAAAACCTCTGGGAAAGTGAAAGGTACACCAGAAGCTGGGCAAGAAAGCCTCCTAGCAACAAAGTCAAAAAGGAAAATATGGAGAGTTTTTTAACATCCAACAAAATGGCATACAGGTTTTCCTAAAGAAAAACAAACTTCCCTAGTTTAATTCTAAGAGTACATTATATGAGAAATTTCTTAAGGTGATGGTCAATGATGGTCAATATTTTATTATTGTTTTGCAAGAAACATAAAAAGTCTTCAAAACTTACTTTTCTGTCTTTCCTAGGTTCAATCATAATTTAATTCTTTTCTCTGAGGCATTTCTCAGAGGCATTCTTTTGTTTGTTTGTTATTACTTTCTTTACAGGTTTGGAGCACAGAGGACTCTAAGGGAATAGATTTTGATATGTCCTTTTGATTTTCATTTTTTAAAACATCAGGAATTTTGGCAAAGTAGTAGAACAAAGTTGTTTCCAATTTGGATTTTATGATTAGTCCCTGAATTTTTATTTTGTTTTATTGATTAAGGAGAAAATATATCACTTTAGATTCAAAAACATGTGTGGTCACGTTGACAAGTTTCAGTAAAAAAATCAGAAGTTTGAATTGGTTTATAGCTTACCTATTCTTGTAAGCGTATCATGGGGTTACTTACAGAAAAGATTAGATGTTTCTCTCAAAAATCAAATTTGAATCTGTCCAAGTGTATGGACAAGTATTTACCTTAGACCCCGGTTTGCTTGGCCAAGAGGAATAAACTTAATAATTGTGTGCTGAAACAAGTGGAACACTTTCTATCTTGGCCTTACATCAGTCTACCAAGAAGCTTCAAAACAGGTAAATAAAATGCATTTTTGAACGAATCCATATTATGATGGGTCCAAAGGATGCTAATTTATATCCTAACTTTTCAGATTCCTTACCACGTACTACAGAATCATTTAGTATTGCTCCCTTAAAGTTGAAGCCTGCTAAATACAAGTTTAGTTTTAACATCATTTAGTTTAACACCATTAAACTGTTTTTTCTCACTGTATTAAATCAACGGGGTCAGGTGTTTTTCAAGGCACATTTGGCAACAGAAGGCAAGACTTTAATTCCTAGTTCTGAAACTTTCTGGTTGTGTGAGACCAGAAAATAAACTCTGTTAACACCTTTAATTTTCAAGTACTTCACCTCTAAAGCAGGACATATCTCAAGGCTTCCTGACAAGGTCAAATGTTTTAATGTATGCTGTAACTCTATGAGATTGTTAAGTCACATTCATATACTTATAGTAATTTTATTTTTATGGGGTTATTTATATAGTTAAGCTATCCCGAAGGCTTTTTGGAAACAAAAAATAAGTTCTTGGAAAGCTTCTTGGGATGGAAAAACTGATTTTGAAAATGTGCTACAATGGTCTATGTGGGGAGAGGAAGCCTCTCCTAAACTGATGTATTACATTGTTTTCTTTTGTTTTGTACTGGGAATTGAACCCAGGGGCACTTTATCACTGAACTACATCTCCATACCCTTTATTGATTTATATTTTGAGAGAGAGTCTCACTAAGTTTCTCAGAGTTTCACTAAATTGCTGAGGCTGGCCATGAACTTGTGATCCTCCTGTCTCAGCCTCCTGAATTACTGGGATTACAGGATTGAGCCAACATGCTTAACTCCTCTGATATATTTTAATTCCCTATAGATAATATGAAAAAAAGAACAATTAACTTTTAAATCTTAGCAATTTACCTTCCTTAAATCTTCTTCATTATTTGAAATCACAATCCCTTTATAAAATATAATTCTTATAAGGCATATCAATACACTAATATGGGAAATAGAAAGCAGAAGGCATGGGTTTGGTGAATTTCTAGAAATGGACTTTATGTTCTTAACATAACTCTAAGGAAGGCTCAGTGTGTTTCACTGTTTGTGAGCTGCATATTTCTGCTCATTTTATATAACTAATAGGAATTTCTCAAATGCCTTTAGAAATAAAAAGAGATTGAGCTCAAACTTTAAATTGTTGTAATATTTATAAGTCAGCGGGAAAGAATATGATTGCAAAATGGCTAATGAAGTAAAATATTTACATGGTAACATCATTTTGAGAAAAACACTTTTTAAAAACAGCATAAATATTTTCATGGAGCAATTTACACTACAACTTCCTAATGCTCTAATCAATTATATCAGTGATTTCATTTCCACTTTAGGTGATTTACATATACATATGACCTCAGGTTTATAAGTAAATTAATGTAAGTTTTTCATTGTTCTGGAGTCAAGCCCATACTTAAAGCCATCAGTTTTTACTTACCAATGTGTTACTAATGCACAACTACTTAAGTGTATGTGATTACAGAAAAAGTAGTTAGGACTCTTCATTCTACAGAAATTTAATTTAAAAGCAAAAAACCTATTCTGTTTTACAATCTACATTGCCTACTTGATAAATGGAAAACGGAATAAACTAATGAAGGTTTATCACTTGAGTCATAACTGAGAAGTGATCTGTTTGTCAAGGATCTTATTGCATACACTGTTCTAAATATCTGAAACATTTTCCTTTATGGACAATCAACACATGGGTTGAATGAAAAATGAGTCTTATCTATAAGATACTTTGAAAATATTTTAACACTTGAAAATATTATGTGTAAAATCCATTTTAAATGGTTCAATTTAACTATTTGTCTTTGTTGTATAAACAGATTTAAAGAATAAGATATGTATGCTTTAATAATTAAAAGTTATTCTGGAAGTCAATTTAACTACTTGTCTTTGTTGTATAAAGCAATTTAAAGAATAAGATGTATGTTTTAATAATTAAAAGTTATTTTGGAAGTAAAACTTAAGATTTGAATATCTTAAAATCTTTTTTTTCCTTGAAAAATTACAATAAGGCATTGAAAGTATATTGAAAAGTATGTTTGAAAATATAATATTAACTCAAATAGAGAGATCTTAGAAATATATTGGAAGTTTGAATTAGGCAAAAGAAGAAACAAGATCAAAATAGGACCTAAAATATGTAAATATTGAAAAGAAAATATAACTAATGATGGCTTGAATTTTTAAAAAAATTAATTCAAGAAAAATTTCAAGCTCATGATAAATTAATCCTATGGTGTAGCAGGAGTTTTAAGCAGGAATGTGGGGAAAAATAGCAAAGGATTGTATCCTTCTTCAATTTTATTGGGTAATTCTTATTTTTCATTTATGTTCTAAAAGAGGTGGAAGATGAATGCTGGGAGTGGATAGGTTGACAGAGAAAGCTGACAAAGCTTGATGAGACAGAAATGGGCCTGAAGCAGTTATTCTGAAGAGTGAGAAATGGGTATTCTAAGGAACCACAACTCTATGTTCCCTTTTGGGTTCATGAATTTAAAGAGTGGCCAGTCAGAGCAATTTTATGTCCTTCTCCAGCCACAGTCAGCTATTCAGGAGTAGAATGGAGGAGGCCAATGACTCTATTTGACAAGGGCTGGGTTGTGCTGGGCAATCTGATAATATGATATATAAAGAAAGAGCAAGGAAATTAAAGGTATTCATAAAGGAGTGTTTCGATTGATGAACCAATCAAGGTGGTATTACTGTTGAACCATGGGATCATTTTGATATTAGAATAATGTTTGGATAAAAGGATTAATATTTTCAATAAAATTAAGCAATGAGGGAGTAACGATACTAGCATATGCAAGATGGATTTGGGGAGTGATGTAGTTATAGGCAATGACAATGTTAAGATTATAACTAAGAGTCTGTGACTGAGGTAGAATGAAGGATGTGAATTCTAAGAAATTAAATGTCAAGGTCCTTCTGTGTTATCCATGTGCCTACTGAAAGGTCAAGGAAGGTATGGTGGAAGAATATAGTCAAATATAGAAATCTGCAATGAATTAAAGGAAGTGAATGAGGAAGATTGGAGGGCAGAATCTGATAAGATTCAAAACTTAAACCTTTTCTATTTAAAAATATTTCTGCAACTACTAATGCTAGTAGAATATTAGAATTGTCTCTTTTATTTTCTAAGTGTGATTCAAAATGCTGTAAAAGTGTTTAGAAGTGCAGTAATACAGTTACCCCATCTTGGCTCTTGGAGGATATCTTTCCCAGAACTCCACAGAGAAGTAAGGTATCTGTTATATCTCTTGAAACATCTTTAATTCTTATCACAAAGGTAGTTATATAATTTTTGCTGACTTTGTAGTGTGTTTTTCTTCCTAAAATGGAAGCTGTATGAGGACAGAAAGCGTCTACCTTTTCTAGCACTGTAAACATAGTTACTTATTCACAGATGACTGGTCAGACTGGTCTGTCTGAGAGCCAGACACTCAAAGACAGACCAGTGTTCAAAAAATGCCATGTAAATAATAGGATTTTCTTATGATTTATTGACAAAACAATCAAGCAATTTGGGATCTCTCATTACATGACACTTTTCCCATCAACAGCTCCATCATGATTTATTACCAGTTCCTTCAGTTTAACTTGAAAATGCTACAGGTTAAGTAGTGTTGCTGTATTATATATCTGGGTCTTATTTATATAGTTGCTTTCTCTGGGAAAAAATTAGGAGAATGGAAATACTAACTCATGCTTTACCAATCCAATTTCTTACCAAATACATCTAATTCTTAGAATTAATCTATTCATGGTTCCTTTTCCCATGATCTCAGGGGACAACATTTTTTTATTTAATTGATTTTATTTTTTAAAATACATGGCAGTGGAATGCATTAAAATTCTTATTACACATATAGAGCACAATTTTTCATATCTTTGTATATAAAGTATGTTCACGCCAATTCATGTCTTTATACATGTATTTTTGTTGGAATAACTTTCAGTTGCAGCTAGTGGATATGAACAGCTCGGAGTGCTTGAAAGAATCCACGTTCCTTCAGGCCTGACAGGAACACCTGCCGGATGGGGTGCTCTGCTCTGGTGAGACATTAGTGAAACCACAACCTTAACACTTGTGGTTAGCGTTGCCAAACTACCAGGCCAGGAAACCAATAGTCAGGAGCTTCAGGGCATGAAACTCCTGACTCAGAAGGTCCCCTCCCCTAGGGACAAAGACCCTTCCAAATGATAGCATTATTTAGAGCTTCATCATAGTGTAGTTACACTAGGCATAAGATGATTGGCATATGGATATTATCTTGCTTATGTATGATTGATGGGCACACCCCACCCAAACCCTATAAGAGTTATATGCATTACAAAAATAAAGGAGATACTGGATGTCGGCTAGATCGCCATCAGCCAGTTTTCTCGCCAGCTCCTGGTGTCTGTGTGTTGACTCCGCCATCTCTTCCCCCCGCAACTGAGGTAGCCAAGTGACTAATTGACCACTTCAGTGACCAGAATGATCACATACTTCGTGTTTTTTTTGCATTATATTTCTTATTACACATATGTACCACAATTGTTCATATCTCTGATTGTATATAAAGTATGTTGACACCCAATTCATGTCTTCATACATGTACTTTGGAAATGATGTCCATCACATTCCACCATCATTGCTAATCCCCTGGGCCCTCCATTTCCCTTTCACCCTTCTTCCCTATCTAGAATTCATCTATTCCTCTCATGCTCCCCCTCCCTACCCCTCTATGAGTCAGCATTCTTATATCAGAGAAAATATCCAGCATTTTTTTGGGGGGATTGGCTAACTTCACTTAATATTATCTTCTCCAATGCCATCCATTTACCTGCAAATGCCATGATTTTATTCTCTTTTATTGCTGAATAAAATTCCATCTTTTTTTTTTTGCCACATTTTTTTTTTTTATCCATTCGTCCACTGAAGGGCACCTGGGTTGGCTCCACAG
The DNA here is from genome assembly GCF_048772815.1 of Callospermophilus lateralis. Taxonomy (NCBI): domain Eukaryota; kingdom Metazoa; phylum Chordata; class Mammalia; order Rodentia; family Sciuridae; genus Callospermophilus; species Callospermophilus lateralis. The sequence continues at coordinate 104,893,524 of NC_135308.1, forward strand.
TTTAGCTATTGTGAATTGTCCTGCTATAAACATTGATCCCTGTATTATGCTGTTTTTAAGTCCTTTGGGTATAGTCCAAGGAGAGGGATAGCTGGGTCAAATGGTGGTTCCATTCCCAGATTTCCAAGGAATCTCCATACTGCTTTCCATATTGGCTGCACCAATTTGCAGTCCCACCAGCAATATATAAGTATACCTTTTCTCCACATCCTCTCCAACATTTATTGTTGTTTGTCTTCATAATAGCTGCCATTCTGATTGGAGTGAGATTATATCTTACAGTAGTTTTGATTTGCATTTCTCTGAGATGATGAGCATTTTTTCATGTATTTGTTGATTCATTGTATATTCTCCTCTGAGAAGTGTCTGTTCAGGTCCTTAGCCCATTTGTTGATTCGGTTATTTATTTATTTATTTATTTAGGTTAGATTTTTGAGTTCTTTATATACCCTAGAGATTAGTGCTCTATCTGATATGTGAGGGGTAAAGATTTGCTCCCAGGGGGTAGGCTCTCTGTTGACCTCACAGATTGTTTTTTTTTCTGAGAAGAAACTTTTTAGTTTGATTCCATCCCATTTACTGGTTCTTGGTTTTAATTCTTGTGCTATAGGAGTCTTATTAAGGAAGTTGGGGCCTAATCCCATATGATGAAGATTAGGGCCTACTTTTTCTTCTATTAGACATAGAGTCTTTGGTTTAATTCCTAGGTCCTTTATCCACTTTGAGTTAAGTTTTGTGAATGGTGAGAGATAGGGGTTTAATTTTATTTTGTTACATGTAGATTTCCAGTTTTCCCAGCACCATTTGTTGAAGATGCTATCTTTTCTCCAGTGAATGTTTTTGGCACCTTTGTCTAATATAAGATAATTGTAATTTTTGGGGTTAGTCTCTGTGTCCTCTATTCTGTACCACTGGTCTACCAGTCTGTTTTGGTGCCAATACCATGCTGTTTTTGTTACTATTGCTCTGTAGTATACATTAAGGTCTGGTATAGCGATGCTATCTGCTTCATTCTTCCTGCTAAGGATTACTTTAGCTATTCTGGGTCTCTTATTTTTCCTGATGAATTTCATGACTGCAATTTTTCTATTTCTATGAGGAATAGCATTGGGATTTGATCCCAATTAAATCTGTATCGTGCTTTTGGTAGTATGGTCATTTTGATAATATTAATTCTGCCTATCCAAGAGCAAGGTAGATATTTCCATCTTTAAGGTCTTCTTTGATTTCTCTCTTTAGGTTTCTGTAGTTTTCATTGTATAGATCTTTCACCTCTTTCATTAAGTTGATTCCCAAGTATCTTATTTTTCAATTTACTTTTCCTCTGCTTTTGTGAAAGGCTAAGATCCTATGAATCTTGTGGACAACTGCTGTTCAGTTTTCCAGGCAGTTAGAGAGGGAAAATGATACTGTGGATCACATTAACAAGGCACCCAGAATAAATTAACCCTCTGGTAAATTTCCCAAACAATGTCTGCAATGGATATACCTACATAGGGGTTAACCCTCTGTGTTATTGCTCTTAGAGCAGGATGATTTCCATGATCATCACATTTCGTTTTCTAATGAATATTATTATGTTCTTTGATATAACTTGGTAGACTTTTGTGACTTTGTCTAAACATTTCCAAAATCAAGTAGAATTTTATTTACCTATGTTAAATTCTTTTTTATTTATTAAATCACAGTTTCAAAGTTTAAAGCATTCCTGTCATCTTCATAGCCAGTTGGTGGAAATAAAATTTGGATATATACTCTCTGAGATCTTGGCAGTATCTTATGTTCACAGAGTTTTGTTTTGTTTTATTTATTTATTTATATAGTTTGGCATCGTAATTTTACTTCTAGGAAATAGTCTTACAGGAATGCTTTCACATATACATACAATGATGTTCATTGTGATTTGATATAAAAATTGAAAACAACCTAAATATCCATTAGTATGAGAAGAATTAGATTATGATACATCCACATAGAAAATGCTATGCAGTTCTCAAGAATGAGATAAAACTAATTATACTAACTGAAGATCTTTAACTTGCAGTAAAGTAGGAATAGCAAATCATAGGACAATATGCACAATATTGTCCCACTGGCACAACTTGTGGGTATGCATGTTGCATGGATGCTTATGTATGTCAAAAAAGATCTGTAAGTTTACACATCCAATAGTTAATAGTGGTTACTACTAATGCAGTGTCCTAGTTTCATTAAACTAGGACCCAGTGTTTCTTTGCTGTGGTCTGGACATTAGAGCATGATTAGCAGAATCCCTCATATCCAACCATTCTATACCACTTGCAGTCCATTATTAACCAAAAATGTCTCTAGACATTGCATATGTGCTGAGAGCAAACTCACCTCCATCTAAAAGTCACTGTTCTTGTGAGATGTGAGTAGAAGGAATGGACTCTGAAGAATGGCTTTATATGCAGTTGTTTTATATATATTTATTTATACATACATACATACATATAAAATATATATATATTTATACACATACATACATACATATATATTTATATACATACATATACACACACGTCTGTATATATATATATATATATATATATATATATATATATATATATATACACTCATATGTCACATATGCACAGGCTTTCTTAAAAAAAGTATTTCTCTTACTGCTGTTAATTTTTTATAAAATGAATTGCTATTCTCATGGGCTCTCTTCAGACTTGTAATATCTATCTATCTATGTAATTTTCAAGTTTCTCCAACATTTCTGTTAAGACATTTAAAATAACTATATAGAACTTACTAAATGACTACTATGATTAGAAACTCTGATATTAACCTGTTTTGAAAGTGTTTAAAGGCAATTTCATCTCTTATATAATAGGGATAATAAAAAATTTTAACAGGGTTGCCATGCTAAATACAGTAACCAACATACTGAAATTGTTAACTTTCCTTGTTTGGATCTATAGTGTGTTAGAATTTAAATTATTAAGATGTAACAATTATATTTGGGGAGGCAAGAGCAAAGATGCTGTTCAATTCCTTTCTCTGCTTTGTTTCTGGTGCCTAGATCTGTGCCCTCCACAAAGCTGGTTCTCCAACTAAAAGCCTGACAACTTCACATGAAATACAAATTAACAATCATCTCTCATCTGACACCAGTTGTTGGGGGAGATATTATCATGTGTGTGTGTGGGGGGGTTATCCATAATCAGAATGAAATAAGACTGAAAATAATCATCATGATTATTTCTGATGAATAACAGCAGCTTCAAAATAACTACCAAGTTTCATAATCATTTAAATCTATTAAATGTATATCATATTACAAAACTGTTAACATGTGTAATATTTTTAATATATTTTTATAGTTTGATAAAGGTAATTCTTTAACTTGATGTGTTATTTCTTTTCATGTCTAATAAAGTTGTGTGGGTATGATTCACAGACTCACAGAGCCAGAAAGAACTTCTGGAGTCATACAGCCTAATTCCATGTTTCAAGTAGGGTAGGTATAGACAGAAGATTTTATCCTTAAATAATTCCAATGTAGAAAACAGCTGTGTTGATTTAAGAATCATAGATTTTCTTAAATCCACCAAATAGTTGGAAGGAATTTGGGGGTACAAAAGTCCTGCCTGGTCTAGCTATCTTTGGCTTTTGTGAACTACTCTGGTGGTTACCAGTCTACTATTAATTTAGTGAAGCCTTTTTACTGAAAATGAGAAGTAATTCACATGATGCTGTAAGGGTTGGCTTAAACTTGAATTTTTGTGTTAGACTGCTTGACTTGAATGGAATAGAAAGTGACACACAGGGGCACATATGGTAGTGACTGGTAAGTACCATTACTGAGTTAGTCTCACAACACCCAAGTCTGTGCCTCCTCTCTGGGGACAGCCCCCAAACTATGCTTAACTGCCAGGACTGTGAGGATCTGTTGAAGTGGATGATGGCTCTCTCCTGATTCTGTACCCTCGGTGCCCTTAGACTACCTAATATGTTCTACTTGTTATAAGGGACACAGTGGCAGTACTCTTCCTCAGGGATCTTTCATTTTATGCCACAGAAAATTGAAAATAGTTGGTGTGCTAGATCTGAAAGTATTTATACATGTTTCCTAGCATTAAGGAAAACCAAACGAAAGAGAATATGAGACAGCTCTGAAATTGAGGAATAGCTACCATTTATATGTTCTCCTTCTTTTTGTTGTGGTAAAATAATATAAAATGCCATTTAAACTTTATATAATTATACAAATCACTGTAATTAACTATATTGACAATATTGTACAATTGTCATCCTAATCCTTTCCAAAATATTTTATTACCTTGAGCAGAAACTGTACTCATTATGCAACAATTCCCCATCCAGCCCCTATCCCTGGTAATGTCTGATCATGTTTCTATCTATATTTCTTTTAGCTAATTTTAATAATAGTATTTGAATTTTATTTAGCACCTATTATGTATCAGTTTCTGTGCTAAGTGCTTTATAAAAATTAGCTCATCTAATACTTATATATCTATCATAAGAGTAATATTATTAACTGCTTTCACAGAGAAAGAAACAAATGAGGAAAGATGGAGTCACTTGCTCAGCACTACATAGCCTTTATATGATGAAGCTCAGAAAGTGAATTCTAGTATCCTGACTCCAAAGCTCACCACTTTTTGACCATAATGCTGGTTTGCTTACATTTTGGAAACTCTGAGTTCTAACTCACATTAAAGTTTATACTCATTTCTGTCAGTGAGTCTCCTGAACAAAAGAATTCCTGGGCACCAAAACATTCCTTTTATAGCATCTGAATTCAAACAGAAGAATGAAAAGTTTGCTCCAGGCAATCTTCTTAGCAAAAAAGGGCACTACTCTTGAGCAATGCTTGCTAAAATCATATCCTTTAAGGTTGCTATTAAGCAGTATTCTCAATTTTGTTTTTAATAACAAAGGAAAACAAAATTTTTCTAGGGTGTCTTTTTAAATTGTCCTGACAGAAACTCTGCATAGATCCCTTCTTATGTTAGAAATCACCTACTTCTTCCAACCCTCTGGATACCATGCCTTGCAAATGTTTATCTCTTGTCTTGAATGACTGGTGGCCTTTAGTCTGGCTTTGGCTCATACCATCCAAGAAAATCTATCTGCCTCCCCTCTTCTTTACACTTCCTTTCAGTAAGTCAAGTTAATTCCCACCAATTCCCAAATCATTGTTTATCATATACTCAACTACAATACAATGCGTAAGTTCTGATTTTTTTTTTTTTTTGGTGTGTGTATATGCCAACAGACATATTGCTCAGATTTAGATGAGAGTCATGATTCCCTGACAGCTAAAGAATACCTGATTCCATGACAGCTAATGAATTCCTGATTCCCTCCAACAGCAGCTTCCTGGTTGTTACAGTTAACATCACCCATTAGAAAAAGATAAAACATTGTACTTCAAGTTCTTGTGAGTGCACATGTATACATTTTCCCAAATGCTATTCAGGTTCTTCACTTCAGAGAGCTAGAATAAATGGGTTAAATCCTGTTAAAGACAATAAATGCTTAAACTATTAAACAGAGTTTTTAAAAATAACCTCTTTATGAATTTCATGTTATTTCCTTTATCTAGATATAACTCATAAAACCATTCAATAAATTACCAGATGGACTCTCATGAAGCACTGTGTCAAATTTCATAGGGTTTAAGATAATATTCTTATGCCTTAAGATTAAAAACAACACAAGATAATTTGAGGGAAGAAGAAGAGAATTGAGAGGAAAGGAAGAGCTCTTCTGACTGGAAAAATCAAGGAAAGGTTCACAGAGGAATTTCTAGTATCTGGATAATGAAGTGGAAAGGGTAATGAGCATATTGAAGGCCACATTCAAGATTCTACCATATGTTTGCTATGTGACCTTGGCACATTATTTAACCTTACAGAGCATTGGCTTTTAAAATGTTCATGGAAGTGTTCTTTAAGAATACTGTTGTTATGATTAAAATGATTAAATGAGTGTTAAGCAAAAAGCACCATGTTGGGCATACGGTGCTAGGGAATTTCAAAGGGCACTTCAAAATAATAAGGGGATAATCTAGGAGAATGGAACATGTCATGACATAGGAAAAAATCTTGGTTTAGGAAATATCTGGATGCTTTCCTTGGACATGAAAGGTGATGCTTCCTCTAAAAAGACAACAACAACAAAAAACAGAAGGGGGAGTGTTAGAATTTAAAGCTTGATAGTCACAAAGAAAGCATAAAGGTCTCAGCAATAAAAGAAAGTCTAAAGAAAAAGAAGTGTTTCAGGGTGAGAGATATACCACCTGTAAGAATTAACTCTGTGCAGTGCTTGGAGCCAGAAGCCAATATATTTTGAGGGACTCTCAAGAAAAAGTGAATCCAAAAATATATTACTACTGTAAATTTTATAAAAAATTTATGACCAGGTGAACACATTGCTAGGGCTCCTCTCAAGGTCTGGAAAGAAGCCCAGGCAAGTGAAGAGAGCAGAAACAAGCTTCATTAGCTTAATGGAAAACCCACCTCTCATTCCACAGCAAAGAACAGCCAAAGCACTTTTAGAATCTTGAGATTTCTATTTCTTTTCTGTTCTTTTGTCTTTGCTTTGCTCCTGATTAGCCCTCCTCCATTATCCTCAAGATATTGGTTAAATTTTTCTGTGTACTATCTGTACTGGTTGCTTTGAGGGGAATGAAGGAAATGAAGGGTGAAAGTAGTTTACCTGGCTTAGAACTGTTGTGAAGACAGGAACACATTCAGATGCAAGTAACAAAGGGCCACAGTGTAGTACAAAATGTCCAAGTAGAAACAGACACTTCCCTTGGGTGTGGGAGTGAAGCTTTGAAGAAATGCCTAGTTAGGATGACTCTTTTGAAGACTTGACAGTGGTTGTACTCCACAAAGGAGACGGTGTTAAGAAAAAACAGAGACGAAAATTGTGTAATTTTGAAAAATTTCCACATTCAGTATGTGATAAGAAGAAAAAAAATTTAAAAAAGGGCAATCAGACAGGTAGGGGAGTAAGCAGTAAGAACTCACTTGCAGGAATAAGCCACATACAGAAAGACAAATACCACACATTCTTACTTATATAAAGAAATTTCTACAGTTAATTTCATAGAGGCAGAGAGTAGAGTAGTGGCCACTAGGGGACAGGAAAGGGAGAGAGAGCATGTAAGGGAGAGAGAGATCAGATGATGGGTGCCAAAGTACAGGTAGATGGAGAAATTAGTTCTAATGTTGTATAGCACAGCAGAGTAATTGCAATCTACCCATTTATTATGTATTTCAAGATAACTAGAAGAGTCCATGGATTTTCAATGCATAGAAATGATAAATGCATAAGGTCAGTGATATGAAATAATTACTCTGATATGATTATTACACATGGTACATATGTATTAAATTATCACACTGTACCCTATAAATACGTGTAGTTATTAAAATATAAAATTTTAAAGAAGAGTACACATGTAGATACTTTCATGATGGGACATGTTCTACATATGAGCTTTGGACTGATACAGTCCTGGGCTTAATTCTAGCTCTTCAACAAGACAATTATGTAACCTTGGTCAATTCACTTAGTTCCTTTTTTTTTTTCCCTCCAAAACTGTGAATGAAAACACCAACCATATAAGGTGGTCACAATACTAGACTGGAGAAAATGGCATGTCAAGAAAGCAAAGAAAATGAGGTTGTTAGAATTTGGTTAATATATCAAATGCTGCAGAATGGTGAAAAAACTTGAATATTTTGAAACTAGTGATTGAGAATTTACATTTGATTTCCAAAGTAATCATTCCAGGGGAAGGGTGGGGTCTGAAGCAAAGGATTACAGCAAGTGCAAGTACATCCTACTTGTCTTTCAAGAATGCAAAGTCCTTGATAAAGATTTGATTCCAGATAAAATAATATGCATATTAACAATCCAAAAATCTAACAATTTTCCTCTTTCTGCTCCTACATAAGCTAATATTGGCTAATTTATTCTAATTTACCTTATTTTAGACACTAAATATTGATTCTTACTTGGTGTAGGATACAAAATTATCTGCATAACAGATTCAGTACTCTCTGGTTTGTAATTAGGTTTTATAATTTATGGAAAGAGTCCTTTTCACATCACTCACTGAGTAACAGCTCTGGCACCATATAATATGCAACATACTTTTGTTTCCCACTTGCAACTGCTTATAAGCATCTGTGCTGTAATTTATCTATTTGTGTTATAAATTATCAAAACCAAGAGGATCATAATAAATAATAAATTATAATTTTTACTAAGTCCATTAGACTGATTTTCAAGCACAAATAAACACAAATAGTTTCAGTCAGCTATTTATTTTCCTTGAAATAAACATTATTTAAGAGAATGATAACAAGTAGTGAAAACATATTGGCTTTACATAGAAAGGACAAGGCAAGGTTAATTTTAAGACTGGAGTTGAACCTTTTAGAATCTGAAGGGAAAAAGCATCCTTGAGTGAAAGAGTAATTTGTATTTTAAAGTCTATTCAAGACAAATGAAAACATACCTTATATAAGGAGAATAAGAAAGAGTTCCACATCTTATAAAAACAAGAAAATCATAGAGTTCTTTTAACTTGTTAAGGCTTTTGATTAAACTAGAAGTCCAAGTTCATTCTTACTCATAATTATCTTCAGACACGAATATTGAGAAGATTGGCAGTGGAAACTCTAACACTTCAGAGTGTACTTTTCACACATTTAATCAGCTATTTGCTTGCTTCCCAGGTCCCACCAGCAGTTTATCCTAAAGCCTTCCCTACTAAATTATCACTGCTGGTATTAAAGCTCAGAATTCATTCTCCTTGAGAGCAATTTCTTCTGGGTTTACCAAATCAGACACGATTTGTAGTTAACAGTCATTTAAAAGGCATTAGTATTATTTTTGTACCCACTTGTTCTCTCTCTGTCATTTAGCTTCAATGCTCCCCTGTACTTAACACAGTTAGAGGTGTAAAGTCCCATGAGAAAAGAAGTGCATGCTACTTTTTGTATCTTCACACATCACGTTGTGCTGTGCATGCACAGGAGCTTAATAAATGTTTAATGTAGACAATTTGGCACCTATATTCCACAAAGCTTGCTGCCATTTCAAAGGCATTTCATCATCTTATGGTGTAGTAGGAAGCTAAATGTCAGAGCAGAAAGAGCACGTATTATTTTAGTCCAACAGCCCTGGGCACAAGTCCTTATTTCCCCTCTTTAACTGACTTTACAGGTCAGAGCAAAGTGCTTAATCTTTTGAAACTCAGCTTCCTCATCTGGCAATAATAAGTACTTGCAGAGGGTTATTGTAGAGATTAAGCATAAGGTCATAATAATAATTAACATTTACTGAGCCACTGCTGTATAGTTTACAAACATTATGTAATCTTCTCAACAATAAAGTAGGCATTATTGCTATCATACCATTTTAAAACAAGGAAATCAAGACACAGTCAAAGACACAGAAAAATTAAATAATTTTCTCCACTTACATAGGTAGTTATTGCAGGGTTTGGATCTGGACCCCAGAACCATCCATCTCCAAACCTGCTCATGATTCTTAACCATCAAGGTCAAGGTACACTGCCTCCTTTCTTTTAAAGTATGTGTCCTCAGAATGCAGTTTGAATTAGTTACTATTATGAAAACTGTAATGATAAGAGTCCCAAACATTCCCCCAAACCAAAGGCATCTAGTCCCAGTGTCCCTAACACTTGATCATTGAGATTCTGCTTAAGCATTCCGGCTGGTCATCCCTTGTTCATATGGTTCATGTGATTAGCACATTTCTTATTTGGAGCTGAAACTTGCCTTCTGGTAAACTTACTAGTTTTACTCCATGGAACTGTATAGAATAATCAAATCCAAAATCCATATACTATTTTAGCTTTTCATGTACTTAAGAATAGCTTTCACACATCACATTTCGATTTTCTTATTTTTTTTCATTTCCTGATTAAACATCAAGCATTTATTCAACTACCATCTCATTTCTGTCAGGCTTTCGTCTCTGGGAAAATTTTTCCTTTTTCACACTCCCATTTGCCAATAATCTCTTAAAACTATTGAATCAAAATGAATACAACTATTCAACTTAACTATAGAATAAGTGATGTAGAATTTGGGGAGACTATTACATGTATTGCTTCACAAGCTGTTTATGTTAACCTAAGCTAAGTTTACATTTTCTTGGAGTGCTAGCACAGTATGCTTTTCTGATTCATATTTATCTTAGAGTCAGTCATCAAGTAAAGGATAAAAAGTGTTAAATTTGGTTTCCCCTATCCTGTGCAACTGGTTTTTCTAATCTAAATACAAGAGTGAATTGACATTTTATTAATTTTTATTAACTTCTTTGTACATGCAAAGCATGATGGGAAAGCCCCGTGAAAAACACAAAATTGTAGGCTCTACTTTTCCAATGAACCATACTCCACTGGGAGGAAACTGGAAAAGGCAAGTGAGAAGGACAACTAAAGAAAGCAGGGGGTGGGGAGTGGGGGCAGGGTGCAAAGGACACAGAGTGTGGGTCAAAGGTGGAAGAAATCAGAATTAAGAAAAACACAGTAGATAACCCACTTGAACCCAATGTATGAAATATGATATGTCAAGATCATTGTAATGTTTTGAGCAACCAATAAACAAACAAACAAACAAACAAACAAAAAACCAAAAAACACTGTGGATTATTTAAGAGCTGTTAGCAGATCAGCAGGAGGCACTGTTAACTGTCTGTCAAAGTCATCATGTTATTAGATCCCATTCCCCTACAATTTAAATTATTCTGAATTCTTAGTCTGTTTTTTTCTCATGTTAGCTACCATCCCCAATCTATGTTATTCACAAATTTGAATGATCTTCTTTAAACTGATCCAAGGCCCATGTTTGCTATTATTCTGGATCCTGGTGCCCCACATTTTAGTCTAAATCTAAAAAAGTTTACCTAGAATATAATTTATTATCCAAAAAATAGTGAGTAATAAGGGTGGGCAATGGGCAAAGCTGACTGCTATGAATTTTTTTTTCACACTTAAGATCCAGTGGCTTCTTCCAGAAATTTACATGACAGAATAAATAAATAAAAAATAGAAACTAATCACACATAAGAACTCTCTAGAAGTTCAGACTGTGTTCAGGAGAATTAAAAATTTGGTAACAAGAATAAAGTAGTCAAATCTCTAGCTCAATTTCTAGCAAATTAATATCACTATTGTTTTTTCCTACATTCCACCCATTTTATTGTACCAATATGAGTTTCACCTCAGAGTCTACAGATTTAATTAACGACCAGAGTTCATCACTCTTAGAAGTCACTGAGCATCAGCAAAATAATTTCTACATCTAAAATAGGTGATTTTCCCCTGTAAGTTCTAGCATTACTGAGAACTGCACAACCTGAAAATTTTTTCTCTAAACACATGACTTAAAAATAAAATATTAAAGTCCTAACTGGCCTTATTAAAATATAAAAATTCCTATGTAGCATGAGAGAAGTTGAACCTCAGATTTGGATTCTAAGGCCAATATGGTTGACAGCAGAGAGTACTTCATCCTATAGAATGTCTAAGACTCCAACAAAGCAGGATCCTTATAGTTCTATTCCTTAGTTTGGGTATAGGTTAGAAGCGAGCGCACACACGCAACATCCACAAGCATAGGAAAGAGAAACTCTATATACAAGCTTTGATAAGAAAATAATGATTGCCTTAAAAGAGTTTTGAAGTTAAAATTTATACCACTTGTGGAGTATACCACTTGGCAAAGAAATTAATGCAAATATGGATTGCAATACTTCTGGTATACCTGCATAAAAATTGGAAAATTTCTCTTCATTGAAAAGTCTTCAGACTTCATAGGCAAAGCTTTAATGAAAATAATTGGGTGAGAAACAAAAAGTATAAAACACATGAAAAAGCACTACATCACAGGCACGAATACAGCAGCACAATCAAAGGCAGACTTAGATCCTCTGGAAATTCAGATAATAGAGAAATATAATAAAGATTATAGTATAAGTATGTTTAAAATTCTCAAAGACATAAAAAAGATTCAAAACTATAAGAAAAGAATAATAACTAAGGAAAAAAATGAACCAAAAGACTTGAAAAAGAAAAATTCCAGAAACTAAAATGAAAATAATTGAAATTTCTTAAAAAGTCATTGGGTAAGGTAAAGGAGTAGGCAAAGCTGAGGAGATAACTGATAAACTAAAGGATAAATATGAAAAGGTGCAAAAGGCACAGCAGTGATAGATGAAGTGATGGAGATACAAAAAAAAAAGTGGAGAAACAGGAAAGATAAAGACCAATATATATCAAGCAGAAAGTATAGAAGAAAAGAAAAAAAATAGAATAGTTAAAAAGCAATGTTGAATAAATGAAATCATATTTATACTCAGACACAGTATTTTGAAACCATGTACCACAACAAAAATGGATCTTAAAGGGAAAGGGGATCTTATAAGAAATTAGAGTGGGAAAAAGCAGTATTTTCCGATGGATTGCAATTGATTGCAATGAGACTTCTCAAAAGCAACCTTAGAGGCCCTCAAAGTAATGGAAAACTTCCTTTACAGTACTTAAAGAAAACTTACAATTCTATACCCAACTCACCTAAAAGCAATAATGTCAAAACCCTTCTCAGACCAAGATTGAGTTTGCTACTGATATTCTTGTTCTAAGCCAAGTACGAAGTATGCCCTTTGAGAAGAAAAGAAACATATAAGAAAGGAATAAAATGCAAGAAGCAAAACTAATTTGAGTATAGATAAAAATGTTGCATTGTGGATATGTTTTGAATTAGAGAATCCTAAGTCCCAAATAGTTGTTCATGTACTTCTTTCTGATGTCTCTTTAAGAAATCATTTTTACCTTCCTCCATCATAGTTTCAACAAATAGAAGTTCATTAGTCCATCTATGTAAAAAAGGAAAAATTTACAATTTATGAATGAAAAATTGAGGAATATTCAACCCAATGTATGGGATACCCAAAGGAAGAGAAAGATCATGTCCCTTAGATGTGTACTCCCTCTGGTAATAGCATACTTTTACAAACTAAAAGTTTACAAGATGAATGGCAGTAGGCCTCTATGACACAGGCTTTTCTATTTGAACCATTCTAAGGAGGATACGGCATGATTTCTATGATATCAAAAAAAATCAATTACTGGGGAAGGATATAAAGGAGATTTACTTTTCATTATATACTCTTCATTTTAAATTTTATAATGTGCACTTATACTGTTTATTCAAAATATTAATGATGTCTTCATTTATTTTAGAAAAAAATTAAAAATGTATAAAGTGATTTTATTCAGTTTGCTTAGAATAAAAAATAACAAGGAGATATGAATTCTAGGAATTCAAAGACCTAATACAAATTATAAAAAGGTGATATAGTGAGAAAATTATCAATATTTTTAACGAAAAAGTAATTTTTTTTTTTTTGCCAAATTTTCAAATGTTTCCACTTGTCCTCTTTCCTTGGAGACCTTCTCTAACAGTTTGAAAAATGTTTTTTTCCCTTACACAGCTCCGTGATGTGTCCTCATTTTCAGTGTTAATTAGATAAACCTTACATTAAAGAGTCTGAAAAATTTCCCCATCATAGTTGTTATCCATTATACATGACTGATACATAGAAAGGGTGAGTAAGATTTTTTTCTAATTAACCTGAAGAACCTGGAAGAATGACTTTGAGATTTAACCCTGAGAACTTCTAACTACTTTTTAAAAATTTCTATAAAACATTAATTTTAAAAGATTTGCATTGGAACTAAAATATCACAACACATTTTGTGGTGGATATTTCTGATTTCTTTTTTTACTGTTTTATTGGTGCATAATAATTATACATAATAATGGTATTCAACATATTCACGCATGAAGATAGCATAATTTAATGAATTTCTTTTCCCAGTATTTCCCTTTGTCCTCCCCTTGGTGGTCCCCCAACACCCCTCATCTCCATCCTCTATCCTACTGTTCTCCTTTCTATTTTTGTAAGATACTTTTCCCCATTTTTTCTCTGTAGCTTTCATACATAAAAGAAAACATATGACCCTTGATTTTCTGAGTCTGCCTTATCTCACTTAACATGATTTCTTTCCAGTTCCATCTGCTTTCCTACAAATGACATAATTTCATTCTTCTTTATGGCTGAAAGAAATTCCATTGTATCCATATCTGCATGTTCTCTATCCACTCATTTGTTGACAGACACCTTAGCTGGTTTTATTATTTGACTACTGTGTTGCCACAAACATGGATAAACTATGTATCCTTATAGGACATTGACTTTAATTCTGTAGGATAGACACTGGGGAGAGCATAGCTGGGTCATATGGTGGTCTCATTCCTAAACTTTTGAGTAATCTCCATACTGATTTCCAAAGTGGCTCTACTCATTGATATTCCCAGCAGATTAGGACACAGCAAGGTAGGAAAACTACTGATAGATGTCATTGATAAACATAAATGTAAAACTTTTTAACAAAATATTAGCAAATCAAAATCAAAAACACATTACAAAAATAATACACTATGATCAAGTTGGTTTCATTTAATGGAAGCAAATATAGTTCAATATATGCAAATCAATAAATGCTATGTATCACATAAATAGAACAAGAACAAAAATCACATGATAATTTTCAATACATGTAGAAAAGATGTTGGGAAAAAATTCACACCCATTCATGATAAAAATACTGGAAAAAATAGGGATGGAAGAAACTTACCTCAACTTCATAAAGGTTACATATATGATAAACCCAAAGTCAAGATCATACTGAATGGGGAAAAATCAAAGCATTCACTCTAAAATCAGGAACAAGACAAGGATGTCCACTCTCACCTCTCCTATTCAATATAGTACTTGAAATTTCAGTCAGAGCAAATAGGCAAAAGAAGGAATTACATGGAAAACAAACAGAGAAAGAAGTCTAATTATCAATGTTTATAGATAACATGTCCTATACTTAGAAAATTCCAAAAGCTCCATAGGAAGACTTCTAGCAAAGTTAGCTTGACACAAAATCAACATCCCAAAACTAGTAGCTTTTCTATACACCAATAATGAAATAATGAAGGTTTTGACAAAATAAATCAGGGAAATAATTCCACTTCCAAAACCTAAAAAAAAAAGAAAAAATAAGAATATATCTAATCAAATATGTGAAAGATCTCTACAATGAAAATTACAGAACACTTAAAAAAACCAAAGGAAAGACCTCCTTTGTTCATGGATGGGGAGATCAATATTGTTAAAATAAACACATTACCAAAAATAATATACAGATTCAGTGCAATCCCCATCAAAATACCAATGACATTCTTTACAGATCTAGAAAAGTGTTTAAAAATTAATATGGAAAAAGACCAGCATAGGCCAAGCAATCCTTAGTAAAACAGCAATTTTTAAGTCAATGTGAAGGATGTACATTTCTGAATTAAATATTTTAAACCTTAAAGTGTACTAAAATTGTACTTAGAGCTGGTTATAAATAAATCAAGAACACTACAATCATTTGTAAGAATAACAATTCTAATTTTTATAACTCAAGGATAGCCCAAATTCTCAAAAGTTCTATATTTAAAATTTAACTAAGAATTTATAATATAGTTATATTCAATATCATTTATCAAGGACTTACAAAGCCCAACACATCATACTGTCTGCCTCGCTTACTTCATTTAATCTCCAAAACACTCCCATATGGTTGATATTAATATCCTCTTCACCTTTATACATGTGAAAATTAAGGTGAAAAAAATGAGTACCATGAAAAGATGAAACAGGTATTGAGCAATAAGCTAAAATCAGGTTGCTGTCTCTGACTTCAACTTTTATGTTCCTGACCAGTATGTTAAATGCTTCAGGGAACACCAGAGTTTGGCATAATATTAAATAATTTAAGTCTAATTTAAAAGAATTTAAGGATCACCAAATACAGAGAAGATAAGTACTAATATGCAGGGTAAGGTCAAAAAGCCCTTGGTAATACTCCCTTTTATATATATCATTTTCTTTATCCACTCATCTATTGAAGGGCACGTAGACTGGTTCCATAGCTCAGCTATTGTGAACTGTGCTGGTATAAACATTGATGTGGTTGATTTTAGATATTTTAATATAGACTGAGGAATGAAATAACTGGGCCATATTGTGGTTCCATGCCTAATTTTTTGAGAAATTCCGATACTATTATCCAGAGTAGTTGCACTAATTTGCAGTACCACCAAAAATGTATGAGTGTCCCTTTCCCCCACATTCTCATTAATACCTTTTATTATTTGCATTCCTGATAATTTCTATTCTGATTGGGGTGAGATAAAAATCTCAATGTAGTTTTGATTTGCATTTCCCTTGTATTACTCAGCCATCAGAGAGAATGAAATTATGGCATTTGCCAGTAAATGGAGGGAACTGAAGACTATATTATTAAGCGAAATAAGCCAAACCCAGAAAGTCAAAGGTGAAATGTTTTCTCAGATATGCTTAAGTTAGTCCAAAATAAGGGAAAAAAGAAAAGAAAAGCAGGATTGAGGTGCAGAATTCCATCAAAATAGAAGAAAGAAGGGACTTAAGGGGGAGGGGGGACAGAACAATCAAAGAACAGTGGAATGAATCTGACCTAACTTTCCCATGTAATATATGAATACAAAACACTAACTGTCACCATTATGTATATCCCCAAGGCACCAATTGAAAAAAAAAAAAAAACAACTGTAAATAAATAACAGAAAGATCAGTAGTACAGAGGGAAAGGAACAGGGGGAGGGAAGAAGGGAAGACAAGGGGAAGTACTAGGAATTGAATTAGAGCAAATTATATTCCATGCCTTTATAATTAAGTCAAGTGAATCTTTATGTTATGTATAACTAAAAAGAGCCAGTACAAAAAAGCACTTTTTAAAAAACCCTTTAGTGTCAAAAAAAATGTCTGAGATAATCAACTTGAAAAGAGTAGAAGCTGGGCTGGGGTTGTGGCCCAGTGGTAGAGTACTTGCCTGGCATGTATGAGGCACTGGGTTCCATTCTCAGCACCACATAAAAATAAATTAAAAAAATAAAGGTATTGTGTTCATCTATAACCAAAAAATTTTAAAACAGAGTGAGTGAAAGAGTGAAAGCTTATGCTTTCAGAGGTTCCAGTCCATGTTCAATTGATTCTATTGCTTTGGGGCCTTTGATGAAGCAGCATATCATGGCAGTGGGCACATGGTAGAGTAAAATTGCTCACCATGATGGTTCAACAATGAAAAAGAGGGGCCCAGGGACCCAACATCTACTTGTAGGGCTCACCCCTAATGCCTAAACATCTTTCTACCAGGCCCACATCTTAAAGGTTTCACTACCTCCCAGTGAGTCGTGCCATGGACTGGGGACCAAGTCTTCCATAGAAAGGCCTTTGGGAGAAATTCTTGATCCAAACTGACACTTGCCAACATTTTTGTGTGTGTGTGTGCAGTGCTAGGGATTGAACCCAGGGCCTTGGGCATGTTAGGCAAACACTCTATCAACTGAGCTATATCCCTAGCCCCTGACAAAGCAAGGAAGTAGAACCCTTGTACAATGCTGATGTAAATATAAAATGGTATGAAAAAAAGCATAGCAGTCCCTTAAAATATTAAACACAGAATTATATATGACCCAGAAATTGCACTTATGAGTATATAACTGACAAAAAGTAAAAGCAGGGACACAGACATTTGTACTTCCATGTTCACAGTGGCATTGTTCATAATATCTAAATATAAAACCCAAGTGCCCATCAAGGTATGAATAGATAAACGAAGTGTGGTATATATGAGAATATCATTCAGCATTAAAAAGAAAGTAAATCTTAATGTGTGGTGCAACTTGGAGAACATCAAAGACATTGTACTAAGTAAAATAAGCCAGTCACAAAAGGTCAAATAATATATAATACTTCCTATAGCCAGAAGTATACATAAAGTATAAGGGTGGTTGCCAGAGTTGACAGATGTATGAAGTAAGGAATTAAGTGTTTAATGGGTACAGAGTTTCAACTGGAGAATGCAGAAAGGTTCTAGAGATGAAAGGTGGTGATGGTAACACAATAATGTGAATGTAGTTAATACTGCTAAATCATATGTTGTAAAATGGTTTAAATGGTAAATTCTGTATTATTATATCAATGGTTAAAAACAAAAAAAATTACATCAATGAATTAGTTTTCTTAAAAAAATAAAATTTTGAAAATTCAAAGACAGCTACAAGGTAAAAAGGCAAATAAAAGACTGGAAGAAACTTTAAAAAATAAAAATAAAAAAGCCTTTAGTTAGAGTGTTTTTGTTTCCTGTAATTTTTTCCATCCCTAATGTTAAGAGGATCTTTGGGATCTAAACCTATAATTCATACAAAATTGATTCATACACATACATCCATCAAATGTCATTTAATCATTTTATCATTAGAGTCCAATTTTAAAATTGGGTTGGTCTCAGAAAGTATGAATACAGGTTTCTTCCTAGGCAGATTAACAGATACCCCTGTCAAAAGCTACCAAATAAACTGATCTATCTCTTTCTGTGAGAAATTTAGATCCAGACAAGTGACTTTAACAGACAGTGAAGGGCCAGAATCAGAGGTTTCTCCATCCTGAATTTTCTTTACTGTAATAAGGTTTGTTTAATGTTTTTTTAAATATATATGAAGTTTGTGTTGGTTAAGCAAGAACAGAAATAAATTTAAAATAATACTTTAAAAAGATATTCCTATTGGTTAAGCAGGGTTACTGAAGTTTTTCTTTCATTTTTAAATTATATTTATCATGTTATCTCAAATACTTTATTCAAATTCTACTGTTCTCCCATGAAAAAGGAATAGAATTTAACTGAGTCATTTTAGTGACAATAAAAGGTATTCTGTATCAGAAATGTTTTGAGAATTTTGTCTTACTTCTGAATTTGTTTTTGTTTTCCCATGTAAATTCTCCTATGTAAATTAATGCAACTTTTGAAAAATACGTATTACTAGGAATGGAACCACTATATGACCCAGCTACACTACTCCTCAGAATTTATCCTAATGAGTTAAGTAAGCATACTATTAAAAAATAACTACATGTCTTAAAGAAAGCTATATATGATGCAATTAAATCAATATGTACATTCCATGATGAAAAATGTGCAGTTCAATTATATCAGGAACCATAATAGTTTGCTATTAATGAATATTAACTATATATGTCACTAGCAAAAATTCATATTTTAAGTAAAAAGAGATTTTAACTACTTCTAAAATATATATATATTATACATATATACACACACACAACTTGTAATATACACACAAACACATATACATACACACACACAATATTTTTAAATCAACCTGAGTCAATCCATTTGGAGTTATTTTTGAAGCAAAGCAACGCATTTATATGCCTCATCCTTCGTTTTTCTATTTTGCAACTACATTTATTAAGATACAAAAGCATTTAGGAAACAACTTAAATTTATGTTAACAATTCAATAAAAATTATTAAAATTATTTGACCTGTGGCTAAGAAACTCATTGTTTTATATTCAAGGGAAAAAAGAAGCCATTTGTCACCAAAATGTGTGATCTCTTCTTTGATATTTCAGAATTTTTTTGTGGGGGGGGCTTTACCCTTTAATACCAATTTCTTCCTGGTTATAATCATTTTATTTTTATTTATGTGAGTGGTTGTTTATAGGGAACTGTCAACTCTTTTAGTATTATGCCTTAAATTATTTCTGAAAGATTCACTTTTAGCATAAAACAACTTTGCATATTAATAAGATCATCAGAAACATGTTTGCTGAGATTTAGCAACTGTGTAATAAATATGGAATGGCAGTGATAGAGTTGTTAAATTTCAGCACATAGATTTCTAATGCATTTTACTGAGTAATCCAGGAAATAGTCACCCTACTAAATCCAAGTTAAATACCTGATGGAATATTAGGATGTTTAATTAAATATAAAGTTATGTGGGTGATTTTGTACAGTGGTTGAGAAAGAAGTCCATGAAATATTAATTCCATTCACCATAAAGCACACACTTATCTCTTGTGAAGTTAGTAAGTTAATTCAACTATTTCTGCTATATATATATATGGCCAAAATAAACTAAATAAATAAGGGGAGAGAATGCAGAGGAGACATTTTTTACTAAAATAACAAGAATTGGTAAATGTCATAAACATTAAGATAGTTAAAGAAAAAAAAAACAGGGAAATCCTGTTATTTCATCCCCAGTGATTCTATTACAAAGGTGCAAATGGTTGGCCACTGAGACTACAAATTAATCTCCTTTATAGCTTATCAGACAGCATTCCTGCAGACCAAAGTAGGCCCTTCCTACACTTGCAAATTTTGACAATCTTTTCTTACTTTGTGAGGAAAAATTGCCACAGTTTTCACTGTTAAAGACAACAGAATTATCCTATAGTTGAAAATTTGGGCATAATAAAAATCACAGACCTGATAGAGGATGACAGGATGATGAATTTATAGATGAACAGCATGGCATAGGATAAAATGGAAGATGAAAAAAGAGAGCAGTAAGACACTGGACTAGGAACAAGTTCCAGATTAGAGATATAGGATCCATAATGCAACACCTTATGTAAGTTGCCTTACCTCTCTGTGCCATATTTCCTCAACTGCTATATAAGAACAGAACCATATGACCCCGAAGATTCTTTAAACTAACCTTCAAGGAAGTCCAGCAAATATGGGAGCTACTGCACCATTTTTTAATCCTCATCACTTAGTTATTCATTCATTTGCACCTTTATTTATTCACAAGTATTTACTGAACACTGCTAAGGTATGAGCCTTACACTGTGCCTCAAGGATACAAAAGTGAACAGTGAGCACCTTGTACACTCTCAAATTCAATGCCTAGAAATGGAAATAAGATGAGGAGCTGGAGAGACACTATAGTGAAGGTGGGTGAATATGTAGTATGAAGGGCATTATCTATCATGTGTAAAAATGCAATGGTGAACATCAAAAGAGTTTTTTTCCTTCCACATGGGGTAATATGATCAAATTTTTGTTCTGATATTCTGTGGGAATTGGAAGGAGAGAGACAAATCTGAGATCCCTGAACTGCTGTAGTAGTGAAAAAAAATTTTTAAATTACTGTGAACCCAATATTTTTATATATAAATGGAAATCATAGCTACGTTGGAAGAGAGTGGAGAAGAGTAAGGTGAAATATGGAGGGCACAAACACTGAGAAGTTAAGTAATTTACCCAAGGTCACAAAACAAGTAAACAGTAGAATTAGATTTTGAGCCCACATCTGTTCTTCTCAAAGCCCTGGGCTGCTACAGACAGCTACTTAGAGTCAATCTGGGGATTGTATTCACATAAAGTTCAATTATAATTAAACAGAGAGAGCTGAATATTCTGGTGGGTTATTTTTACACCCGTCTTAAATATTACATTGCTAAAATTAATTTTACACCATTCCAGATTTTTACAATTTCATCAAATGATTTATTTTCTAGTGGGAGAATTATACTGTAGGATTGGGCATGGCTATTACTCATCCAAGATTTTCAAGACAGCCTTTATTCAAAATTCCACACCATTTTCCTCACACCATTAAAAGGAACTAACAAAGCCAGTAGGTCATTATCCAGACTCTATATTAGAGTGGTACAATTTTGAGAATGTACTCAGAAAACTTGGTTTGCTAAGTGTAAATATACAGAAGTTCAAAGTGTACTTTGATATGTGTGGGTATGGTATATTGGTAGAAATTCTGGGATAGAAATATTGGAAGGGAATTGCATTAGAGGTATCTAATTTTGGTTTATTAAAGTCTATAATTAATTATAAAAATCTGAATTTTAACATGTTAGCAAACTCTATAGTGATTCACATGCATAATAAGTTTGGGGAACTCTTAATTTAGGAAATGATACCCTTAAACACGGTACTACACATTAAAGGTAGTCACCAGGCATTTTCATATTGGGGATGAGAAATTAATCACCGAAGTTTGAAAATGTCACTTAGAGGTACTTGGAGAGAGAGATGATCTAGTGATATAAGACCTTTTGTGATTTACTTTTGTGCATAGGGGCAGTATCTCTTCCATAGAATTTTCACTTCCCAAGTAGATCGGAACGTTTTCTGTCTCATATTTCAGTCAGTTTGTGTTTTTATTAAATCAGATGACTGCAGGTAGAATAGAGGCAGAGCATGTGCTACATCTATTGCTGTAAGATTTATGAAAAGCAATATGACATGATAACTGTCAATCACCAGTGGTGGCAGATTTCTTTTAGGGAGACTAATAAGATTCTCTGAATTCATCTGCTACTTGAACTACTTAACCAATGGCAACCAAAATATAACTGGCACAATTTTAATTAGGAGCTAATACTCACATTTTTAAAGTCTCACATTTTAAAATCTGATGAAGCATGTTACTTTGTTCTCATAAGCTAATGATAGACTATATATTATTTTAAAAATAATTTTTAAAGTTTCTAATATTGGTTTCTATGAGAAAGAGTGAGTTCAGAATGCCTTCCTTGAATGAGGAATAATTAGGGAAAAGAACACTCTAAATATTTCCTAAATAAACAAAAATTAAAGATACTGAATGGGCCAGATAAAAAATTTATTAAAAATTTTCAAATGTAGACGTAGAAGGCAGAGTGCCCTAGAAACAGATTTGACCATAAGCTTGATCTCTATGCTTTAAGGAAAAAACCCATAGATTCAGTAAAAATGAGCTCACAGTGAGTAATAAGAATTATGAAGCCATGAAATCTCGAGCAATCCCACACATCCTTCTGAAAAAGTTCAATATGCGTCTAGTTAAAATAGCTGCAAAACCTCCTTAGCGTGACTTTGGGGAATCGCCCAGTGAATATGCATCATTGAAACTTCCCACCTCTTTCCTCCTAGCACTTCCTTATTAATAGCTCCATGCTTTGAGAGCCCACTTGAAACCTGAAACATTATTTTCTTCATGGATTACTTTATGCTTTAGTGTAAAAATTCATTTTCTAGAAGATGAAATGATATTCTTACCCGTTTCACAGCTGGACCCAGTGAAGCCTTGTGGGCAGGCACACACATTAGCAGCAATACAGGCTCCTCCATTTCTACAGCCATCTTTGCAAAATGCTAAAATAATTTAGATACATGAATAAAGAATGTAAGTCAGGTACATGATTTTAGCATGTTAGAAGTATTTCAATAATCTCGAAGTCCAACTTCTTTCATTTTCTTAGAGGTGTGGATGTCAAATTACATAAGCTATTATAATTTCTGATATTTTTAATATTATAATACTAATATTTTCCATCCATGTAAGAAATTTCAACACAATTTGTAAAACTACTATTTCCAATGTGAAAGATATTTATAAAACAAAATAGTGAAACTCCTTTTAACAAAACAGTAACTTACACAATAAGAAGTACATTAAAATTCAGATTCAATCTCATTGTAACAATTCCATTTGAAAATAAGCCTAAAAAATGGCAGCTCTCCTAGATACTGAGACAGGGAAATAGGAGGGGATTTGGATCTCATAGGGCTGTGACCATTCTAAACATCAACCAAAGTGCCAGAATATTAGGCAGATACCCCATCCTTTGAAAAGTTCTAATCCAGTCCTGGTGGCTTAGAATTTCTCAATAGTAAGAAGAATTCATTATAGTGATCTTTGGGGAGAGTCTGACATTTCTCAGGTAAGGATAGGTCAGAATATAGGATTAAGGGCAAAGACATTGTAAAGACTGACGTATTAAAATGAGTTTGAGAATAAAGGGAAACTTTTTTCTGGGAGTAGGAAAAGGAGCTAAGATCTGAATCCCCGTATGGGTCATCTTTGGGGATGTGTTGCCTTCAAAGAAGTTCAGGGAAAAAAAAAAAGAGAGAGAGAAAAAAACAGGAAAACAAGACAGGTAGGAAAAATAACAACAAAAAAGTGATTAAAAATCAAGATGGGAGAGACTGAGTTCCCCTCAAAGCTTCTGTTTCCACTTAAGTTTATACTTTTGGCTCTTTAAGACTCAGAGGCTACTTTCTCAGATTGACAGTATCTTATAAATGAACTAGATCAGGTTGTTTCAGGAACTGAGGCTAAAGTTTTATCTAGTTTTTTAGCATATGCTTCTTCTAGTTAGCTAGGATATGGTTTCTTAGGGTAATGGAATGTAGAAATCTGAAATTCTGGTGCTAAGTTAAAGGAATGAACACAAAGAAGCCATGTGCCTCTGTTGGTCTTCAATCCTAAATCTGTCTCCATTCTGGGGGGAAAAATACCTGGCTCATCAAGGATTCACAAATGGATTTAAAATATAAACCTCATAAATAAGAAAATAATACATCTGCTAGACCATGTGCACATTTTCTTTGAAGTAATTAAGGTCACATCCTATTGATGAAGCACAGAACTCAATGATTCAGATTCTACATCTAAACTACTTATAGCTCAGCTTTTCTCCATTTCCAACAGAGATATAGGAACTTGGGAGCCTTTATTCAAGCAATTTTTTAGGAGAATATTGAGATTGTCTAAAGTTCTCCTTCCTTCAAATATAGGAATTATATCTGCATCTGCTTATAATATCAAGAGTTCTTTATGTTATAAACTTTACTCTTCATATCAAAAAGACATCAGAATCAGTAGGAAGTAAGAGAAAGAAGATTTGGGGCTCACAGATGAAATCTTAATCCTCAACAAACTCTCAGAAGATCCAAATTTTGAAGCAAGCCCTCTGGGATAAGTTAGATCCTGTATAGTTTTTCTAAGCAAATCCTAGTGGTTTTTGGACCCCAAAGGGGGTAGACCTTCTTTGAATGATTGACACTAAAGATTTCCACAGAATTTTATAAACCCAGGGTAATGTTTTGGAGCACTGACATCTGGCTCCAATTTCTTGCACACCAGGCCTTAAGACCTATGCTTATGAGCCACCACATTAATATTATTCCTTGGTCTTTCCTACCTCCAGAGAGGAAGACTATGAACCACACACAAGGCCCTCGGTTATTGTGTAAGGCATCCAGAACATTGACGGTAAGGGAGAGGGGAAGGGAAAGATGCTGTATTACACAAAATGGAAGAGGATCTGGCATTCAACCCTTTTACCTTTGCATGTGGTGCCATTCCCTGTATATCCAGGCTTGCAAACACAGTTGTGTCCTCCTACAGTGTTGAAGCATAAAGCATTTTCATCACAGTTGTGCTGATTTGTGACACACTCATCATGTTCTGAAATGAGGAATAAAATGTTGTTACCCAAAGATATATTTTCAAAGATACTATATTTTAAACTGTACCTACATTTTGTATATATAATGAGAATTCGTCTAACCACAGACATATACAAATTACAAACTAATAAAAAAGACCTCAGATTTTGAAGTAGTACTCTGAGTGTACACATCATTTACATTTCCACAAACATTAAATACAAAAGGATTTGGAGAACAGGCCCACCAACAGTAGAACAGAAGGAGACTGGGACAAGGATGGGGATTAATTCTCAGAAGTATATTCCAAAGTCAGCTGTGTATACTCTTTGTTGGTTAATATTTGGGGAGTAATTATAGTAAAATAACTCTGCCACCTAACTGTTCCCTGAGATAGGGAAGAATATGAAATTGTATTACTCCATGAGTCATGACTGCAGTACAATGGAGTTGTACTTCTGGGAGTTAGGTGCCTATTGTTAACACCTCCATCCACACTTGGAGGCATGAAGATACTTATGCAAACTGTTGGGGGAATATTTGACCTCCTTATTAAATTTCTTCCCTCTTCTGCAAACAAAGTATCACATATCTATTATTGGCTTTTATAATATGTATAAATACATATTTATTGGCTTTTATAATATGTATAAATACAAACTTTAAAAGAAACAACCAATATAGTGTATCCTTTGATTGCTTATAACTTGATACTTTCAAAAGCACTGAATCATGTGATCTTTCCAACACCCCATTAAAAGAGGCCGAACCAGTATCTATCATCATTTGAAAGAGGAGTCAGTGGTAGTTCAAGTTCATGTATCCTGTATCCTGCCCAAGTTCACAGGAATATTAGGTAACTTCAGAATTCTAGCATTAATCAAAAAGGTAAATGTTAAAAATAATTATAGTGAATATTGAAAGGAAAACAGACCTAACATCAGAGTCAAGATGAACAGAAAATGAAGTATGTTAAGTAAATACACACGTTATCCAGATAACATCTTTGCACAACACTACTTATTAGTCTTTCACAGAAATATTATTTAGACCTAAAATTAAAAATGTATTTTATTAATTTACATTGATTGAGCCATATGATATAAATTATGAGAGCAAAAAGTAATGCTTGATTTTCATTCTATAACTCTATTACTTGTGCCATTATACTGATAATGACCTGTAACTTTGAAAAAACTGCCTTTGGCACAACCAACTGAGATTAGACTAGAATTATTCACTACAACTAATAAAGCAGAATATCTTATGTTTCATTTTTTTAAAAATTAAAGATTAACATTTCATTATGATATTTTATGTCTCCTGCTATAAGGGCTCACAGTTATGATACCTTTAATCACAGCACTATAATAAAATTCTTAGAGACCATTCCCAAAAATCCATCAGAAGAGAGAGTTCAAACACTGAGATTATAGAATTGCATGAATGAATACCTTATTTTCCAAATTCCTCACTGAATTCCTCAAAATTGTATAAAATTACACCCCTAATAGTATAAGAAAACTTCCTGGTTTTTAATAATTTCATGCTTACTATTGGTAGTTTAGGGGGAAAATACATAGATCACACATGGGCTTCTTCATTGGAATTACACTTGAATGGCCATGACATTGCAGGGGAACCAGAATGGTCAGCCCACCTTCCTTTGGATTCTGTGGCCTGATGTAAAATAAATCTACATTCTGAAGTTTGCACCTGGTGCCAATTTTCTTCCCAGTGGAATTCAAAGTGCCACATCTAATCTATAAATCTCTATATGAACAACCATATCCCTGTAAGAATAGCTGTTGAACGATCAGATGCTGCTTTCATCCCTGTCTTAGCTGTGTTCTTAATCAGGCTATACTCACTGGGCACAGGAAGGGGCTAAAAAGATTTGGTTTAGTACCCAGGATGATAATGTTCAATAAATGTTGAATAACTACACAACCTAAGTCCTGGTTTCCTCTGTTGTGTTTTACTGTCTTGGCAGTGCTCCCAGGCAGTTCAAGGTATAGACAGTTTTCAGGTTCTGACATACACCTATGTCTTTACACATATTGCTCCTTTTGTCTGAAATGTTCTCTTCCTCAGGTTCTTCTGGAAAACTCTGACCATCTTCAATGATTACACAAAAATTTCATGTCATTTATGAAAATACCTACGTCTCCTCCTCCTGCAAATTAGGAGATACTATGTTTTCCCTAGTAAAATATTCCAGGTTATGCTAATGTATTTTAATTATCTACTTCTCACTGTTCTTCCATCTCGACCCCTCCTGCAATGCCTGCCCTGGAATTGTGAATTTTTTGATAAGAATTTTGATTTTTTGTGTTCCATTTCAGTATTCAAAGAATAAATCTTAAATAAATGATTGAATATATTTTATCTGTTTCTACAGAACTGATGATTTAACCCAGCTCTTTACCACTGAGCTCATCCCCAACCCTTTTTATTTTTTATTTTAAAACAGGGTCTTACTATGTTTCCAAAGTTGGCCTTAAACTTGCAATCTCCTGACTTAGCCTCCTGAGTAGCTGGGATTACAAGTATAACAGCAAACCCATCTTGAAATTAAATGATTGAATGAATAAGTGCAAAAATAAATAAATAAAAAATAAAAAATAAGTTCAGTAAGATAGGAGCTACTTCTGCCATCATCCAAGTCAATACAAATTTGTTCAATTGTAGGCTAGGTGACAAATGGGAGCAATTTTTAAAAATCTGATCTATTTTTACACTCATTTACTATGTTAGTTTTTATTTGATTTGGGATATTTCAGGTAACAAGAACATATATTAAAAACAGAAAATATTAATTTCTTTATATCATCACTTAATTTTCATACTATTAAGTTAGCAATAGTTGTACTTGTAATCATCAATGAAATAAACTGAGACCCTAGGAAAAGTCTAAAAATTTCTATACTCTCACAGAAAAATAAACTTTGACAGTCCTTTCCCAAACAGAATGCAAGTGAAGCAATAAGCAACTATTTCATAGAGTCATCATTAAAAATGAGACTCCATATTGTTTTGGTCAAATGTTAATTTATGACTCCCTGAGGATTACATTATCAACCCACCAGTCCACCTCTTGATTTTGAAACTTCCTCTAATAGATTCAAAGTATAATAAACAAAATTAAGGAAGAAAATTTTAATATAAAATTATAATCATTATTATTTTCCAGTGTTCAAAAAAAGCAAGTCAGGATGTAATAGTGAGTGGATTCCATGTTTTATTTCATATATACTGAAAAGCAGATATGCAGCTATGATGGTTAGAATATCCAATCCATATGCTTCAATGCTATTTCCACATTCTCAGTAAAGATTTCATTATTCATGTGAAGTGGTAATCCAAGTGACAGCTGAAATTGCAATGAAATACATCTATAACTCTTCTGCATTACAAATAATAGAACATGTTTATTTTAATAAAAATTTAATTATTCACTAAATCTATGAATTGGACATTTAAATAAAATGAGAAAAAATAAACTCAAGCAGAGGAAATTTGGGTGTCAGTCAATATAGTATAATATATATAATATCATAGAAGTAATCTTATAGAAGTACCTGGAAATGATTCGTTCTGTATACCATAACTTATTTTGTCTCTCATTCTCTACACAAAACATAAAACTGATTTCACACCAGTGACAAGGTTCAATATAGTAAAATTCCTCCATAGGAAAAATAACAATATTCAACCCAAAAGGCAGTGTAGAAATGCCGCAGTCTGGCTGGGCACAATTCAGGAGCCACTTGTCAAAAGAAACTAACTTTATTTTTAGAACCACACAAGATAAACAAAACAGCTCCTCAGGAAAAAACCCTCAGAGCCCAACTGCCACCACCGGCTTCCCACACGCCACACACCCCAACAACCTCTTCCTCCCACAATCCTCCTGCTCTTGAGGCCGATTGGCTGGGTCGCATGGGCGGAGCCAAAAAAGTCCCCCAATGAGCAGCTCCGTGGTCTGAAAGGGCAGGGAAACAGCCCAATGAGCATCACCGCAGAGGAGCCAATCAGCTAGATGTTGCTGGGGCCGCTGTGAGCCAATCATCAGCTGGCAGTCTGAAAGTTTGCTGGGGCCCCTTCAGCTCATCAGCTGGCAGTCTGAAAGTTTGCAGACACACACACACAAAATTCAAAAAGTAGTAATAATATATGTATATGGATTCCTCCAAATGCAGATGGTACATATAACACTAATAGTTTGTTTTCATTGATTTACTCCTAATTGGGGATGTCAATGTACCCCGTATATTTTAAAACTCCATACCCCAAAATGTCACCAGACATGTAATAATTCATAGCTGGACTTAAGCTAAGCTTTACCTTTAGTATTCACATTGAGCTGCTTATCTTTAGGCAAAACAGACACTAAAATTTACATAGTTTTCTTGCTCATGATTTCAACAGATATATAGTACAATAGCACATGTTCTATTTGAGAATTTCAGCATGATATAAAATGAAAATACTGCAAAAATAGGTGTGAAAAACTCTTCTTGAGATAGATCTACATTTAAATTTATTAAATACACTCCCCCCCCCAAAGTCTATTGTATATTAGGGTCTTCTTAGGATGAAAAGATGATTATAAAGAAAGCCACCTTCAAAAATCTTACAGTTTAGCTTGGTAATTAGGACAGAAACAAATGCCTTTAATACATGGTCTTCATTATGTGAATCATGTAAAAGTGCAAACTCTGTTTACAGAGGGTTGCAAGAGATCAAGGGATAAAGAAGTCATTTCTGGTTGGGTCAGGTGGGAATCCAGGAATAACTTCTTGTAGAATAGAATATTTGATCCTGATATTTTTTTTACTACGTTGTGAGAGGAGGCACAAATTTCAAACTGAATGACTATTCATGTGCTTTGTTTCTTTTGTTTTTGGAATAGTAAGCCCCTTATAAGTTTGAATGAACCTGAATGATTTATCATAATTGTAACCGTGTTTTATTGCTTACTATATAACACATAGTTTGCAACAAACATTATCTCATTTAGTCTTCATGATAATTAGAAAACATTATTTCACAGAAAACTAAATTTGGTTTGTAAGGTTAATTTGCTGAAGATCATGGAACCAATAAGTGAGAATTGTGAATCATAATAATTGACTTTTAAAGACATATTACTGATCACTTAGCAATAGTTGCCCAATGTATTTAATGCAATATTTCCCCCAGTCAATTTCTTTTTCTAATATTATTTGTAAATTTACCCATAGGTCTTTAATGTTTCCCCATTTTAATGTCTTTTTGTTGTATGTAGTCTTATGTTGCTTCATAATTAGAAAATCATCATTTCATTATTGCATTTTCTCCCATAATTTAAATGTGTGCAATAAAAATCCTTAGAATAATAGAATTTATAGGGCAAAGAACTGAGGTAACTTTCTCTTCATACTAAAATCTTCATTTTCACAAGATTAAGACAAGCTTTTAAAAAGGAAGATACCAAGTATGGTAAAGTAAGAATCCCTGCAAAACAAAGTGACCAAAGAGTTTAATACAGCAGCATTAATTCCCCCAACTTGAAAAATCTCTTGAAGCTCAACATTAGAACAGTTAAGCAAAGGGATAGCTTTAATGTCTGAGAGCCCTTTCCTCTGACCCAGTGACATCCATAGTCCTAGTAACACTGTCGATTGCTCCCAGAAATTCCACTTCACATGCTCAGCAGAATCCTTGAACCTCTGGCTAAACATCTTTATACTCTAAATTCTATCCTTCTGGCAACAGAACACAATATAGTTTCACAGCTGGTCTACTACCCTTAGAGAAATTATTTTCTCTTCTGGTGGATTCCTTTAGCCACAGAAATATATTGTGTATGCTGTATATTGTACTCTTCTTTCCAAATCTGAAATGTTGGGGAAACAACAGGTTAAAAAAATATAAAAGCTTCTTCACTTTCCATGACTCAAGTGTTCCTGGAATATCAACTTCACATTAGTAAACTGTCTCTTATTATCTGATTATTATAAGCCTGAGAACAAGTTCCTTAGGTTTAAGACTAAGTAAGTCTGGATCAAGGAAGCACAGTGTAGTGTGCATTACTCATGAGATGCTTATAATAAATAGCAGCATCAACTATGTGTTCAGAGAGATGGTTTATCTCAAAAACGTATAGCTGCATAGTCATTTTACTCTTCTGTAGATCAGATTGCTTGCTTTAAGATATCAATGAATTTTGCAGACACTCATCCATAAGTGTTACTCATGTGTCCCTGTCAAAATAATTACATAATTATCTGCACTGGCCTGTAAAGTGCATCAGAACAGCACAACCCACAGATCAGTAATACTGAGACTTCATTTTACCCTAAAAAGATGGGCAAAAACTGTGAGTACTTAGATAAAAGACATCATGTCTATTCTATGGAACTAAACATTTGAGCTTCCCAAAGCTACTTACTACTATAACAAGATAATTATTTTATTGCATATCTTTTACAAAATGAATTCAGACTATGTTTAAAGAATGTTCTATCTATTTCAACTCAATAATTTCCAAGAGCTTTGGGTCTATAAGAAAGAATTGGAACTCGTTCCTCCCTCCCTTCCTTCCTTCCTTCCTTCCTTTGCACAGATACTTTGTGGTCTAGGATATGGAGACGTTGAGTTTGCCACCTCTATTAAAACAAATCCCTGCAACCAAAACATTTGTGCCCCAATGATTACTGATTTTTGAGGGACACTGTTATGACTTGTTAGATGATTTAAAATGTCCTCAATCAACTGTGTAATACTAATACCACAACTTAATATGTAGGATAAAGAAGAAAAATGAGAAAACCATGTACTATTTTAATAGCAATAGCAGGGAGAAAATGTGATACAGGGCACCTCTGATTTCCAGACAGATTTGAATGTAGATGTCATTTTACTGTAGTTTTGTAGTCCTGAAAAAGCCAATCTTTTTAAGTTTAAAATAAGAAAGTCAAGATGTTTATTAGAGAGATATTGTAAAGAATAAATTTCAATGATTAATATAAAGACCCTAGCAAATAACAAACACACAGTAAACGTTAGCTATTTACTTCAGTGGGAAAATTTCTTTTGCCTTCATTAGATAATGTCCTATCTTTTCCATTTTAATTCTATAGAGAAGACCTAAATGTTCCGCAGAGTTTGTTCTTTTTATAATTATTTCTGAAATAAAGTATATTTTGGATTTTTCATTCTAAAATGCCACTTTCAAAGGTGACATCACAGGGGAAATGCCTGCTGTCATACTGATGAAAGGCATTCATTTCGATTCTTATGATTACCTTATTTATTCACTTTATATTACCGAAAAAATATTTCCTACAATATTATTTTGACAGAAATCTGCTTTTATTACCATTAAAATAACTCCAAGAAATCATACCTTAAACATGTTTGATGCTCACACTGGCAGCAAACTCTCTCAAACTCAGTTTTAACATCTAAACATTCTTTGTTCACTATTCAGGTTTCCTGTTCACTGACCATACCAACTCAATACTGACATCTTGTTATTCTTCAGTTTTGCTTGGCAACTAGAATTTTTTTTTCAGATGTCCTTCCTCTGCCACGCTTGGTTTATTTTCTTCCAGTCTTTTCACTTGTATGTTCAGCCTCCTTTCCTTATCCTTATTTGATTAAGAATCTTAACAACCAAAGTACTCTCAAATTTCCTCCCTTCCCTTTAGTAATTTTACAACAAAATCCAAATTCTGGTTTTACGGCAAAAACTTGTTTTGTCTCATTTGGGTTTCGTGGAACAAGCTTCATCTGAACACACTGTAGGGCAACAAAATCTTGTAACTATCAGCCAGATAATTTACATTTATTCTCTCAACACATTATTGAAGTTTCTTCTGTGTAGTTCCAGTGTTCTGAAAGATACACAGATGGATGATTTGAGATTTTTTATCTCAAGCAACTTTTAAACAATTAGAAGACTGATGATATGAACAGGTAACTAACTGTGATATGTAGTAGAAGTTGTTTAGTGCTGTAAGAGAAAATAATAATAGTAATTGAGGACAGTAGCTAATTCTTTAGT
Source organism: Callospermophilus lateralis (assembly GCF_048772815.1). Taxonomy (NCBI): domain Eukaryota; kingdom Metazoa; phylum Chordata; class Mammalia; order Rodentia; family Sciuridae; genus Callospermophilus; species Callospermophilus lateralis. The sequence goes on from NC_135308.1 coordinate 104,926,815, forward strand.
CTTTATTACATGCTATAAAGCATCATGTAAAGTTTGTTTTTATATCCACTATACTCTTTAGCCTTCACAAAAGCCTTTGCATGTAAGCATTATTATTATTCTTCATTTCAAATGGGAATATAGAACTTTCTTACATCAATTATGTTCCTTGTCCAACAGCATTTTGCCAAAAAGTGACAAAGTCAGGAATCACCTTCATCACTTTACAAACTCCAATCTACAAACAAAGAGTTCATGAGACTTAAGGAGCTCAGAGTGAAGACTAACTGAAGGGTCTGGGAAAGCATAAGGAAACAGGCAAACAGTGGGTCTTGGAAGATGAGTGGGGAGTTAGCACAAAAGGGTAAAGATGTGAAAGAGGGTTTTACAGGAAGAGAATATGGATGCAGGAGATAAGAACATGAGACATGAATGAGCCATCAAGTAATTGAGCTGGAAGATGCTGATGATTGAAAGATATAGTAAGGAATAAGTGTTGGTAGGATGCAGAACATAATATGAGTTTTATCTGGTAGGCAATATAGCAATAGTGACAACTAAGAAAGAAAAGGCTGCATGCCAAAATTAGAGATGATTTTTAAGAAAATTAATCTAATAGCAATGTGTAAATGAGGAGGGATTAACTTCATTGACAAATTGAGTTTCCCATGTTAGAAATACAGCATTCCTCTTTCTCTTTTCGATCCTTTTTTCTTTTTATTTAATCCTCTTGGGTCAGATTATTCCTGAGAGCTGAATCCAGAGTCTGTTCAACACTAAGAGGAAGAGGAAGACAGCAATAACAAAGTGAACAATGAAAAGAAACTGAGTGCTTATTACCTGCCAGGGACTGGGCTGAGCAACACATACATGCAACATACACACTGCATACAGTAGTCATATCTTACTACAGACATTCCAGTCTCTGTGCTCCTGTGGAACTAAACTGTGCTAAATATAGGATCTGAAGTTAAATGGACAAAGTGATGAAGAAAGGGGCAGATTTAGACATAGAATTCAAGAGGTTCCAAACTGAATCAATACCTGTGCCTAGAGAAAAAAAAAAAAAGGCATTAAGTAACTCAGGCTGTGAATCAGGGCACCTGAAAAGATGGTGTAAAGATAAATAGAAATAAGACAGCTTCCTACTTTTAAGCATTTTGCTATCCTTGTTCTTGTTTATTTTTGTTTTGTTTTGTAGGGCATAGAAGAAAATGGAAGTAAGAAATTAAAGTATAAAAGTAAGTACTGTATTAGAACACTGAATTTATTCTAATGGTGATTCCAATGGTGAGTAAACATTCTATCCAAAATCTGTCTGTTAGATAAACACTTAGGTGGTAAACCTTTGGGTCTAATTTATTAATCACCGCAACATCCAACAAAAAACTGGTCTCCAATGAATATCTGTTAAGGAGTGCATCAATCACAATGAAATGTGTCTCACTTTAACATACACAGCAGTTAGAAACCTGCTAATACAGTCTGGTCAAGGGATCTGAGAGTGGCAATCCTGTTCATTTCTATTTTCTCTTCAAATTCTTGCCCGATCTCTCTGTCCTTATTCCTAATACATGGCACCTCCAAGAACATCACAGGAAAATGTTCAGGAAAGAAAAGAAAAATCTTCAGATTTCCTACCTACAGAAATCCTCAGCTAAATCTATCCATAAGCCTTTCTACCTCCCAAACCAGGAATCTGGGACTCACCATGGACTTCTCTCTCATTTCTTCTCATCCTCCACATCCTAGGGGCCAAGTCACTTAGATTCTACTTCCCTGGCAGTTCTCATTTCCATCCCCTATTTCTATGACCAATGTCAGCAGCTGCCAAATTTTGGGCACTAAATATCTCTTGTTTGGATTAGGCCAATGGCTTCATGATGACAACACTGCCTCCACTTTGATCCATCTCCAGACCGCTATCAGAATGACTTTTCATGAAATCTCATCTCCTCCCTTCCCTATCCCAATTCTCTCTTCCTCTCTCTTTTTAGTGAAACATTGTTTTTATCAGCCATCAAGGCACTGCATACAAATGAAGACTTTCATCATGATCCTTTGCTTCCACCAAACTATGCCACTGACTAATCCACTGTATCATTTTATTAACAAATTATTTATTGAGAATCTGCTAAAGGCCAAGGATACTAAAAGCGGAGAACTGTATATTTTACATAACATCTCCTGCTTTCACACAACCCATCCTCTTTCAAGAAAGCCCTCTCCACTCTCAGTGTCTCTAGTCACCTCTGAATCAGATAAGAATGACTCCTTGAGAAACCTTTCTTGAAATATTTGAAAGCCAGAGTCTGTAACGGTTGAAAAAGAATGTTGGAGTCAACCTGCCTTGGTTCAAATCTTGGCTCTGTCTTTTATTAGGGGGGAGGTCTTAGGCAAATTACTTAATCTCTCTTGTGGACAGTTTCCTACTCTGTAAAATCAGCAGCAGGATGTACATCAGTAATCAGTAATCAACCAAATATTTCTGTAGTAAAAATATGGCTATACCAAATAGGATCAATAAAGATAAGAAATGTCCTCACATCATCAAATTTTGCTGCTAAGAGAATTTTAAAAATAAAAATTGGGAGGAAGTTCAGAATTATGAATAAGAGATCTGGCTAAGTATATTCTTCATAGGGTTGAGGATCAAATGAGGTGATTGATGTATGGAAAGCACTGAGAATGATCTTGGCACAAGCAGTAGCTCATGAGGTATATTAAACTAGTAAGGGATTGTGGATTTCCTTACCTGCCCCATCATTTCAGCACATTCTTTATCATAGATCTTTGAATTCTCAGTTCTTGCTGTAACATCTGACACATCTTAAGCACTTGATTAATGTGGATGAATAAATGATAGTCAGGGTCTAATATACACAAAATCAACATTCCTCGAATTCTCCATGTACATCAAATCCGGATAACTCACTCAAATCCGCATAACATGTTTAAGACAACAGCATCTATACACTGGTTAAGAGATCATGATACTGAACTTTGCCAAGGCTGAAGTTCAAGCTTATTGCTCCTTTGTTTCCATGCTATTGCTGCTTCTAGATTTAAATGCATGTTTTTCCATTTATTGGCATTTGAAAGAAAGGAAAGGCTTTCACTAAGTTATTGAAAAATTATTGCTTGAGAAAAAAATATCACCCTTGCCTAACCTCACATGATCTATTCTTTTATTGAAAGTTCTAAGGCTTGCTCTGATTTAGTATCTACAAATAAATAAGATTAGAGGGCACATTCAACAAACCATACCAGAAAAATGTATCTCAACACAAAATTCAATATAAAAGGGAACTTTTAAAATATAAAATTATCTACAGTAAACAACCACAGTACACTGATCCAGACAGTCCTTCCATAAATCTTAGAACATTTGCATACTTGGATCAGATACCAAATTCTGACTTCAGTCATCCAATTGTAGAACACAAAATAATTCCTCAGATTTTAAAGGGATGAAACTATGGGGCAAAAATATCAATATTTTCACTCATAGACTTAATTTTCAAATGATCTTTATCATAAAGTTCATTTACTAAAGCATGTTATTTGAGTCTCTATCACAGCAAAATTTATAACATAATACTAGTTTCTATTCCAAGGGATTACATATATGTTCTTAGTATACTTGATAAATCATAAAGATACACATGAAATACCTTTTGCACACTTTTATTTCATGTTTCTTTGTATACTATGTTTTGCAGCATCTAATCATCTCTGACTTTGATATCTAATATATTCTAATATTCTTTAATATTTTCAATATTATCTGCAATGATGTTGATATTACAAATATATGTTAAGGTCTTTTGTGCTTAAATAAAGAGTTGCAGTTGTGAGAAGATAAATAAGGTACAATCCCTGTCTTCAAAACATTTATGCATGTAGTGTCTCTTTATGTGTGTGTATGTATGAATGCATAATATACATGTGTGTGTGCATATGTGTGTATATATATAATTTACCTTCACTAGCAATAAATAGATATAAGTTAAGTAGCAAGTTGGTACCTAATTTATACCTGTGTTTTGTTCTGTTGTTGAGTGGCAAGAATCAATTCAGATATATAGTGAAATCTTTCTTCTCTTGCTTTGAAAGTCACCTTTTTAAAACCCAAAAAGGATTTTCTTTTTTGATAATACCGTTGGAGAGCCTCTTCGTTTTATGATTTGTTTTTTTTTTTTTTTTTTCCCAAGATTTTGAAATGGCTTTTATTCTAAACCTCATTCTGAACAGCTCACTTTTACTTGATGAGGTTCCTTCAAATGCAGTAATTCTTTTCTCACTGTCTGCACAGAGGGGAGCTCTTGCCCCCAGGAATCAATGAAAGTTTTCAGAGGAACTTGAGAAAAGCTTTAACATGCCAACTTATTCAGTGTCCCTGAATGGCACACATCCTGCCTCAACAAGCTAACTCATCCTTTTTCTTTATGTCCATTTTTCCTTAAGCAATTGGCATCAGGGATTCCAATCAGATTATCCTTCAGATATGAACAGATATTTGACCTTAAGACCAGAAGTCAGTGGCCTAAGAAGCAGTAAAAAACCAATCAGATGAGCTCTGATTCTGACGTTCTTTATTCTCCCCTCTCATTTCACTACATGCCTTCTTATACCTCTGCTTCTTTACTTGGTTTCCCAACTGCAGGCCTCCCTTACATCCCTCTCTGATTTACTCATCCTACATCCTATTAATTTTAATTAATTCTTCCATAGTGTCAATTGAAACTTTTTAAAAATTGTAAAAAAAATGTAGTCTCCTTCCGAACTGCAAGTGAATATTTTAATTACAACCAGCAATGTTCTGCTCTAGGGAAACCACTTGCTCTTTGTATTCACCACTCTTATTCCACCTTTTTCTAATCGCACCTGGCATCTTCCTCATCACTGCCTTCTTTCCTCCACCTCTTATTTCTAGGGACACAGATCTAGAGTCACTGGCAAGCAGGCGTATTTAAAGGCTCTCTCTTTTGGTGCTGTTTAAACATGTTCCATCTTTCTTCCCACAAATGATAAAATCTATTCATTCATTCAGAGTGTCTTTCAAATGTAAAGTGGGATGAAAAAAAAAAACAGGCAAGAAGGCAAACTTGATTTGCAGTTATCAAAGAATAGCTAGTTCCAGTAGCTTCCTGGGTCTCTGTGGCAGATCATGTTCACCATGACTGTCTTATGTTCTTTCTTTTCTGTCTTCCAATCTGGCCTCTATATTTTTCATCCTCCCTTCCCAACCCATTGTACCCCAAGGTGAGATGACAGAATAAATCAAAATGATTACTTTGAAAGTGAGACATGAATATTTTTAAAACTCTGGGGAAAACAATGTTGGGATTACCATTTGAGACTTTGAGGAATACAATTATCTAAAAGAGAAGATTTAAATCATTCAGCTGCATGTATTTCAGAATAACTGAAAGTTGGGGAAGGTACACTATTGAGGTCATGGGTTTATTTTGGGAATAGGAAGGTCCTCTTTCTTGAAATGCCTGTTCTCTTGGCTTTCATAACAGCCTTTGCCTAAACTGTTTTCTTGGCCTGCTATGCTTTTCTCTGTCACAACATAGAACACCCTAGATTGCAGGTATCACCTACCAGTCTTTGTTTCTAGATTATGAACTCCCTGATTACAAGGCAGATGTGATTTGTTTTCATGCCCCAATTAACATTACAAAGAGTGGTTAAAGACAGTTATCCCTGCCAGAATGAGCATCAATCAGCCAACTCTACATACACCTCTCTACATCTAAGTAAAAACAGTATACATATTTGATGTGTAAATGCAGCTTCAAGAAGAGACAGTAGGCTCAAGCACAGCACAGTTGCCCTACTTTCTGCCATATACTGAGTATTTGGCAGAGGGTCTGATTGAAATTTAGTGCTTCATCTATGTTTGTTGCTTGATTTTCAAAAGGAACCAATCTGGCATGGTACATCAATAGGAAAAAAAAAATCCATCTAGGTTGTTTTAAGAAGTTCCTGGCCTGAATGCTGAACACTTGAAGCAGAAGACTTCTTCAGATCTAACTGCACTTACACTCCTGGACTCTGTGTGTCTTCATTTAACTATTCTAGATGTGGGTGGAGAACCTAGAAAACATTGATTATTTTGGTTACTCAAATCTGAAAACATATTATCATTTCTCAAAATCTCAGGATTGTGTTGAAACACTCAAGCTTGCCAACACAAATGAAGTTCATACTTTTATTTCCTCTATGATTATTCCTTATAATTCTACATAATCTAAGGTAAAATGAAATTCAAAAGGTATGGTGAGAGATAGGGGTTTAATTTCATTTTGTTGCATATGGATTTCCAGTTTTCCCAGCACCATTTGTTGAAGAGGCTACCTTTTGTCCAATGCATGTTTTTTGGTGACTTTGTCTAATGTAAGATAATTGTAAATTTGTAGATTAGTCTCTGTGTCCTCTATTCTGTACCACTGGTCTACCAGTCTGTTTTGGTGCCCATACCATGCAGTCTTTGTTACTATTACTCTGTAGTACAGCTTAAGGTCTGGTTTAACGATGCCACCTATTTCACTCTTCCTGCTAAGGATTCCTTTAGTTATTCTGGGTCTCTTATTTTTTCAGATGAATTTCATGACTGCTTTTTCTATTTCTATGAGGAATGCCATTGGGATTTTGACCAGAATTGCATTAAATTTGTATAGTGCTTTTGGTAGTATGGTCATTTTGTGATAATATTAATTCTGTCTATCTAAGAGCAAGGTAGATCTTTCCATTTTCTAAGGTCTTCTTTGATTTCTTTCTTTAGGGTTCTGTAGTTTTCGTCGTATAGATCTTTCACCTCTTTCGTTAAGTTGATTCCCAAGTATTTTATTTTCTTTGAGGCTATTATAAAAGGGGTAGTTTTCCTAATTTCCCTCTCAGAGAATTTGTCACTGAGGTTACAGAAATGTGTTTGATTTATGGGTATTTATTTTATATCCTGTTACTTTGCTGAATTCATTTACTAGTTCTAGAAGTTTTCTGGTGGAGCTTTTTGGGTCTCCTAGGTGTAGAATCATATCGTCAGCAAATAGTGCAAATTAACCCAACCCAAACTGGATCAAGGACCTAGGAATTAAATCAGAGATTCTGGTTTTATATGGCAGCTATTATGAAGTGTGGGCAAGGATGTGGGGAAAAAGATTTGAGTAACCAAAATAATCAATGTTTTCTATGCGCCTAATAACTCTTCTGAAAAAGTAGGCTCAAATATTCATCAAGTGGAATTGGGCCACAACTTCCTTAATAAGACTCCTATAGCACAAGAATTAAAACCAAGAATCAATAAATGGGATGGAATCAAACTAAAAAGTTTCTTCTCAGCAAAAGAAACAATCTGTGAGGTCAACAGAGAGCCTAAATCCTGGGAGCAAAATTTTTACCCCTCACACATCAGATAGAGCATTAATCTCTGGGGTATATAAAGAACTCAAAAAGCTAAACACCAAAAAGAGAAATAACCAAATCAACAAATGGGCCAAGGACCTTAACAGACACTTCTCAGAAGAGAATATACAATGTATCAACAAATATATGAAAAAATGCTCATCATCTCTAGCAATCAGAGAAATGCAAATCAAAACTACTCTAAGACACTATCCCATTCCAGTCAGAATGACAGCTATTATGAAGTGTGGGCAAGGATGTGGGGAAAAAGGCACACTCATACATTGCTGATGGGGCTGCACATTGGTGTAGCCAACATGAAAAGCAGTATGAAGATTCCCTGGAAAATTGGGAATGGAACCACCATTTGATCCAGCTATCCCTCTCTTCGGTCTATATACAAAGGATTTAAAAACAGCACACTACAGGGACACAGCCACATTAATGTTTATAGCAGCACAATTCACAATAACTAAATTGTGGAGCCAACCTAGATGCACTTTAGTGGATGAATGTATTAAAAAAATGTGGCATATATACACAATGGAATATTACTCAGCAATAAAAGAGAATAAAATCATGGCATTTGCAGGCAAATAGATGGAGTTGGAGAAGATAATGCTAAGTGAAGTTAGCCAATCCCCCCCCCCCAAAAAAATGCCAAATGTTTTCTCTGATATAAGGAGGCTGACTCATAGTGAGGTAGGAAGGGGGACCATGGGAGGAATAGATGAACTCTAGATAGAGCAGAGGGGTGGGTGGGAAAGAGAAGGGGCAGAGAAATAGCAATGATGGTGGAAAGTGATGGTTATCATTATCCAAAGTACAGGTATGAAGACATGAATTGGTGTGAACATACTTTATATACAAACAGAGATATGGAAAACTGTGCTCTATATGTATAATAAGAATTGTAATGCATTCTGATGTCATGTAGTTGAAATATAAGATCAATTAAAAATTTTAAAAAAGAAATTCAAAAGGTAATTTTAAAAAGAGATATTATTTGAAACTCAATTTTAATAGTGTTCTCTAATCTTTATAATTTTTCTCCCTATAAATTTAAAATTACATGATTTTTAAAAAGCAATTATACAGGAGGGGAAGATGGCGGCGAAGGGAGTGTGTCACCCCCGTGTACCGAGTCACTGAGCGGGAGAATGACGAGGTAGAACGACTAAATGCTAGCTTGTTAGGAATTTCCAGCAAAATTGGGGTGCTCCAAAACCTAGAGGAAGGATTTCCATCGCATGAGGATCAGCTACAGGGGCTCAAACTCGAGAGATTTGTCCGCACGGAGGGTCACGCTGCTTATTCAGCAAATCGCCCCGCGGCTGGAGTCTGCGGTGCGCGCTGGGAAACGACGAGCTAGCAACGCAAAGATACAGCGCTGCGGATTCTGCGGGCTCCTGCCAGCTGTGCAATTACTGCGCACAGTGCTGAATTCTGGGTTTGAGACAGGGGAAGGAAGTGATCCAATTTGGTTCTCCACACCGGTCAGAACACAGAGGAAGCCAGCGGCCACCATCTTGGAGAGCTGACATCACCATCCCTGTTTTCGACTGATCGCAGCTCATTCAGCTATAGAACAGGTAATTTCAGGCTGCCATTCACCTGCGTCTCGCAGACAAATTACTCAGGCTCAGTGCTAAAGAACCCGTGGAAACTGCTTCTTGGAGCTGGCTCCTATCAGAACATACACCAAGCCCGGAGCGGCCGAATTCCGGCTTCCGGAAGTGCTCTGGCCCAGGGCTAAAGAGCCTGCGGAAACTGCCATTCGCCTGCTTGGGAGAGAGACAGTCAGGACCCACCCGTTGCATTGGTCACCCGGCAAAGGGAACGAACAGTCACCATTTGCATGGGATACCACCATGGCAGAGAACTGACAACACAGGCGGAGGAGAGAACTTCACTGAAACCAGCGACGACAGGTGTGTAATCCCCTAGCCATCCCTCTCCACACAGCGGGGGAAAACTTAAGGGCCCCTCCCAGCTCTCCGGTGAGCACGTTAGCCAGACGGAGGGAATCAGGAGTGGCGCAGACTCGCGGCAGGGAACTCCCAGCTACCGCTCCCACCAGTGCTGACAACTGAGGTCTCTTGCACCAGATACTGGGGGCGTGGCTACCGGAGGGCAAGCAAATTCGTTGGGGGTTCTCAGCCTGAAGCTCTAAAAACTTAGGGTCTGAGGGAGGCAAACAGGGAGAGTGTGCCCAGTCGTTCATGAAAACAGGGCTCCCAGGAGCAGCAGACCTGGCGTGTAGCCAGTATTGTGGTGAGCCTCACAGGTGAGTGGGGCCTGGCTCAAGGAAACACAAGAGAAGGCCCTAGACACTCAGGATTGGAGACCCGCCCAGGCTGGGAGGAAGAGCTGCTACACAGGGATTGGTTCCCGCCTATTGTGAGGAGAAGCTTGGCCCAGTGGGCACAGCTCCACCTACTGGAAGAGAAATTAATCGAACTCTAGGACTGCATTTATCATTTTTCTAATTTGGGTTTTTTTTCCTTTCATTTTCATTTTTTTGTTGTTGTTCTTTAACTTTTTAAAAATGTTTTTAATATTTTTAATTTTTTTATTTTATTATTATTATTTTTTTAATTTTAATTTTCATTTTTTATTATCATTATTATTTTTTTTTAAAAAATTCTTTCTTTCCTTATTTTCTATTTTTTTCTTTTGTCTTTTCATTTCTTTTCAATTTTCTTATTCCCCCTTCCTTGAATTATACCTGCTTACTCTCATTCTCGTTAGTGACTTCTTCCCTTCCCTTCTAATATCTTTCCTCCCAAGCATCAAATAAATTTATAAGAGTGAACAGTAACTCAGCAATCAAACAGAACAAGAAGTAACATGAACAGCATAAAAAAGCAAGGAAGAAAGGGCATACAAACAATGAAGGACAGCCTAAATATTCAGGAGGACCTAGAGTCACCAGAAAAATGGTCATATAAAGAACTCAAGGAATACCATAGACAGATGGAAAGGAACTTTAAAGAGGATACAAGACAGAAAATCCAAACAGTGAAAGAACACATTGAAACTGAATTACATAAACAGATAAAAGAAGAAGTAAAGCATCTTTATCAGGAGATAGAGATTATAAAAAAAAATCAAACAATAATTCTAGAAATGAAGGAAACGATAAACCAAATTAAAAACTCAATTGAGAGTATCACTAACAGAGTGGAGCAAGTAGAAGCCAGAACGTCAGATAATGAAGACAAAATATATCATCTTCAAAAGAGTCTAGCCAACTCAGAAAGGCTGGTAAAAAAATCATGAGAAAAACATCCAAGAGATATGGGATAACATAAAAAAACCAAACCTATGAGTCATCGAGATAGAGGAAGGTACAGAGATTCAAACCAAGGGAATGAGTAACCTTCTGAATGAAATAATTACAGAAAACTTTCCAGAAATAAAAAAGGAAACGGATATACAAATTGTAGATGCATACAGAACACCGAGCACACAGAATCACAGTAGACCAACACCAAGACACATTGTTATGAAGAAAGCCAATATACAGAACAAAGAGAAAATATAAAAAGCTACAAGAGAAAGGAGGCAGATTACATTCAGGGGTAAACCAGTAAGGTTAACAACGGATTTTTCATCACAGATGCTGAAAGCGAGAAGATCCTGGAATAACGTATTTCAAACACTGAAAGACAATGGATGCCAACCAAGAATTCTGTATCCAGCAAAATTAAGCTTCAGGTACGACAATGAAATAAAAATCTTTCATGATAAACAAAAGTTAAAAGAATTCGCAGCCAGAAAACCAGCATTGCAAAGCGTCTTGAGCAAAAACTACACGAGGAAGAAATGAAAAACAACAACCAGAACCATCAGTGGGAAGTGCCTCGGTAATGACAGAGGGCAGGGGGGAAAGCTAATCATGGAGAAACAAACTAAATTAAAAAAAAAAAAAGATAAATAATCAAACATGGCTGGCAGTACAAACCATATATCAATAGTAACTCTAAACGTTAATGGCTTAAACTCTCCAATAAAGCGACATAGGCTGGTAACATGGATTAAAAAAACAAATCCAACAATATGTTGCCTCCAGGAGACACATCTGATTGGAAAAGACATACACAGGCTGAAGGTGAAAGGTTGGGAAAAAATATACCATGCACACGATCCACGTAAGCAAGCAGGGGTGGCCATCCTCATATCGAATAAAATTGACTTCAAGACTAAGTTAATCAAAAGGGATAAGGAAGGACATTATATACTGTTAAAAGGAACCATTCACCAACAAGACATAACAATTATCAATATTTATGCACCAAATAATGGTGCTGTGACGTTCATAAAACAAATTCTCCTCAAGTTCAAGAATCAAATAGACCACAACACAATAATTATGGGTGACTTCAACACACCTCTCTCACCATTGGACAGATCCTCCAAACAAGAGTTTAATAAAGAAACTACAGAACTCAATATCACAATCAATAACCTAGTCTTAACTAACATATATAGAATATATCAACCATCATCAAGTGGATATACTTTTTTCTCAGCAGCACATGGATCCTTCTCAAAAATAGACCATATATTATGCCATAGGGCAACCCTCAGTAAATATAAAGGGGTGGAGATAATACCATGCATTTTATCTGATCATAAAGGAATGAAACTGGAAATCAATGATAAAAGAAGGAAGGAAAAATCCTACATCACATGGAAAATGAACAATATGTTACTGAATGATCAATGGGTTACAGAAGACATAAAGAAGGAAATCAAAAAATTCTTAGAGATAAATGAAAATACAGACACAACATATAGGAATCTATGGGACACAATGAAAGCAGTTTTAAGAGGGAAATTCATCACCTGGAGGTCATTCCTCAAAAAAAGGAAAAACCAACAAATAAATGAGCTCACACTTCATCTCAAAGCCCTAGAAAAGGAAGACCAAAACAACAGCAAATGTAGCAGAAGGCAAGAAATAATTAAAATCAGAGCAGAAATTAATGAAATTGAGACAAAAGAAACTATTGAAAAAATTAACAAAACTAAAAGTTGGTTCTTCGAAAAAATAAATAAGATTGACAGACCCTTAGCCATGCTAACGAAGAGAAGAAGAGAGAGAACTCAAATTACTAACATACGGGATGAAAAAGGCAATATCACAACAGATGCTACAGAAATACAGAAGACAATTAGAAATTATTTTGAAAACCTATATTCAAATAAAATAGAAGATAATGAAGACATCAATAAATTTCTTAAGTCATATGATTTGCCCAAACTGAGTCAGGAGGATACACACAATTTAAACAGACCAATTTCAATGGATGAAATAGAAGAAGCAATCAAAAGACTACCAACCAAGAAAAGCCCAGGACCGGATGGGTATACAGCGGAGTTTTACAAAACCTTTAAAGAAGAATTAATACCAATACTTTTCAAGTTATTTCGGGAAATAGAAAAAGAGGGAGCTCTTCCAAATTCATTCTATGAGGCCAACATCACCCTGATTCCGAAACCAGACAAAGACACCTCAAAGAAAGAAAACTACAGACCAATATCTCTGATGAACCTAGATGCAAAAATCCTCAATAAAATTCTGGCGAATCAGATACCAAGGCACATCAAAAAAATTGTGCACCATGATCAGGTAGGATTCATCCCTGGGATGCAAGGATGGTTCAATATACGGAAATCAATAAATGTTATTCACCACATCAATAGACTTAAAGATAAGAACCATATGATCATCTCAATAGACGCAGAAAAAGCATTCCACAAAGTACAGCATCCCTTTATGTTCAAAACATTAGAAAAACTAGGGATAACAGGAACTTTCCTCAACATTGTAAAAGCTATCTATGCTAAGCCTCAGGCTAGCATCATTCTGAATGGAGAAAAATTGAAGGCATTCCCTCTAAAATCTGGAACAAGACAGGGATGCCCTCTATCACCACTTCTATTCAATATAGTTCTCGAAACACTGGCCAGAGCAATTAGACAGACAAAAGAAATTAAAGGCATAAAAATAGGAAAAGAAGAACTTAAATTATCACTGTTTGCAGATGACATGATTCTATACCTAGAAGACCCAAAAGGGTCTACAAAAAAACTACTAGAACTAATAAATGAATTCAGCAAAGTGGCAGGATATAAAATCAACATGCATAAATCAAAGGCATTTCTGTATATCAGCGACAAAACTTCTGAAACGGAAATGAGGAAAAACACTCCATTCACAATATCCTCAAAAAAAATAAAATACTTGGGAATCAACCTAACAAAAGAGGTGAAAGATTTATACAATGAAAACTACAGAACCCTAAAAAGAGAAGTAGAAGAAGATCTTAGAAGATGGAAAAATATACCCTGTTCATGGATAGGCAGAACTAACATCATCAAAATGGCGATATTACCAAAAGCTCTCTATAGTTTTAATGCAATGCCAATCAAAATCCCAAAGGCATTGCTTGTAGAAATAGAGAAAGCAATCATGAAATTCATATGGAAAAATTAAAGACCCAGAATAGCAAAAGCAATTCTAAGCAGGAAATGTGAATCAGGCAGTAGTGATACCAGATTTCAAACTATATTACAGAGCAATTGTAACAAAAACAGCATGGTACTGGTACCAAAACAGGTGGGTAGACCAATGGTACAGAATAGAGGAAACAGAGACTAATCCACAAAGCTACAACTATCTTATATTTGATGAAGGAGCTAAAAGCATGGAATGGAGGAAGGATAGCATCTTCAACAAATGGTGTTGGGAAAACTGGAAATCCATATGCAACAAAATGAAACTGAATCCCCTCCTCTCGCCATGCACAAAAGTTAACTCAAAATGGATCAAGGAGCTAGATATCAAATCAGAGACTCTGCGCCTGATAGAAGAAAAAGTTGGCTCCAATCTACATATTGTGGGGGCGGGCTCCAAATTCCTCAATAGGACACCCATAGCACAAGAGTTAATAACAAGAATCAACAAATGGGACTTACTTAAACTGAAAAGTTTTCTCTTAGCAAGAGAAACAATAAGAGAGGTAAATAGGGAGCCTACATCATGGGAACAAATTTTTACTCCTCACACTTCAGATAGAGCCCTAATATCCAGAATATACAAAGAACTCAAAAAATTAGGCAATAAGATAACAAATAACCCAATCAACAAATGGGCCAAGGACCTGAACAGACACTTCTCAGAGGAGGACATACAATCAATCAACAAGTACATGAAAAAATGCTCACCATCTCTAGCAGTCAGAGAAATGCAAATCAAAACCACCCTAAGATACCATCTCACTCCAGTAAGATTGGCAGCCATTCTGAAGTCAAACAAGTGCTGGCGAGGATGTGGGGAAAAGGGTACTCTTGTATATTGCTGGTGGGACTGCAAACTGGTGCGGCCAATTTGGAAAGCAGTATGGAGATTCCTGGGAAAGCTGGGAATGGAACCACCATTTGACCCAGCTATTGTCCTTCTGGGACTATTCCCTGAAGACCTTAAAAGAGCGTACTACAGGGATACTGCCACATCGATGTTCATAGCTGCACAATTCACAATTGCTAGACTGTGGAACCAACCCAGATGCCCTTCAATAGATGAATGGATAAAAAAAAATGTGGCATTTATACACCATGGAGTATTACGCAGCACTAAAAAATGACAAAATCATGGAATTTGCAGGGAAATGGATGGCACTAGAGCAGATTATGCTTAGTGAAGCTAGCCAATCCCTAAAAAATAAATACCAAATGTCTTCTTTGATACAATGAGAGCAACTAAGGACAGAGCAGGGAGGAAGAGCAGGAAGAAAAGATTAACATTAAACAGAGACATGAGGTGGGAGGGAAAGGGAGAGAAAAGGTAAATTGCATGGAAATGGAGGGAGACCCTCAACATTATACAAAATTACATATAAGAGGTTGTGAGGGGAAGGGGAAAATAAACAAGGAGGGAAATGAATTACAGTAGATGGGGTAGACAGAGAAGTTGGGAGGGGAGGGGAGGGGAGGGAGGATAGTAGAGGATAGGAAAGATAGCAGAATACAACAGTTACTAATAGGGCATTATGTAAAAATGTGGATGTGTAACCGAGTGATTCTGCAATCTGTATTTGGGGTAAAAATGGGAGTTCATAATCCACTTGAATCTAATTTATGAAATATGATATGTCAAGAGCTTTGTAATGTTTTGAACAACCAATAAAAAAGCAAGTATACATATACCAATATATTTGAATTTATTCTGATATTATGCAAACATATCTATCTACCTCCTTAGTTCATATAGTACACAGAGTGAACATTTCAAAACATGAAGTTGATCATGATATCCTTCTATTCTCTACTCTTTTGAGACTTTTCTTCACATTTTGGATAAAATTCAAAGGGTTTTCCTTGGCTACAATATGCCCACACAGGGAGATCATCCTCTACCTCTCCTCCCAGTCTGTCTGGCTGGTGTTCCTTGAAATTATAGGCATTTTCCTGTCCTTTCTTCTTGAGATGCTTAAATCCACTAGGACTCAGAGGGCACATCCACAGAGAAGCTCTGCCTCTGAAACCCCTTTCTTTCTCTCGGCACTTGTTCATATCTAATATTATACTATACAAAATATTTGTTTATATTTATGGTCTTTCTTCTTCATTAGAATAAAGCTCAGCAAGGGTGGTGACCTTAATTTGTTTTCTGAGATTTATATAACACCTAAGAAACTTTATTCACACCAAAAAATATAGAGAATTTTAAAAAAGAAATTGGATCCTATGAGGTTACATTTGTCACCACACTTCTTACTACCACATGAAGAAATGGAGGCTCAGGTAGATTAAATGAGTTAGCTAAGGTATCGATTAAATAAAGTGGCAAAATTAGATCTTATTTATCTTTACTTCCATCCAACAGCTTTTGATTATAAAGAAACAAACAGGAAACAAAGGATAGCCACACTGAATTTCAACCTTGCAAAAATGTAACTTTTTATTTTCTAGAAAAGTCTCTCCATAAAAACTGTAATAGTTTTTAATCTTGGTTTATTTTTATTTTCCTTTCACTCACCCAGAGTGAGCCCTAGTGTTAAATTTGCAAATCCCAGAATGTGATAGCTAACAGGGCGTGACAGCTGGTATGTCCCATGCTCCTCACATTCAGTGGTCTGTAACAGGGTAAATGACACAATTACCTGCTGTAATTACTGCTACTGACAATACAGTCTCTCTGGTGAAAGTTTTATGAAATTCAGAACTGCTTTTTTTGTCAAGCCAATCAAAACCTCTGCCCACATATTTTGGGCATTATATTGCTAGATAAACATTTAAAAATTAGACCACAAATCCAAGTGGACCCTTATTACTTGGCGTCATCTAAGTATGTATGTTTTCTGTTTAAATATAATTTTGTGAATTGAAATGGAAATCTTTTTAACAAAATTTTGCTTTGAATCAAGATTTGGTTCTCACTAGTTATAAAGATGCATGCAATATCTCATAGAAAAAGCAGATGTACCAAAAAGAAAAAAAATCAGCAGGATTGAATAAATAAAGCATCTGCCAAAATCTCTTGTCTACTGTGGTCTGTTGTACACCAAACTTGTTACTTGTTTTATTTCAACTATAAAGACACTTGAGAATATACACAGATATAAACAACTGTAATAGGTGACTGCTATGAGTTTGGCTGACAGCCAAATTTTTCAAAAGTTATAGGTAGGCTGTCAGAGCAAGAAAAAAAAAAAGGCACAGGGACATATTTGCCTGAAGGTATAATTGTTCCCTGTTATTTTAAAAAAGTATAATTACTAAATTCTCATTCACAGACTGGGATTAGCAGATTAAATAGTTTAAACATGGTATTAAAAGCAGCCCACTTTTGAGAAAGTTGTACAACTGTTTTGCAAGTGTATTCAAGGAAAACACTTTTTCCCCTGTGGATACCACCAATATGTTACTAGAAGTATATTAGCAACAATTTGATTTTGATTTTGCAAATAACTGGTTCCTGCTTTAATGATGCAATGCATTCCTGGAAATCACAGCAGAAGGCTGATTATCATTAAATTGAACTAATCATTTCCTTATTCAGTTCACATGTTCTAACACTGTTTGGCATCATCAGCAAAAACCAATGAATAAATGGGTGAGGAGGTCAAAAGTAAAGGACATGTGTTTCAAAATCAGTGCTGAATGTGCATAGCAATGAAATGCAAAGATGAGAAAACTGGGCTGATGTGGAATTCAACTACACTGTGACTTGTGTATAAGTTAGCTTTTCATTGCTATGAACAAAATATCTGACAAAAACAATTTAAAGGAGGAATGATTTACTTTGCCTCATTGTTCCAGAAGTTTCAGTCCATGGTTGGCTAGCTCCATTGCTTTGGGCCTGAGATGAGGCAGAATATCCTGGTGGAAGGCAATGGTGGAGGAAAGCTGTTTACCTGATAACAGCCAGGAGAACTGGGAAGGGGCTGAAGATAAGAGCTAATACCCAAGGGAATTCCCCCAGGGACCCACTCCTTCAACAATGTCCTTTACCATTTCTACCACCTTCCAATAGCCCATTCAACTATTAATGGATTAATCCTCTGATGAGGTCAGAGCCCTCATAATCCAATTACTTCCCACAAAGCTCTACCTCTGAGAACTGCTGTCTTGGGGAACAAACCTTTAATATACAAGTTTTGGGGGGACATTTCAGATACAAACCAAATAACTTGACACACAGATCCTTATATTATAGTGATACAAAAAATTGAATCATCTTAACTTTTTATTAACTAATAATTTTTGGTAATAAAATTATAGCAAATCAGTATAATCCAAATATCAAGATGGAGGCATTATATGATTATCAAACAGAATAAAGACAGAGGTACAAATTATCACATACACCTTATAAATTTTTGTGCTGAAAGAAGAAAATTTTACATTTTAAAATATAATGTAGTGTAAGTTCATAATACAATGGGGATTGTAGCAAGAGCAAATCAGAAAATACTCTTTAGATTTATTAGACTTGATAATTATCCTCTAGTTGTCAAAAAATATTACAGCATGCTCACCCCCACTGTGAACACTTAGCTACTTTTTGACAACACAACCCAAGCAAAAATGTGTTCCCATAGAAGCTCCAATTTATTGAGGTTAGTAAGTCTGTTCCTCTAGTCTTCAAATGTACTAGGTTCCACAGAACTTTTCCAGCCTTGAGATCTGCCATCCCCCCCTCCCCCAGGGTTTTTTTTTGGACTTGCTCATTTCTTTACTCTGTAATGTTTGACCCCAAGTTCTTCCTGCCTCAGAACTCCATATAAGCCCTCCTCTAAACACATAACCTAAGAAAGTCCCCAGGGCTGGTCTTAGGCTTTTCTTCACAGCATCTACTTAGCACTTGATAGTATTCATCCACCTGTTTGTTCACCAATCTTCTTCCTGCCTGCCCCCTCCTCACATATGATAAAGTCACTGAGAGCATGAAGGGTGTAGCCACCCAGGCTAGGCAGGCCCTTGGTAAGTATGAATTAGACAAATGCATTCTTCAGTCTAAAGGGCTTTTCACAATCTGTATGCATTTTTCTACACTTCATAACTCTAAATTTGAAATTCTGAGGGTCTGAAGATTAGGGAATATATAGCTGAGGGGTAGGAATAATAGCTTCTCTGTTCAGTGTAGAATAACTGTATAATATTAGGCTTTTATTTAAAGGCAATTACATTTCAAGAGACATGATATTATATAAAGTGTATCTAAATTTGGGTACAAAGAAACCCAATAATATAATTTCATTCTACTGTATTAATTTTAACTGAGTGAGAACTATTTCAACATAAATGGACTAAGTAGTCACTTTAAAACTGAAGCATGAAAGGGTATAATTTCAGTTTCAGCATTATAACAGAGTCCACGAGAAAGGAAGAACATTAGGTTAGGAGAATCTAATTTTTTTTCAAAAAAATCATGCGGAAATCATATCTGGAGAATTAAAAAAAATTAAAGCTTTTTGAGAATGTTTTCCCCACTGATAAGATTATTTGGGTAAGGAGCAAGACACAGAGTTGTATGGTCCCTACAGTAATAAATCAGTACCAAGGGCATCACAAAAATGTTAGCAGCAGGCTAGTTACAAATATCTAGGCTGCACATGGATCATTCTCTAAAATAGGCCATATATTATACCACAAAGCAACTCTTAATAAATACAAAAAAGTAGAGATACTACCCTGAATTCTACCAGACCACAATGGAAGGAAATCAGAAATCAATGATAAAATAAAAACATAAAAGCTACTCCAATACCTAGAGACTAAATAATATGCTACTGAACAAACAATAGGTTGCAAAAAATATCAAGGAAAAGATTAAAAAATTCTAAAAGTAAATGAGAACACTGATACAACATATCAGAATCTCTGGGACACTATGAAGGCAGTACTAAGAGGAAAGTTCATTCCATGGAATTCATTCCTTCAAAGAAGAAAGTCAACAAATAAATGAACTAACATTACACCTCAAAGTCCTAGAAAAAGAAGAACAAATCAACACCAAAAGCAGTAGAATACAGGAAATAATTAAAATCAGAGCTGAAATCAATGAAATTGAAACAAAAGAAACAATTAAAAAATTGACAAAATAAAAAGTTGGTTCTTTGAAAAAATAAATAAAATTGACAAACCATTAGTCATGCTAATGAAGAGAATGAGAGAGAAAACTCAAATTACTCACATACATGCTGAAAAGGGAAATATCACAACAGACACTACAGAAATACAAAAGATAATTAGAAATTATTTTGAAAACTTGTATTCCAATAAAATAGAAATACCAAAGGCATCAATAAATTTCTAGTCATATGATTTGCCCAAATTGAATCAGGATGCTATACACAATTTAATCAGGTCAATTTCAAGCTATGAAATAGAAGACACCATTAGAAGGCTACCAACCAAGAAAAGCCCAGGACTGGATGGATACACTATTGAGTTCTATAAGACCTTTAACAAAGAACGAATACCAATACTCTTCAAATTATTTCATGAAATAGAAATAGAAGGAGCACTTCCAAACTCATTCTATGAGGCCAGTATCACCCTGATTCTAAAACCAGGCAAAGACACATTAAAGAAAGTAAACTTCAGACCAATATCTCTAATGAACAGAGATGTAAAAATTCTCAATAAAATTCTGGCAAATCAAATACAAAAACATCAAAAAGATAGTGCACCACAATCAAGTGGGGTTCATCCCAAGGATGCATGATTGATCCAACATACAGAAATCAATAAATGTAATTCATCACATCAATAGACTTAAAGAATCCTATGATCATCTGAATAGACACACAAAAAAGTATTCGACAATATACAGCACCCCTTCATGTTCAAAACACTAGAAAAACTAGGGACAACAGGAATATATGTCAACATCATAAAAATTATCTATGCTAAGCCCCAGACCAACATCAATCTTAATGGAGAAAAATTAAAAACATTCCCTCTAAAAACTGGAAAAATATAGAGATGCCCTCTCTCACCACTTCTATTTAACATAGCTCTTGAAATTCTAGCCTGAGTAATTAGACATATGAAAGAAATTAAAGGAATACAGATCAGAAAAGAAGAACTCAAATTATCACTATTTGCCGACAATATGATTCTATACCTAGAAGACCCCAAAAATTCCACCAGAAATTGTGTAGAACTAATAAATGAATTTAACAAAGTAGCAGGATATAAAATCAACACCCATAAACCAAAGCTTTTCTGTACATCAGTGACAAATCCTCTGACAGGGAAACTAGGTAAGCTACCCCATTTATAATAGCTTCAAAAAAATAAAATAAAATACTTGGGTAGCAACTTAACAAAAGGAGAAGAAATTAAAGAAGACTTTAGAAGATGGACAGATCTACCTTGTTCTTGGATAAGCAGAATTAATATTATCAAAATGACCATACTACCAAAATCACTATATAGATTCAATGCAATCTCAATCAAAATTCCAATGACATTTCTCATAGACATAGAAAAAGCAATCATGAAATTCATCTGGAACAATAAGAGACCCAGAATAGCTAAAGCAATCCTTAGCAGGAAGAGTGAAGCAGGTGGCATCACTATACCAGACCTTAAACTCTACTATAGAGCAATAGTAACCAAAACAGCATGGTATTGGCACCAAAACAGATCTGTAGATCAATGGTTCAGAATAGAGAACACAGAGATAAATTCACATTTTTACAGTTATCTCATATTAGACAAAGGTGCCACAAAATTATATGGGAGAAAAGATAGCCTCTTCAACAAATGGTGCTGGAAAAACTGGAAATCCACATGTAACAAAATGAAATTAAAGCTCTCTCACCATACACAAAACTCAACTCAAAGTGGATCAATGACCTAGGAATTAAACCAAAGAACCTTGCACCTAATGGAAGAAAAAGTAGGGTCAAATCGCCCATCATTTCAGATTAGGCTCTGACTTTCTTAATAAGACTCCTATAGCACAAGAATTAAAACCAAGAATCAATGAATGGGATGGATTCAAACTAAAAAGCTTCAGCAAAAGAAACAATCTGTGAGGTAAATAGAGAACCTACAGAATGGGAGCAAATGTACCACAAACACATCAGGCAGAGCATTGATCTCTAAGATATATAAAGCACTCAAAAACCAAAAAAACAAATAACCTGATCAATAAATGGGCCAAGGAACTGAATAGACACCTCTCAGAAGAAGATTTACAATCAATCAAGAAATATATGAAAAATTGTTCAACATCTCTTGCAATTAGAGAAATGCAAATCAAAACTACTCTAAGATTTCATCTCACTCCATCAAGAATGGCAGCTATCAAGTATACAAATAATAAATGTTGGCCAGGATGTGGCGAAAAAGGCACATTCATACATTGCTGATGGGACTGCAAATTGCTGCAGCCAATATGGAAAGCAGTATGGAGAATCTTTGGAAAACTGGGAATGGAATCAACATTTGAACCAGCTATCCCACTCCTGGGTGTATACACAAAGGACTTTAAAATAGCATACTACAGGGACACAGCAACATCAATGTTTATAGCAGCACAATTCACAGTAGCTAAATTGTGGAACCAATCCAGATGCCCTTCAGTAGAAGAATGGATAAAGAAACTGTGGTATATATACACAATGGAACATTACTCAGCATTAAAAGAAAATGAAATCATGGCATTTGCAGGAAAATGGATGGAGTTGGAGAATATAATGCTAAGTGAAGTAAGCCAATCCCATAAAAACAAAGGCCTTATGTTTACTTTGATAAGAGGTTGCTGACTCATAATAGCAATGGGGGAGTGGAGCAGGGGTGGAATGGAGGAACTTTAGATAGGGCAAAGGGGAGAGAGAGAAAGGGAGAAGGTATGGGGGTAGGAAAAAGGGTGGAATGAGTTAGACATCATTATTCCTAACTAGGACATTTATGAAGACCTGAATAGTGTGAAAATACTTTCTGTATAACCAGTGACTTGAAAAATTGTACTCTCTATGTGTAATATGAACTGAATTGCAATTTGCCATCAAATATAACAAGTTAGAATAAATAAATAACTTAAAAACATGTCTAGGCTGCCCATCTTCATAGGTTAACTCCATATTTAGGAGATGGTTTTAGCCCATATAATGAAAGAATGTTTTGATAACTTTCTCTGGTATAACTGGGTTAAAACATTTTTCCCAAATCATTCATTTTAGTGAATAATATGGTAATTGACCCAAAATGAAGAATGAAAATATTTATTATCAAATCACTTTGCACAGAAATCACCACCAATTCCAGAAGCTGGTTTGCACTGTGACATATATTTGCAGACACTGTCATAATTTCCAGCTATACCACCATTACTTTCTGATCTAGAACTGTACTTGGAAGGTTTTAGAATATCATTTTTTCTTTAGAAATTTCTTTTCTGATTTGCCTTTGTTCTTCTGAAAAGAATCCTACAAACAGCTCTAATTCTACTAAGAAAGGGTATCTTTCAAAGGAACAGAGCTGCTGATTACATATGGATAATAAGTAGTAAAGCACTATTACTTTGTCCTAAGTTACTAATAGCACCATTAATCATGTTGAGGTGTTTCATTATTCAAACAGAAGTAATACCTATATGCATATTTTGCATATTTAACATTCTACACTTTGGAGATATATAATTTGTACTTGTATAATTAGGTAGAGTTAATATGAACAGGAGAATGCCTCATCATTGAGCTGACATTTATATTCAAGCTAATTTTTAGCTACTATTTTTTGAGCACTTACAATATGACAAGTATTACAACATATAATTTACTCTGTTCTTTAATCTGATATTCACAGAAACCTTGTGAAATAGGGATTATTATTCCCATTTTATAGGTGAGAGAAATGAGACATAAAGAAATTAATAAACCTCTTCAGAGAATTTTAAGTAGAGGAGCTAGGTAGGATTCAATGTCAGATCTTCTGAATTCAAAATCTGAACTCTTAAATGCTAAAGTTTTAAAAGATCTAATTGATATTCTTAAAGAACAATTCAAATATAAAATCTTGTATTGTATGAAAAGTAAATGTTTTCCATAAAACATTCTATAGATCAACTCCAGGCACATGACTAACACCAGAAGTTACCAGAAGGCAATATTCCACATGCAAGATTTCAGTTGATCCTTCTCATGGGTCTTGCTCTGGGAATCATCCTTTAATAAATCAAGGGCCATATATCCTCTTTAAATAAGGGGCCCACTCTAAGAAGAAAATCGAATAACGCACATCAATATCAATTATAATGACTCATTAGCAATAATAAATTGGGAAAGCATGAAATAATAACAACTAAAAATATAGAGATATGGTAATTTTTTAAACATTATTTTTAGTTCTGTTAACTGGATCAAAAATTAGACTTATTTTCCAGTGCTCCTGGAGGCAAAATAAGGCCTACTCAGTGAATGAAGGACACAGTATTTAATCCATGACATCTTCCTTGCTTAAAATCCCCTTTCTTCATCCATTTTCCCCAAAGTCTATCTTTCCAGAACAACTCATTCACATTTCATTACTTTCAATTGTTTTTCTCATCCTTAGAACACTAAGTAAGGCCTATTATATTGGCTTCTTTTGATTGTTTTTTATTTATTATCAAAATTCTCAAACAGACTAAATTCTTTGAAAATAGGGTCCAGAGACACAAAAGAAAGAATTTAAGGTAGGTATTTAGGAGGTCATTGATGATTTACATGAGTAAATTTAGAAAATAGAAAGAAATCAGTTTAAAAGAGGTAAATACCTGGTAGAGAGGTTGTGGAGAAGCATGGCCTATCTATCCAAGCTCTTCATGTTTTTGTGGTAATTAGGATGGTAGCTACAATGAGGTCCTTTCTATTCTACAAAAAGTCCAATCCACAGAAACTCTTAACTCTAGTATGACTAAGAGAAGTATGATACAGAACAAAATCATAGAAAGTAATATGCACAAATCTTAAATACTCTAATTTAAAATATATAAATGAATATTTACTTATTTGTCACTAATGGAGGGCCAAGTTTTTTGCTCTGAATTAACAGGCATGCTTTTATAAATCACTCAGTACACATTCTTTAGAAATTCTGATTTAATTCATTTCAAGGGAAAAAGAAATCAAAGACACTTGCAGAATAATCTGAATGAAGAATAGTATTTTCCCCAATATTTGACTGTTTTCTTACCCACATCTAATT
The DNA here is from genome assembly GCF_048772815.1 of Callospermophilus lateralis. Taxonomy (NCBI): domain Eukaryota; kingdom Metazoa; phylum Chordata; class Mammalia; order Rodentia; family Sciuridae; genus Callospermophilus; species Callospermophilus lateralis. The sequence continues at coordinate 104,951,925 of NC_135308.1, forward strand.
TGATAACACATTTTTTAGTGACTTGACTGAATCAAGTTTTTCATATGGAGTATAATCAACTAATTTTTATTTATTTAGTTACTGGAAATTAAGCTCAGAGGGGCTTAACCACTGACCCACATCCCCAGCACTTTTTATATTTTATTTTGAGATAGGATCTTGCTAAGTTGCTTAGGATCTTGTTAAGTTGCATAGGGCAACTAAATTGTTGAGGCTGGCTTCGAACTCATGATCCTCTGCCTCAGCCTCCTGAGCCAAGGGTTATAGGTATGCACCACTGTGCCCAACTCCAATTCATATTTTCCTTTAATAAAATAACACTTTTTGGACGATATCATTTATCTGTTGAGTAGGTCAAGCTGTGGTGGAATAAAGAGCTTCTCCAATATGGGGAAATTAGATACCTCTTTCTACATTCATCTACTTCTATAAAATTGTCTGCCCTATGGGAGAATATATTCCAACATTAATAAAAGGTTGACAGCAAAAAAGTTCTATCTTAAAATAAACTTTTAATTGACCATATTTCTTATACATCACTGACATTGATCCAATTCCTTCTATTATATAAAACAGTGAAGTACTTTAAGTTAAAAAAACTGTAGAGAAGTCCCTGGAGTTTGGTTTTTCAAAATGACAGATATATATATTATAAAATACATAAATTATCTTAATTTCTCCACAAATTAGAGTTCTAGAGGCAGTCAATCTTTTGAAATGGTCTTAATCTTGCCTGATTTTAAGAATTAACATTTTCATGCATACGAAAAGTTGAGCAACACACCTACTTTATTCAAAATAATAGGTGATGTTAAAAACAAAATGGATATGAAATACATTGAAAAACATACTAATAAAAAATAAAAGGCAAAGACTTTATTATTAGATGGAAGAAATATTTACATCCTTATATTCAATTTTTGAACTTTCTTTTCACTCACCAACTACTTGTTAACTATTTATACCAGACACAATGACAGACTTTAGTTATAAAGAAATGGAAACACAAGCATGTTTTCTGCACATTCATAGCTCCCCAATAATAAGAAAAACAGAAATTAAACAACTGGGTATATGACACAATAAGTATTATGAAAGAAAAAGCTGTGGATTTTTTGAGAGAATAGTAGAGATACCAATATTAAATTGGGTGGTCCTAGATGATCTTATGATCTAAAAGATGATTGCAAATAGCCCAGCTAAAATTATAGAAAGAATTGTTGAAACAAGGACATCAGGGCATATAAAAATCTGAATGCAGGAAAGACCCTCATGTGTCCAAGAAGTGAAGAAAGCTAAGTGTCTCAAGTGAAACTATGCAGGGGAACCAAATGCACAAACCTTAGTTTGGACAAAACTAGATATCAAAAAAGCCTTAACATTTCAGAAAAAGGTATACATAAAATCAAAATGCATTTCCAAGAGAAAAATTTATGTATAGACTTCAAACAGATCCTCATGAAACTCATCATTATGCTATTAGTCTTGTCTAGCTAATTTTCAAAATTACTAGGACAGTGTTTTTCTCTACCCACTGCTCTAACCTCTTGTACTGCAGTCTTTATGTTATAATATGGACTAGCAATTTCAAAGACTTATCCCTAAAACCTTTGAAAGGTTCCCTCATCTTTTTTACTCACTTCATTCCTTTTCTTCTTTCCAGTATTTCTCTCATTCTCACTCTAGAGACTTTTCTAGCTCCACAATTACACGGAAACATCTTTTCCCATGCATACCCTCAATTTACAAACTCATTTAACAATTTAACAATTGTTTAATTTCATTTAACAATTTCTAAAATCACATCTCCATCACATAGACTTCCTTAACCAATGAAACATAAGTGAATTTTAGACTTATTCTATCTTATCTACCAGATACACAAACTCCTCTGACATTTTTACATGCACAATAATCACCCACTTGACTAACAAATGTCATCATATCATAGGTACCACTGAAGGCTAAATTATCTTTTCAGGATTTAAAGACTAACACAGGTTTTATTAAGTTTTTAATTTATTAGCATTTCTTTGCTGATTAGCACTGAAGCACTATTTGCCTGATGTCACAACATATAATTTTAAGTGGGAAGAACTGATCAGGGAAAATGCACCGGTGAAATCTATCACACAAACCTTAAGGGGAAAAATTTAAATATCTTAAGGAGATCAGGGAAAAAAATAGAAAAGAGTTGGCAGAGCTATAGGATGTTTTGCAGATACCCCCTATAATGCTGTGCAACAGATGACTAGCTGTCCTTTGAGTAAACTGACCTCCAGATTCACCCAAGGATGCTGGTTGAATGTTTTTTATGGCACGTACATGTTGTCATGACTGCACCTCTATTGCTCTACCAATCAGAATCATTGCTTTGAAGGGTTAATAAGGGTTCTCAACATATTTCAAACTATCATCAACATCATGATCATCACAACTTAAACTTATAACACACTATGCACCAAGAATTATGTAAAACACTTTTCATTGAGTCCCTTATTTAGTCTTTACAGCAATAACATGAGGTAGATGACAGTACCTCAGCTGTAATAATGATGATGAAACTAAAACTTTGGGATACACATTTTGCCCTCTGTCACTCAGCAATTAAATAATAGAGCTGGGATTTAAAATCTGATGTGTTTGTCTCCACAAATAATTAAGTATTTTGTCTCCTTGAATCTCCAAAATCTTTGGATTAAGTACTTAATTTTTCTCTAGCTTTGATAAACACTTATGTTAACAACTTAAAAATTGTAAAATCAGTGTATGGGTGATCACTTTCCATATTCCATATTGTTTAGAAATCTTATGCTGACATTGCACTGCTTCAATTACTATTCTGGGAATATAGTTGCATAGCAACAAGCATTATTAGGCAGAATGATTACCCAGATCATATTTAGTTTTTTTATAATATAGATAACATAATACTCATATAGAAAAAGTTGAGGAACAAGGTGGGCAAATTTATTACAAATTACTATAATGCAGGAACTGCACAATAACAGGTAACAGTTAGATGGATACTTTCCTGTTCAGGAACATTGACATTTCTGAATAGTTCTTATAGTGATCATATGTATTTCTAATTAAACATGGTTGGGGATGACAACATGGAACTGAGGATGTTAAACGTTAGAGGTAAATCAGTTAAGAGCAGTAGGATGGAGAGACCTATGTTTTCTTTACAAAGAGCAAAAACTATTCCACAGATACCAAATCCTATTCAGAATTCTCACAGCTACATTTTCTTGGAACCAGACATAACAGAGAAGAAACATATGGCTAGCTCCATACAAAGCCATTATTATTAGTTTTTTGAAAAATAGCACATACCAAAAAAATAGTGACTTTAATACTATCACCCTTTTTTATGTTACTCTATTTTTTTTTGAGAGAGAGAGTTTTTAATATTTTTTTTTTTAGTTTTTAGTGGACACAACATCGTTATTTTATTTTTATGTGGTGCTGAGGATTAAACCCAGCGCCCCGTGCATGCTAGGCGAGTGCGCTACCGCTTGAGCCACATCCCCAGCCCTATGTTATTGTATTTTTTAATCCCTTTATTTTATTTCTTTATTTTTATGTGTTGCTGAGGATCAAACCCAGTGTCTCACACCTATTAGGCAAGGGATCTACCACTGAGCTACAAATGCAGTCCCTAATATTATCATATTATATGAAAAAATAAATCAGAGGCATCCTGTTAAGGGGAAATATGTAAATACATAATAATATTCAGAAGCATGAATGAACCAGAAATGATGCAAAGATGATCTTGGTGCTTTGTCTGTTAAATCATATTTATTTTCCCTCAGCGTATTTACCAAAATGTGGTATTTTTAGCATTAAGTAATAAAATTAACCATTCAATTCAATCACATTGGATTCATGACAAAAAATAGATTTAGAGAAACAATGTGATGATTACTCTTTGCAACTCATCCAGGACTGTGCCGTGTCTGACATAAAGTCAATCTTCCCTGATAATGGCAGAGACAACCTAAACCAGGCTGATTAAAATGTCCCTCTTAGTGCTGGTTGTTACTTTAAAAAGGTACTAAAGAAAAATTAATTAAAATGAAGAAAAGAAAATTAAGAGTAAGATGTCGGAGTTTAAAGACAAGATATGGCATCTGAAAATCTAGTCATGGCCATGATATTTAAAAATTGTGAGGTTTTTGAACTAGTTTCTTAATTTCTGGAGTTACAATTTGCTCTGATATGCAACAGATATAGCATTACCTTTCTTGCGTATTTCACAAATTTGTAAAAAGCTACAGAAGATTTATCAATGGGGTCTATTGAAATTTCAATACACTTTATGAGTCTTCAAGGATGTATGTGTTCAGATAGAATGGTCTGTTAGTCTATTAAATAGGTAAAGGTTCTAACATGATTCTTAACCTGATAACTATCCAACCTGATAAAGACATTGGAAATACATACAATGCATTAGAAAAACATGAACAGCCAAAATAGACAAAAGGGTCAAAGAACATGAAAAATCAATTCACAAAGGGAGATTAAAGGTCAATACACATGCTATAAAACAATGTTCATAGGTTGCACTTCAATTATGCATAACGTAGTCAAACTTATGGAAGCAAAGATTAGAATGGTGGTTTCCATGGGTTGGGGGTTGAGGAAATGAGAGTTGCGGCTCACTGAGTAGGAAGTCAGTTAAGAAGAAAGAAGAAAGGCTGGGGTTGTAGCTCAGTGGTAGAGCACTTGCCTCGCATGCATGAGGGCACTGAGTTTGATCCTTAGCACAATATAAAAATGAATATATAAAGATATTGTGTCCATCTATAACTAAAAAAAAAATTAAAAAAAGAAGGAAGAATAAGTTCTAGTAATCCACTGTTTAAGACAGTGTCTCCAGGGAACAATACATGTTATTTCATGCATTTAAATACTTAAGAGATTAGGTCTCATGCTAAGTACTCTTACCACAGTTTACAAAAAAGACATGGAAAGCACCAATAACAATCAACTGGTCCATCTAAACCTATAAAATTGACAGATAAAAGGAAAACAGCTCCAAGGCATATAAGAATTTGAGAATCAGCCATCTCATACACGTCTCATAGAACTGAAGTTGGCAAAAACTTTCAGAGGACAATTTGATAACATGCATTTGAAATATTAAATTGTGTGTAGAACTGAAGCCCAGGAATTATTCCTGTAGAGATGTATCCTAAGGGAAGTAAGTATCAGAGGATTGCAAAAATTCCTGCATCACATATTTTGAATAAGTAAAATTTCAGAAAGGGCTTAGCATTCCAATTATATGTGGCTGACTCAAAAATTCCAGATTATCTATTTTATAGAATGTTGCCATACTCTGCCAAGTTATGATGTGAAATTTTATCAATATAATATTAATATTAAATTGATCATTTCAATAAGAATAAAAAAGTATGATCATGTGATTTCACTTTAATTCAAAAGGTACACAAGCATTGCAAACATAGATAAAATTAAAAAAAAAGAGTCATTTCTAACATATCAACAGCAGGAACTCAAAAAGATTAGTTAATATGAGGATTTTAATTTCCTCCTTTGAACTTTCCTGTATTTGTTATAGGGGATAAATCTGTATCAGAATAAAAAAATAATATACATTTAAAGAAAACATGAAGACCCGGGCTTGGTGTCACACACCTGATATCCCAGCAACTTGGAAGGCTGAGGCAGCAAGATTGCAAGTTTAAGGCCAGCCTCAGCAACTTAGCAAGGACCTAAGCAACTATGTAAGACCATGTTTCAAAATAAAAAATAAAAAGGGCTGGTGATGTTGCTCAGTGGTTAGACACCCCTAGGTTCAATCCCTAGTACCTTCCTCACTAAACAAACAAAACCTCACCCCAAAACAACAACAACAAAACCACATAGTAATACAAAAGACCAAATTTAGATTTTCATGCAAATGTGCTGTGGCTAAATTGACTAATGTTAGACTATCTGTTTTCCCCTAAATTTTAGTAGGATCTCTATTGGTAAATATTATTCAAATTAATTCTCCTATAATGGTTCTATTATATACACAATACATGGATTTTGAAGAAAAGAAAGTTTGTACTTTTTAAAACACTAAAGATGATTTAAAGCACCTTTTAAAGATCCTAAAAAGAATTAGAAACATTAATAAGAGTTTCTGTGTGTAGTAATATCAATTAATTCATCAGAGAAAACTTAATCTAAGCAGGGAGAAGTTTGTTTGATAGGACAAGACAAACTAGAAAGGAATAAAACTGGAAAGATATATGAGTTGGAAAGGCCTTAAACATACATTTGTTACTATTACAAAAGAAGATTCAGCTGGTAGACTGTGAACACAGAAGCCAGTACAAGGAAATTAATAATCTCATTCAATCTTCTGCTGAGACAATCTCAGAATAACACATTTGGGTCATTATGTTTAAGTAAAAGAAAAAAAAAAGATAAAATTAGCTTGTTTTTTTTTTTTACAGAGTAATAAACATGAGTAAGAATTTGGCAGTTCGTTGTGTGACCCATAACTGACTTTAATTTTGTATAACATATATTAGGTAAATTCTAAGCCAAGTAAGAAATGAAGAAGAGCTGTGGCAACCACCTTCTAGTATTGCAAAGGCAGAATGGCAAGTATTGCAACAGGACGTGACAAAGCAGGGAACGTTTTCATTTAATGAAGTTCCAGCTTTCTGGTGCAGAACTATATGTTAATTTTCTGAAGAAACAAATATACTAATCCTACATCAGAAAAACTGTGTACACACATACCACTACATACTCCTCAACACATTTTTTATTCTCTAAAACTCTGAAGTGATGTGCTTTCCTGCTCTCAGTTGCTGATATTTGTTGAATGAATTAAAGGTTCTAAATGCCTGCTGATACTCATTTACTGAACAACCTCAGGAACCATTCTAGATATCCATTTCCATAGTTATGCATAAATCAGAAACAATAGACATCATCCTGGCTCTTGTTGAGTATACAGGAGTTGGGGCAATGAGAAAAACCAACCAAACACAACAAAAACAAAAGGAAGAGTTCATGTTTTTGAAGGAAACATAGTAGGCCAAATGATTGAGGACCACAGTGTATGATGAAGAAGTATGTAGACAGAAAGAACAGGAAAGGTAAACTTTAAGTAAAAACATAAAGAATGGAAAATAGCTAACTACACAAAAGGAGAAGGGACTCTCCTTTTCAAGTCAAGGACACAGAATATAGAAAATTCCTGAGAAAGAAGAGGTTTGGGATTTCTTCCAGAAATACGTAGCTATGAAGACCAAATCTGAGAAGTAAAACAGTAAAATAAGGCAAGGTAAGGAGAGATATGAAGGAAACACATCACAGGTTTGTAAAGGGAAGTCACTAAATGGTAATAACAAGGGGCATAACATGGACCAATGTCTGCCTTTAAATGATGGCTCTGGTTGCTGAGTACAGAACAGATTGGAAATAGCAACAGCAAATATGACAAAAATATGGTGATTTAGTGCTGCATAACAAGAATGAGACTGAGATCAGGGTTTGGATTTGAGTTGTTTATTTTGAGAACTAAAACAAAGCATACCTAGATGCACTGAGTGTGAGGAGTGGGTGAATAATAAAAGGTGACATCAATGCCTGGCTTTAGCAAATGGATGGTGGAAAAAGGCAAAAATGACTAAGATTAGAGGGAAATGTTTTCTTATTGTGAATTCTAATTTGCTCCTTGGGTACAATAATCCTTTTTATAGTTCAATAATAGAGTTTCATGGATACCTGGCTAACCTTAAGCTATTTTACAGCTATTGTTGTAGGCACTTCAAACACCTAATACTTATAATCCTTGCAAACAGCTGTAAAGGTAGGTATAATTTCTCCCTTTTACCAAAGGAGAGTCTTAGAACAGTTTAGTAACTGAATACGCCTCCCAGCTAGCAAGTGCTATGTCTATTTACATACCCTTCACTTCCAACTCCTGGCCAATGTATGTTCAGCATTTCCTACTATTCTTTTTTGTCCTGATTTTACATCCATCCTTTATATTTTAAAAAGAAAATGACCACAGCACATTGCTTATAATTCTGTTTGTTAATCAGTTCATTTTGTCTTCTATTAATTTTAGTTGGATGATAACTTAATATACTTCTATCTCACTTAATGAATGATAAAATCCCTAAGGTATATCTCTTATTTATATTTGTATCATCTCTTGCTTCAAACATACATCTTCTAAATACCATTTTACAAATTTTTTTAAAAAGCACTTATTGTAGACACTGCTGTAAATTTTGTGTATATGTGTGTGCATACACACACACACACACACACACACACATACATTCTCATCTAATCCTTTTACAGAGTATAAGGAAATTATTATTATTACCATTCCCATTATATAGAAGAAGAATTGGAGGCACTAAGAGTTAAGCAACTTGTGGTCATACAGCTAATAAGTTGCATAAGCAGAATTCAAAATAGGTGAAAATTGGGCCTGGGGATACAGCTCAGTTGGTAGAGTGCTTGCCTCACATGCACAAGGCCCTGGGTTCAATACCCAGCAAAACACACACACACACACACACACACACACACACACACACAAATAATAGGTGAAAATTTACAAATCTGTGATGTTACATAAACTTTTTTAGCTTCAGTTCCTTCATATGTAAATTTGGAATAATAATAGTACTGATCTGAAAGATGGTTAATAAGATTTAATGAGAAAGTACAAATAAAATTCTTACATTATATCTAAGACATATTAAATACGAACAACTCTTAGCTCTTTTATTAGCACATTGCCTTATATTCAAACGTACAACTATGTAATTTTAAAGAGTGCCTGGCTTCAAGAGTTCTGTGAAGAAGACATACCAAAGTTCAAGAGTACACGGCCACTCTAGTCACCTAGAGGAATTCAAGGCAGACAGAAACCAAGAAAAATAGAGGGAAAGGCCAGAGTGGGCAGCAGGGGTACTTACACAATTACATCTAGGACTGGTGCTGCTACGTAACCTAATGGACATGAACTTGAGGGTCATGAGACTCAAGGGTCAAAGTTTATGACTACATTCTAGAGATAGTTTTGCTTCACCTAAAATGATAGAAGGAGAGAGTAGCCAAATGTTCTTTCCTCTCTTCATTTGAATAAGGGCTCCTCCACTGACACAATCTGAGAACTTAGACAAGTTTCTGAATTACTCAGAGACTCAGCTTTTTCATTTATTCAACAGAGATATTTGCTTTATGATGATGGAAAAGACATAAGCCCTGTATTCAAATAACATAATTTAATGAGGGAAGACAGATGTGTAAACAACAATTCAAAGATTTAATTAAGAACCGAAGAAATGCAGATGAAGAAATCTACTGAAAATGCCATACTGTGACTATCAAGATGACTACTACCTGTACTTGTTTCATGCCATTGGCTGCTGAATTAACTTGAATTTTCTAATGTGAAGACTTAAATACAGGTGAGAACATGTTTACTAAGCCGTGAAAGGTGAGAAGCATATCAGTAGGTGAGGAGAATAGGTAAAGAAAGCTATCTGGTTATTGAAAACCACATTAGTAAAGACATTCCCAAGAAGAATATAGTAAAACCTGCCATTATGTGATAATTGAGGTCTAAAAATCCAAGTCAGTAAAATAAAGAGAGCAATGCTCTTAAGGTTAATAAGAAACATTATTTTTCAGCCGGCTCTCCAGTTACCGTGTGACACACTGTGTGGTTGGAAAGCCAAGAGAACAGTTCAGGCAATATCACTGTTCAGTTTTCTTTACTGAAATTGAAAGGGATCAGGGGAGACAACTGCATCTTTGGAATTGACCACATTATTTAGAAGAGGTGGGAAGAAGCAAGATCTAGAGATTCTAGAGATTGATTTGGTTGACACATTAGAGCACTGAAAACCTTCTCCCACTAGAAGGCTTCAGGTTCTGCCTTCTCTTGAATACCTACAAATTAAAGACCCTTTGAATTTAACTGCTGAAACTTCAAAGGATCATGAGCCAGTCACTTCCTACTTCCTTCAATCCCTCAAAAGCTAAGACAATTAGTTTACCCGAGTTTCATAAGCATTTGCATTATGATTTGTACCTTGTTAAGTTCTAATATAACAGTCTTCTAAAGGAGAAGGCTGTGACTTGTAGAGAACACAAAAGCTGTAGAAAGATGTGAAACTGGAAATCCAAACTTTTCTAAGGTGTGTGAGTTTTTTTCTGTTGGCCAAGAAACATCACTTAAATTTTTACAGAGGGAAATGTCTATACTGCTTAAGATAAACCTGGTGATGCAGTTGAGATCATAATGAAGAGGCAAAAATTATAGATCACTTGCTAGTAGAACAATTAAAATGTCCAGGTAAAAAGCAATGAAGGTTTTAACTGAGATAGTAGCAATTAGAATAATAATAATGCCATCTTATAATTTTCTAATGCTTTGAAAGGTGTTCGGCATTCTTTATGTATAATTTTATCACAGAACCTCACACCAACATTCCCACCCTCCGTAATTTCTCTTCCATTTTTATGCCTCCTTCCCTTTCTTTCTCCTTTCCTTCTTTCCTTCCATCTCATAAATCTCAACCATCTCTTTGTTTAGGAAACATTATCCATTGTATGAGTCTAGGTAGGAGATGAGGTGCCCCTCCCACTATGGAGGCCAAAAGAGGCAAATTAGTTTCTCTCCTTCCACTTGGCAAATACATGGCCTTACAACATAAATTAAGGCAATTACAAATTCTGCCCAGGACTTTTGAATGTCTAGTGGATGACTATGAGACAAATGAGATAGGTAAAATTCACTTTCAGTACCTGTGCCCCCAAACAGCATCCTCTAGTGGCCCCCAGTGGCAGCACTGACACACTCTGATTGCCCCATCCTGAGAAGACTGTTAGAGCTTCAAAGCCTGCAGAGATGCTTTGGTCTCTTCCAGACTGCTTCTTAAGCTTTATATGTATTCTTTGTGCTACCTACAGCTTTTCAGGAAATCTCTTTAAGCTTAAGACAGCCAGAGTTTCCTTATTATTTGCAACTAAAAGCTTTGACTACATATAGACATACAAACAAATCATATTTCTCTCTGTTTGCTAATAGAAAATAGATTCACAGAGGCTGAGAGTTGCCTATAATCACAAAGGCAGTTGGAAGGCTCTGTACAGGGCTACTCCCACTTTGGTATCAGTTGCTTATGATTGGATGCATCAAAGTCTGCATAGAAATGTGGAAAGAGTAGCTGCTAAAGGAGGGGTACGATCCCTAGAATAATATGTAGAAAGAGAAACTAAATGAAACCAAAAGCATCATTAATATTGCCAAACTAATGCCAAAAGCCCCAGGCACAACTCCACTTGCAAAGGACTTGTAAACAGTAATATATCATCGTTCACCGATTAACTCACAGTCAAATCTTGCAAACTGAATCTAGATCATGTCATTCTGTGCATGATTACTTTCAGTTTCTTGTAATAACCTGATATCTCCCTACAAGTCATGACTGCTACTTCCTTTTGAAAGATATTACATTTATCATCCATCTCTCAAAGAACAGAATGGGTGTTAGACTGGAGGTCTATGAGCCTCCCCCCACCTGCAAGGTGTATGTTGAAGCTCTTCCTCCCAAGGTAATGTATTTGGATATGAAGCATTTGAGAAAGTAACTGAGGTTAAATAAAGTCATACGTGTGGAGCCCTGATCCGCCCTTATGATATCCTTATAAAAGAGAAATCAGAGAATGTTCTCTTTCTCTCTCTCCATCTCTTCCTCTTTTTGTTTAACCACCAAAGAAAGGATATAAGAAAACACAGGAGAAGGCAGTTATCTGCAAGGCGGGAAGAGAGTCCTCATCAAAATCAAATCAGCCAAAATGCTGATCTTGGACTTCTGGCATCCAGATAAGTATGAAAATAAATTTTTTGTTGGCATTTTGTTATAGCATCCCAGACTAATACACTGACCATTAAAAAACAAAACATCTGTATTCAATAGTTTCACTCTCATAGATCTTTTCCTAGTTTATCAATAAATTTTATATATTTCTCGGTATAAATAATTTGCCTATGTTATAAACTTGGCAATGAATTAAATTTCTAGTTTTAAAAACTGGCCAACCAACTGATACTATGATGTAATAGCATATATATTCTGTGTGTAACTTTTGTATTTGCAAGAAAAACTAATAAGGATGAATTCAAAATTTATTAAAGTGCCTACTGATTCTTCTGGGGTTTATTTCAACATGACTTGTTGATTTAGTAAGACATGACTTATAGAGAAGCCAGACCTCTGAAGTTTCTATATTACAATTCCCATGGCTTAAGATGATAATATTCATAATCACTTAATACTATAAATCATACATTATAAACTAAAAATGCTCCAATTCATGTATCACATAGATAAACTAGAAGAGTAGAACTGCTATAAAAATTCAGGTATTTAGGCCTGGGGTTGTAGCTCAGTGGTGGAGCACTTGTCTAGCACTTATGAGGCACTGGATTCAATCCTCAGCACCAAATATAAATAAATATAATAAAGGTACTGTGTCCTTCTACAACTAAAAATATTAAAAAAATAATTCAGGTATTCATTTGAAACTTAGCTTTCTTTCTGGACTTTCTTAGCATCAGAGGCTGGAAATGGGGACTGTGGTAAATTGAATTGAGAGGGCTGTTACTCTTTCCGCTCTGTTTAACACCTGAAGTACAGCAGTGAAGAACCAGAACTAATAGAGAACAATCTGAAAATCGAGATAGAAATACAGATTTTTATAATGAAATCTTTTGACCGCGATGTGTTGAATCATGAAAATAACCCCCAAACCAAATAAATTCCCACTAGAGCCAACTATCTCCATGGAACACTAATTTGTGGCTTAGGTATAGCCTTGCTGACTTGTAGTCTTTCTGAATTAAAAGATAATTCTCAAAAACCCAACATTCTGAAGACCTATGACAGCAATGAGTCCCCAACAACCACATAACTGCATAAATTTTTATAGTAGGTTCAAATAGTCTGTCAATATCCTGCATGTTATTAAGCTCACAATCTCATTTAAAATGGGGCAGATAAGAAATGTATTAATCATAATTTAATTTTCTGTTTTGGGTAGATTTGTACTCTATTTCTATGTGATTTGTGTTGCTCTGTTCACTAGAAGCAGACTAGAAAAATGTTTTGAAAAATTAGTACCCTAAGTTTGACAGCAAAACCAAATATAAAAAAGCAACTTAATCATTAAAGTGAAAAATTTGAGGATAAATATAAATTATGTCCCCCTCTCTTTAACAGACTGATCCTCTAACTCTCCCTAATATATCCAAATTATCCCAGAATTACTGGTTCTCCTTACTAATTAGAAAAGAAATGAGAACTGCAAATCATTTTTAAATGGGCAAGTCAGCAGTGCTATCTTATAATGATAGTATATAAGTTGTCTACTGGTGTCATAAAAATTATTCTAAATTCAGTAGAATGAAACAACATACATTTATCTTACAGTTCTAGCCAGAGGTCAAAAATCCGGCATTGGTCTACAGGCCTATGGTGTCCACAGGGCTGCTTTCCTTCCTGGAGGTTCCAGGAATGATTTTGCTTCCTTGCCCCCCGTTTTTTTAATCTTTATTTTATTTTATTATTTATTTTTATGTGGTGCTGAGGATTAAACCTGGGTCTCATACATGCGAGGCGAGCGCTCTACCCTTGAGCCACAATCCCAGCCCTTCCTTGCCTTTTTCAGCTCCTAGAGACTATCTACATTTCTGCTTTGGGCCCTCTTGCCATCTTCAAAGCCACTAATGCTGTCTTCCTCTGATGGCTCTCCCATGGTCATATCTCCCTCTGACAACAGTCAGAAAATGTTCTTCCCTGTGATTATGCAGGGCCCACCTGGATAACCCCAGATAATCCCTCCTTTCAAAGCCCTTAATATCAGTCAGATCAGAAAACTCTCTTTTGCCATGTAAAGTCACAGATTCACAGGTTCTGAATCACAGGGGATTAGGATTTGAACATTTTTGGGGGAACTATTCTGCCTACCATAAATAGCAACAATAATAACAACTATTACTTATTGAATGCTTATTATATCCCAGCTATCTTGCTAATTACTTGATATGCTCCATCTCATTTAATTCTACAAACAACATATAACATATATAGTACTCCATTCTAAAAATGAGAAATCTGAGCCTAAGGGGTTAGGTAAATTGCTCATAGTAGAAAAGACTCAAATCTAAGAATTGTTACCCATGAGCTAAAATGTCACAACATTCTCAAGGAGAAAATACGGGAGGAAGGAGGTTATAATTTGATTTGGATGAACTAATGAGAGGCTCTATGGACCTTTTTAGCCATTCCCTGCCTTGGTTTTTAGCTGTCATTGTATTCTACCACATTTAATACAAATGCACATGTAAATTTATTTCTTAAAATGCCTCAGGTAGTAATTTAATGATTATGACTTTGTTCTAGAAAAATTCTAAAATAAGTTCTCATTAGGCCATACAGAAAATTTGTTTTCACAGAGCTCCAAGGATAACAACAAAGAGTTCTGTCTTCTTTGAAATGAAATACCCTATCACCTTGATTCTAGGCCTGTATTGATTGTTAGAAGTCTCATCAAGTTCACAAACAACTTTTCAGCAACAAAGAATAAAAGAACAAGAGACAAAAAAAAAAAAAAAAACAATATAAAGCATTAACACTTCTACATGCACATCTTAATTTTAGAATGTGAAAACTGTAATGTTTTAGAAACCATAAAATATGTCTTAGGATTTTCTACAAGAATTTCTGTCTTTATCTCTTTATCTCTCACTGCTTCCTCTCCTGGAATATCTGTTCGTTCTTAAAAAACCTTAATTTCAATGTCATTTAATTGGTGATGTCTACTTAGGATTCAGCCAAATGGTTTACTGTCTCCTCTGGGCTCCCCACAACTCTCTGTATGTGTCTTTGCTACAGATTATACCCCATTGGACTGTAATCATTTATATTATTTCTATCTGTTAAGTAGGATAATAATTCTACCATGCACCCAAATCAAAGCTCTGTTATAAATAAAAGTGAAAGAAGTTCCTCATGACTTTTCTATAGTCACTCTCATACAGTGCTTACACAATGTATTTTTATTACTCTCCTCTTACTTCTCAAATCGGTGTGTTTATCCACACTTGGTTTTATTGGGTTAATTATCTACATATAATATTCCTATAATAGTCAATGTTTGCAGAAGTCTGCCTCTAAGATGGCCTGTATTGATCTCTACCTCCTGATATTCATAACTTTGTGTAATCTTCTACCCTTTAATGTTGATTAGGTTTGCTTCTAATCAACAGACATAGCAAAGGTAATAGGATGCAAGTTCTATGGTTAGATTACAAAAGATGGTGATTTCTACCCTGCTAGCATGCTGTCTCTCTTCATCCCTTTGATGAAGCAACCTGCCATATTAGAAAGGCCCCGTGGCAAGGTGATAAAAGCAATCTACTGTCAAATGCAGTAAACAACTACATAAGCCAACAGTCACACAGGTGAATTTGAAAATAAATCCTTCCCCAATCCTCACCCAACACCATGATTACAGCCTCATGAAGAGCCCTGAAGCTGAACACTCCATCTATGCCATGCCCAGATGCTTACCCATGGACACTTTGAAAGCTAATAAATGTTTGTCATTTTAAGTTGCTATGCTAGGTGGATTTGTTATGCAGCAGTAGAAAACTATTATAATGGTATTCTCTTTGATAAACTAACTTAAGCAATAGGAAACTTCTTAAATAGCATCATAAGTTATATGAAGAAAGTATCAATCAAAGTAAAATAAGTGGCAACAGTCAGTCAGCAAAAGCACTATACAAGCTGTCAGTGAGGCTCTGCCAGTAGAAGCACATAGGAGAGACAAGGCTCCTGACTTGGGAGAAAAACTCAGCCTCAGATTCCAAAACCATGATCTGTCATGGATGTGATATTGCAGAGGCACCTGGACTGGAGAGGAAAAGACAGCAGCAAGACAGGCAATGTCACCAGCAGGTTACACACATCTGCAAGACTGGATCAGCAGCAGAACAGGAAGATGCACCCTATTCCATGAAGCACAGAACAGTGAGAAGGCAGAAGGTAGGTCAAACTTTCATCCAGCTGATATGTCAAAGCCAACAATCAAGAAAGGAAATGAAAGGCATCTGTTGAGCTTCGACTTCAGCAATCCTGTCCTCCACAGGTGTCTGTTGCTAAGACACCGCTATTATTATACTCCTGGCTTGTATAATCTTTTTATTCCCCTATGTGAGATTTCAGTTCTATGCTTTTCATATAAAAATCTCAAAATAAAATTCAAATAATACATCCATTTGGAACAAAGGTGAATTAGGGTTTACTGACTAACCAACTCAAGTAGGCGAGGCTTGCTAATGAGGCAGCACCCATCCTCTGCATGCAGGTGAGCTTGCACAGAGTTGGGCCACTGTGACCACATAAGGCTTGGTGCTCTGAAGATCAAACTATGACCAGAGGGGCCGGAGATTGAACCTGGACACAACAGCTGCACTGCCATGCTGCATAAAGACTCTGACAAGCCTGGAAACTGGAGCTGCTGTGCTTCCCCCCACTCACTGACAGATTCAGAGAGCTCAGACTCCTTTCCAAGCTTTTCATCTTTCCAAAGGCAATTCGCCTCCCTAAGCCTTTGAGCCTGTTCCTTTTTGAGCTCACTGTTAATTGTATGCATGCACATATGTGTTTCAGAAAGAAGATAAGCACATTGCCTTGGCCTTCTTACTAGCTGTGCAGATACATCTCACTTCTGTTCTCTGCAAGTTTTCTAAACGTGGCCTTAAGTTCCCTAAACATTAACTCTTCCTGGTAACTACAGCACATACTCTTTTAGAAATTCATCCTGTATTATGTTTGTTTAGAAATAGCTTTTCATCATTAATTCTTTAAGTCCTGAGGCTTGGTATTTAATTTACTTTTGTGATCATGTTTGTATTTTCAATTACTCAGTAATACTACACAATTTAATAATATATAATGAAATATAGGAGATGGCTGAGGTATCTTTTAGCTTTAATGGATATACTTTGAATTATGAAAGCTAATGTCTGATATTCATGTTTTATAAAAAGGCTGAGATATACCACCATTTTATTACAGTTTATAATGCTGATTCCAGGAAAAAAAATATAAAATAGTTGTTCACAAAAATATAAGTCTTTTATAATAGTCATGGCAACTAGTAGACAGATGGTAGGATTGTCTGATTGTTGATTAGGATTCCTCAGGAAAAAATATCTACATAAAAGAATCTGGGCTCATAAAAACTGCGCTTCTGGAGAACTGACTAGAGGCCCTGATTCTCAAGAGGTCCTATTCTCCACTTTGACAGATTAGGATCCTCGGTAGCTCCCTGAATGAATCACAGTATCTGCAGTAGGGCCCTGGATGCATGCATCTAGCCCCAGCATTTCACAATCAAATGCTCATCCTCAAGAACAATGGGAAACTCTCTGTTCCAAAAAGTAAAACAAATTCTGCTGAGGAAGGCATTTTTCTCACTTCCAGAGAAGTGCTATTCTGTCACACCAATATCTCCCTTTCTTTTATTAAGCCCCATTCTCAGGTACACAGTAAGTACAGTTGAATAAACAACAGTTGAAACCATTTCTCCAACAAAGCCATCTATTTTATGAAAATTAATGACTCAATTTAAAAGTAACCAGAGAAAGTGCCCAGCTGGAAGGATCCCAGAAAAATAAGGCATTTCTTTAAGAGGACAGCTTGTCTAATCATAATAGTACCAGTGATAATAAAGGCAGCTAACATTTATTAAACATTTCTTCTAGGCTAGGAATTGTATAAGAGATAGAGCGCCCAAGGCATTTACAACTAAAATAACCTTGTTTATTTTCGACATAGTGTGAAAGCTGATATCCTATTATTTTCACTTCCTGCCCTTTATCATTGTTCTCTACATCTATGTTCCTTCTTGAGGCTCTCTGTCCTCTGTGTTCTTGCCTCCAGTATTCTCACTTCCTGTACCATTTGTATATCAGTAATTATCAGGGTACAGCATAATGAACTATCTGTCTTTTCCCTATTTGTGACTTAGATCCATCAAGAGTTATTTTTAAACAGTTGATAATAAAGTTATTGTCCCTTCATAAAAATATTGCTAACATAAATAGAAATTATTTTTGGAAGAAGGCAGAATAAAAATAATGTTATTTCTGCCTTTCCAAAATATTATTTCTTCACATATTTTAAGCATTTAAGTACTTTATTGCCTTTCCAAATAGTGTTTCTTTAAACACTGTAAGCATTCTCTAGCATTTGATAGAGGACTTTAAAGAAACACACCACAGCTATTTGAAGAAAGTAAATGCATGGCTTGCAACTGGCTTAAAATCTTTGCTTCAGTTTCCCAATAGTAAATCATTTCTGTAACTTTCTGTATCTGAGAAGAGCATCCAAGACTGTTACAGATGCTAGAATGTACATTGCTTGTGGGACTGCAAATTGGTGTGGCCAATTTGGAAAGCAGTATGGAGATTCCTGGGAAAGCTGGGAATGGAACCACCATTTGACCCAGCTATTGCCCTTCTCGAACTATTCCCTGAAGACCTTAAAAGAGCATACTATAGGGATACTGCTACATCGATGTTCATAGCAGCACAATTCACAATAGCTAAACTATGGAACTAACCTAGATGCCCTTCAATAGATGAATGGATTAAAAAAATGTGGCATTTATACACAATGGAGTATTACTCAGCACTAAAAAATGACAAAATCATGACATTTGCAGGGAAATGGATGACATTAGAGCAGATTATGCTAAGCGAAGCTAGCCAATCCCTAAAAAATAAATGCCAAATGTCTTCTTTGATATAAGGAGAGCAACTAAGAACAGAGCAGGGAGGAAGAGCATGAGAAGAAGATTAACATTAAACAGGGATGAGAGGTGGGAGGGAAAAGGAGAGAAGGGAAATTGCATGGAAATGGAAGGAGACCCTCATTGTTATACAAAATTACATATAAGAGGATGTGAGGGGAAAGGGAAAAACAAAACAAAACCAGGGAGAGAAATGAATTACAGTAGATGGGGTAGAGAGAGAAGATGGGAGGGGAGGGGGGATAGTAGAGGATAGGAAAGGTAGCAGAATACAACAGTCACTAGTATGGCAATATGTAAAAACGAGGATGTGTAACTGATATGATTCTGCAATCTGTATACGGGGTAAAAATGGGAGTTCATAACCCACTTTAATCAAATGTATGAAATATGATATGTCAAGAGCTTTGTAATGTTTTGAACAACCAATAATAATAAAATAAAATAAAATAAATTTTAAAAATTTAAAAAAAATAAAGTGAAGGAAACTTTATATCATCATAAAATTCATCATTCTTTCTCTATACTCAGCAAATTAGACAAGTCTGACAAACAGGATACTAATGACAACTTTTAAAAATATCAGTTGTACTGACCATATTCAAGAAAATGAAGTGACCACAATAACATCATAAAATGTAAGCACCAGGAGTATTCAATGCTATAAAATGTTACGTACTTTCAAAAATAAAACTCCTTGGGGAACACGGGAGGAGGTTCTTCTTTTAACAACAACAACAACAACAAAAAAGATTAAGATTCTAGTACAATTCCTTGCTTTTGGATTTCCTATGATGTGTCACATGGACCAAAGCAAGCATCAGAAGGCACTGGGATAACAAAAGTACCAAGACTCAGCAAAAGCATACTGAGGAAGCATCTGGGAAATGTAATTTGAGGGATCCTAAGAAATCCTCTGTGCCTTTGCTAAGTCCTGAAAATTTAGCACTGAAGAACCACTGTCCCAGATTAAGCCAAGATGGGGCTTCTGATAGGAGAAAGAGAAGGGGAGAATTTATTGGGAAGTTGGGCTTATGGATAAGAGACTTATTTGTGACCGAAGGACAATAAAAGAATACTGGGTACCATAAAGAATGAGAGATGATATTACTCACTATACAGGTCCTAAAGGTAATCTGTAGGAGACCAGAGATATTAAAAAATAATGTGTACATCATACAATTTTGATTGGATAACTCTAAAGCAGGATTTGTGAACCCTGGTACTGTTGACGTTTTGGGTGATATAATTCTTTGTTGTGGAGGCTCTCCTGTGCCAGATGTCCTATGCACGATGATTAATGACTCATTTGAAAAGCAATCAGAGGAAACTTCCAATTTGGAAGGGTCCCAGGGAAATACGTCATTTCCTAGACAGGACAGGTAAGCTAAGAAAAATATTATAAGACGTTTGGCAGCATCCCTGACCTCTAGCTATCAGATGCCAGTAGTAACACCTCCTCCACACAACAACTATTGTGATGACCAAAAATATTTCCAGGCATTGTCACAGAAATTCTGGCAAGTGAGAAGGCAAAATCAACCTATTTGACCATCACTGCCCTAAAAGTCTAATTTAGTTCCTGAACTAGGTAAAATTATTTCCTATCTCGTTTACTCAGACATCCTTCCTATTCTCCTGTCCCTACTCCAAAGAACTGTACAACAGTAGAGAGATGACAAGCAAGTCAACACAAGAATCAGAACTTCTTTTTTATTATAACAATCAGAACATGGAGATATATTAGGAAGATCTGAAACAAATCCCTTTGCTTCCTTTGCTCAGATGTTTATTCTTTGATAATTCCAACAGTTTTGATTCCATCTTTGTTTCCTTAGATGTTTTATTCATTGTCCATTAT
The DNA here is from genome assembly GCF_048772815.1 of Callospermophilus lateralis. Classification (NCBI taxonomy): domain Eukaryota; kingdom Metazoa; phylum Chordata; class Mammalia; order Rodentia; family Sciuridae; genus Callospermophilus; species Callospermophilus lateralis. Next base: position 104,972,677 of record NC_135308.1, read on the forward strand.
ATAAGACCAGTTCCAAGAAGAGACACCCAATAGGACTCAAGAAGATTTAATCAATTTGAGTAATGCTTATGTAAGCGAACCAAGAAAGCCATTATTAGATAAAGTAATCAAGAAACTTACCTATGCATAAAAATTAAGTTATTATTGCAAGATCCTAAAGAATGGGATTAAAATACCTTGGCTTATATAAACCAAAACTTCCCCCCTCCATCTTTTCCTTTATCTTTTCTCTCCTCTTCCCTTACTTCCTTCTCTTCCTTCCCTTTTCCCTTTCTCTTCCGTCATTTCCACTTCCCCCACCCCTTTTCTTGTAGGTACACTCAGTCTTTCTTCTCAAGAACAGGAAAGGATGTGGGAAGGAGAGAATCCATGAAATGTCAATAATAATAGTACCCTTGTTAGAAGGAAATTATGTTAGTGGGTTTATAAAAGTATAAACTGCTATATCCTTTGTGAAAATGGTATAATGAGTTAATGCTGTAAATTTGTAATGATCAGAGTCCCAGAAAATGATGCTGTATATTTCTTCTACTAACTTCTAATTTAGGATTATTTTTGAGATCTTCAGGGGAAAAATTCCTCTTGGAGTTACAATAATCTATAAATCAGTCAGCTTAATTACTGAACATAATAATTGAACAATGTATTTCTACATATAAAATGTAAGTCTTTTCCATTCACTTACCTTTATGATTACCAATTACAAATGTTGAGAACTGTAAAAGCTTAGACTAAGGAGGCTTATCTGCAGGCCTACTTCACCTCTCATTAATTGTACAAATATGAGTAATGCAACAAATCTCTCTGAGGCTCAGTTTCCTTATGAAAGTTAGGGGTTAGACTAGATTATCTTTAAGAATTCTTCTATCCCCAAAATCTTATGATCATTGAGAAAATCTAATCTAAATGATGTGAAATAGAGAAAAAGGTGCAATTTTACCAACTATAGAAGGTAGCATACATAATTTGTACATCAGATCTATGACATTATAAAAACAAAAAATAAGGCTTTTTATTGATCAAAGATCCTAACTATAAATTATTGTGTTGGTCTTGTACATTTATTTAAATTAGATTGTATACAATTAATTTTCAGTTAGGGTAAGCAATTTTGAGAGTCTGTAGGATACAACATTGACAGTGTCAGTTGTGTTATGGTGAAGGGCTCTTCAACAGGAAAGAGTGGCAGGAATTCAGAAACGAAATGCATCTTGAACTCTAAGCCGCAATAAAAGAAAAGAAAGGAAAAATTCAGAATTCGGCCACAAACAACAGGGAATGCCTGTGCAGTTATGTCTTGACATTTATTTTGGACTGTCTTCAGATCCAAGTATGTAATATATGGATGTTGTTACTAAAATTTAGAAAAAAATCAATCTCAATTTTTATCAGAGAAATTAAGTCTAACTTTGGTCTTATACTTCAGGTACAAGGCAAACCCCCATCTGAGAAGTCGCATCTTTAAGTCTTTGGTATAGACAGGCTTTAACAAGGCATGGGAGAATGGGAGTGGGGGACTCACCAAACATAAAGAAGAATTTTGACAATGCTCACCTGACTCTGGAATAAAACAAAATGCACACATATTCCCTAGGAAACCTAACTTTGGGGTATAGAAATGAAAATTTAAGAGCAAGGAAACTCTTCTCTTTAAGGGGAAGCATAGAAATAATGATGCTAGTTGGAAATGCTAGTGCCTCATTAAGGAAAAACATTCCCTATCATTGGCCAGATTTTGAAATTCTCAGCTCTGGCTCCTTAGGCACAAAAACTACAGCCTGAATAACTTTTCTTAAAATTATTTCAGCTTTCCTCTGCATTCCTACCAAAGAATACTTCATTTATATCATTAGAAACCTTGGAATCCTATTCACCCTAAGTGGTCAAAAATAGCAATTTTTGGAATTTTATTTGGAAGGGGGATGTGATGAGAGAGGCAAAATCCAAAGTTCAAAATTCTCTGTCATGTACTAAAGCTAAACTGTTGAATTTACTATAATTGGATTTACATTCAACAGACAGATTCAAAATAGAAATGAACCTCTTAAAAATATTCTGCCCTGGAGAAACACTCTCCATTTTAACACAAGGCCAAATTATGTGATACATCTTCTTACTTAAAATCTTGAACAATCTCTTAAGAGCACAAGAAAAGCTAAAAGGATCACTAGGAAGTATAAATATATACAAGGCTTTTTAAGTCTCTAATGCCAAAAAATCAGCAGACTTCTTAGAAATGCACATTCTTATTTTTAACAAGCACATTTTGAAATATCACAGATACACAACAGTTTTATCTTAGTTTCTGTTAACCATTAAATTGGAATTCAGGCTTATCAATATTATCAATATTACAGTAGACTGTGCATTATATCCTCCATTATTCTGACAGTTTTTAAAATTTACTTTTATGTTGAAAACCATCTCTCCAGTCCTTTTTCAAGACAGTATGTCACTCATTATGATTAAATTTTGTCCAAAGAAATAATGCAAAATTGCTTAAATAATTTCAAAATTTCTAGGATGAACTGGCTCAAAAGTAGGAATTTATGAATTGATTTGCATCACCATATTAAATATCTTTTCTACCTATAAGATATCTTTGCATTTGCCTCATAGATTGGTAAGTCAGTTCTCATTATTTTTATTTCTATCATTATCATTTTGTTTTTATATAAAGACTATATTTGAATTTGAAGGTATATCCTTCCTCTTGCTCTGATAAGGAAAATATGAATTGGTACTCATTATAGATGTTATAATGAAGATACATAAATGTACAACTAATACAAACACAAAAAGTGACACTTTAATTTAAATTCATATTTTTACTAGGGAGTTGTTTAGAGTCTGTTTCTCTGGGAACCTCTAGAAATTATTTATAACATCCATCTGATAAAAAATTACAAAATTGTAAGTAGAATAAAATGGCAAGAATAAAATTTAAAGTTCTCTCCAGTTTTATGATCCTATGCATTTTACATGTTATTTCTCCTATTTTAAAAAAAAAGAAATTCCAAAAGAATGACCTATTTCATACCCACATTGCCTCAAATTCCATAGTCATCAATCTAGTTTTCTATTTTTCATATTCTACCCACAAGAACCCATGGAATATGAAGACAATAGGTGTTATCCCAGGAACTTTTTTAGACATTATTAATACTCAGGATATCCCTGAGCACTCTGGATGGCGCTAAATGGAGTGACATTTCAATGAAACAAAAATAAGGAAAACTTCTTCAATGAAATACGCAACTGCACTCCTCCGAAGTGTAAAGAATGTCTTCTATACCCCCATTTTCTAGAAACCTAAGCATCTATTTCTGAAAAACATTACAATCCTCTATTCAGAAATCTAAGGGCTGGAGAGGAGTTCAGTGGTAGAACATTTGCCTTTCATGTACAACACTCTGGGTTGAAAAACTCAGAACAGAAAGAAAATAAATACACCCCCCCACCAAAAAAAACACTGTCATACAAAAGAAGTATCACATAAGTGTTGTTTCTCAGATTAGCCTTAGTAATTCACATAAAATTTGAACATAAATACTATTCATGTATAAATTTAGTACAATATTGATTTGGTTCTTTAGTTTGTCTAATAAGAAATATTAAACGTATCTAGAGCAAGCAGGTATTCCTATCTTTCAAATAGATTCATAATTAACTACTAAATCAAGAAGATATGATTTTGCTTAGTATTTATGGCATACTTACCAAAAACTCAGAGTCAAAAGAATCTTTTAAAAATAAACTGAAGACACAGAAATATTCTATTTCCTAGATAGCTACCATTTACCTGTACAAGAATAATCATCAATTCTGATGTATCCAGTTTTGCAGATGCACATGAAAGAACCCGGAGTGTTGACACACATGGTATTCTCACGACAGTAGTGGCGCCCTTCAGCACACTCATCAATGTCTGTGAATAAAAAGTAGGACAGAGTCAACAGTGGCTAACATTCTAGGATTTCTTTAAGATTTTCTTAGAGAAGGTGGGGAGAGAAAAATAGCTAATAACTGGGCAGCATTTTATAAAAGCATTCTAAATATCTTCTTTAATGAAAATATTGAATATTCAAATGACAGAAACTGTATGAGTTCTTTCTGACAGTTCCTGCCGCAGTTTCAAATAGGTAGGTCTATTTCAACTTGCATCATTCTGAATATCTTTTACAAATTTTCAGTGTAATTATCTACTTGTGTTTGATAAAATGAATCAGAAAGTATAGATTGGGGTGCCTTGGAATTTTCAATCATTGAGCCTACCATATATTATTTTTGATTCACTGGTTATTCTGTACACTTGAGGACACCATGAAAGAGGCAAATAAAGCATTCACACTGTATACCAGAACTTGAATGAATTCACTTAAAGATATGAAGCCAATAACATGAAGTTTATTCAGAGATAGAATTTATAACTACATTACTGAGTTTCTGAACAGAGATGAAATTATAATATACAGATGTGATATAGATGAGAAATTATAAAATAAAATAAGATAGCATATCATATTAATAATAATTCACACATCAAGTTTTGAGTATGAAAACTTATAGATTCTAAGTTATAATAGGTATAGTACTAATTAAAGAATGTGAGTTTTGACAATAAACTGTCTTAATTTTAGAGCACTTTGCTACATGGAACATAAAGCAGTTGCTGATATTTTTTCATCATATAATATTATTTATTAAGGGTTTTAATTAATTGACCAATGTACTTCCCCTCTAGGAAGCTACATTCTCAAATCTTTGTGATGAATCCAGTAGATAGAATTAACCTCATTTGTACATCAAAAAATTGAACACCTATGGGGAAAACCACCATTATAGGGGCCATATTATTCATATAATCCCCACTATATTCCCAGCCTTGAGAGCACTAAAAGAAGTAATTGACACAATGGCAAGAACCTATATATTAGACTACAACAGTCTTTAGAGTCATCTTTGCTAACTACTTATTTCATAAATGGAAAAACTGAGGCCTAGAGAAACTCAATTTTTCCATTCCAACTTTATATCCTATGTCCTTTGTTTCTCCTTTCTTGGTGTTTTGGCCACACTGTGCGTCTCACCATTCTCTAGCTATGCTATTTCATACCTTTCATATATACTTTTGCATATGCTGATCTCTGTGCTCTTCCCTCCCTGACACCATTCCAAGAGATCTTGTCCACCACTGAATTCACCTTTTTATCTACTTCAACATCCCTCCTGTGAAAACATCACTAGTGAATTACAATGCTCCCTCTGCAGATCCTCTTTGGGACTTTGTATTTCTATTTCAGATGCATCAATTATATTTTATCAATTTTTAAGGCCTCTTAAATTTTTTTAAATTTATATGTAATCATAAAAATTCCTGGATAGCCAAAACCATCTTGAGCAAAAAGAACAATGCAGGAGGTATTACAAGATCTGATGTCAAAAATATAACAAAGCTACACATCTAGAACAACTTAATTGTCAACAATACTGCAAACAACACACTTCAGGAAAAGAATAGGTTCTTTTTTATTTGTTTATATTTTTTAATAAATTATGCCAATAAAATGGTATTTTTTCTCATACAGAAGAATGAAACTAGACCCATATCTCCTTCCAGTTATAAAAAAGAAACCTAAAATGTATTAAATACTTAAAGGTAAGACCTGAAACCCTGAATCTACGAGAAGAGAAAAAGGGAGAAATGCTTCATAACATTGGAATCAGCAAGAATTTTTTTTTCTATGAAGACCACAATAGCATAGGAGACAGAAGCAAAAATAGAAAAATGAAATTATATCAAACCAGAAATCTTCTGTATGGCAAAGAAAACAATCAACAGAGTGCAGAAACAATCTACATAGAGGGAACATATTTTCAAACTATTCAACCAACAAGGGGTTGATATCCAAAATATATAAGAAACTACAAAAGCTCAATAGCAAAAAACAAACATACAAACAAATTTTTAAAAAACCCAAATAACCCAATTTTAAAATATGCAATGGATCTAAATAAACAATTCCTGAAAGAGACAGAAAAATGGTCAACAGGTAAATGAAAAAAACATGTTCAGAATTACCACAACATATTACCTCACCCCAATAAGAACGGCTATTATCAAAAAGACTAAAGATAACAAGTGCTGGAAGGATATAAAGAAAAGGGAACTCCTGGGCACTGTTGGTGGAAATGTAAGCAGTAAAGCCATTATAGAAAATGATATGGAGGATTCTCAAAAAATTAAAAAGAGAACCAAGAAAATCAAATCAGTAATATTGAAGAGATATCCTCATATTAACTCCCTTGTTAACTGAATTATTATTTAGAATGCCCAAGAAAAAAAATCAATTTAATGTCCATCAGTTGATGAATATATAAAGAAAATATGGTATTTATACAAAATTACATACATACAATTCTGCCATATAAAGAAAGAATAAAACCGTATTATGTGCAACAAAATAAATGAAACTGGTGATCAGTATGTTAAGTGAAATAAGCCAAGCACATAAAGACAAGTACTATCTGATCTCATTCATATGTGGAATCTTTTTTTTTTTAAATTTATTTATTTATTTATTTATTCATCTTCCATACATTTGATTCAAATGAGTTATGCATTTCCATTTTTACCCCAAATACAGATTGCAGAATCACATCAGTTACACATTCACAATGTTTACATAATACCATATTAGTGACTGTTGTATTCTGCTGACTTTCCTATCCCCTACTATCCCCCCTCCCCTCCCCTCTCATCTTCCCTCTCTACCTCATCTGTTGTTGTTCCATTCTCTCCCTTCCCCCCCTTTCCCCTCACAACCTTGTATATGTGATTTCGTATAAAAATGAGGGTGTCCTTCCGTTTCCATGCACTTTCCCTTCTCTCTCCCTTTCCCTCCTTAAAAAGCTGATGTCAAAGAAGTTGAGAGTAAAACGGTGGTTATCAGAAGCTGGAAAGAGCGGATGCAAGGAAGTAAGGAAAAGTTCATCAATGGGTACTGTTAGTCCACTTTGTGGTTCTATGACAAAATACCCGAGAAAATCAATTTGAAGGAGGAAAAATTTATTTTAGTTCATAGTTTCAGAGGTTACAGTTCATGGTTGAATGGCCTCATCACTATGGGCCTGTGGTAAGACAAAACATTAATGCAGGGAGCATGTGGCAGAACATGTCAGGGCAGCTGGAAAACAGAAAGAGCAAGCTAGGAATGGGTACAAAATATACCTTCAAAGGCATGCCACAAGCAACCTACCCTACCTCTTCCAAACAGGTCCTACTTCCTATGGTTTCCACTACCTCCCAATAGAGCCACCGGCTGGAGACTAAGCCTTTAACACATAAGCCTTTAGGGGACATTTCAAATCCAAACTGAAACAAGTACTGTTACAGTTAGATAGGAGCTGGAAGTTCTGCTGTACTATTGCACAGTAGTAGATTTACTTTAGATAACAATAATGTTCAGTACAATTCAAAAAGCTATAAGACGCCAGAAGTAGCGCACACCTGTAATCCCAGCAGCTCAGGAGGCTGAAGTAGGAGGATCACAAGTTCAAAGCCAGCCTCTGCAAGTTAGCAAGGTCCTAAAGCAACTCAGTGAGACTCTGTAAATAAGGGGCTGGGGATGTGGCTCACTGGTTAAGCACCACTGGGTTAAATCCCTGGTACCACCCCCCCCCCAAAAAAAAAAGAAAAAGAAAAAAGAAAGAAAGAAAAAAAAGAAATCCATAAGAAAAGATTTTAAAAGTTTTCGCCTTAAAATATGATAAATGTCTATTCTGATTTAAATAGCATGCATATATCAAAACATTATTTGTTACCCATTAATATGTATAATGTTTATGTTTTTATGTATTATTTATTTGTTTACCAAGAATTGAACACAGGGCCACATCCCCAGCCCTTTTAATTTTTTTAATTTTGAGGCAAAAGGCAGGGTCTCATTAAATTGCTTAGGGTCTTGCTAAATCATGAGGCTGGTCTTGAACCCAAGTCACTGAGATTAAAGGAGTACACCTCTACAACCAGCCAAGTTAGTTAATTTTTTTAAAAAGCTGGTTCTTGAGGCAAAACCCAACCCTCAACTCCAAATTCTGATTTGACTGTCTGTGATGGCACACAATAAATGTTTTGTTTTTTTGTTTCTTTGTTTTTAAATCTTCACGAGTCTAATTCATTTTTCTGTTAAGAGCCAGGTAATAAATATTTTAGGCTTTGGGTGTGAGCTTGGAAGTGTTCCAATAAAACTTACAAAAATGTGTAGTGAACAACACTTGGTTCATAGGCCATAATTTGATGCCCCCTGATCTAATGCACAACTGCAGTAAGAAGCATTGGGTATTTCACTCATTTCTGTATTAATAATAACTAGTAGGGTATCTAGGGCATTATGAGGTTACAGAATGAGTGAATATATTCTTCAAGGCTAGTTTATGAAGACTTAAGAATGGGTCTCAGATTTTCTCATTTCTAAATAATACTCATCTGATGGTGCCATACTACTGCTAAATGTTCACACTGCTCTGTGAGAAAAGTAACACATTTAATGATACCCTAAAAATCAAACGACAAGCACTCTGGAAAAATATGATGAAGATTCATTTGCTGGGTTTTAATATCATAATGGGAATCACAAGGGACTTTTAATGTACTTAGCTCAGTTAATGGAGACTTGAACCCAGCCCCTGTGAAGAGGGTGCTGCAGAGAAGTGAAAGTTATTGAAAATCCATAGCAGAAGTCCCCTGGGCTGAAGAGTGTGAACTAGGAAGGGGGCCATCAAAGAAGTCTACCTGCACAAAGACAGAAGAACTTAACTTTGGGAAAGAAAGAGCTAAGAATAAGAAACATACTCAGTGAAAACACCTTGGTTATCAGAGGGAGGAAGTGTTTCTGAGCACACCACAGCATCTCAAATAGCAGTTCTTGGTGACAGTCCATAGTTCCAAGGAGCAATAGCATAGCAGCTTCAGAGGCCAGAGCAGGATTGTGAGTCCCAGCTGAAGCAAGCATTAATTATAGCCTTCTTCACACACAAAACAATATTCTATAGAAGAAGCCTACTCCCATAGGAATAACTATCAAACCTGGCAAATCAAACTTAAAATTATATGTAAAACACCCCATATCCTTTCCAAGAATATTTATGGTTTGGGAACTTTGGTGGTACTAAAGTCCTACAGAAGGAAGTGAGGTGAAGACACTATGAATTAGTATTTATTTTCTTAATGTGATCCCTTCATAGTCACAGTTGTTGGATAATTTGGTCTTCTAAATATCATCTCTTCTATTATTCATTGTTGGGTCTACATCCCATAGAAATGAGAGACACTAATCTGTACAATATTCTTTTGTAGATGCTTCCTTTTAAGAATCATATGGTCAGAAAAATCTCAATGTAGAGTCATAAACTTCACAAAAAGGAGCCTATTTAATATGAAAACTTTAACAAATTTCAGTGATGTAGACCTCATAGACATATTGGACTTATTACCAACAGATATAAAGAGGCAGCCTACCACTTGGAATGGTGTTATGAGGAAAAAGAAAGCAAAATACCAAAAAGCCAAAAACAAAAGCAAAAAAATTATCAAACCCTGTAAACTAATTCCAATTGCCTTGCTATTTCTTCCTATCTTCAAAGGAAGAACTCCTCAAAGATCTGTAACTACGTACTAAAATTGCAAAGTTACATAAATGTCATTTCCATTTACATGTACAGATACACACAAAAATGTCATGAATAAAAAGTAATCTGGTGGAAAATAAAGTTCAAATTTAGTCTTGAAATTATTTTAGTTCCAAGTTATAGTTTAAAATTTTAAATGAGTCAAATTCTCACAATTTCACAATTCAATTCTATCCCATATATATTTATTGGATGTTTTCTATGTTAAAAATCACTTCATTGAATTTTTAGTCATATGTCGATGGTTCTATAAGGTAGAACAATGACCATTGGGTGGGTAATACCAGTTAATGCAGAATAGTCAGAGGTGAAATGATTGCATCATGATAACTGTAATCGGTCCATATCAATTTGAATGAATTGATTGGTGGTAACTGTAGGAAAGTGGGGTGTGGCTGGAGGAGGTGGGTACTGGGCCCATGATCTAGAAGGGCTTATTTTCCCTAAAATTCCTTCCCTTTGCTCTCTCAATTTCTTGAACACCATGAGGTGAGAGGTGGTCCTCTACCAAGTCCTCTGCCATGATGTTCTGCTTTGCCCTGGCCCAGAACAATGATGTAGGCCCACCATGGACTAAACCCCTATGAGCCATGAGCCAAAGTGAACTTTTTTCTCTTCTGAGTTGTTCTTGTTGGGTAGTTTGGTCACAGAGATGAAAAGCTAATGCAGTAACTTTCTATGAAACAGAAAGAGCCACACAAAATTGGGATGCCAAAAGGAAGCTTTTAAAAATAAGCTGAGCATTATGGAGATTCAAGCAAAAGGGTGCATTTCTAGACTGTATGTTCCTTAACGTCCCCTCCAAAACTTAGTATAAAGAGTTCAGGCATAGATTCTGCCTTGGATAGGCTTACAGTCCAAGAAATGAATGATTACATTTACATTATAATCATCTCATCCAGTTAGGTGCTGTCTGTTTTAAGCCAGCATTTCACAAACTGTGTTCTAGAGAGTAACACAGGCAGGAGAAGTTAATGGTTCCTGAAAACAAAGTACTCCAAGGTCAAATAAGTTTAGGATAGCTATCTTACTATGGTTCTCCTTCTATCTTATTATGGTGCTCCCTTTGCCTTGTCTAAAAATTCACAGAGTATATCAGCAAATCATAAACTTTCAGATTTCTAGGTGTTTTTTAATATTAATTAACTTATTAGTATATAATGAACATGTGCTATGTTCCAAGTACTACAAATTCTCACTGAAAATAATAATACATAAATGACAATGTTATGAAGTGGAACATACTATTTAATATTTAACACAGATATGCCCAAGGCATATTGATTAGGGAACAGTGACTCTCTTTTTTACAAGAGCAGTACTTATTTATTCTGAGCACCAATTTTTTTCATTTTTATTTATACATTTTTATTGGTTCATGATGATTATACATAATAGTGGGATTTGCTATATTCTCATACATGCATATGATATAACTGTACAATGCCTAATCCCCTATCAATGTATAACATATTTAAGAATTTATATTTGATAAATAATATATTTATATAAATATATATAATTTACATTTGTTAAATATTATAATAATTTTAAAATAAAATATTTACATTAAATATTAAAATAATTTACATTTATATTTGGTAAATATATTTACAGGAATAACAACATGAAGTCCTATGCTAAGTATCAGAAATTAAAAATTGATTGGTCAGTCAATCAATCCTATAAGAACTGATATTCAGAGGAAGGCTGATGACTATGAGTGAACACCACCATGGAAATTTCACCAGTGGGACTGGGCTTGAGGTGGATTCTAAAGAAGAGGTAGGCTTAAAGTGAAAGACTTGCACAATATTGGAGGGGCTGCCAGAGAAGAATTTCCTTCCTATCTGTGGTGTTCAAAAAAGAACTAGATATTGTAAATATTCAAGTCTAGGAAAAGCAGCAGACATAGCAAAAAAAAAAAAAAAAAAAAAAAAAGAAAGAAAAGAAAAAAGAAATGTTGAGGTAAATTTATAAAGCTTGTGTAGGAAAATAATGGAAATACAGTTATGGCATAAGAGACATAATGTGGATATACTTAAATATTCAACAACTCTAAGGAAGGCACTTCCTTTGCAATGATATAAAAACATTAAAGCATTTGGGAGGGTGGCATTGACAAATACATCATACAGAAATTGGTAACATGGAACAACTAGAGAGTTGGTTAAGAGAAGTTCTACCATGGTGAGAAGCCATTTCATGAATAAAAGTCTGAGTTTTCAGACTTTTACTTTAAAACTAAAGTAACTTTCCAATATTTCATATTAGTATCTGAAAATATCTTATTATGTGTTAATATATCAGCTATTTACTCCCTTGGAATATAAGATTCAGGAGGATATAGTTACTGTCCAGAAAAACAACTGGCCCTGGTTAAATGTTTGTTAAATGAATCAATGAATGTTTTCATGGATTCTGCTCTGAAAGAATGAAGGAAAAAGAATTATTCATACTTCCCTGGCCTGAAGCTCATCTTGGTCATGATCCCATAGTCTTCCTATTATACTACCTAGACAGTTACTTTGTATACAAACAGCAAACAAGCCAACTGGGTCAGTCTTGTTTTGTGGAGGAACACTGCAGTGTGGAGACTGGGGGGTGGATAAAGAAGCCAAGATTCTGTTTCTGTTTCTACTATAAGTCTAACAGATATTTCAACTCTCTGAATGTTAATTTTATCATCAAAAGACACTTTTCAAGTCAGTTCCAGCCCTCAAACTCCCTAATTCTAATAAAGAGAACATGATCTAAATAGTTGCTGATTTATGATTCTTCAGAATTTTGTGAAATACACAGAATATTCCACCAAACTAAAAAAGCAGAAATAAACTGAGTTTCTTATATTAGAACAATAACTCTTGCCCCAGGGAACTTCAAGTTGGTCTATTTTAAAAATAGGAATTTACAAATTCCCTTTTATCCTACCTGAAAGTTGAGGCTGACTCTGTAATTATTCTGAATTATAGATTTTTAGATCTGAGAGTAACATTAAAAATTATCTAACCTAATTCAAATAATTTACAAATGAAGAGACAGAGGCACAGAAAAGCACAGAAATTAAAGAGGTGGCAGGGATCAGAGCACACAGCTTTTGTGAGCCACATTAAAGAATCTGGACTTTATCCTATGTGAAATGGGAGAGGTTTTTAAGAGCAGATTAATTGCATAGCATCTGTGTTTTTGGAAGAGCCCTCTAGCACAAGCTTAAGCAGTTAATGAGCGGCAGTTGTACCAAGAACAACATTTCCAGACCCTAAGTCCAAAATTAATGTTCCTTTTGGCCTATGGACTCAACTACAGACTCAACTCTAAGGCATGGTTTACTAAGACACAATGCCTCCTCTTTTGTGTACTTCTGCCACACCAATGAGCTACCCCCACCTTGTATTTTGGAGGTCACTAATGCTATTTTTTAAAAAGCATAGTATATTTCTTAGGATACGGTATTTATATCAATTTTACCCTATAAAAGGATTATATTAGCACGCTAATGAACACTAATGTCCTTTTGCTTAGCCAATAAAAACTTGAAGTCATGAAGCTCAAAGGCAAGGACTACACATATTGAAGAATAATACAGATCAGTATGGGTTACTGCTAAAAGATTTTGCTCACCAGCTGTGAAATACTGACTGGGCAAATTTGGCAACGAGATCAATAATTTAAATCACAAACAGGGAAATAACCTAAGTTCTGAGAAACGGATTCTAGAAAGAGATTTGAGAGTAACATTTGGAAAGATTAGAGTATTTTTAAAATTATAAAATTTGCAACTATAAGTAGGCTACCCAGTGAAAATCAGTAAAGAATAAATTAAAATGCCATTTACAAATAAGCTAACATTGAAAGGAATTGCCAGCAATCATATTTTAAAGTCAGTAAATCAATGAGTTTGTTTACTACAGATTAACTTTTAGGTATTAAAAATTATATTCACCTGAATGGATAATTGAAATGTATAGCTGAAACATGGTTTCCTCTGCCATCTCAAAATAATGGTCACAAATTTGCTTCATTAATTTTTCATACTAATTCAGAAGAATGAAAGTTATAGTATTATATTACCTTTCTTACTCCTCTTACTAGAATATATTGAATATATTAATCTTAAATTTGGAACTCCTGACTCCTGAATTACAAAGAGGAAAAAAAAAAGGTTGAGACAATCGGTAGGAAAATTTGAGACAGAGATGAAGGGGGTTAATCATAAAATAACACTGATGGAGAAAGATGAGAGAACTTGAAATAGAAGAATTGAAAAGAAGAAATGTGTGCATTGTTTATTCTTATAATATTTTTCTGAATTCCTATTATGTCCAAGTACTACCTTAGATATCAGCAGCATAGTCTTGAATATGACAAATTCAGTATGTGACCCTGCTGTATCTTACTTGGTCTTTCTGACAAAAGAGACAAATAATAATAAAAACGGTAATGGGAATTTGATTAAGGATAACAAAGTACTAAAAAGAAGAAGAGTTATCTAGGAAGGATAGTAAAGAAGAGAACATTTCAAACAGGGGGACTATTTGCTAATGCTGAAAATTGAGAGGATTTGCTAAATTTGAAAAAGAATAAAATATTAAATGTGGCTAATGAAGTAAGAAGGAGCTATTTTGTGTGAAGGTCTTTCAAACTGTGTGGGCGTTTGACATGATCCTTCAACCACTGATGATTCATTGAAGTTTCACTAATTGATTTTTTGTATATAATATCATTTTAACATAATATAAAATTTAAAAGATCTAATAGACTGTACAATGAAAGCAAATCTGATTTTCACTTAGTTCTCCCACTTTCAATCCCCGAGACAAACACTGTTATCAATTTCTTGGGCAACCTTCCAGATCAGATACAGCATGTGTCTTTATAAGCATATGTATAGTGAAGTGTGTGTGTGTGTGTGTGTGTGTGTGTGTGTGTGCGCGCGCGCGCGCGTGCGCATGCGTGCATGCTTTTCCTCTGAAAAAGCACAGGAGGGGGATGAGATTACATTAATTGCTAAGCTTTTTACCTGCAGGGCAGAGAATGGATTAGAGACGAGTAAAGTGGAAGCTAGGAAGAAGTTCACTTAGTTTCAGTCCTGGTGTCTTTCACAGTATAAATGGAGGCAGTGTGGCAGATTAAAAACAATACATGGAATATAAAATGCTTGCACCTTGGAGCTGACTGGATTCTTGGAGATTAGGGAGAGACTCTCTCAAGGATAATATTCTCCTTTTTCACCTGGAAAACTGAGGGGCTATGTGCTGGATGGAACTGGAGGAATGTATCTGGATTACAGAAAAATATGTTTCCGATAGGGTGAATTTTAAGGGGTTTATGGCATATTCAAATGGAAACACTTAAGAGCCTGTAAGACATGGGTCTAGAGCTCACTCGAGACAGAATTGCACTGGTGATCAAGAATTTGGAGTCATAAACAAAGAGAAGGTAATTAAACTCATGGTGTTATATAGCATCACTTATTGAGAGGGCAAAAGTGAGGGAAAAATTAAAATAAAGCCCTGGGGAAGCTGATCTTTTAAGGAGCAAATAAAGAAAAGAGACTTTGAAATATTGCTTAGAGAGATAACAGCAAAACTATGAGTGCTAGAGAAAGATGAATTCCAAACTAATGGTCAACCATCACCTTTTGAAAACAATTTCTATATTTGGGGAAATCCCTATCTCCCTAAGATAAAAGTCTCAGCTCAAATTTTTTGTGTGTTTAGAGGCTGGCATATGGGACGACTATGACCCAGGATTGCTAACTAGGGGCATTTAGCAGCAATTTAATTGAGAAGAGAACTTTATGACTAAGCAAGTCTGTGATGTCTTCTAGCAAGAATGATGGAGAAGACATTCACCGCGTAGAGAGGTAGCAGCAGATTCTGCAGTCCATCCCTGATGTCATCAGAGAGCCGCCCAAAATACCTACGTGAAATTTCAGTGTTGTTGACACAAAGAGGCAGATGAGATAGGTGTTGTCCTTGCTGAATATCATCTAAAGTTCTCCTTCTACTTACTTTGTAAGCTGCCTAAGCTTCTGCAATATATTCCTATTATGTTTAAACTATCAGACTGGACTAGATCCTTTGCAACTCAGAACTCAGATCCATATAGTACAGTATCATTAAGAAAAGGTAAGTAAATATTTGAAGGAGGGAGTAATCAATACAATTAATTGCTGCTTAGAGGTCAAAAAGGTACAGACTGAAAGATATCTGGACTAACAATATGGAAGTTATCAAGAAAGCTGCTGAGAGTACTTCAAAAGAGATATGAGATGAAAAATATACCCTGAAGCAGGTGGAGTGTCTGATACAAGAAATTGAAACAGAATAGATCATGACTTTACAAATTTTAGCTAAAAAGGGGAGAAGGAGCAATATGAAAAAGAAATGTTGTGGACTAATTGAGAAATGAAGTATATTTAAATGCTTATGGGAAGGAGAAAACAGAAGTTGAACATTGAATTTTAAATGGATAATGGATAGAGCAAGTTTCCTCTGGAAGAGATGAGGTTCAGTACTCAGATGAGCCAATCACTCATGGCAGTGGGGGTTTCTACTCCACAGGTACAGATAAATCATGTGGACTTATGAAATGATAGCAGGAGACTGAGCAAGTTATTATCATTTCTGTTTTGTTGGTAAAGAAGTTATCTGCTGAATGTAAGAGAACAGGTAGAGTCAAAGGTTCTCTGAGAATGATAAAGTTTTGAAGTAACCTTCATAGGAAATGAGGTGAAACTGAGCTCAGATGTACAATAAAATGACCAAGCTAAGTACAAGGTCCTGCCAAGATAAGACATTATGTAACACACTTGTGTGGACCACCACTGACATGTTTATAACATTTTGCTTTCTATAGTGCATGTTAAATGCATTATATTTTAACACTCATAATAACCCTATGAACTAGGGAGAACAGATAGTTATGGCAGTCAAGTTATCCTGGTGAAGAATTTGTTTTCCCAAATGTCATTTATAAGTAAATGACTGGTAAATTTAGAGTGGAATCAGTCCTGATTACCCACTGTTCCTCCACAATCTGGTCCCTGTCTTTCAGTTTAATCTATTAACACTCTTGGACAAAAAACTTCCTCTTATCCCCCCCAAAACTCCAAAACACATTTCATTTTTTTCCTCTGCTTACTCCTTTCTGCCAATCTAAATTGGATTCACATTTCAAGGCCAAGATGAAGGCCAATTCCTCCACAGTAGCTTCCCTATCCTCTTTATCCATAGGGAGCCCGTCTGTCTCTACTTCTGCACTTTTGGTCTGTGCTTATTCAGGGCTGGATAGTAGCTGTCTTGGCTGAATCCAACTTGTTCAAAATTAAGGAACAGACAGACTCATTTGAATGACTGCCTTGTCATGTTGAATTTGAAAATTCATCAAGTTGAATAGCATTCTTTCCAAGAAGGCAGATTATTATTTTTAAATATTAAAAACTAATTTAACAGAAATGAAATTTATTTTGCCAGAAAACAAAGATTTCAGTCATAACAGTATTCAAATTGCTACCCATTCAGAGTTATTAGATTAATCTAAACATTACATCAGTGCTTTCATGAAAAATGTGGAGCTACTCCAATTCCCAATTGTTTCTACATAAATCACAGATGAAATTGCATTGCTAAATTTGACAATCTTAATTAATGTTTAATGTTGATTAGGAAGTTTTTAAGACCTCACAATTTGCTATACAAAAACATATATGCTCTAAAATTCCAAGACCATTTTTTCACTATCACATTTCTATTTAAGGTATGCACCAACTTAAAAAAAAAAAAAAAACTATTTTGGGAGCATTTTCTTATATTGAAGGAAAATTACTTGGAGAATATTTAAAATGGAATGAAAGCTGGTTTTGAATGTGAACTAAAAATGAATATCTTCTTATGTATTATTAAAATCCCAGAGATCTATTTTTATATCATACTCAATAAATAAGAGACACAATTCAAACCATAATGTCCTTGCCTCTTCAACAACACTTTGTGTTCATTAAAAGCAACATGGATTTCCTCACTGCCCTTGGGTCAAAACACATAGGGCTGTTTTTTGCTATAGAAGTTATTTGCCCACATGAGCAAGGTTTTTATCTAGTACATAACTCAAATCTCCCATTCTTCTTTGTCACATTTCTCTAACTCATACTTGCTTCCCACAAACCACTGTTATCCTCCATTGAATCAAAGTTATATTTGTTTTATTTGTGCAATTCTTGCATATTTCTAGTTACACAATTTTCCTTTAATTAATCACACCAATTTTCATTTCCTATCTTCAAACCTTTTTTTCAGATGACTTAATGCATATGACAATTTTTCTATATAGTAAAGTTTGTTCTTTTTGAAAACTAATGAACAGGTGAAGAAAGGAAGAATTGTGAAAACAACACTAATACTTGTATTTCATTTCCAGCAACAAATTGTTAATTAACTTTGACTTGGAGGAAAGATAAAGCTGGTATTTATAATTTAATCTCTCTGTATATCTGAACTTAAACTTAATGGAGTTGCAAAAAGAATTTTTCTATCAAATGAATTTTTTAAAAATGTTAATCATTGATGTCTTAGATTTCACTTCAAATGAGTTTCTTACCAGGAAAAGTTTCTCTAATGGAAAAATGATAATGAGCAACTGCCTCATGTAAGACACCTGCAACTGATCTGGTTATAATGAATTGCTTAATTCTACCCAGATGTCTTCTCTTTAATATTAATAAATAACTACATGCATAGGTAATTATCAAGTATTTGAACCTGCTATTCATTTATATAAAGAAACATGAATTCCCATGGTTACATTTAAAGATATCATGTAATTGTCAACATGAGAACAAATTCTACATTCTCTGTAGTCAAAAACTGGTTAGAATATTACTTAGACCAGAAAGAAATTTGGCAAGAAGTAGTTTGGTTCTGGAAATAATCCATGGTGACTTTATACTGAAGTACTAAAGATCTTATTAAAATTACCTTAATATATAAGACAACATCATCACACAAAATCTAAGAATACTGTAGCCTGAAATTTCAAAACACTAATGTTATAATATTTTAGTTCCAAAAAATAAAATTATATTGCATAAGCTGACAGACACACTGGCAGTAATAAATATATGTGAAAACATAAGTATAATAACAAGTTTTTACCAAGGATTTATTTTTTCTGGAAAGCATTTTATACACTTAATCTTATTTAATTTTGCTTACCTAACAACCTCATGAGACTAATTACCCTCATCAACAAATGAAGAGACTAAGTCTTAGAGATGTAAAGTAATCTACACAAGTTCCACAGTTAGCAAAGAGCAGAGTCAAGAATTAAATAAAAGTCTTCGTGCTAGGCCATACTTGTGTTTATTCTGCTATTCAGTTTGACATTGTGTGTTCATAGCAATTTCAAGTAGCCTTGCTAGAAACAGCACTGGTAGTTCCTGCAGGCCAGGCCAGCCTTGGCCATTGCTTCATCACACAGTAACCCATGAAAGAATGCAGTTTGGTTTCCCAGCCAGCTGGGGGGTGGTGCAGGCCAAGCTCCTCTGAATCATAGCACCTCGTCCATCCCCATCACACAGTACTATCCTTGTTTAATAAAGGTTTTATTACCAACCACCATCCTATTTTTCCTATTTGTGTCCTAATCTCTTTTGCAACAAAATGTAGGTGCAGGACCCTCATTAGGAACTCCATTGGAAGAGTTAGTCTTTGGTTTTTCAGAATCTGATGGTAGGTTCCTATATGTGTTGTGTTATACTAATGATTTTTTAATTGTCTTCTTATTTTTTAATATTATATATTTAAAAGGCAGTATCTTTTGTGCTGTGAATTTGCAGGATAATGTGTATAATGCATTTTTTTTTACTTCTGTTGGTGTGTATTGTATATAGTCTGTTTTTCTCATGATGAAACAAACTTTTTCCTTATTAAAAAAATTAAAAAATCCAAGTCTTCTTGCTCAATATTCTTTGTATAATATCAGGACTGTGCCCATTTGCCAAAAATAAAAACAGATTTTTATTTTATCTGTATGGATACTTTTCCTCACTTGTCTATTAAATCCCAATATTACTTCTGACATGTTTTTAAAATATAATTACACATGGTTCTATGTATAAATCTTCAATGTACCTATGCTGCTATTAGAATGACTCTTTATGTACAAGAAATGTGTATAAAATAAGTTATTTCATCTGATTTAATCTTTAGTAATAATACAATTGACCACTAAAGAGTGATTATTATAAATATTTGTTTAACAGAAACAGGTGGTAAATACTTCTATAATACTGTTAAGAAAAGCAAAGATAAGCACTCTGGTAAGAACAGTTAACCAGATAAAACTCAAAAGCATACCAGACATTCAATAATGTTATAGGCTCTGTATTCAAATCTCCCTGGTTGCTAATGAATCTGATGATTCCCTTCAACATCTTCCCAGTTACTTCTGACTAAACCCTAGGTGTTCCTATGAGTTCAGGAATAAATCAACACATATAATCACTATAATTACCTTATCCCTGAGCATCCTATAAACTATTTCCATGTCCTCACAGTCTTTTCCAAAACTCATACATGTTCCTGAATCTCTATTTTGCCCCTTTGACAGAAAATGTCCACCCTAAAGTTACAAAACCCTGGAGACACAATGCAGAGTCTTTAACCTTCACAGGCATGTGCAGAGTCATTCAAAAAATCTTCTACCTAATTTTGTTTTGTTCTTTGAACTGAAAGTCCAAAAGTAACCTAATTTCCTAATAAATGTAAGTTTTCCCTCTTCATCACCCATTTGTCTCCTCCATTATAGAATATTCAAACTTGACCTAAGGACCAGGCAGCTCTTCCATCATTATACCTAAGCCTTCCTTCATCTTTCTTGACATAAAACCAAAAGCACTCAAGAAAGTCAAATAATATAAACAGCAGGAACAGGGAACATATATAAATCCATAATCCTTTTCCTTATATAATTTAAATTAGTGATCATCAACCAGGAGTAGTTTTGCCCTCTAGGGGGAAATTTGGCAATGTTTGGTTATCACAACCAGAACTACAGGTGAGCACAGGTGTGTTACTGACACAGAGATAATGTAAATATCCTACAATGCATACAACAGCCTCCTACAACAAAGAATTACCTGTTCCAAAAAAGCAATAATGCAAGTGTGAGAAACCCTAATTGGAACTAAAACCACTCTGACACACAGGCATATATGGCCACAGGCTGAATAATTCAGCTTTTTAGGCAAGACTGTATTAACTGAAGACTCAAAAATAATGATATTTTAAAATTCATCCTTAGAAGGACATCAATCTAGAACTAACATAGAATAGTCTTTTTTGAAATTTCATGAGGATAAGAGTTGACTAGGAAGCCTGTAAAAATTTTGAAACCCAATCCTGACTAACTTAATAAGGATAATTAATGTTGGGTTCAGGAATATATATTTTTTCACATTTGTCTTGGTGCATTATAGTTGTACATAATGATGAGATTTGTTGTTACATATTCATACATACACACAATATAACAATATAATTTGGACAATATCACTCTACGGCACTTTCCCCCTCTCCTCCACCTCCTACTCCCTGGTTTTTTTCCTCTACTTACCTCTCTTTGATTTTCATGAGATCCCCCCCTCCTTTTCCTTTTTTTCTCTAGCTTCCACATATGAGAGAAAACATACAACCTTTAACTTTCTAAGTTTAGCTTATTTCATTTAACATAATGATCTCTAGTTCCATCCATTTTCCTGAAAATGACAACTCCATTTTTCTTTATGGCTGAATAAAACTCCATTTGGTATACATACAACATTTACTTTATCCATTCATCCACTGATGGACACCTAGGTTGGTTTCATAATTTGGCTATTGTGAATTGTGCTGCTATAAAACATGAGTATGCATATGTCACTATGATAACTTTAATTCTTTTTCTTTAGAGAGAGAAATTTTTAATATTTATTTTTTAGTTTTCAGTGAACACAACATCTTTACTGTATTTTTATATGGTGCTGAGGATCAAACCCAGAGCCCCGCGCATGTCAGGCAAGTGTGCTACCACTTGAGCCACATCCCCAGCCCAATGACTTTAATTCTTTAGGATAAAAACCAAGGAGTGGTATAGTGGGGTCATGTGGCAGTTCCTGCCTAGTCTTCTGAGGAACTTCCATATTGATTTCCATAGCAGTTTCACTGATTTACAATCCCACCACTAATGTAAAAGTGTTCCCTTTTTCTCCATATCGTCCCCAGCATTTATTATTATTTTGATGACTGCCAAGGAATATGCATTTTTTTATTATTAGTTGTTCAAAACATTACATAGCTCTTGACATATCATATTTCATACATTTGATTCAAGTGGGTTATGAACTGCCATTTTTACCCCGTATACAGATTGCAGAATCACATCAGTTACACATCCACGTTTTTACATACTGCCATACTAGTGTCTGTTATATTCTGTTGCCTTTCCTATCCTCTACTATCCCCCTCCCCTCCCCAAGCTTCTCGTCCTGTTTCATCATCACTTTATGTCTCCTCTACTATATAACTTTCAAATTAGACTCAAGGAGCAGGCAGCCCTTATATGATCATAACTAAGTCTTCCTTCACCCTATCATATTACAAAGAAATGCCATTTGAACCACCCTCTAAAAAACAATATTAGGAAACCAAACTGAATACTAATGGAAATAAACTGAGAATGTGAACCAAAAAATCCTCTTCTTTTGAGCATATTGATGAAAAGTGTTAGTGTTCAAATTATTAGAATGATATATTAATAAACTCTATGCCTTAAATCAACACTTTTCAAAATTTTGTATGCAAGAGAAATCAACACTTTTCAAAATTTTGTATGCATGAGGTCCTGATTCAGTAGGTCTGAGATAAAGTATAGGATTCTGCATTTCTAACAAGTTGCCAGATATTGGATCACATTGCTGGCCCTGAGACCATACAGTGAGAAGGTTAAAAAAGGAAGAAAAGAAGATAAAACATAAATTAAAATAAAAACTTCCAAAAAAGTATAAAAGCAGAGCTGTTTATTTTAATAAAGCATAAACCATCAATCACAATTTTCATTGCAATTTGCACCAGCAAAATGGGTATAGACTTTACATTATCTCAACTAAAGAGTTAGCTCCATGGCAGTATGGACTTAGTTGGGTTTTCTCATGGCTATATGGTTAGCACCCATTAAATATATGCTTGGCATGGAATGTGTGCTCAAAAAACAAACAAAACCCCCCAAACCAATACTGTGAATAAATGAATGCCGAACAATGTCCAATGATAGAAGTCAATCTTAAATTTCTAAGCACCTATAAATCAACCACAGAGAGAACAATGTGTTTATTTAACATACAGATTTATGACTAAATGATGATGAAAGTTATTATTTGTCCTCTATGCAGCATCCAAAGTAATCATGAACTCCATTACATGTGAAAAAGAGTATTTTAGAGTAAGAGACATTCTTGGGTGAGGGGCATATCAGCTGACCATGAAAGTCACACAACCATGGTGTGTTGTTTAAAAAGGATAGTATAAGGGTGGCACTGATTATTTCTCCAACATTTTTTCCATGAGAAACCATGCCTAAGAAGAAACTCAGAAAAGTTTCATCTTTATTGGCTTTGACTTTAAAATGTAAAAGTCTTCCTTTCATAATGAGGATACTCTTGCTTTCAATTAAAAAAAAACCTTTTGATTTGAACATCTTACTGGTATTTACATTTACAAATGAATAGAATGTGCTTTTGAGTCAGAGAAAACTGAAGTTAACTAGAGTGAATGATAAAGAAGCTGAGAAGAATTGCTAAGGTTCAA
Source organism: Callospermophilus lateralis (assembly GCF_048772815.1). NCBI lineage: Eukaryota > Metazoa > Chordata > Mammalia > Rodentia > Sciuridae > Callospermophilus > Callospermophilus lateralis. The sequence continues at coordinate 104,996,211 of NC_135308.1, forward strand.
ATTCAGATGTGTCAATTGGTAGGGATTTTCAGAACTACTGCACAAAATTTAATTGGAGAAGGAATGAGTTTCATTTAAAAAAATTAACTATTTTTAGCATTGAAAACATGTTCCTTGAGGCCTAAAAGTACTTCAATATTTCCATATAATATATAAATCCTGAAAACTATTTTTTGTGGCAATTTTTGGAGAGATAGATGATGCCATTAAAAGGCCAATTCATAGGAAACATCAGATATGCATTTCCTTCTATCTTTTTCTTAATTTAAAATTATAGAAGTTTAAAATTGTAACTGTAATGGTTAATTTTTGTGTGACAATTTGACTGGGCCTTGAATGACCAGATATTTGGTCCAAAATTATTCTGGTATGTCTGTCAAAGTGTGTTTGGATGAGAGTAACATTTCAATCTGTAGTCTGAGTAGACATAATCACTCTCCCTGATGCAGATGGGCCTCAGCCAATCAACTGAACAGAATGGAACCAAATCAGTAAAAGGGAAATTTGACTGCTTGTCTTAGGGCACCAAACCTTTCTAGCCCTCAGAACCACTGGTTCTCAGGTCTTTGGAATGGAGAGTGAAACCACACTATTGGGTCCCCTAATTTTCAACTTGCCAGTGCAGATCATGGGAATTCTTAATCTTCACAATCATGTAAGCCAATTCCCTATAATAAGAAATCATATTGATTCTGTTTTTCTGAAGAATCTTGACTAATCATATACTTGCAATTTTCTTTTATTTAAGAAACTCTATTAAAACACACCACAAAGAATGCATCAGTAGCTATATTTCTGAAAGCTATATTGTCTGCCAGAATTCTCTAATTAATCCCAGAGGGCTCAGTTTTCTAGATTATTTATCTCAGCTCTGTTAGCAGGCCTTCTATTAACTCCAGTGGTGACTCACGTGCTGGGTTTGCAATGAATGATTTCAGCTCATTCTACAACTTTCTCTTCATATCATCTGGAGTAACCTTATGACACCATCACTCTCAGATTGCCTCTGCATTTCATAGTTAATGATATGCAGATATTAGTTATATCAGGAATTTATGATTAAATTAATTGTGAGGTGGTAAATAGCTGAGATAGAAAGGGAACAGGGCAGGGGCAAGAAGAAAGGATAAGAGAAGGATGGAATAAAGGAAATCAGAGAAAGAAAGGACAGAAGGGGAGGGAGGAAGGTCACATGAACTCCACTCATGACAGTATATATCTCTAATGCCAATGAGATGCGCTCTCTGGATACAACACAAATTTCTTCCCTTTATAGAAACATCTAAATTTTAATACAGCTATGTTAAAATGTTGTTCTAAAGAAAAATACATACTACTCGTGCTTATTGAAAAAATTAGGTAAGGTATATAGTAAGTAAATTAAAAGTAGTAAAATGAAATAAGCATAGCTTGAAGACGGCTTTGTACCATCAATTTACTGTTTGTTATTTGGGTAAATGATTTTGGAAAAATCATTTAATTTTCAAGTTCTTCAGTTTTCTCAACTATAAAACAGTAGGATATTACAATGCCTGCATCAGAGACCTGTTAGATAAAATAAAGTTAATAAATGTAAAAGGCATGTAAATGTCTCCAAAGAACCATATACTTATTAGCAGTTGGTATTGCTTTTTATTATAAACCTATTGACAACTTATTGCAGAAAAGAAGGCAGCAATTACTCATTTTCCATTGAATTGTGCTCATATTACTTTTACAGAGGCTGGAATTCTCCTATAATGCAGAATAGGAAAGAGAAAAAAAGGGCATCATTTAGACAAAGGATAGCATTAAAAGACAGAAACAGGAGAGGAAGAGACAATGTTTTAGCCTTGGTTGTTATTTAGTTTTTCTTTCAAGAAGGGGGAAACAAAAAGGAAAATATGTATTTAAATTGGGTGTGTAAATATAATAATTTAGAGTTTATGTTTAAACTCTGATCCCTAGCAGGTGCTAAACAAATGTTTAAGATTCCAATCCAGATTTAACTGGCATTTCCTAAGCAGTTTTTAGGTGCTAGATCTTCCATGCCCATGTGAGTTGTTTTACAAATTGTAGATAGAATTAAAATTTGGGATAAAAGATACAAAATGTTCACTAAAAGCAATGGTGGAGATGGGAAAACTTCTAAGACTTGGGGGTCCTTTCAATATGTATGACATTTACAGTACACATATACTTTAAGAAAGAATATTTTGAAAAAATAAATTTATTTCCTTGTACTACTTATATAATTTTTAAATTCCCATGCATAGCAATTTAAAATAAATGGAATCCTCTTTGGGCTACAAAAATCAACATTACAATTAGACTTCCTTGGGTACAATGTAAATATAACTCAATATGTTTGATGCTTATCTTGAATTATCCTTTTTAGTGATAAGATAGCCTAAAGGTCTATCTCTTTAGATATCTAAGTACTTCCGACCAACAATAAACAAGTATTTCTTGATCTCAATATTGCTTCTAAAAAGCTTAGGAGAACTCAGATAAAATTAATAATATATTACTAGAAGACAGACACATTATACTTGGAAGAAACACACAGATGCACATATCTAAATCCCTTAATAAACAGCATAGCATTTAATAAAGTATACTACAATTGGATAATTGGCTATAAGCCAGTACAGAATAAGGTGCTAATTGTTCAGTCAGGTAAAAATAAAATAAGATTTGAGAAATTTAAATCTATGTGCATTTAATTCATCTTCAAGAAGATTTTCCTGATGAATTAAATGAGAAGAAGCCTAGAAGAAGCCTAGAAGGATGATTAGATCATAGCTTGTTGGACCAAAAAGCAAAGATATCTCAGTCAAATTGTGTTAATTTGCTAGGGGCACAATAATAAAGTTCCACAAATTGGTAGCTTAAGCAATAGAAATTTATTATCTTTGAAAACCAAGAGTCTGAAATCAAAGGGTTGGCAGAGTTGTTTTTTTCAGAGTTGTTTTTTTTCAGAGTTGTTTTTTTTCTTTTCTGAAGGATAATCTGCTGTATGTTATTCTATTGTCAATATCTGGTATTCTTTGGCTTGCAGATATATCACCCCAACCTCTGTCTGCAAGTTCACAGGACACTCTCCCTGTATGCCTGTGTCAAAATTTACTCTTCTTATGAAAATAGCAAGCATAGTGCAAAAGGAAGCACTAAGACTTCCTCTTTCCTTAAAAAGTTATATCTGAAATTCTCCTATTTCCAAATAAAATCACATTCTTAAGTAAACATTTGAATTTTGGGGAGACATAATTCAACACACAACACAGATGATGCATCATGCACAAAAGAAATTATCAAATAGCTGAGGGTGAACTGTGAAGGACTAATGGATGGATAGTTATGTAGGGAAAAATGACATAAAAACCTGGAAACAATGCAAAGGAATGTAAGTTTTATGTGGTGATGAGCGACAAGATACCCCAGGCTTTCAAGCAGAAAAAAAATGATATTTTGTGATTATTAATGGAGAATGGATTCCAGCTGAGTAAAACTAGGTAAAGACAATAGACATGAAGACTAAAGACAAGGTGACATGAAGTGACTAATGACATCCAGCAGAATCAGAATGAAAGAAACTGAGTGAATCTAAGAAATAGTTCTATCAATGAGGAATTACTGGGGTAGGGGTTTCAAACTATACCAAACTCTTTCTCATATTTTTGTTAATAAAAGAAATGGCTCATAAATTTACTTTAAAATTCGTTAATAAGGCATCAATTACCAACTTTGTAGTTATTTGTGACATCCAGTTATATAAATGATTTATTTATTTAAAACACTTTTCCTGTTCTTAGTGAAAGACTTGGAGAGCAAAATCAGCAGTGATTTTTTTAAGAGTTTAAGAACAGGAAATTCTTCATTATAATGCACTCACAGGGTTGTAATTTCTAGTGTTTTGAACATGAAGGGGTGCTGTATTTTGTCAAATGCTTTTTCTGCATCTATTCAGATGATCATATGATTCTTATCTTTAAGTCTATTGATGTGATGAATTACATTTATTGATTTCTGTGTGTTGAACCAACCTTGCATCGCTGGGATGAACCCCACTTGATCGTGGTGCACTATATTTTTGATATGTTTTTGTATTCCGTTTGCCAAAATTTTATTGAGAATTTTTACATCTATGTTCATTAGAGATATTAGTCTTAAGTTTACTTTCTTTAATGTGTCTTTGCCTGGTTTTAGAATCAGGGTGATACTGGCCTCACAGAATAGTTTGGATGTGCTCCCTCTTATTCTATTTCATGTAATAATTTGAAGAGTATTGGTATTCGTTCTTCATTAAAGGTCTTGTGGAACTCAACTGTGTATCCATCCAGTCCTGGGCTTTTATTGGTTGGTAGGCTTCAGATGGCATCTTCTATTTCATTGCTTGATATAGATCTGTTTAAACTGTATATATATCATCCTGATTCAATTTGGGGAAATCATATGACTCTAGAAATTTGTTGATGCCTTCAGTATTTCTGTTTTATTGGAATACAAGTTTTCAAAATAATTTCTAATTATCTTTTGTATTTCTGTAGTGCCTATTGTGATATTTCCCTTTTCAGCATGTATGTGAGTAATTTGAGTTTTCTCTCTCATTCTTTTCATTAACATGGCTAATGGGTGGTTTGTCAATTTTATTTATTTTTTCAAAGAACCGTCTATTTGTCAATTTTTTCAATTGTTTCTTTTGTTTCAGTTTTATAGATTTCAGCTCTGATTTTAATTATTTCCTGTATTCTACTGCTTTTGGTGTTGATTTGTTCATCTTTTTCTAGAGCTTTTAGGTCATTCATTTGTTGACTTTTTCTTCTTTAAAGGAATAAACTCCATAGAATGAACTTTCCTCTTAATATTGCCTTCACAGTGTCCCAGAGATTTTGATATGATGTTTCAGTGTTCTCACTAAAATCTAAGAATTTTGTAGTCTTCTTCTTGATGTCTTTTACAACCCATTGTTCATTCAGTAGCATATTATTTAGTCTCCAGATGTTGAAGTAGCTTTTATTTTTTACTTTATCATTATTTCTAATTTCATTTCAGTATGGTCTAATATTCAGAATGCAGGGTAGTATCTCAAATTTTTTTTTGTATTTGCTTAGAGTTGCTTTATGGCATAATATATGGTCTATTTTAGAGAAAGATCTATGAGCTACTGAGAAGAAAGTGTAGTTGCTCATTGAAAGATAAAATATTCTACATATGTTAGTTAAGTCTAGGTTATTGATTGCATTATTGAGTTCCATAGTTTCTTTGTTTAGTTTTTGTTTGGGAGATCTATCCAGTGGTGAAAGAGGTGTGTTAAAGTCACCCAGAATTATTGTGTTTTGGTCTGACTCTTGAAATTAAATAGAGTTTGTTTGGTGAACATAGCTCCTCCAGTGTTTGGGGCATATGTATTTATAATTGTTATGTCTTGTTAGTGTATTATTCCCTTGAGCAGAATGAAGTATCCTTCTTTATCCCTTTTGATTAACTTTAGCTTGAAATCTATTTTATATGAGGATGGAAACCCCTGCTTGCTTCTGCAGTCCATGTGAATGTAATGATTTTTCCAAACCTTCAGTCTGTGGATGTCTTTTCCTATGAGATGAGTCTCTTGGAGGCAGCATATTGTTCAGACTTTTTTTTTTTTTTTCATCCAACATTCAAGCCTATGTCTTTTGATTGGTGAGTTTAGGACATTAACATTCAGGATTATTATTGAGACATGATTTGTATTCTCATCCATTTTATTTATTTTTGGTATTTAACTGGACTTTGTTTCTCCTTTGATTAGGCATTTTCATTATAATGTGCCTTGGTGTAGATCTGTTGTAATTTTATACATTTGTTGTCCTGTAAGCCTCTTGTATTTGATTTTCCAATTTATTCTTCATGTTTGGGAAATTTTCTGATATTATCTCATTGAAGAGATGGTGCATTCCTTTGGTTTGAAATTCTGTGCCTTCCTCTATCCCAATAAGTCTTATATTTGGTCTTTTGATTTGGTCTTTTGATGCTGTCCCATAATTCCTGGATGTTCTGATCATGGTGTTATCATCCTCACTGTGTGGTCAACTTTACTTCCCAGATTGTATATCTGATGTTCTGTCTTCCAAGTGATCTAGTCTGTTGGTGATGCTTTCTTTTGAGTTTTTTCATTTGTTTTATTGTTTCCTTCATTTCAAAAAATTTCTGATTTTTTTTCAGAGTCTCTGTTTCTTGCAGTAATCTTTTGCTACCTGTATTTGCTCGCTTATTTTTTTGTTTGTGTGATCAATGGATGCCTATAATACTCCCTTATCTCTTTATTGCTGTCATCAATGGTTGCCTGTATTTGCTGTCTTATCTCTTTGTTGGAGTGATCAATTTTTGCCTGTATTTGCTCATATTGGTCATTTTTCAGTTCACAGATAATTTTAATTATGAACATTCTGAACTTTTTGACATTTCATCAACTGGGCTGTCCATGTTTTCTGTTATTGTAATATACTGGTATGTGAGGGGCACTTTCCTCCCTTGTTTTTTCATGTTGTGTCTTCCTTTCTTACAGTGTGGATCTGAGATATTACAGTTTCTACCCTAAAATCTTGTAGTATCCGTGCAAATCTGCCTTTACAGATTTGTACCTCACCTTGGTGTTGGGCTTCCAGAGCCTGCCAGTGTCCTATGGTGGATGCTACTGCAACTAAAGGTGGTAGTGGCAATAGCAGAGATAACTCGAGATAGGAGTGGAAGTGCCCAAAGATGGATGCAACATCTTTCAGAGATGGGGCTGAAAGGGTGTGCCTTTCACTGGCTTTGGAATGCGTGCTTCTAGATGCAGCTGCTTCTAGGCCCTGTCTGTTGTCGAAAGGGAGAGGTTATTCTGTGGGGAAGGTTATGGTGACAGCCTTAGTGACCCAAGATGGATGTGGGTGAGGCCTTGTTTCCCAATTTGTGTTTGTGTGAGGGAATGAACCCCGGCCTACTCTGGGCCTGGGCTTCTGCACAGGTTGGAGGAAGTGGATCCCTACCTCATTCTTTTTTTTTTTTTTTTGTCCTATACCCATGTTTCCTTTATCCATTTATCTGTTAATGGGCACCTGAGCTGGTTTCATTAGTTGGCTACTGGGAGTTGTCCTGCTATAAACATTGGTATGTATGTATACCATGTATAGCAGGCTAATTTTAGTTCTCTGGATAAGTACTAGGATAGTTGGATCATATAATAGTTCCATTCCTAGCCTTTTAAGGAATCGCCATGTTGCTTTCCATTGTGGTTTTAATAATTTGCATTTCTACCAATATTGTATGAGTATACCATTTCCCCTACATTCTTGGCAGAAATTATTGTTCTTTGTATTTGTCGTTGCTGTTCAATTGGAGTGAGGTGAAGTCTCAGTGTAGTTGTGATTTCCATTTCCTTGATTGCTAAGAATGGTGAAGGTTTTTCTGGGTATATGTGATGATCATTTGTATTTATTATTTTTAAAAATATCTGCTTAGATTATTTGCTGATAGGATGATTTTTTTTTCTTTTGGTGTTTATTGAGTTCTTTACATAGTCTGGGTATTAATCCCCTGTTGGAAGAACAGCTAGAAAGATTTTCTCCTATTTCTAGGTTATCTCTTCACACTCAATACAAACCAACAAAATTAGAGATGAAAAAGGAGATAGTCCCACAAATATATTTGAAATCCAAAGGATCATTAGGAACTATCAGGAAAACTTGTATTCTGATGAATTGGAAAATATAGAAGATATTGACAAATTTCTAGACACATATGACCTACCCATATTGAACCAAAAGTACATAAAAAACCTAAATAGTCTAATATCAAGCAACAAGAATGAAGCAGTAATATGACGCCTTCCAACAAAGAAAAACTCAGGACCAGATGAATTCTCAGATGAACTCTACAAGATATTTAAAGAAGAACTAATGTTAGCTTTCCTTAAGTTGGCCTATGAAATTCAAAGTGAGAGAACACTCCCAAATTTAACCTAGGAAGCCAGTATCATCCTGATACCAAACCCAGAAAAAGACACATCAAGAAAAGGAAAACTATAGACTAATAACTCTGATAAACATAAACACAAGAATCATTAATAAAATGTTAGCAATTCACTTTAAAAAACATATTGAGAAGATTACATGACCACGACAGTTTCATTCCAAGGATGCAAGGTTGGTTCAATATACATAAATCAATAAATGCAATTCTTCACCTAAGAAGAACTAATAACAAAATCACATGATCATGTCAAAGATGCATAAAAAGCTTTTGACAAAATCCAGCATCCATTCATATTAAAAACACCATAGAAAGTAGGGATATAATGAACTATTTCAACTTTATAAAAATTATATACAAAAAAAAAAAAAAACCACCTAAAGCCAACATCATACTGGAGAAAAACCAAAAGCATTTCCTCTGAAATCAGGAACAAGATAAGATGTCCACTTTGACAACTCCTTTTCAATATAGAGAAATGTGGCAAGAGAAAGAAAGTAAAATGATACAAATAGGAAAAGAAGAAGCCAAATTATTTCTGCTTGCTGATGATATGATCCTACATTTAGAAGTCCCAAAAATCTCCACTAGAAGACTTCTAGTGCTGAGGAACCAATTCAACAAAGTAACAAAAAAACAAAATCAACATATAAAAGTCAATAGCTCTTAAACTCCAATAATGAATCTGCTGAGAAATCAGGAAAATAGTTACATTCACAATAGTTTCAAAAATAAAATAATTGAGAGTAAGTCTAATCAATGAAGTGGAAGATGTCTACAATAAAAATCATAAAACAATGAAAACCTTAGAAGATAGAAAGACCTCCAATATTCTTAGATAGGCAGAACTGGTATTGTTGAAATGGATATATCACCAAAAGCAATCTAAAGATTCAATATGATTCCCTTAAAAATACCAATGCCATTTTTCATAGAAATAGCCAAAATAATCCTGTAAAATATGGAAGAATAAAAGGCCCAGAATAAGCAAAGAAATACTGCATTTTCCCTGCAGTCATTTCTCCTCTCTCTTCTTTCTGGCCATTTTCATCTGAGCAGTTTCATTCTGATGCACCCTCTGGTCATAATGTTCCGCCTCACTTCAGCCCCAGTGATGTGGAATTGACTGACCATAGACTGCACCTTTGAAATGGTGAGCCAAAATAAACTTTTCCTCCTCTAAATGGTTCTTGTGGGGTATTCTGGTCATATTAATGAAAAGCTGATTATCACAGTACTTGCATAAAAACATGAAGACCAATGGAATAAAATAGAAGACACACAGCCATAAAACAGACACAGTCATCTGATCCTTGAAAAAGGTGCCAAAAACATACGTTGGAGAAAATATAGCCTTTCTAACAAATGATGCTGGGAAAATTGGATATCCATAGGTAGAAGAATGAAACTAGATACTTCTCTACCACCCTGCACAAAAATCAACTCAAAGTGGATCAAAGAATTAGACCAGAAACAATGTAACTGCTAGCAGAAATCATAGGGTCAACACTCCAACATATGATCACAGGCACTGACTTCCTCAATACCATTCTTAAAGCTCAAGATATAAAACTAGGAATCGATAAGTGGGATAGCCTCAGATCAAAAAGCTTCTGCACATCAACATCATTTTTTTTTTCTACCCAGTCTATTCCTTAAGTGAACAGCATCGACATTTGCCGTTTTCTTTAGGGTAGAAACCAGGGAGTCCACCTCCAAACCTCTCTCATTCTCTACAAGCAGTAGTTAAATCATTAGAGTTTGTTAGTTTTACCTCAAAAATGCTCTCAAATGCATCCACAACTCCACATCTATTTTTAAGGCAAGTCACCATTGTCTATCATGCACTAGTTTTCCTGCATCCCATTTTACCCACATACATCCTGCAGCTAAAGTGATCTATTTAAAACACACATGTGATCATGACATTTCTCCACTTAAAACCTTTCTTTAGCTTCATTATTCTTTTTTTCAGAGTGGGGGAGGGGCGTACTGGATAGTGAATCCAGGGCCACCTAACCACTGAGCAATATCCTCAGTCCTTTTTTGTATTTTATTTACAGATAGGATCTCACTGAGTTACTTAGGTCCTCGCTAAATTGCTGAGGCTGGCTTTGAACTTACACTCCTTCTGCCTCAGTTTCCCTAGCCACTGGGATTATAGGCATAGTTTCCCTTATTTTCATTGTGAAAACTTCACTCTTTAGTGTGACCTTCAAGGCCCTGCTTCCCATCTTAGATCCCATGAGGCACCTCTCCTTCCTCTCTGCCTTTAGTTATTGGTGTTCCTTCAGTTCTCAGAATGTGCTCTTTCTATCCAGAAGTCTTTAGATATGATTATTTCTATACCTAGGAGATTCCCTTTTTCCTATCATTCTTTCTAAGGCTAGATGATTTTTACCTTCCATTCAGTTTTCCTGCATCCCATTTTACCCACCTACATCCTGCAGATTTGAGTGACCAAATCTTATTTTCAGAAATAAGCTCTTTTTTGAAACAAAAATCCCCCCACCCAAATCAGATCCCCTGTTAATCTATTTTTCTTTCCAGGTACTTGCCACATTCGCAATTAAATATTCTTTAATGTAATGATTAGTTTATTATCTATTTTTCTGACCTGAGAGGAGTATCAGTCATGTACATTTCCATTTTCTACTTTATCCCTAGCATCAGCTCTGTACAAAGTAGGTACTCAATAAATATTTGTCAAACAAATAAATGAACTTCAACATTTACCAATGCTATACAACCCTGATCAACAAAACCATAGTAAAAATCAATAGTCTCAATTATAGCTGTGTTATTAAAGCAACCCAAAAGATTTAGCAAACGAAATTTACATTACTTACAAACCGTCACTTGCTTTTTTTTCATGTCTGATAACAAGTCTAATTTTTTACAGAACCAGAGCTCTATATGGGAAAAGGTTAATGAGTAACATATAACATTGTCTAAGTACTTTAAAAAGGTATTACTTCTAAGAAGTCAAAAATACTCTCAAGATTAGCAACAATTCTAGAATAAAAAGAGAAACCAGCCAGGCACGATGGCACACGCCTGTAATCCCAGGAGAATCGCGTAGTTCAAAGCCAGGCTCAGCAATGGTGAGGTTCTAAGCAACTCAGTAGGACCCTGTCTCTAAATAAAATACAAAATAGGGCTGGAGATGTGGTTCAGTGACCAAGTGCCCCTGAGTTCAGTCCCCAATAACCCCCCACAAAAGAGGAGAGAGAGAGAGAGAGAGAGAGAGAGAGAGAGAGAGAGAGAGAAACCAAATTTCATAGGAATACTTCAAAATCTGTGTATTATGGTATGAAAACAAATCAATAATATTAGAAGTCCTTATATATGGCAATTCAAAAGTTCTATAATAACCCGATGAGTCTTTCCACCATTTTCTTAACTTGTGAAGATTATATATTTAAATGACAAATAATAATAAGCATACAGATGGAAATATTTTTCAGTATGATACATTAAAATTGGAAAACAGCTCCCAATTTATCTATACCTGAACATGCACATAACAACTGAGTGACTAAATCTTTATGATTAAACCAATTTTAACAGGTTGCACTGATAAAGAATGTAACCTAAATCTCTAGCCTCTTTCCTTAAAAATCCTTCAGTCTCAATAAATAGCAAAATTAGCAATACATTGATCATACTACCAACCTTGGATTTAATTCTCCACTACAATAAACTACCTATAAGTAAATATGTACCTCCTCTTCTCCTTCTCTATCACTTTCCTAATTGTGTAGCACCATCTTTGCCTGCACAACTCCTATAGCTTTCCAACTGGCCTCCCTGTTTACACTTTTGTTCTCCCCCAAAAACCCAGCCCTACAGTTCACTTCCACAGTCAGAGGTACCCTTTCTCAGACAAGTAAAAGCAAGTCACTACTCTGCTTGAAACAAAACTGAAATCCTTATAAGCCTCCCTTATAAGCCTGGTCTCAGTCTAATTCTCCATCTGAATCTTATAAATTAACTTCTTTATCACACTGCCCTTTCAGTTTCTAGAACATTTCAAGGCTGTTCCCACTTAGGGCCTTTCCACTTGCTATTCCTTCTGGTTTGAATGGCTTGTCCCAGATTCTTCCGTGGCTACTTCCTTATCATCAAGTCTAAGATTAATCACCACCCTCACTTGATCCCTCTCCCCAAAAGCTGACCATATAGTCTAAATTAATCCCAGTGCATAAAGTAGGTACTAAAAAAATACCTAGCACATGACCTTGTTTTATTTTATTCCTATTACTTTTCACTACTTCCAATTTTCTTCTCTATTTCTATGGGTTCTCTTATCTGTTTCTGCCCTAGAATGCAAACCTCCTGCACACAGGGATGAATAATAATAATAATATTAATAATAATTATTTGGTCCTTGGGATTGAGTCCAGGGGCTTCACAACTGAGCTACACATACCCCCCAGCCCTTTTATTTTTTATTATGAGACACAGTCTTGCTAATTTGCTGAGGCTAACCTTGAACTTATAATCATCCTACTTCAGCCTCCTTAGTTACTAGGACTATAGACAGGAACTCATTAGTCTTGCTCACCAGTCACTGTTCTACGCCTAGAAAACTACTTGGTACATAGTAGGTATTATAAACAGGTATTATAAAAGTGAACATACTCAACAGTAACAAAAAAAGAAGTAATTCAAGATAAAAATAATTATGATAAAAGTAAGATTCAAAAGCACTTATTTGAATATGTATCATGCGGTTTCATAAACACATTAACAATATCAATGAAGCTTATATATATGTGATATCAAATATTATAATGAAAATACATTTTAGTAAGAAGTTCACCTCTAAATTATGTAAGAATAAAAATCATTAGGTAAGGTTCATTTTTTTATACAAAAATCTTTTAAAATGAGGAATACTAAATAAATTGGCATCATAAATGGGGGAGAAAGTCTTATGTCCTCCTTTCAGTGAAAATGGAATGGTCCTTTTAGGACAGAATCAAACCCACTAAAATTAACACTTTGATCTAAAGGTCAACTTTAAAAATGAATAGCAATTTATAAGACAGAGGAAAATCTATTTCAGTCAGGAAACAATACAAGCTGGTCTCCCAAAGGCCAACAAATCTTCCTGTAGATAAACAAAGGCTTCATGTTTACTTGAGGTTCACTACCTCCAAGAACCTATGGTATATGGTTGGTTTTTGGAAGAGGTAAGTCTAGACCCATCCAAGCCTTTCAAAACACCCCAAATACCGCCAAATAGTATTCATACTTGCAGAATCCAGTGGCTTGTCACACAATTAATAGAAATGATTTAAATGTATGCCTCAAAGAAGGGATAAATTACTACATGACTTTGTGGGTCTTCTGGAACAGTAAAAGTCACAAGGCCATTGACCATATCTGTACTGTTTCCATGAGAGAATAAATTATCTTGGATATTAGTTAAATTTTTTAAAGTAACCAGAAAATGATTTACTCCATCAGAGCTATTTACTAAATAGCACAGAGCACGAATACAACCTCTGAGGTAACTTATCGAAGCAAACTAAATAACAGTAGACATTCTATCTTCCTGTTAATTGATTGCCTTTGTTACAAAACATTGTCTGGAAAAAAACTGACTACAATTCTAACTGCAAGCCACAGTAATCATGTCAATATGTGAACTATCTGAATATCTAATTATGAAAAAAAATAAGGCTATTTCACAGTGGAAGTATTATTCTAATTCAAGAAACCAGCCATATTAACTTATTAGTCTGACATATAGCAGATAGCTGAAAAACTTTAATTTGAAAGATAATTATTTTTAGCTGATTAATATGCTTCAAATTAAATTCACTGCTTTTAATGGGCCCATCAACTTGACAACCTGGGAAATTAATAAATTTTGCATGCAGTAATCCTAGGAAATTTATACAGCTGAGCTACACATCATTATAAGGATTACCTTCACAGTAGGCATTGTCCTCCCGAAGAGCCCTAAAACCATCTCGACAGCTGCACACGGCCCTGTCATTCAGATTTCTGCAGACAGAATTCTCCATGCAGTTATGCCTCTCAGAACAAAAGTCATAACCTGTAAGAAAAAAATCTATTAAAATAAATAAAACTATGATAAAACAAATAGTTTTCATCTCCTTCATATTTTCTTTCAAATATTTTCCCTCAATTAGTTTTTAAAAATTAATATCTTTATCAAAGTTTATTAGACATCATGCTATAAGTATCAAAAACTCTGATTTATGTTTAACCCAATTATTTCATACTTCAGCTAATTCCACATCTTCCTTGTTTTTTGACAATATAAATGCTACCCAGTCTCTAATATCTAATTATAGCTCTCCATATACCTGAAACAAAGAAATAGTCTTTCAGTCCAAAATGGAAAACATTACAATAAAGATGATAGATCAATGAGAAAATAATATGAGCATTACTAGTATCTGTGGTTAATACTGAACAAGTCAGATGAAATGTGCCCATTGTATATTTATGAAATGAAACAGACAGCTTAGCTTCTTTTTAAAAAAAATTCTGAAATGTGTTAAAAATGCAAATTACATCACTTTAATCTAATTTTCTCTGGAGATCTGCAAGGTAAAGTATGGCCGCCCAAAAGACGAAGAAAATTTTTATGAATTACAGGAATTTCAAAGATCCCAGAGTCTTTATAAGAGAAAAGAAAAATGGAACTTTTATAAACAGTGACACCAATCATGTGCAATTTCTCAGGATTTCTTTCCCCTGTCTGAACCCCTTGTTCAAGGAACATCTAAGAGTCTGAAATGAAAAGCTTGAACACTAGAATTCATATTTAATGGAAATTACATGATTATACGTTATTCAACAAAATTTTAAATTGCCTAATGCATAAGTTATCTACCTAGTTTTCATTGTCTAATGGATTACTATTTCAGCAAATGTATAAAAGAGGACAAGAATAGTGTATTTCATGTAGCTTAGAATAAATTCATATATGCATGGCCAAAAAAAAAAAAAACTTTTACTTGAGAAAAATCTGAAAATGTGAGTTCTAAATTGTGATCAAATTGAAGTCCATTCTGATTGCCTGGCAATACTATTTTGAATATTCCCCCAGAATTAAAATATGACCCCTCCCATGAAATGCAAACATGACATATAGTAAAATACTACTGGTACAATAAAGAAGGGTCATATTCCAAAAACATAATAATACCATTAAAAAGAAATAGTAAAAAACAAAGAGTTTAGTGATTTCAACAAAAACAAGACATAGTTGTATGAAGACCACAAAAATATGGTAAATAACAGTATTTAAATCATTTGACAACTTAACTTGACAAGATTCTTCATAATCTAAATTCTCAGGATTAAGGTTGAATATTTAGGAGTAAAATTCTTAAGAGGAGGAAATAAATGTAAAAAACAGTTTCTCTTAGGGTCTTTTTATTTCCTTCTTTTTAAAATAGCTAAATTGAGACCATATTTCTTAAAACGTATTATATTGTCTTTATGCAATGCCTGAGGGAAAATAATTTCCGATAAAAAGCCCTCTTCAATATCTATGTCAATAGCTCAGCACCTTACCAAACTAAAATTTAAAAGCTTCAAAGTATCACTTCATATTTAATTTAAATTAAAATAAAGTTAATTTTTAAAATGTCCCACACTTCAAGAAACACAGAGGATGTATCAAGTTCTAACACAGTGCTAAAATTTTGTGCCATTCTACCTATAACATTTGAAATAACATTTAAAGACCTGTGAGTGTATCATTTATGTTACATTTTTATTTTTCTTTCTTAAGTTTATACTTTTCACAACTATCTTTCAACTTTTCATTTTGCTGACTTCTCTCTTCTATTTTAAAAAATATACCCAGTATTATCTATGCTACCTGATATCCACATCTATTACAATTCATTTTCATTCCTGCCTCAGTAATGTTGAAACAACTTATTTCAGCTTCTAACGAAATGCATACACACATCATACAGTGTTTAATTGCTCCAAGAATTTCCCAACTGTAAGGTGACAATGTGAGTCTACTTTCACTGTTTTAGGTAAAAGTTAGATGACTTTTCATTAACTCAAGAGACTTAAAAACTAAAAATTTTATTCAAGAAAATTTTGATTTATTATAAACAATGTCAGATAGCTTTTTTGATTTATTCTTAAAATTGATTGAATGCATTGGATATTTTACCACTTGGATAACAAATGCCAGGGTCAAAAGGCTACTACTAATGGATGGAAATTTAGAATCAATTAAAGGAGGTAGAATGCTTCTACAGGGAATATCTTCCAAAAATCAAAGCACAGTTTGACAAGATATAGCCTATTATCTTCATGTTTGCATCTTTATTCATATGTGCTTTACTTTTGGAGTTTGCAAACCTGAGTTTAAATCCAATCCACCTCTTAAACTGGCTGTATAAATTACTAACTGTGCAAGTTAATTAACCTTTCTAAGACTTCAGTTTTTCTCACTTGTAAATTGGGATGATATCTACCTTGTAAAAATGTCAGGTTCAAATGAGATCATCTATATAAGCATAATAATCTAGTATTTGTTAATACTTGTTAATAACTACAGCGATTAGAGTAATACTAATAAGCTAAAACCAAATACATCAAGATTCATGGCATAGGAAAAAAATTCAAATATTTTCCATAGACAGAGGAATGGACCACTTATCTAACATATATAGCCTTTAAAAATTTTTTCTTTGGAATTTTAAACTCAAGGATACCAAGTTTTCTATTCCCTATGTAAGATTTACAAATGCCCATAAAGTTCTGTTTTCTTCTCTTAAATATAGACTTTTCTAACAAATATTAATATATATCTCTATATAATTGGAGAAAAAGTGAAGGTTGTACACAAAAGGTGACGGTATGCATAACAGTAACATATTATCAGGAGAAGGAGATTATAATAATTTCATGGTGAGTATTGTTGGTTTTGTCTATAGGCATCTATTCCTTATTTTTGTGTTGGGAAGGGGGAGAAACCTAGTTATACTTTGGATGAACCATTCAAACCTATGTCAGCCCAGGTGCTTAAAGGAAAATGGGCTCTACCCATTTAAAGCTACATCAGTCATAAAGCTAAATCAATCAATGCATTCCACTGGCTTAGATAGAATAATTTGTTTAGTTCAAGCTAATGAAAACCATGAAACTCAGTTCTTGGACTTTTATCCAATTTTTCTTCTATATACCTGAGTACCATAATGACATCAGCACAAGAATGTCAAGGATCTACCTGAGAACACATATAGCCTGAAATCAGTCAACTCAGAGGAGACAAACAGATATACATCTAGACAAAGGGGCAGGATTTATGATCTAAATTAAGCTTCACCTAAAGCCAATTTATCCTCTGCTTGTTAGAGTCCAACTATTCTGTATTTATTTATTTATCTGGCTAACAGGGCTGAGGTTGTGGCTCAACGGTAGAGCGCTCCCCTAGCACGACTGAGGCCCTGGGTTCAATCCTCAGCACCACATAAAAATAAATGAAATAAAAGTATTAAAAAAAGAATACTAACATATTTACATGTTGTTTGCAAGATAATGTATTATTCTAGTGTTTTCCAAAGTATAGCTCATGTACATAGATGAACATAAAAAGGAAATATTCATAGTAATGGATTTTTTAATTCATATAAAAATGCATAAACCTGGCAAATAACTGCACTATTTCATACATACCATCATTAATAATGAAACTAAAAATTTTTTTAAATGAGTTGACAGTCAACCTAAAAATAATGTTATTAGTAATACACAGATATCAAGAATGAAGGTGATAATTAAATAATGGGGAAACTGCATTATGCAGAAAGGAAGGAGAACCATGTATACCAACTGACCCTTCTCCATGCGGAAGCTCTCTTATAATTACGAGGTATATTGAAGCAAATAATAAATTAAAGTGAGACATGCAGTGAACAGGACTTAGTCCTAAAACTAGAGAATGGGGGTGCTAAGGAAGAAGAAGGTGAAAGGGAGGAATACAGATATAAAGCTATATATATTATTTCTGATTCTAAGAGTCCTCTCTGTATCACTGAATCTCTATTTTGTAATTTGTTATAAGCTTCCTTGAAAGGGCTCTCAAATATGAAAAAAGAGTTTAACTTTCTTGCCTCATTTCTTCTGACCTGTTACAGCAGAAGATAGCCAGCTGCAGGGTACCTAGAAAACAGTCTTGGAGGGACTCAGCTTAGTGCCTAGCAATTTGGAGCCTTATTTCAGTACACAGCTTGGTTTCTGATCACTGACCAAGCCTCTGGTAGAAAGGTCAACACTTTCATCTCATGCTCTGACCTCAGGGAATATTCACTATTTTTGAACAATTTACTCTTTTAGATATGAACACAGCATCTTTAGCATTAGGCAAACAGGCATAGAAACAGGAGACCAATTTTATTAAGAATAAATTTGTCACAACTTATGTGTAGGAGTTGACTCAAAATTTAAGACGTAAGAACTGGACTCTTTTTTTAGTTTGAAAGTCATAAAATGCCAGAAGAACTTGTTTATGTATTCTGCATATTTGAAGACAGAAACAGATGCAATCTTTATTATAAATGGTATTAAATGTACCAGGAAGGACCAACTTGTTCAATTTTCATTTGAGGATTATCTAAGGCAGGAGTTCACAATCCTGGCTGCAGAAAAAATAATTTATCATGGAATTTTAAAGGATGTGATACCAAGATCCCTTCTCATATCAATTATTTTAGAATCTCTGGCAGTAGGGACATGTCACAGTATGTTTTCTCATTCTATTTTTAAGTGGGCTATGCAGACACTAATTTTTAAAACTGCAAACAACTTGAATATATCACAATTTACATAACTAATTTTTCCATTCTTAGTTTGCTTTTTGTAATATATTGGGCTCTTTTAAAAAGGAAATGGATGTGCAAAGGGCTTCTCTTGGCACCTGAAAGGCCCTATCTTAGATTCCTTTCTTTCTTTTCCAATATTTGTACCTGCTCATCTTCTGAACTTTATTTTTTTCCTTTCTTCTTTAAATTTATTTTTATTTATTCTGATTTGTTATATATGTTGGCAGAATGCAATTCATTTTCTATTAAACATATAGAGCACAATTTTTCAAGATACTAATCTTAGTTTTTTAATAAAACTTTACCCTACTCAACCTTAGGTAACTTTAATGCTATTCATGTATCTAATCTCTGTGTAGCACCCAGACACTTCTAAAAAGTAACTATGGTCTCATTTTTTTTTAACCTAGATTCCATTTATTTTGTTTTTATTTTTTAGTTTTTATTGAGTTGTAGATGAACACATAGTATCTTTACTTTTATTTTTTTATGAGGATAGAACCCAGTGCCTCACACATGTGAGGCAAGAGCTTTACCACTAAGCTACAGCCCCAGCCCCTCATTTTTTTTAACCACTCTTTCCATCTATGGTGGAGTCTATTTAAACTTCTCTTGAATATGGGCTGGCCCGTTACTGCTTTGACCAACGGAATATGTGCCAGTTCTAGACTTCATCTTTAGAAGTCCCAAGCTACCATTTAAGAAGTCTAACTACAATCCTGCCAGAGATAACCCAGGGAAAATTACTAAGATCATGTGTAGAAGTAAGCAATTCTGGCTATATACTGCTTCCCATATATTACCAAGATGCTCAGCAAAGAGTAAGACTATCTTGAACCTCCCAGGTCTACCCAGTTACCAAGTAAACAGCACAGAGTTACCCCTTTTAACATCACATGGAGCAGTAGAACCAAGCCTTGTTTGAATTCCTGACCTACAATATTAAGATCTATTAATAAAATATGTGATGTTTTAAGTCACTGAATTTAGGGGCAGTTTGTTATGCAGCAATAGGTAAGTACTCAGAGAGAAGTTCTGTTTAACATTAGCATCTGCATCACCAGGCAGAATATTAGAACTGCAGAATATTAAAACTGCAGATTATCAGGCCTGACTTAGTGAATCAGGATCTATATTTTAATAAGATTTCTAAGTTATCAGTAGGCAAATGCAAATTTGACAATCACTGCTATAGCTTACCTTTGGCTGCCACACACTCTAGTCAAGTTGCAAATTGGGAGTCCCAGATCAAATGTCTGAAATGACCATTCTTTCTTTGTTTTGTTTTAAATGTGCAAGGCACTAGTTCAGGCATTATGAGCATGAAAACTCTAATGGCCCTCATTATATTTTTACTTGACAGTTACTCTTTTTGGAAGTATTCCTCAGATTCTAAGAGCTACCCTAGAAACTCCTTGAAGGGCAGACCAACTCTTAAATCACTTTGTAATTCTCAAAGAGCCTAATGCAGAACAGTAACTTAAAATTCTTCACTGGATAAATGGAAAAGTGGTTTTAAAAAATAAAACAAAAACAAAGTGCATCGCACTGCTAAAAATGGGGGTGGGTGATTTTATATCTACTCTTAATATATTAGACTAAAACAAACAAAATATTACAAGTACTATAAAATTTCTTGGTTTTACTTTTTTCTAGTGAATCTATAATAAGATGCCAAGTTTAAGAACCTTTAATGAAGGGAACTCCCTGCTTCCTGAGTCAAACCATTATGTTTCCTAATAGCTTGAATTTTGGTGTTGTCTTATCTTGGACTACCACCCTGAGTCCCTTCTACTTTTACATTCTAGGCCTGACATCTCAGAGGCAGCACAACCAGAAATACATATCTGATGATAGTCTCTGTCTTTTCAGTAGTTTAAAAGCCTATGAGTGAAGAATGGAATTGAAGCTGTCATATGGAAAGTATGAGGCCAATTACAGAAACAAACTGAACACAAATGAAAAACAAACAAACAAATGAAAAAAAAATAATTATCAGGCAATAGTAAATGTCAACAAGATAATTAATTCAACATTGTTATATAACTTTCAACAGCAAGGTTGTGCTAATTCAGACTAAGCACATACATTTAGAAATTCAGAGCTTCAGACTGGTAAAGACACTTAGCAGAAATGCCTAGGACAATCCTGATTCTGATTCACTTCAGCAAGTATGCCATGACTACCTACTGTATATGAAATATAAAAAGCATTTAGGAAAATACTAATAGTTTTTGGTAATAAATTGTTTATAAGCATTTGTATTTCACATTGACTGTACTACCCTCCTATAATGACGATTATACATTCATTTTAAATATATTTTAACAGATTCATAATAACTGTCTACATTTAAAAGGAGAAGTGTGATATTTCAGCAGATGGATACAATGTGTAATGATCACTGCTAGAGTATGGATATGAGGTGTCCCCCAAAAGCTCATATGAGAGACAATGCAAGAAGGCTCAGGGGAGAAATGATTGGGTATGACAGCCTTAACCCAATCAGTGAATTAATTCTATGACAGGATCAAATTAACTGTAACTAAAGGTGGGTAGGGTGTGGCTGGAGGAACTGGGGCATTGGAGGTGTGCCTTTGGGGTACATATTTTGTACCTGGAGAGTGAGTCTCTGCTTTCTGACCATCATGTGAGCCGCTTCTCCCTACCATATTCTTCTGCCATAATATTCTGCCTCACCTTGAGCCCCAAGGAATGGAGCCTACTGTTTATGGATTGAGACCTCTGATACTATGAACCCGCAAATAAACTTTTCCTCTTCTAAAATTGTTCTTGTCAGGTCTGTGAGTCACAGAGGTGAAAAGATTGACTAAAATAAGCACATTAGAAAAACTGGCATTTATCTATCACTTCACACATATATCATATCATCTATAGCTCTTTTGAAATATTTAATTCATTGTTGTCAACCATAGTCATCCTATTGGTCTATAAAACATTAGAATTTGTTCCTCTAATCCCACTGCACTTGTACCCATTAACCATCCTCTTTCCATTCCACCCTCCCTCACACACTTCCTAGGCTCTGATGACCACCATTGTATTTTCTAATTCTTTTAAATCAACTTTTCAGCTTCTTCATGTAAGTGCAAACATGTGACATTTGTCTTTGTGTCCCTGACTTATATCAGTTAACATAATATCTTCCTGTTTCATTGATTCTCCTGCATGTCTTACTTTATTAAAAAAAAAAAAAGTCCCACCTTTACAAACTTTGCAGCAGCTGTGAGACAAGGTAATCTGATGTGACTCTGGACAATCCAAAGTTGGACAGCCTGAACTCTCAACAAGTTTCATGGTCTGGTCCTATTAGACAACAGAAAAGAAACACCTTAAATTTCATAATCAATACTTAACTAAAACGATCACAATCCAGCACCTCAGAAGGCTCTTTTAACATGCTGGTGAAATTTTCATCCTGAGAATCTCTAAATAGGTCATGGCTCCACTCCAGAAATAATATTAAATATCAACTGGAAAGCCTTCAGAATGGACAAGCAGCTCTAGGAATCATAGCACAGCACACTGCAGCCATGACTTTAATTTGCCAAATGCCTGGGATATTCCTGAATCATTTTGTTAGTTTTATAACACATGTGCAAATCGGATAACAACTGTGGCAAAGATACATTCTGAGTTATATCAGTGGCTTACTCTAAAAAAAAAAAAAAGCAAATAAAACTGAGATTCTTAAACACTGTCATTTCAAAGTTTTCTTATAAAGTTCTGTCCCACAGATATTGTCACAGATGATTCCAGTAAGGAATGTCAGTGCTCTCTCACAAAACTATAAGGAATATGAAGACAGGAATTAATGTTTCTCATAAATGAATTTCCAGTACATTTTCTGGCACATTGTTGGCACTCAAAACTTTTTCTTGAATGAAAGAATACATTGACATAAAATTATAGTTCTAGAAAACAAAACAAATTAAATCCTTCTCAAGAGAAGCTAAAATAGAAACTACTTTTCTGACTAACTGTAATAGTTCTGCCCTAAAAGCAAACATTTGGCTTCTATACTGTCAATCTCCAATCTCTTAAGAACAAGGATCATTAACAATTGTATTATGCTTACCATTGCATTACTAACTCTTAGAACTTGCAGTCTTGCATTTTAATTATTGCTCAATAGCTTGAAGTTTTAGGTACCATTTCTGTAAGTACTATTTTCATGGAATAAGTGCACATTTCAATATCTGCATTTTCCTGAATTATTTATGCAGAGGACTTTCTCCAAATCCTAGTCTGTTATTAAAAAGGTAGAAGAAGACATGTACATACCATGGAGTCAAATGCTAGTCAGTATTCGCTTTGACAGTAATAAGGGTTCTGGTAATTGTAAACCACAGTGTTGTTCTGTGTTATTATTAAAATCATCCCTATTACATATTTTCAAGGCCACAAACTGATAATAAAAGAACAAACAGGAACTGAAGTTGACAGCCCAGAAAATGGAAGCATAAGATATCTGTCAATTATCTAAAATTGTAAATACAGGAGCTAAGAGGGTCTGAAGGGGAAGAAAAAAACACAAAACAATGGAAATTCTTAATGTCAAGAATTTAGTCAAGAATGTCAAAAGCTTATGATGATCTGATAGAGTTGTGCTGTCCAATCAATAGCCATAAGCTACATGTGAGTCTTGAATACTGATTTGAATATTGAATACTTGAATATTGATTTCAGGTTGCAATTATAATGTTTTAGATATGAGTTAAATATAGAAAATTTAGATTGATAAAAATTGTATTTGTGACTTGGATCATATTTCTATTGAACAGCACTATGTTCTGAGAGTAGAAAATGGTGCTTTTATTTGAACAAACAGAAGAGTACCTGTTATGTTTTGGATATGAGAAGCCCCAAAAGTTCCAGTTAATACAGGGATATTCAGAGGTAAAGTGATTAGATTATGATAGTTATGATCTAATCGAATCACCCTAGTTTGAATGGACTGATGGGTGGGGCATGCTAGAGAAGGCGGCACTGGGGACTGCCCTGGAGAAGTTGTTCTTCCTCAGTCCATTAATTCCTTTCCCCTTCCTTCCTGTCCCCCCCTTTCTTTCTTCCCCTCCCTACTTCCACTTTTCTTCCTGGTTGCCACATTGTGGATTGTTTTCCTCTGCCATACCCTTCTACCATGGTGTTCTGCTCATTCTCAGGCCCAGTGCAATGGAATTAGTAATCATAGACTGAAGCCCTGAAACTATGAGTCAAAATAAACTTTCTCTCCTCTAAGTTGTCCTCAGTGTTTTTGATCACAGTGATGCAAAGCTAACACAGCACCTGCTGTGTTGCCTATATATGGACAACTAAAAATCAAGTAAATTTATAGCACATTTAAAATCAAATAAGCACCTCTCTGAGGAAATTTCTATACCACAATTATCACTATTATACAGTATATTCTGGGCAAATGAAAAGTTTTACACACACACACATTGAAGAAGAAAAATTTCAAATGCTCTCAAGATTCTTAAATTTAGAACTGATGTTTAAAAGTTAGAGATTACCATTAAAAAGCAGCTGACAAAAGTTTTCTACCTCCTTGAAGTAACTACTTCTCTGATTCTCTTTCTCATTTTGGAGTTACTAGATCTCACTCTAAGTTTTCCAATCCTTATATCTATAGTGGGATGGACTCACTCCACTTGAAACAGCATTAGTGTAGAGATGCTGATAGAGAAAATTCCATCTTGAAATACAGACTTAGTAATTCATTTTAATGTTTCTATGCCTCAGTTCTGTTATCTTTAAGATGTAACCAACATCATAGGAAAGCCGATTTAAAACCAAAAGAAGCAGCTTTAGTGCTTTATAATGGACATGAAGAAACCACAGCTTTCATATTCTAGAAATGAAATCTGTCACAGTTCTGCTTCTTCACATCTCTTCCTTTCCTATCTCAAAAGATTTTCAAATTAAGATGCATAAAGTGGATCTTCATTCAGATTTGATTTATCCTGACAAAATTTTTAGGATTTTCCTTCTTTCATCTCTTAATAATCATATAGGTGATCACAGTGTTATCAGAGGTGCCAGAAAAGAAAATCATTTATTTTATTCCCTACATAATCTCTACATGCTAAATCATCCCCCAAATCCATGTACAAGAAGAAAATTAAAGGATGAATGTAATGTAACCCTAAAGCAGATACCTCATTTGTAGGTAGTTTTCTTCTGACTGAAAATGACTTGAGATATAATATTTTGTTCAAGAAAAATAACATTGTAGTTTATAAAAAGCATATATGAAAAGTCAACAATATTAAGTCCAAATAAGACTCTGAAAAAGGAATGGCATAAAGCAGACCCACAGCCAATTACTTGCCCGATATATGATGGTTCACACTTAGGGTCACAACAAATCACTGGCAACACTACATGAGAAAGGTTCATTTTTTATATTTAGCTTTAAGATAGTAGGTCAAGGAACAAAGTTCAAGAGAAATACATTGGCTTCAAAAACATATTTCAAGAGACCAAAACAAAAAAAATTGTAGGAAATTCCCCTTTACATAATTTTAACTACTCCTGTCAGGACATTAACATCAATATCAATCTCATGTCCTTATAACAGTTAAATTTTTTAGGTACCTTCATGTTTTGTTTTTAATTGAATTGAGTGATATTTCTTACCTGAGTGAAAATGCCAACAGACAGAAAACTACATTTTCCTCACAACAAAAAATAAGGACTTGATTTGCATTTGTAAAATATAAGACAACTTCATAAAGCCTTAATTTAGCAGAATAGTATTTTTATTTATTGTGAAGAATATTTATAACTATTAATATATATTTTTAAAAAGACAATGGGAATGACTTTATTTGAAAAAAAAACACAATAATCCCAGTGGCTCAGGAGGCTGAGGCAGGAGGATCACAAGTTCAAAGCCAGCCTCAAAAATTTAGCGAAGTCCTAAACAACTTAGCAAGCCCCTGTCTCAAAATACAAAAGAATATAAAGAGTTTCAGATGTGGCTCAGTGTTTAAGTAACTCTGGGTTCAATCTCTGATACCAAAAAGAAATATAATTGATATTTTGAATTTTCTTTTTACACTATAATTTGAAAATAGTATACTATGGTTTGGATGTAGAATGTCTCCCAAAAGCTCATATGTTGAAGTCTGATCTCTGATGAAGCAAGGTTCAGAGTTAGGGCTTTTAGGTAATGATTAGATCATATGGGGTCTAAACTTCATCAATAGATTAACCCATTGAAAGCTAAATGGACTACTAGGAGGTGCGACCTCGGTGGAAGAAGTAGATCTCTGGGAACATGCCCTGGAAGGGTTGTCTTATCACCGGTCCATTCTTTCTGCTTCCTGGCTGTCATAAGTTGAGCAGATTTCCCTTGCCATAGCATCCTGCCATGATGGTCTGCTTCATCTCAGACCCAAAGAAATGGAGCTAACCAACTAGAATCCTCTGAAACCATGAACCAAAATAAGTCTTTCCTCATCTAAGCTATTCTTGTCAGATATTTTGGTCACAATAATGAGAAGCTGACTAACACATGTTATTACAAGGGTGAACTTTTAAAGAAACACTATATTATATAATAGAAATAATTCTGAAAGACTAATGGATCTCCTTACCTTACACTCATAGAGAACACACACTCCAGAAGAGGAATAGACTGTATTTCGTTCTCCTTCAAAGTAGGTTCTTCCTTGAAACTGGCATATCGCTTTGGAATAAAAAAATACATATATTGATGTTTTATTAGGAAAAATAGCTTCAAAGTACTCAAATCATTTTGCAATAGTATTTCATGTGTTCTCACATCTTTCTAGATATTTTAATGTCTATAAACCTAAATCCAGTCTACCATAAGGTATATGTAAATGTAAATTAGCATCTTGCTAATTGAGAGAGTAAAATAAGGTACAAAAAAAAAAGTAATAGCGGGCTGGGATTGTGGCTCAGTGGTAGAGTACTTGCCTAGCATGCTTGAAGCACTGAGTTTGATCCTCAGCACCACATAAATAAATGTAAAATAAAGATATCGTGTGCACTTAAAGCTAAAAAATAAAAAATAAATATTTTTTTAAAAAGTGATAGCAAGTTAGAATAAGACTCTGAAAAAGAAATGTCAAAAGTCAGACTTACAGACAATTATTTGCCTGAAAGATGATGCCCTACTTACAACATATTAGGCAGCACTTAGTTTGGCAACAAATCACTGGCAACACAATATGAAGAAGATTCATTTTTATACATACTTTCAGACTTTTAAAACAGAAAATTAGAAAGAAGCTATTTTAATTTTAGCAAATGAAAGCTTATTTTTTACAATTTATTTTTATTATTCATGTGTAAATATGAGTTGACATGAGGATGCTGAGATGATTTAATCTGGGCCTGCCTTGTTTACAACCAATGGTATAGATATTTAAAACACAACATCAGTGGGAAAACATGTTTTAATAAAAGTGCATAAAGCATCAAATAATTTCTTTCTTAAACTTGCAAAATATTTACAATTCATGGAAACATTTATTTACCGAACAAAAATTGTTTGCTTATTTTGAAGGGAGTATTTCACACTACCCATATCGAGTCACTTAAACAAAGGAAAGGTTTACCTTGAGGTTAATGAAGCCTAATCTTCAGGATCTTTCTCTGCCTTAGGCCCCTTCTAAGATTCAAAACTGACTTTCACTTTTATAATTTTGTATTATTTTCTTTGAAGGGTGCACAATATTGTAGATGTTTCAGTTCTCAATAACATCTAGATCTACCCTAAGATAATTACTTCAAGGAAGTGATTATCTGATCAGCCCAAGATAATCACTTCAGTGGAAGTGATCATCTGATGCAAACAGATTCTGACCCTTTCTTCCCCATGTTTACTAAAGGCAACTTTTTATTTTGGTCATATAGATTTTACGAAGTGAATATGTGCATTTCCATTTAATTCCATTACATAAATTAGAAGTAATTCTTTCACTCTTTGGAATTTATATTACCCAATTTTCCTTAAAAGCATCAACTTACTAATAATAATTGCCAACATAGAAACTAGCCACATTTTTATTACTTTCAATATATTGTACAATGCTAATACCCACAGTAGAACCCAACTTTTATCTTCACTGAAAGAATAACTGATTATTTAAAGCTACACATTAAAATATTGGAAACCATGCATATATTTTAAAGATCCAGCCTTCAACTGATTTTGTTATTCAGATTTTATTAACAAATATGATTACATAATATATACCTACCAGCCAATTGATTTTAAACTTTTGGAGCTTGCTGGAAAAGAATACAACTTGTTTGCCTAAATTACATTACTTAAAGGCTGACTGAAATTTGCTCACTCATGAATATTCAAAAGAAAACTACAGATATGTCAGTTGCATATTATCTATAATATCATGCATTAAAATAACATGTGCATTTACTTAATGAACTCAATTGATTGCAAAGTATATCTCTTCAATGTGTAATTTAGAATACGCTCTTTTCTTATGAAACCCAGTAAATTCAAAATATCAAGTCCTGACATTCCATGTTTAATTAGACTTAATAAGTACTGCATTTTATAAGATAATGAGAATAAATAAAACCTTTCTTATTTCTATTCAGCACCTGCCACTCAAAGGTTTCTAAGCCTATTAAATGACTTGATAACTGCAACCTATTCAAGTCGAAGGATATGTAGAAGATAAAAATTATTGCTCTAAGTCTTTCTTACTCAAATTGCGGGGAGGGGGGGAATCAGTACAAAATACAAGGAAAATTCTCCTTATACAAAGCCTATGATAATTTAATATTCATTCAGAGCAGATGGATCTTCTGTTCTAAACTCTTAATTCAAAATATGCATCTTGTGAGACAATAGGGCACCAAATGGAGATTGGCAGAGAGGGAGAAAGCACAAAAATAAATGAGATCATTAGTTTTTTTCCCTTTCAAGCAATGTGCATCAATGGTGAACCTGGCTTAGGTAAACCCAAAATGAGTATATTTCGTCTCATTTATTTTTTTGATCAGTTGCTGTGATTCTCCGTAATACTAAGGTTTATGTGGAATATTCAGTAATGACAGTAGGGTATGTTTTCCCCTAGGCTTTATGTGAAGAGAATGAGAAAAGCTGTAATGAGTCCTGAAAACACTGCAAGAAATAATGAAAACACCATTAGAGTGGTTGTGGGACTTTTCAAAAAGAAAAATGAGAAAGCAATAGTCATATTACTCTACTCATACATTTAGCAAATATGGACTGAACTCCACCTACATGCAGATATTCTGCTATGTACTGGTGTTCTGAAATTAATAAGACATATTTGCACCCTCACTATTTAATAGGGCAGACAGACTCACCATCAACTAATTTCAATAAAAGCCAAACTGAAATTCTATTAAAGAATCCATAAGGTCCAGAGGAGCATAGGAAAATGTGTGGTGAACTTCTGGGAACAGTTGGATCAAGGTTAAGAAAACAAACAAAGGCTGATCAAGGATCCTAACTCTGGTAACAACAGAAGTTGTTGGCACACTAGGGCTAAGGAACAGGAGGAAGAAATGGTTTTACTGGAGCCCAATGTGAGCCACAGTTACTGAGGAGAGACTGCCTAGGGAGAGCTGTAATCATGACAGCACAGCTACTGGCAGAGACTCAAACTGTGCAAAGAAAGAACAGGGAAGAAAAACGAAAGCCCCTCTCTCCTGCCTTTCAATTTCCTGCCAGTGCCTCCCATTGGCAAAAACTTCCTGCCTATCAAGGAAACTAAAGAGATGCAGTCTGCAGAAGTCAAGTTCCTGGAGTACAAAACAGGAGAGAATGAAACTGAGAGCATGGTATGCACTGGAAGAATAACTCACTATAGGTTGTTAATAGGTCTCCTTTACAAGAATACATTGTTGAGAAGGTCTAAAAGAGAGTAGAACACAGAACAAACAAGTTTTGCAGAGAAAAAAAGAGACAGATTTTTTAAAAGATAAGTCTACTTCAAGGAAAACCCGAGCAGCTTATCAAAATAAGGCCCATGGGCAGTCACAGGTTAAATTAGGGAACTATGCCCTGGAAGATCAAGTGACTAAACACAGGAAGACAAGCAGACCAGCTCTATATCCTGATTTCAACCAAGGTCTGCCCATGTAGGTATCAGAGTCAAAGTTTTAGAGAAAAGAACAATCACTGTTGCTATCACAATAAATATGGAACTACCTCTAGAATTCCCCAAACAAAAAAAAAAAACCTGCCTGCTTACTTTTCTAATAGAGTATAAGTAAAAGAAGTCACTTCCTAACAATATAGAAATGGAATAATTATTTTTACTGTATTGAATTCTTCTGTAAAAAAAATTGCATTCATATGTTTATAATTTCCCAATTTTGTTGTGTGTCCATAAGTGTGTGTGTGTGTGTGTGTGTGTGTGTGTGTATGTATTGAAAGGCATGAGATGGTATGGATACAGTTTGAAAGCCATCAGTTGTGAAAAGTTTGTGAAAAACGTTAAGTTCCTGTGACATACTCCAGATGCCTATTACTTCAAACTATTTACCAGCTTAAAACAGAATTTAATCAATTAGGCCATATTTTCAAAAACCTATATAGAGTGATTGATTGAATAAATTACTTATATTTTATTAGATGGAGAAGCTTTATATATTTTAAGATATGAAGTTTCAGGGAGATGTATGTTAATCCATTCTAATAGGCTTTTTACTTTGCAGGCTAATAAACTAGACTCCTATAAAATCAGACAAATCCACTACATAATTCTTCAGTTATTACTTTTAACCAATGTCAAATGCTTATTTATTGTGACTGGTAGATGCTGTTGTTTGTATAACTCCAGGGGAAACTATTTATATCATGGTCTATGTGAATTATTTCACCCAGAGATTTCCAATGCACAGCCTGTTCAAGCATTAAGTGAGAACATTCATAAGGACTTGGGGAAATTTAATAGGATAATATAATAATTAGTGTAAATGTTTTACCAAAGTTAAGTTAAACACAGAAAATTGCATAGTTACTAATACCATAATTATATTGGAGTCAGCAGAAACCACTAATATGAATTCTTTTCACTTTGTTTTTCCCCATTTAAAAGTATAATACAATTAAGAGCCAATTGAAAGGCATGAGATGGTATGGATACAGTTTGAAAACCATCAGTTATGAAAAAGTGAAAGTAATTTATAACACAGATTAAGAAACACAGATTCAGGCAGACTGAAATTCAAACAAAAAATCTCAAACTCTCAAGGTTTGTTCAATTATTTTGGGTAAATTCTCACCCAGATTCTTGTTTAATGAAAATTAAAATAAGTTAAGAAATCTTCTTTAAACCTCATTTTTCCCTTTACCTCTGGTCCCATCTTTGGATTGTGCATCTTATGATAAAAGCAAATGAAAGAAACAAAACTGAAAATTCTAAACTATACATTAAAATCCTGATTTACTGGTCATTACTGCAGAGCTAACAACTACAATTTCCTCTAATGAGATTTAAATCAACTTCTATAATCCTCTGTAGAAAGAATTATCCAAATTTCTCTCAAAATATTTTAGAATATATAAGCAACAGAGCATATCATATTTAACTTCTAAAATTTTCCATCTTTCAATCCACATTTAGCTTTTCCTTTTTATTAGTAGATCAAAAATGGATGCATCTACTTTAAATTTCCCAACTGGTATCAACACCTTTAAGAGTGATCCAACATGTAATTAAAATTATAGATACCAAAAAGAAAGACAGCAAAGTCACTTCAATAAGACTTACAGTTTCTTTAAAATTCTTTTTGAAAACACCAAGTATCAGTGATCTTTGGATTAATTAAGTTGTCTGTTAAGGTCAGAGTTTTTTTATGTTTTTTGAAATCTGCATTGCCTTTAAGAGAGTTCTTTCAAATTCCATGTATAATAGTGGTTTTTATTTTGAGCATACATGACAGTTATTTATAGGTGATATACAAATGGAAATCTGTCGACAGGAAATATCTCATTAACTATAATTATGTACATTTCTTTTATTGTAGTTTTAAAAAAATAATGTGCAATAAATGGATACATGAGGCAAACTGAAATTCAAACAAAAGAATCTCAAAAGTTTTTCAATATTCTTATAGGACTCTGATCAGCTATGCTGCATTTATCTATCCCAGAATTTTTTCTTTGTAATCTGGACTCATTTGGAGTCAGTTTTTAACAACCTTCTTTTTTTCTAGCTAGTTGTATGCATTTTTAACTTCCCCATCTGAGGACAGGGCCAGTGTTTTGTTTAACTTTAGAATGACTTAGCACCTAGCACTGGCCCTGCATAATAAACCCTCAAGGATTATTCAATTATTTTTGGTAAGTTCTCACCCAGATTCCTGTTCAATGAAAAATTAAAATAAGTCTAAAATTCCTTTTTAAACCTCACTTTTCCCTTACATCTGGCCTCATCTTTGGATTTTGCATTTTATGATAAAGGTTCTACTGGGTCTCACACAAAGATTCTGCCCTTTCTATAAAATGATCAAAAAACTGAAATAGGAGCAGGTTTGTCTTAAAAGTAAGAAAATAGCTGGTTAGTGTCATAGTAATAGCTTATTAATATAAATAATACAAGTTAACATGCTCGAAGGAAGTCTGCTTGGACAATTTGATGACAAAACATTTTCCTTCCCCTCAGTAACACCAATTTTTGTGAGTGAATGCTATTTAAAATGAACAAAAGTTCAGAGTGCTTAAATAATTCACAAATTCATTAATTATACATGATTGCTTCCTTTAACTAAATCTCATTAATTGTTTGGGAATTTAGTTGTTTGCAAAACTAATATTAGAGTTCAGGAAATGAGATCACAGGAATAGTTGTACAACCCTCCCCTGTCCTTGGGCTTCTAAAGAACCAAAGAGTGCTTCTCCTAGGGGGCCTTAATTCAGGTCAGTAGCCTATTCTTCCAAAAAGAGAACAGGCCATGAAATGCCACAAATATAGCAGTAGTGAGGGGTTAGGAGGCAAAGGAGGAAAAAAATAAGTTTCAGAATAGAACAAGAGGAAAAATTCAAATATCTGGTCCAGATCAGCCTTTGGGTTAGAGGACTGGGGAAGCAAAATTTGGATATTTAAAGGATACCAACACAATGACTAAGGCTATTGCTGGCAGGAGAGATTCTGCGCTGTTGACTCTAACTTAATTTTACCTCTTGAAATTGCAACCTAAAACATATTCTGAAATTCCTTTAACTACCTTTCCATCACTAGTTTTACTCTTGATCCTGGCTCATATGCCAAAGAATAGTGTCTTTAAAATGCAATAAATTCACATTTAGTTACCTGAAGATAAGAAAAATAAATTTAATGAGTGTAGGTAAAGATTTGAAGGAAAATACAGTATTTTTGCCAGTACCCAAATACTATTAAAGTGACAGAACATAAACACACATGAGGTGATAGGTTTCATTATCACTTTCCAAAGAAAATATAATGTATAACATAATAAAGAAATGTTCACACATTGTCAGTTTCAAAACCAAGACTAGAATCCATCTGATAGTCCTTTTGTGTATCTTTTCTTACCACTAAAAACCCAGTGAATTCAGTCAAAAGAAGAACTAGTTTTTGGTTTAACTTTGTGAAACATTTTTTCTAAAACTGGTACCTTTTAGCCATATGTTGCTTTGATATTAAAGTGAAAATGCTGAATGTGACATGCTTTGTAAATTGTAAAGCATGATGCTTTTTGCTATAAACACATATTAATACTCAATTAAGAGATTATGCATAAATACCCTGAAACTGTGACTGTGCTGTTTCAGAACAGCCTGTGGTATGCAGGCAAAACAAGAAGGGGGAAAATACTGTGGGGATAGATCTATGAGGAGGACATTTTTGCAGAAAAGTTTCCTGAGAGGTATATTAAAAAGCTCTTCTACTTTGCAACCAATACGAGTCAAGGGAGGATAAGAAGCTCAAGGTTAATTAAGAGAGCAAGATCTGTGTAGAATAAGACAAGCAGAAGGCACAGTACCATGAAGAGAATATAGAGAGCTGAGTGAGCAGACAGGGACAGAAGAATTCAAAAGCATACTTAAGATGGAACAGGACAAAGAAAATCAGAAAGTAACAAAATGAGAAGCAAAGAAATTTCATAAAGATATGCAGCAAGACTGGCCACACAAGAAAATGAGAAATGTTTACTGAGAACCTCCTGTCCCCAGGCTCTGTACTAGGAGTCATCTTCCCTGCCTTCAAGAACCATTCAGCCTAGTGTGGGAAACAATGGGCATACCCATAAACAACTATAGACAACTCAGGAAGAACAGAGTCTTAGAAAAGTAGCCTTGTAGAACAAGTTTGGAATGAGTTTTCTACTTTTTAAGTTTTGGGAATAATTTGAGGAGAAATAGTTTCAGCTACATTTTAAAAGTTTGCTAGAATTCAGCAATGAAGTCATCTGATCCTGGAAGTTTTTTTGTTGGGAAACTGTTTTATGATTAATTCAAACTTGTGACTTATATCGGTCTGTTCAGGTTTCCTATTCTGTTGACTCAATTTTGATTGGTTGTATGTGAAGTACTTTTCTTTAGTATTTAATTTTAATTGTATTTCATTGGGGTCTTGAATGTACAAAGAAAACAAAACTCTTGAGTAATCTGAGTCAAAGAATAAATCAAAAAGGAAATTAGAAAATATCCTGAGGGCTATGGATAAAGGTCAGTGATAGCATATGTGAAACCTAGCATAAAATTTCTAGTGTAAGTTTTGGTTTTGTCTTGATTTTTTAAGTGGAGCAACATGGATACTTGCCCAGAAATCTGAAGAGAGATATTTCTAATCCTGTTTAATCCCATAATATTTTATAGTTTTGTGACTTAATATAAGAGCACATTTTTTAAGTATCGTGAGTTTATTGATTTTTTCCAAATAATTCAACTGCATTTTTATAAAACAGTATATTTTTTCTTTCCAATTGATATTTCATTGGTTTGTATATTATGTATGTATTTATAAGATGTTAATAATGTTATAGTTATAATATAAATACAATTGACATAAGCAGGATTAGAAACAAACCTCTGGTTGGCATGAAATAATATCTTAGGAACATATGTACAAGGTTAGCCTCAAGCTCAATTAAAACTTTTTATTTTTTAACCGAACCCAAGTAAATTGTAGATGAGTTTTCTTCAAATCATCTAGAGGTCTCATTTAAAAGCAAATATTGATGTAGTAGATCTGGAGCAAAAGATGAGATTCTGCATGTTTTACTAGTTACAGTTGATACAGTTGATGTTTCACTGATCAGATCTTAGGTAGAAAAGAAATTTATCAGTGATTATTAACTTTACTTTACATAATACTGCATATAAGGAAATGGTTGAAAGCACCAATGTATGAAACCCAGATCAGTTATATTAGAATCTCTAAGGGACATGCCCAGGTATAAATTGTTCTTAAGAGCATCCAGGTTGTTCTAATGTTCAACCAATGTTAAAGATCACTGAGATAGACTAAACCAACTGGGAGACAAAAAACAGGGAGGAGATAAAGACAGAGAAATTCATGTATAAATTGTAGCACTGGGCATTAAATCTCATTAAATACACCTGTATTTGTACTTTGGAACAAAACATTTGTTGAAATGCATCTCAATCTTTTCAAATGACATTTCTCTTTAAGATTAAGTAAAAATTCTGACAGCTATAGTAATTACTTTAAATGTAAATGAACTGAACTCCCCATTCAAAAGATACTGAGTGTCTGAATAGATTGAAAAAACTAACAAAAATTGTCTAGCTATATGCTCTCTACAACAGACTGGTTTTAGATTTAAGGAGACAAATAGGTTGAAAGTAAATGAAGGTAAAAGATACAAAGTAAATGGTAATCAAAAGCAAAGAAAGTTATATATATATATATAAAATCTCCCCTCTAACAATGGGCACTTATATATATAAAAAGCAAATGCTGACAGAACTAAAGGTAAAAATAAATAGTAGAAAAACAATAGTAAGAGATTCTAGTATACCACTTTCAATAATGTATAGAACATCCAGAAAATAAGTCTGTAACTAAACAGTGGACTTGAAGAACACACTAAGCCAAATGGTCCTAACAGACAAATACAGACCATTGTATGCAACAGTTACAGAATATAAATACTTCTCAAGTACACACTACAGGATAGATCATGCTAGATCACAAAACACATCTTAACAAATTTAAAAGATTGTAATTTCTTCTCCAACCACAACTAGAACTCAGTAGCAGTAGGAAAACTGGAAAATTCTCAGATTCATGGACATTAACAAACTCTTGAATAAACTGAGTCAAAGAATAAATAAAAAAGGAAATTAGAAAATATCTTCAGGGCAATGGATATAGATCACTGTGTGCATAGATGTGTGTAGCATATGTGACCCTTTGGGCTGAATCCAGGAAAGAAAGAAAGGAAAGAAAAGGGAAGGAGAAAAAAAGAAAAAAATATCTTGAGGCTAATAAAAAAGAAAATACAGTATAATAAAATTTATAGGATACAGCAAAACCATTGCTCATGAGAAGTTTAAAAGCAGTAAATATCACAAAAAAGAAAGAAAGGAAGCAAGGAAGGAAAGAGGGAAGGAAGGGGGGAGAGAAAAAGAATTACCTCAAAAAAATCTACTTAGCATTTCAATTTTTCAAAATGAAAAAAAATTTATATTAAAATTAGCAGAAGGAAAATATAATAAAAAATTAGAGCATAAAACTATGAGTTAAAAACCTTAATAGAAAATAATCAATAAAACTCAGAGTTGATTTTTTAAAAGAAAACTCAGGAAAATTGATGAGCCTTTAGCCAGACTGAAAAAAGAGAGATTTCACATAAAATCAGAAATTAAGTACATTATAACCAGCGTCACAG
Source organism: Callospermophilus lateralis (assembly GCF_048772815.1). Taxonomy (NCBI): domain Eukaryota; kingdom Metazoa; phylum Chordata; class Mammalia; order Rodentia; family Sciuridae; genus Callospermophilus; species Callospermophilus lateralis. The sequence goes on from NC_135308.1 coordinate 105,032,906, forward strand.
AAATAAAATAGGTCATAAGAGACTACTATGAATAATTATATGCAAACAAATTGCATAACCTGAAAGAAATGGATAGATTCTAGAAATTCATAACCTGTCAAGATGAGTCATGAAAAACTTAAAAATATGAATGGAAGGCAGGCATGGTGCTCTACACATATAATCCTAGCTCTCCTGGAGTTCCAGACTAGCTTGTGAAATTTAGTTAGTCCTCTCAAAATGGGCTGGGAAAGTATCAGTGGTAGGCAGAGCATTTGCCTAGCATGTACAAGACATGGGTTTACTCCTCAATGATGGGTTTAATCCCAACAAACACACTCTCTCTCTTAAACACACATATAAACACACACACACACACACACACACACACACACACACACACACATATGCAGGATATTTATTCATTTATCAAAAATCTCCCAACAAAATCCCAGGACAAGATGATTTCACTGCAGAATTCTACCAAATATTTAAAGAAAAATTTATACCAATCCTTCTCAAATTCTTCTACAAATGTTTTTAATAATGTGGAACACTTCCAAATTCATCTTATGAGACCAATATTAATAACACTAGTATCAAAGATGGACAAAGACATCACAAGAAAAGAACATTACAGAACAATATCTCCAATAAATACATGTACAAAAATATTCAGCAAAACTCTAGCAACCTGAATTCAACAACATATTGAAAGGATTATATGCTATGACAAAGTATTTCCTATGGAATGCAAGAATAGCTCAACATATGAAAATAAATCACTGAAAGACTATATTGACTAAGCTAAGGATAAAAATTGTGATTATCTCAATATATGTGGATAAAGCACCAACAAAATTTAACATCATTTCATGACAATAAACCAGGAACAGAAAGAAAGTTCTTCCATATGATAAAAAGTTCATGTAAAGGTTTTTCCCTAGGATCAAGAAAAAGGCAACATTGCCCACTCTCACCACTTCTTTCAGTTCAGTATTAAATGCCCTAATTGGAGGGATTAAGTAAGAAAAAGAAATAAAAAGCAACCACATAAAAAAGGAATAAATAGGGACTGGGGTTGTGGCTCAGTAGCAGAATGCTTGCCTAGCAAGTTGGGGGGGGGAGGACTATGTTCAATTCTCAGCATCACACATAAATAAATGAATAAAATAAAGGTCCATCAACATCTAAAAATATATTTTAAAAAGGAATAAATAAAATTATCTTTGTTAGTAGATGTCATCACCTTATACATAGAAACTCTAAGGATTCCACTAAAGACCCATTAAAATTCATACACAAATATAGCTGAGTTATAGGATAAAAAATTAGCTGTTTATACACAAGGTACATTGTGAAAACATGATATTTACAGTAATATCAAGACTAAAATACTCAGGAAGAAACCCAACCAATGATGTGAAAGACACCAATATCGATAAAACACCACTTAAAGAAATTAAAGGAGACAAAAAATAAGAATCCATCCATATTTGCAGAATGAAAGATTTAACATTGTTCTAAACTCCATAATATCCAAAGCAGTCTACAAATTCAATGCAATCCCTAACAAAATGCCAATATCACTTTAAGGGTAAGGAAAAATGAAACTGGCATGGAACCACAAAAAATCTCAAGTAACAAAATAATCTTCAGGAAGAAGAACAAAGTTCGAGGTCTCTCACTTCATGACTTATAAAGCCACAACTTATGAAACAGTATGATATTGGCATATATAAAAGACACATAACCATGAAACAGAATAGAGAACTCAGAAATAAAAGTCATATGCACATGGTCAAATGATCTCCACTATGATGTAAAATACATGACAAAGATGGCAGAGGTTCTTCAACAAACGGTGCTGGGAAAATTAGATATCAACATACACAAATAAAATCCATTACACAGTACATAAAAACCAACTCAAAATGGATTGAAGATCTGAAACTAGGGAACTCCTACATGAAATTAGAAAGGAAAGGTTTCACAGTATTGGTCTTGGTAATACCCCTTTTGGATAGGAAATCAAAAATATAAGAACAAAAGCAGAAAAGAACACTACAGGTCAAATAGTACTACATTAAATGAAAAATCTTCTTCATAGTAAAATAAAAAAGCAATTAGAGTGAAAGGCAACCTACTGAATGGGAATAAAAAACATTTACAAACCATATATCTGTTAAGGAGTTAATATTCAAAACATATAAGGAATTCTTATAATTCAGTAGCAAAAATAATAACAATAACCCAATTGAAAAGAATGAGCAAAGAATTTGATCAGGCATATCTCCCTCCACCCCCAAAAAAGGCACAAATGCCAACATGCATATGAATAGGTACTCAACATCACCAATTATCAGGAAAAAGTAAATCTAAATCATAATGCAATGTCAATTTACACCTCTAATTAGTAGGATTAGTAGTGTCAACCAGCACACATTTAGTTGACAATCAATAATTTATTATAATAACAAAACACCTGTTTTTATTTTATTGATAAAATTAGTCTCTTTTATTTTATTTTGAAAAACAAATAAATAAATATAAAAACAAGTGTTGGCAAAGATTTGGAGAATTAGAACCCTTGTTAGATAATGTTGATATGAATATAAATGAGGCAACCTCATTGGAAAACAGAGGATCCTTAAAAATATGAAAATAGAACCACCATGTGATCTAGCTATCCTACTTTTGGGTAGTTTTTCTTTAAGGATCTCAAAGAGATATCTGCACTCCCATATTCATTGCAGCAGTATTCGTATTAGTTAAGAAATATAAATAACACAAGTATCTATCAATGAACAAAGAAAATGTAATATTATTCAGCTTTAAATTGAGAGGTCTTGTTCATTCTACAACATGAATGAATCTTGACTACATTATATAAGCAAAATAAGTCAAGAAAAGCAAGACAAATACTGCATGATTGCAATTAATATGATAAATCTGAAGTAGTCAAACTCATTGCTAGTGGTTGAGAGAAGAAGGAAAACAGAGAGTTGATATTCGTTGCATACAGAGTTTTAAAAAATATTTTTAGTTGTAGATATTCACAATACCTTTATTTTGTTCACTTAGGTTTTTTTTTTAAAATGTGATCCTGAGGATCGAACTCAGTACCTCAAGCGTGCTAAGCAAATGTTCTACCAGTGAGCCACAATCCCAGCCCACATACAGAGTTTTAATCATATTAGAAGAAAATTTTTAATACCGGCTATAAAATGTGCATATAATTAACAACATACTATAACTTAAAATTTGAAGAGAGTAAATTTCATCTTATATTTTTTACCAAAAAAAGAAAGGAAGAAAAAGAAACTTAATGATTTCCAACATGGAATGTTTTACATATATAATGCTACTGATTTTTAGTTTATTGAATTTTTTCAGTTATTATATTATCTGTAATTTTAGGTCTTTGAAATGTATTGAGAGGAAATGTATGGCCCAGTATAAAATTAATATTTTTGTGTGTGTCTTTTTTTTAATTTGTTTTAATTAGTTACACATGACAGTACAATGATCTTGACATATCATACATTTAAATCAGAGGGGATATAATTTCTCATTTCTCTGAGTATACAGGTTACAGAATTACATTAATATTTGTAGGTATTTTATATGTGCTTAAAGGTATATGTAAACTTCATTTGGGGGGCACAGTAATTCATATATGTCCATTAGGTTTGAATTGTTCACAGCGCTCCAATGTACTGTATCCCTAATTCTATTTTGTATGTTAATATTCTGTCATTTTTGACTACATAGTCACCAGTTGTTCCTTGTAGTTCTGTCAATTTTGTTTCATTTATTTTGAGACTCTATTATTAGGTATTGGACTGGCAAGTGAATTATGGTGCTTGAACTGTCCAGTGACAGATAAATGTCCCTCCTGGGAACTCTCAGTGCAAAGACAACAATGTGAGATTTCCCAGTTGCTGGGGGGATGTCCTGTTCCATGCCAGCCCAAAATTATTAGTACATTACCTAGGTTCAGATGCTAGCTTCCTGGGAGGTAGAGAACTATGGCATCAAACTGTAATTGTAATTAGCTTGCACAAAAGTTCATCCTTCATCCTGTATGCTTTGAGGAAACTTTCTCACAGAAAAATTTCTTTGATGTTAAAACCAATATAATAAATGTACAGAGCCAGCTCTGGGTCATTCATACCTCATCAGGGGATGGAGATCCACTGGGCCCCAGCTTTTTCTCTATTTATGTGTCTATTTGTCTTTTCTCCTTCTCATCATCACACTGCCTGGTACCTGAATTAATGCCCATGCATGATGCAGCAATTAGGTATTATAAAAATTTACATTGTTGGATCTTCCCTATGATTTGAAATTTTATCATTATAAGTAACTCTAGTGATACATTTTGCCTTAAAGTTTACTTTTATATTATTCCAAACTAACTTTAATTTGCATGGCCAATATTTTATTGTTCTTTCATGTTTAAATTTCCTGTATTATATCTTAGATTAATATCTGTAATACAGCTGGGTTTTATTAAGTCAGTTTCAAAATATTTATATTTTTAAACTGGACCATTTAGCCCATTTATAATTAATGTGATAAGTGTTGTATTTAATTCTTAAATTTACTTTCTTCTTTTGTGCTTTCTCTTTATCTTTTACTTCTCTGAGATTATTTTTTTTAAATTCCATTTTCCCCTACATTCAGTAGTTAAGCTATTTTAAACTCAGTATCCTTAACTTAAAAAAAAAAAAAAAACCTAAGTTTAGTCAATAACATTAAGTCAATATCCTAATTGTCCCTCAGAAAACAAAAGGATATCAAAATAGTGATCAGTATCAAACATACCAAGATCAGACCTGTTAAATTTAAAAAAAAAAAATGACAACTTAGCAATGCTCTAAGCAACTTAGAGAGTCTCTGTCTCAAAATAGAAAACAGAAAAGGGCTGGATATATGGCTCAATGGTTACTTTCTTCTGGGTTCAATCTCTGGTATCAAGAACAAAAACAGATTTTTTTTTGGTGGTGTGTGGGGGGGGGTACCAGGGTCTGCGTGTTGCTTAACCACTGAGCTACATCCCCAGCCATTTTTTTTTCATTTCTTTTATTTTGAGACAGGATCTCCATAAATTGTTTAGGACCTCACTAATTTGCTGAGGCTGGCCTTGAACTTGGGATCATCCTACCTCAGCTTCCTGAGTTGCTAGGATTACAAGAATGCACCACCCTGCCCAGCAAAACTTTTATCAAAATATTTACAACAGTACTTTATCTTTTCTGTAAAATTTACACATGAAAAATTTAAATAGATACCTCATACTATATTCATATCAACTTTTAAAAATATTCAGGGTAAAGTTTTCAATTTAACATAAAATGCCTGATTTTTGAGTCCTTTATTTTCCCCGTGTAGCTGCTAAATATTCATTTCCTCGGTACGCTGCTCAAAATACAGCAGTGCTGACCACTGTAATTAGTAGGATTAATAGTGTCAACCAGCACACAGTTAGTTGACAATCAATAATTTATTACAATAACAAAACACCTGTTTTTTTTATTTTATTAATAAAATTAGCCTCTTTAACAGGAAGATTCTATATTTGACCATTACTTTCATTTCCTTTTTTGATTTTTCATGCAAGATATCTCTAAGAATATTGTCACTATTATTTTAATTTTTAATCACATCTTTTCCTATGATTATTTTTTGGCACATACTTCCTATTGCTCTGCAATAATCCCTTATGATAAACACATAAGTCCAGCACTTAGAGCATTATTGCCTGGCTGCATGACAACTGTGATCAACTCTGCCCCTCCCAGTAAAGAAGTATTGGCCTACAGAGAATCATGATTCCTCTCTTTTGCTGGCTGTTATATATGAATTTTGCTCTTTATTAATTCTATATTATCATTTAATCATTAAACTAAGTCTTCTTCTGTATTTCTGCATAGCTTCTCTAGGTATCCAACCAAGAGAGATTTCTGGCTCTCAAGGGTCAGATTAAAATTCAGATTAAAATAAGAACAAAAAAGACAGAAGAATGGCTACAAAGAAATGCATGACTAACTACAAATTAAAATAAAAATATGGACCAGTTGTTAGCTCAATAATGAAGTCATAGGAACTAGTTAGTACTACTCAAGTTAAGATTATGTAGTGAACAAATTAAGGTTCAGTTTATTGTAATATGACTCCTTTGAGAAGCCTCCCTGAGGCTCACAAATGAACAACATTTTTCTCTGCTCTATGAATATATAGCATTTTTTAACATATCTCTAACATAGCACCCAGAACATTGTATTGTAATCTACTGTCCTTTGCTAACTATAAACTTATTAAGAAGAAGGACTGTATTATTGTGTTCATATCTCAGCATCTAACCAAGTGCCTGGAACTTGAGCCTGTTTGTTCAATTTTTTAAAAGTGCTATCAGAATATACAAACTTGTAATCCTATTTCTAGGCATATGTGTTAGAAAAAAAAATGAAACTAACATCTCAGAAATACCTATACTCCCATGTTTATTGCACGACAGCCAAGATAAATCTGAGTGTCTATCAACAGATAAATGGATAAAGAATACACAATTACATTCACACTCACACACACACACACACACACACACACACACACACAACTAAATATCATCCAGTCTTTAAAACGATGGAAATTCTACCATTTGAAACAACATAGTCGAACCTGCAGGACAATATATTAAGTGAAATAAGCCAGAAAGAAAATTACTACATGATATAACTTGTATGTGGTACTAAAAACATCAAACTCAGAAAGTAGAACAATGGTTGTCAAGAGCTTTGGTCAGGAGGAAGCAGAGAAATGGGAGAATGTTGGTCAAAAGTTGCAAACTTTCAGTTACAAAATGAATAAATTTTTGAGATTTAGTCCATAGCAACGACTATAGTTAACAAACAAGATCTACTACTTGAAATCTTCTGCAAGTAGATTGTAAAAATTAAAGATCCCATTCAATGTATTCAACAAACTTTATTGTAACTTCTTGAATACCTAAAACATTATGGGGGAAGGTGGAGGAAGAAGAGGTATTGGGGACTGAATTAGAACAAGAAATGTTCCATACCTTTATAATTATGTCAAAATGTATTCTACTGTCATGTATAAACTAAAAAGAACCAATAAAAAATAAATAAAACAATAAATATTAAACACATAAAAGAACTAAACCATTTTTATCACTACTAGACCTATAATGTTGCTTAAAAGGAAATCATGTAAAAGACTGAGTGCTGAGAAATGCTTTGTTTCCATGACACCATAATTAAATAGAGCACACTTGCTTACTGAATAAGATTGGAAACTGCCAGGCGGCTTTGGCTTACACAAACCAAATTCTTCAAACTTGGACAGTATAAAAGACCTATCCATTTATCAAATTAAAACAATCAGAATTTAAGATCAACTTTCCAAATTAAGTATCCAGCTATAAAATCAAATGCCAAAGTGGGACTATTAAAGTCTAGCCAAGATAGAGAAAGAAACCAAAACAATGATTAAAGTTAATATTACTCCTCTTTGGGGGAATTGTATTATGGTAAATTTGCCCACACTCATAAATAATTTGGAGATAATAAAAGACAAAATAGTTCAAATACAAACAGAGATCTCAACATTAAATTAATATTACTCAAGCTACATTACCCTTTCATGGTGAAATCATTCCATTCAACAAAAAGATGACTCTGAAAGGACTAAGGATGATATTTTGTTACCACAGACAAGGGTTTGAATCAACGATTGGCAGGTAATGACCCTCTTAAAGCTGCCTATACCTTCAGTTCAATTTCTCCCAACAGGTTTAGCTAAAAGCAAACAGCAAAAAATTTCCCTGTGGAATTCTGCACAACAGGAGCTACTGTACTGGTGAGAAGATTAAAAAAAAAAAAGGTGGTGTCAGCTCCTTTAAAAATTATTTATTACACACATTCAATATTCTTCAGTGTTACCATCATTTCCCACTATATTTCCTAACTATTTTTCTGAAGTATACTTATACACAGAAGAAAGAATGTAAATTGCTCTATTATTTTTTCTGATTCAATTTTAATATAGTTTTTACCATTTTTCTTTCTTCCTTGCTTTTCTTAGCCTGGACATGTGTAACACACATGGAAAAGTACTGCAGTGTTGAAGTAAGTGTCAGATGACACCTCTTTTTGTACATACATGTTATTTCTTTTAACATTTCTATCTCATAGATGAAACTATTGCTTCACCTCCTCAGAAGAGAAAGTAAAAATCTGTTGTCATTTGGAGATTATTACATGTACTTTCAAGATGCCATTATGCTTAGTTAACACAAACTATGAGACAAGTACTCATCAAAGCAGGAAAGACAAGGGGTCTAAGGAAGGCATTCTTAAATCAACAGCATACTGTGAGCTGAGAGGAGGAAAGGTGTTGCCATCATTCTAAACTGAATTATGGAGAAGGGTAAATAATGCCAAAAAAAAAGGAGGAGGAGGAGAAAAGACATGACCAATACTATGCAAGAAGAACGCTACCTTGTCTTTTACATCAACCCTCTCAGGTGGTGAGTGTACAAAACAAGAAATGATAAAAAGTGTTCTCAAGCAACAAGATTAGCACTGCAAAAGGTGGTAAATAAACTCTGTAAACCATAAAGACAAGAAAAATGGAAGGAAGAAAAGAATGAGAAATTGCTGCGAGTATATAACCCAGACATACACAGATAGATACAGAACATATGCATATCAAGAGAACATATATACCAAGCTCTGCAATATGCAGGAAAATCCTCTCCTACACAGGAGGTTAGTTCATTCTTCAAAGGAAAAGCCACCTAGCAGAGTTTTTTTTTTCCTTTTACATTTTTTAAAAATAAAATACTGTTAACTTACACACTGCTAAAGGTCAAATTAAAAGGGGAGGTATGTTTATGGTCTCTAAAGTTGATGGTGTTCAGAGAAGCCCATAATTACCTCACAGAGTTTATAGATAAGAAAGGAAATTTTTAAATTACATGTTAGGACAAATTATTTTAAGACATTTATAAGAAGGTAGTTATTTTAGCTATATCCTACTACATTAATGCTGAAGGATTCACTGATAGGAAACAAGAAATTCTAGGGGCTTTTTTTAAGCCTGTATGCTTTCATATTTCATACTGCATAACAAAGCAACATCAAGCAACTTTTAAAAATAGTTTATTCTATGAAGACATGTAGATTATCAAGGATAACTTGCATTAATAGAAAATAGAATAATCAGACACTACCGAAAAATTCACTAGATTGAAGTGATCATTGGTCACTGTAAAGAATCATTCTTTTCTGGAGTGCCATCATTCTAGGTGTCATATAGCCAAAGACTACAGGGCTAATCAAAGCTTTCAGGCAAACCTATATCTATCATGTTTCTATACATTCAGTCTTGAATACACCACAAACATTCAGAGATAAGTGACCTGAGAGCAAGTCACTGAAACATTTTAAATGCAAAAAGGAAGATAACAGATTATAAATGCAGTTAAATCAGTTGACTTAATTAAAATTCTGCATCCCTAAAAGTGAGACAATATCAAAATATAATTATAATAATTATAAAAGAGTAGATAATATTTAAGAAGATATTTGGGTTCTCCCTAAACAACTATTAACAGGAAGAAAAATAATAGGATTTGGCAACAGACTTTAGTCCAAATGTTAGAAAGCCAAACATAGTTCCTAAAAGAGACTCCCATAGAAGATTAAATGACTACAGCATTTTATAAAGAATCACTGAATGCTTAAGCATGCTTCTGTGTAAGTCAAAGAAAACCAATCAGAAAATTGGGGTCATTAAGGGATGAAAGACAGGCTAATAGAAGCTAAAATATAATTAATGAGTAAGTGAAAGGGGAAAGGAAGAAATAAGAGACATATTAATAAATACTGTTTGGAGTTGAGACAGTAATTTTTAAAGACATTCATGGACCAATTTAGATTGTTTCCACTCAATTATATTTTATTTTTTATATTCTGTTTTAGACAGAGATCCTAATGGCTTCAAGAGAATGTTGGCACATGCTGAAAGCATCTGAGCATCTAGATAACTACATTTCACATATATTTTATTGGAAATTTGAAGCATACTTTATCTTCCTTATTAAAATAAACTATTTAGCTATACAATTTGTGCAAATATTTCATTTCAAATTAATTCTCAGGAAGCAAATCTGTAAAATACAAAAGCATGAACTGATTAATTATATTAAGTATCTATATGTGTATATAGCCAAGAGAGCATTTCATATTGGTCCTGTGTCTCCTTTTGAGTCTATAATTCTAAAATTATATACACTATAAAACATTATTGCCTTATTTTTTAAACAATTCTTCCTTTCCACCCCCCAAATAGGCATATGGATGGTTCTGTCACTTAGTTCAGGTCTCAGTTCAAATGTTATCTCCACATCTTTTCTACTGGTTCTTTTCTTACTGGTACTTTCAATGTCACAGGATTATAATTTAATTAGTGTTTATCACTGTCTCCCCATAGGTAGAAAACTCTACTCAGGGCAGAGACTTGGAAAATTTCTATCACTTTTATGCCCTGCCTTGTCCCCTGCCCTTGGACTGGTGCATGGAACATAGAGGCACAGTGTTATTTGTAGACTGAATGGATAAATGAGCAGTTGGATGAGTTCTGTTTTTCCACTATTCTCTTTTCCTTTTCCGCTTTTAACATTTATGATATTGTAAGTGTGGTTCAAAGTACACCAAAACAAAACATGGAGTTGATAAACTATAAGGTATTTTAGGGAGCAGTGAATAGGTTGGCAAATGCACTTGAATAGTGACTGGAACTTGCCTGTGTTGACCTTGCATGCACTACTTAAAATGTTAACACTGTTTCCTCAGATAATAGTAATAACTTTTACCTCATAGGACTGTTCTAGGGATTCAATGATGTAATATATATGGTAAGTGTATATAAAGTGGTTGATATAAGAGCTGGTACACACAAAGTATTCAGTAAATATAAGCTACCTAGTATTACAAAGGCTTGCTTGTTGCCAGTTTTCCATCCCAGGTTTAGGGCTTTAAATGTCATTGGTAGAGTGTCTGTATCTAATTTACTCCTAATGAATATTTCTTTTAGATTTATTCCTAATGAATAAAAAGTCCTAATGAATAAATTTTGGTTTCATGCTATTCCTTTGACATGAAATTTCTAGGCCAAATTTCCATCTTTCAAAGTGTTATTCATCTAAAGTTACAAAAATAGTTCAGGAGTCACATAAAATGGCAGAGGGAATCTAGGCAATAGTCCTACACTGCTCTAGAGCCTGGAGACGAAGCAGTGAAAGAACAGCTAAGCAAAGAGGTGTGTGACAGAATAAACACTCTAAAACTCAGTACTGTTCAGCTTGAGACTTGGAGGGAATTGAAATTTGGTTATCAGAACAGAAAACAAGCAAAGATTCCTTGACCCTGAACCCTAACTAGGGTGGATTCAAAGGAGAGGTAAGAAAGAGAGAAGGAGAAAAATCTCATAAGCAATTTTTTATTGTTTCTTCCTTAACAATAGTTGGAAAGAAAAGCAGACCCAGTTAAAATGAGACAGGAACAACAAGATAGTGAAAAAAATCAGAGGGTACAGTCCAAGTTGTGGGCAAAAAACTGTGCTAGGTAGGGCAGCCATTTTGTAGAGTCCATGGCTAGCAGGGTCCCTAGAAGAAATTAATACAGTTTCTCCCCGCCACATAGAATCTGCACCCACAGTTGCAGGTAGTCACCAAGTACTCATATAGGGCCACTACAAAGAAGCCCCAGTGGAGGGAAGCAGGTGTTCAGTGATTCACAGTCACCAGCTACAGTAGCTCAGAAGAAGGCAAGCCAACTGACATCCTATCCCAGTCATGGGTTTGGGTAAAATCCTGGACATTTTCAACACACAGGGTGGAGGCTTCTGTGTCACAGACTGCCCGGAGAGCTTGCATTCACAGGTTCCATAGTTGCAGAGAGCCAACAACCCTTAGAGCTACTCTCAGCATTCCATAGCAGTCACAGACATCCCTAAACCCCAAACCCAACAAAAGTAGCTAGCAACACTCTCCAAACACTCGTACTTTGCCCTCTGATCTGACTAATAAGCACCAGCTAGAGAGAAAACCATAGCAACCAGGGAAGTAGCTCCTGTGCCCTGGCAGCTCTAGGAGGATCCACATCTTTGAATCCCATGTATACACAACAGCAGAGGTGCTTACAGAGGTACATCCCACAGACACTAGCACTGCCCAGCACGCCCAGACACAAGCCCACTGACCTGTGCACTCCAAAGGAGATAACAATCTTACCTCCCCCACAGGCCACACAGTGTTGCATCAACCAAACTATAATACCTCTAACTAGACTGCCACACCCCACACCCTCCAAAGTATACTCAGGGGAGCCCACACTGGATTTGACAATGCTAAATGCGTGGAGCTTTTCTTCAGAAAGGCACAAAAAAACTACACCCTCTAACAGGAAGTAACCTGGCTGCTAATCACCAACAATTAGGGACTACCTCCTCTGGCCCACTAGAAATCTAGTAGGTACAAGTACATATCAAAGATTAGAGGGGCCTCTGAGAATTGTATCAGAGGTAAGTTGGTGCAATCACTACCTCCACACCCACAGAAACTTAGAGGAAAAGCCATAGAGTGCTGGGCATCTTCTAAAGACCCCAAATTCTGATGAAATCTAAACCAGCATGACTCAGCAAGAAATCTCCCCACTTTGGCATTGAATAGCATGAATAGTTCTAATATCAGTTTTAATCTTATAGATATCGCTTTTCATATTGAATTGATACATATTTCTTTATAATTTTATATTGCAGACCTCAATTCAATTGATTGTATGTCTTCTAATGTTTTAAAGAATTGACTGGAATCATTCTATCTTTGCTCTTCTAGCTTAGCTTTATACTTGCTCCTCTTATTTTCTCTTTAACTTCTTGCATTGCCTGCTCCTGCTTCAACAGCCTCCCATTTGTTCTTTTTTCTATCTTAGTTTGTATTTTTTCTCTTTTCTCTTTTTTTTCTTTTGTCTGTCCATTTATTGCTCTCCTCCCCTTTCAACTCCTAATGTAATAGTACTTTTACTATCTTTAAGAACTAATTTCTCAGCCCATTCAAAACAATTACTACAATTTTACATGTGGATTACAGGAACAGTGGGGAACATTTTCAATAAGATTTCCCCCCTCCTAAGGTTTATTAGTACATCTAATTGCTCTGAAATAATTGAATAGGGTTTAGTATTTTCTATCAAAGTGGTGTTGAATACAAGTGGGAATATCAATACTTGGATATTTACCAACCATGGGGCACTTAAGAGAAACAAGACTGCTAGCTAACTAGTTCCTTGCATAAAAGTAGATGAGATAACCATTCCAACAGATGGGTAGATATGCAAATTATGTTAAGATTCCAGAAAAAAAACTACCCCAAACAACCCAAAATACTTCAACAACTGATCTCACAGTGCAGGAATATCTGATTTAAAAAAAATAATAAAGAGAGAGGAAGTTCATAGTTAAAATGTTCATTTTGAGATTAGAAAATACAGAAAGTAAAAGATCATTTCAATAAAAAGAGAGCATTTTTGAAATGGAACCAAACAGAAATACTAGAAATTAAAGAATAAATAATTCAAATTAAAAATTCAGTTGAAAGAATAGACCAAATGGAAAATAGATTATCAGGCCTTGAAACCAAATATACAAACTTGAAAATATTTGGACAATGAAGAAAAATATATGAAGAGGTCATAACCAGAAGGCACCAAAATATAAACTAAAGGAATGCAGAATTTTTCAATGAAATAATATCAAAAATTTTTTGAACTTTCAGGAGTAAGATGGAAATCCAAATATAAGAGGCATTAAAAACCTTAAATAGGGAATATCAAATGAGGTTCCTAAGACACATTATAGTTAAAATCCTTAATATGAAGAACAATAATAGAATTTTAAAAGCTGCAAGACAAAAATGGCAAGTCATATTTAGAGGTAAGTCAATGAGAATTTCTATTGATTTCTCAGTCCAGACCCTGAAAGCCAGGAGAAGTTATAATAATAAATATCAAGCTCTGAAAGATAAAATGTGCCAAGCATGCTTACTAAATCAAGCAGAATTTGATTCTGCCTTCCATGATAGGCAGAATCTAAAAGAATTCATAACCACTATGTCAGCACTATAAAACATACTAAATGAAATATTCCACATAGAAGAAATAAAAAATAAATATCAGAGCCACCACATGAATGAATGTCACTAGAAGAATAGTTAACTAAAGGAGAATCACGTCTTAATTGAATATTAGAAATAAACCAAAATGGTAGGAAATTATAAAAAAAAACTCTCTACAATAATACTGAAAATAAACAGTCTAAATTCTCCAAAGACATAGATTGGTCTAATGGATGGAAAAACAAGATCCAGAGACTGGGGTTGTGGCTTAGTGGTAGAGCACTCACTTAGGGCGGTTGAGGCTCTAGGTTTGATCCTTAGCACCACATAAAAACAAATAAACAGTGTATGAGTGTACCTCCCCCAACACAACATCTTGTCAACACTTATTGTTGTTTGTATGCATAATAGCTGCCATTCTGACTGGAGTGTGATGAAATCTTAGAGTGGTTTTGATTTGCATTTCTCTAATTGCTAGCGATGAGGAACATTTTTTCATGTATTTGTTGATTGATTATACATCATCTTTTGAGAAGTGTCTCTTCAGGTCCCTGGCCCATTTATTGATTGGGTTATTTGGTTTTTTTGGGGCGTTTAGCTTTTTGAGTTCTTTATAAACGCTCGTGATTAGTGCTCTATCTGATGTGTGAGGGGTAAAGATTTGCTCCCAAGATGTAGTCTCTCTATTCACCTCACAGATTGTTTCTTTTGTGTGCTGGTGAGACTGCAAATTGGTGCAGCCAATATGGAAAGCAGTATGGAGATTTCTTGGAAAATTGGGAATGGAACCACCATTTGATCCAGCTGTACCACTCTTCTATCTATACCCAAAGGATGTAAAAACAGCATACTACAGGGACACAGCCACATCAATGTTTATAGCACTACAATTCACAATAGCTAAACTGTGGAACCAATCTAAATGTTCTTCAGTAGATGAATGGATAAAAAAAATGTGACATATATACACAATGGAATATTACTCAGCAATAAAAGAGAATAAAATCATGGCATTTGCAGGTAAATGGATGGAGTTAGAGAAAATAATGCTAAGTGAAGTTAGCTAATCCCCCCAAAAAAATGCTGAATATTTTCTTTGCTATAAGGAGGCTGATTCATAATGGGATAGGGAGAGAGAGCATGGGAGGAATAGACAAACTCTAGATATGGCAGAGAGGTTGGAGGGGAAGCGAGTGGGCATTGGGTAATTAATGATGGTGGAATGTGATGATCATTATTAATCAAAGTACAGGTATGAAGACATGAATTGGTTTGAGTATACTATGTATACAACAAGAGATACAAAAAATTGTGCTCTATATATGTAATAAGAATTATAATGCATTCTGCTGTCATATATAAATAATAAAAAAATAAAGGTTAAATTCTTTTTTAAAAAAAAGTAGTATATTATAGAAACAGAAATATTAAAAAACAAAAAACAAGATCCAAGCATATATTGTTTAAAAGAGACTCACCTTACAGGCAAAGATATCTACAAGTTGAAGATGAAAGGATGGAAAAAGGTATATCATGCAAAATGAGATAGAAAGCAAACAGGAAAAACTACTCTCATATCAGACAAAGTAGATTTCAAAATAAAATTCATCAGAAGGGATGAAGAAGGTCATTTCCTACTAATTAAGGAAGTTACCCAGTAACAAGGTAAAATGATTGTAAATATTTATGCCCCCAAACATCAGTGCACCTACCTACATCAAATACATCCTACTCAATATGAATAATCAAATATACCCCAAAACAATAATAATGAGTGATTTCAATATGCCTAACTCATCAGTAGATAGATCAAACAGATATAAACTAAGCAAAGACTATTCAGAACAAACAAACAAATACTATTAATCAAATGTACCTAATAGACATCAACAATCAAATGTGCATTATTCTCAGCTGCACATGGAATCTTCTCCAAAATAGACCATATTTTAGAACCAAAGTAAGTCTTAACAAATACAAATAATAGAGCTAATTCCTTGCATCCCTTCAGATCATGATGAAATGAAATTAGAAATCAATAACCAAATAAAAAACAAAACATTTTAACACATGGAGATTGAATAATAAGCTTTTAAATGAGAAATGGGTTATAAAAGAGATCAGGAGAGAAATCAAAAAAATTCGCAGATACAAATGAGAACACAGATACAACATATTGAAATGTCTGGAAGACTATGAGGGTAGTTCTAAGAGGAAAACTTATAGGACTGAGTACTGACGTTTAAAAAAAAATTTTTAATCAAATAATCTAATGTTACACCTCAAGGCCATAGAAAAGTCAGAAGAAACTAATTCCAAAGTCAGTAGAAGATAGCAATTAATTAAGATCAGAGCCAAAATTAATAAAACTGAGAATAATAGAATAATACAAAAGATAAATGCAACAAAGTATTAGTTCTTTGAAGAGATAAAGAAGATTGATAAACCCATAACCAAGCTAACCAAAAGAAAGAGAAAGTAGACTGAAATCAATAAAATTTCAGATAAAAAGGTAAATATTAACAGACACTTCCAAAATACAGAGGATCATTGGAAAGTACTTTGAAAATTACACTCCAATAAAACAGATTTTCCAGAAGATATTGACAAATTTCTACACACATTAAAAACTATGAAAAGTGAACAATGAAGAGATAGAAAACATAAACAGACCAATATCAAACAACAAGATTTAATCAGCAATTAGAAGTCTCCCAAAAAAGAAAAAGCGATAATGAGATGTGTTTTCAGCCTAGTTCTGAAAAGTTTAAAGAAGAGGCTATCTTTTCTCCAATGTATGTTTATGGCACCTGTGTCTAGTATTAGATAACTGTTTTTATATGGGTGGGTTTCTGTGTCTTCTATTCAGTTCCATTAGTCCTCATGTCTGTTTTTGTGTCACTACCATGCCATTTTTGTTACTATAGTTCTGTAGAATAGAACTATTTATAGCACTACAATTCACAATAGCTATGAATGGATAAAAAAAAAATGGTATTTTGAGACATCCTGAATCACTTTTCTCTCTAAGGATTGTTTTGGCTATTCTGGGCCTCTTATTTTTCCAAATAAATTTTATGACTGCTTTTTCTATTTTTCTAGAAAGAATATCATTGGAATTTTAATAAGAATTGCATTAAATCTGGATAGCAGTTTTGATAGCATGGTCATTTTGACAAAATTAATTCTGCCTATCCAAAAACACGGGAGACCTTTGCATCTTCTAAAGTCTTCTTCAATTTCTTTTTTTAGTGTTCTTTAGTTTTCACTGTAGAGTTCTTTCACCTCTTTTGTTAGACTGATTCCCAAGATTTTTTTTTTGAGACCATTATGAATGGGATAGCTTTCCTGATTTCTCTTTCAATTGATTCATCACTAATGTGTAGGAACACAACTGATTCATGGGTATTAATTTTATATCCTGTTACTTTGCTGAATTTTTTTATGAGTTCAAGAAGCTTTCTGGTGGAGTTTTTGGTCTTCTAAATACAGAATCATGTCATAGGCAAATAGGGATAATTTATTTTCCTTCATATCCCTTTAATTTCTTTCTTTTGTCTAATTGCTCTGGCTAAGTTTTCAAGGTCTACATTGAATAGGAGTGGTGAAGAGGGCATCTTTTTTCCACTTTTTAGAGTGAATGCTTTCAATTTTTCTCCATTTAGACTGATGTTGACCTTGGGTTTAGCATATATTGATTTTATAATGCTGAGGTCTGTTCCTACTACCCCTAGTTTTCTAATGTTTTGAGCATGAATTTTATCAAATGTTTTTTTCTGCATCTATCAATATAACCATGTAGTTCTTGCCTTTTAAGTCTATTGGTGCTGAGATAAATTAAAATTCATATGAACACTTATTTCTCACCCCATACAAAAACTCAACCAATAGTAGATTAAGGACCCAGGCATTTGACCAGGAAACCCTGTATCTACTAGAAGAAAATGTAGGCCCATGGGGCTGGGGATATATCTCAGTTGGTAGAGTGCTTGCTTCACATGCACAAGGCCCTGGGTTCAATCCCCAGCACCAATAAAAAAAAAAAAAAAAAGGAAGAAGTAGGCCCAACTTGCCATCATGTTGGCTCAGGAACTGACTTCCTCAATAAGACTCCCAAAACACAAGAAGTAAAATCAAGAATCAATAAATGAGATGATATCAAACTAAAAAGCCTCTTCACAGCAAAGGGAATGAAGAGAGAGCTTACAGAATGGGAGAAGATCTTTGCCACCTGCACCTCAGAGAGAGCATTAACATAAAGAACTCAAAAAAACTGAACACAAAAAATATAAATAGCCCAACCAATAAATGGACAAAGGGACTGAACAGGCACTTCATAATATATAAATATATACAAATGGTCAACAAACATATGAAAAAAATGTTCAACATCTCTAGTAATTAGAGAAATACAAATTAAAACTTCACTGAAGCCAGAAGTAGTGGCAAACACCAGTAATCCCAGTAGCTCAGGAGACTGAGGCAAGAGGATTGCAAGTTCAAAGCCAGCTTCATGAACTCTTAGATAGGGCTTAAGCAACTCAGTGAGATCCTGTCTCTAAATAAAATATTAAAAAGGGCAGGAGATATGGAAATATGGCTTAGTGGTTAAGTTCCCCTGGATTCAATC
Organism: Callospermophilus lateralis; assembly: GCF_048772815.1. Lineage (NCBI taxonomy): Eukaryota > Metazoa > Chordata > Mammalia > Rodentia > Sciuridae > Callospermophilus > Callospermophilus lateralis. The sequence continues at coordinate 105,051,721 of NC_135308.1, forward strand.
CCTGGTCCCCCCCCCCCAAAAAAAAAAGATGCCTTCCCTGGTTCTGTGTTCCTATCAATGTGGCTTTACAAGTACTTCTGAATTGATTTGGCCGATAGAATATGTTAGATGTATCAATGCCCAAGTTCCTAGCCTATTACTCAGGGACTTTGCAAGCAGATTTTCAACTTCCATATTATTAAGCCATGCAAAGAGGCTCTAGTCTCTTTGCAAAGAGGTCCTAGACACTTCAGCCTCAAAAATGAAACCATCATAAACCAACCAGCTAAAATGACCCACTAGCTAACTACAAATGCATAAACAAACTCAGTCAAGACTAGATAAATCAAAGCTAGACCAATCGTGACTGCATGACCAATGTGATTCTGCAATCTGTACACTCAGAAAAATGAGAAATTATATCCCATCTGATTCAAATGTATGATATGTCAAGGTCATTGTACTGTCATGTGTAACTAATTAAAACAAATTAAAAAAAAACAGACCAAAACACAAACCAAAACAAACAAAATCCCCACTGCACTCATTTCAAATATCCAATATGCCAAACCATTTTCAGGCTATTTAATTTGGGAATGTTTTGCCATACATCCAAAGCCAGCTGATGTAGTTTCCAATCTTCCATCTTAACCACTGTCTATGTGCATCTTCTATAATCTAACACCTCACAAAATGTCTCCTTAACCTCCCTGCTCTAACTGAAAGTTGAATTTTCAGTGAAGATAATGTTCCTTTCTCTGAAAACATCTTACTTAGATTGTTTATTTCCCTCACCACATGTATGGATGAAATAGGAAATACCACTCTTTCATCCTAAGAGAAGAAAACAACTTCCTTTGATGTTGATGACAACCTACTGCTACTCCTCCTCAGAGTCACTAGGGAATTTGGAACTGAAAACAATCTGTTTCCAACCAAAGCTGAGATTTGTCTTGGGAAACACTGCCCATTGGAAAATGTGTCCAATACCACAATGGAAACTTGCTTGACTTCTTACCTCCTTATATACTATTAATTTCATTTCCTCACCACTTAGGCATTCCATTTCTACTGCTAAAGCCTTGAACTTGTCAATACCCCAAATTACTACACTTCTGAAATATTTCAAATCTGAAATCATGAGAATTTTTTCACTAATGAAATAAAAATTTCTTGTGGTATCAATGAAAGAAGTAGATTAAAAACATATCAGAATCATATATACATGTGACTTAGCTTTTAAAGCTATTCAGGGACAGATAATTCTCAAGATATATAAAAATCATCTGGACACATAGATAGGAAAATAATACAAAGAAAATTTGCCAGGAAGAATGATGGCAGTTTGACTCTTCTGAACAACTCATACTAGTAAGACACAATGATTAAAGTACTGTAAAATCAGTATGAGAGAAATACGTTAAGATGCAAATCTAGAAACAGACTCAAACACATATAGGTATGTAAATAAAGGTCATGTTAATTAGTAAAGAAAGGGATAGTTTAACAAATGGTATAGGAATCATTGGTTAATTTATTTGACAAAAATGTTAACTACATTTAATATCTCATGTATACACACTAAAATAAAACCCACATTATTCAAATTTAAAATGAAAAAGGGGGCATGATAAAAGTTCAAAGATAAATATTTTCTTTTAAAAATATGATACCACTAAATGTAAAACTACTAGGAAAAGACAGAAAGATTCAATTATATCATTTTTAAAAAACCTATTTGAACTAAACAAATGACCCAACAACATAAACCTATGTTTTTATAATATATTAGGTGAATTTGTTTTAAAAAAGAACTCTTACAAATCAATAAGTAAAAATACAAATAACTGAATTTTAAAGTAGATAATGCACATGAAAAATTAATTCAAAAAACCAAATACAAATTGCCAACAAACATAAAAAAAATTCAACTGTCCAGAATTTTATGTCCATTAAGAATTTTGTCCCAGACTCATGTATTTAACTATTTGCACTACATACACTTAATAGCTAAAATTCCTCATATACATATCTAAAGAGAACTCTTTTTCTCAGCCACAGTCCCAAATCCAGCTCATTTAGCAACATTCGCATCTCATGGGGTAGCAATTCTGTCCTTCTACTTCCTTGATTCAAAAACCTTGGGATCATCTTCAACTTTTCTTTTGCTTGTGCCCGTACCCAACACTTAGAAAATCCTATTGGCTCAGCCTCCAAAATATATCCAGTCTCTGACCACTTTGCACCTCTTCCACCTAATGAAGCCACTATTAGTTTTTCTTGGATACCTGCAAAAAAAAGTGTTATTTAAAATATGTAATGTGCATCTGAAACCCTTAGGATAAAAAATAAACTCTTGAATCTGACTACTTTCTTCTTCCCCAGCTGCTTCTCATTGTATGACTGCACACCAGGTACCCCAGCCTCCTTTCACAACATGCCACCTCCCTATACAGAAATGTTACTGTTTCAGTTCTCTTGACCTACATTTCTTCTTTTACCTTTCCACTAGTTTAATTCCATTTGTTCATCATATCTCAATTCCAGCATCATTTTCTCAGAAATACTTTCCCTGGTCTCCCTATTGGTCCAATTTCACTTATTACAGGATCTTTATCAACATCCTAATATTGCACTTTTGCACTGCATACTTGATCATTATACAATTGATGTCTTTCTCCCTTGCTTATTAGATCTCTAAGGATAAAGAGAAATTTTACTTTGATTACCACTGTATCCTCAGTATCTAACAGACCCCAATTCATAGGAAGTGCTTAGTAGCTATTTTTCAAAAGAATGAAAATTATAGACAAGAGATGCAATGTAAGATATTTGATATCACCTTTATCATCCCATACTATTATTCCTAGAATGATTCCAAGCTCTCCCCTAACTCCTAAATTCATTCCTGGGCATATGGAAACCTCAGCCAAGACAGTTAATCCAATTCTTACATCCCACTTCACATTTTATGGATTGTCTCCCCCAGCTCTAAGTCCCTAAGCTTTTAAGATCTGTGGTCTAAAAGGACATTAATAGATTAAATAAATCAGTGAACAAGTACAATGTCCATCTTGTTCTGTGCTAGCCCACCCCCTCTGTTCTTCCCAACCAACAAATAAAAGTGACCTTACTGAGAATCAGGGCCTGAGAAACGCAGAAGGTGAACCGCAAGCATAAATATAAATGGGAAATTCTTAATAGTGCTCTGAGATGTCCTAATTGTAATGAGGAAAGTTCAGTTTTTTTATTGGTTTTAAAACATGATGCATACCCATGAAATAGTGTGAAAAGAATGTGCAGCCCCATTGCATTTTTCCTCTGTTCAAGCATAATAAAGAATTAGCTTCCCAAAGCTAACAATGAGGACTCAGGGGAAAAAAGGCTCATGGTTCACTTTTCTTACAATGATTCTACAGTAAACTATGAAGGCCTGAAACCAGTTTAAAAGACCTGAATACTTTGAATAAAAATCAATAGACTAAGAAGGGCCATCTGCCCATACTGTTTTACCATCACAAGGTGCCTTTGAGCAGGCTCCCTAACTCCTTTTTGATAACTATGTCTAAAATGACCCCAAGACTATGAGGGGCAGAGCACCATTTTAGGAGCATAAACTAATGGAAGAATTTTTTGTGAAAAAATAAGGGAACTTTAACTTGTGCAAAACTCATTGTTATCAAGTTTTGTCATACTGGTTTGTTTTTATTAATTTTATTCTCACAAGGCCTACAATAAAAACAGAAAATCAGAGTGTATATGGGGCACTAATAGTTACAAGGCAGATTAGAACAGTTTAATTTAGTAAAGAGACAGTCCATCTTACAGAACCAACAAATTAAAATTATATATTCTATGCAAGAATAGTAAGTCAATAAAGGTCTGGAAAAATCAGACAAATGTGAATTATTCTGCAAGTATTTAGAAACAGACACATAATAAAAATACAAAGAAAAAAATTAAGTGATTTTGGAACCAAAAAAGAATTCATGATCACTCATATTCAAAGATTCTAGCGAATAATTCATGTAGAGCTGGACTTTTTGACACTTTTAATTTTTAATTCAATGTGTTTCCTTGTCCTTTTTGTTACCAAAAATCAACAAAAATCCAGCCAGAAGATATTTTCCTTTGAAAGTTATTTTCCTAAACTAGCAAAATTAGTTTCTATTCCTATATAGGAGAAACTACAAATTAATGAAAAGCTATACTTCCTCTAATAGACATCAGTACTTCATTTTAATGATGAATATTGTAGGGTTTATATTTGATTTTTCTATCCTTTTATAAGTTATATAGAAATTAGTATTATAAAGTTGTATTTCTTAAGTACTTGCATATACTTTGTATTAGTCTGTTTTCTGTTGTTAATAATACTAAAGACTGGTTAAAATTTAACAAAAAGAGGTTTGGGTTTACAGTTCTGAAAGTCCAAATTCAAAGGGCTATATCTGATTATGGTTTCTTCTTATTTATTTATTTATTTGTTTGCTTATTTTTGTTACTGTGGATGGAACTCAGGGGTGCTTAAGCACTGAACCATACCCCCAACCCTTTTCATTTTTTAAATTTTGAGACAAGGACTCACTAAGTTGCTTAGGGCCTCACTAAATTGCTGAGGCTGACCTTGAACTTGTGATCCTCCTACCTCAGGCTCTCAAGCCACTGGGATTACAGGTGTGTGTCACTATGCCCAACTAGTTATGGCCTTCTTGATGGCAGAGTCCAAAGATGACAGAGGACATCACATGACAAGAGAGAGGGAGCACACATGTGTCTTCTAGAATCTCTTCTTATAAAGCTAGTAATATTATGTAATCCTAATCACGTTGCAAAGGTCTCACCTCTAAACATTGTAGTCAGATTCAGTTTCTAATTTCTTAATATTTCAAAATAGGAACTAAACTGCTATATGAGTTTCAGAGGGGCAAATCATGTTTAGACCATAGCACCCTCCAAACACACGATCCTTGATATTTTTCAAAACATCTCAAACTTTCATTTTTGCATTCCAACTGATTTTCTATTTTCACTAATGAAATATGTTATACATCATACAAAGCAGTATGCAGGAAACATTTCATGTGTTTAAATTGTGGTGCTACCATTTTACTGGCTAGGTTATCTTGGGCAAAGAAAGTCAGCTTCAGTTTCTTCAAACACAAATTGGGAGCCATTATGAGAGGCAAGAGGGGTGATTCATGTTATGTTCTCATACTCAGAAAATACTTACAAAATGTCAACTCAAAGCATATATCCTAAGATATATATCCTAAGACATTACTGCATGTTTGAAACTAAAAAGAGAGGGGAGTACAAACTACCTTGAGATTACAGATGGTCAGAAAACACACTCACTAAGCTAAGTTTTAGCTAATCAAAGTATATTACACGTACAAGCAGTATTGGCATCAATTGTAAGCTGGTTAGAAATTAAAACTCTCAGGCCCCACCACGGAAATCTGAATGAGAATTTTGATTTTAACAAGATCCCTATGTGATTCACATTCCCATTAAAATTTGAGAAGCATTAAGCTAAGTAATGTGTTTCTGCATACAGGCATTATATCTTGTCTGATAAAAAAATTCAGGTCTCATCAAAATTCCCAATGTATGTGTCATGGATCACTGAGGTCACTTGCCAACAGGTAAAATCATAGATAGTATATCTGTATATTGTCTATTGAGCTACATGGACTGAAAGTTCCCCTTTTGAGTTGCTGAGTTTGTTGCATGATATTTGTAAAACATTTATTAATCACTCAAAAGAAATAAAATGAAGATCATTATGAAGGCAAACCAAAAATTATTTTATACCTGTAATATAACTAAAGCATAAAACAACCCAAATCTCCAAGGTCTGAGCCTCAAATCCTAAAACCTAATGTGGTCCTATATCTGCCCATACTTCAGAGATGACATAGCGAGGTCCTTAATAGAGATATTGCAACAACTGGGGTAAAGGGATTGCAGACAGAAACTGCCAGAAGTAAAGTCTACATATAAATGTATACAATATGGGTAGAATATATAATGTGAACTTGGAGTGGGATTGCATCTGCCATTCTGATGAATAGATATTTTACCAACTTAACACTTTTAAGAGCTAGATGCAGCTCCATTCTTAACACAACCAACTCCAGTAACAACTTTTCAAAGGAATTTCATGTTCTTTCATGTATATTTTTTATGGTTAAACACTCTGGAGTTTGGGATCAACTTTCACATATAGAGAAATGTGCCCTTATTGTACCCCATTGCAACTATCTCTAAACTGAAAAAAGATAATTTTTTCTCTTCTTTCCTTATGCTGAACTATTATATCATTATGCTTCTCTCACTTCATTTTATATAATTATATAAAATCTGTAATATGCACAGAAAGACAGAAGCAACAAACAGAATTTAAAATATCCAGTGGCGAGTTCAGTGCAGCTGGACTATTTGTTGGGGATGGGGGCTGCTTTTACTTTATTCTCCACCTGGCACTGCCATGTCCATTTAATTTTGTTATGTAGTTAGTCTTCCTAAGTTACTACTTTCCACATAATTGCCAAAATCAACTTCTAAAATGCTTTAAATTGCATATAACTTACTTCCCTGATCTGATTTCAAAATGCCATTCTGTGCGATTGCTTTTGAGAAGAAAATAAGTTCATTTTTAAAACAATTATCTAACAACATTGAAGATAAGAAGCTGCATTTTCTGCCTAAGTGTTTTTCTTCCATCTTAAATTGAGTCTCATATGAATGATGCCTAGATTATCACTCTGGTTTGGTACAAATCTAAAACCCTGACACTTGTTTCAAAACCTTACACTACTAAAAAGAACTAACCCTCTGATCACCTAAAGAATCCCATTTTAGTCCCCTAGAACTGTGTGAGACAGTTTGACTTAATTATTATTACAGATAGATTTGCATAAGGCTTTCTTCTGAAGAGTTTTAAGCCATTTAAGCAATGTCATTATATAGGCAAAGAAGTCCTTTTGAGAAAATTTAATGGGGCATGAAAAATAATAAAGTCCCCAAAATACATTTATTCAAGGATTTTAATAATGAAGAGAAATTATAATTCAGAGTGAAGAACTAGAAGCAGAGTGCTTCCTATTAAAATAAAACATGATTAAATAGGCACAGCACAATGCCTCAGAATCACAGGGCAGTATGTGATGCTACATCTTCTGGAAAACTACTTTCTTTTCAAAAAACTTGAATTCAACAAATTCTTATGCCATCTACGAAATTTACCAAAGATGCGGAACAGCAATTAATTTGAACAATAATTTCCCTCAAGCACACCAGACAACAATTTTTGTGGTAAAACAAGAACGCTTAGTCTTCCATAGACTATCTTTTATTACAGGATCTCCCACGAATTGGCATTATCTTGTCAAGGTTGCTTGGAAAAAAAGAAAAACTCCCTCTAATTTCCTTTCTAAAAGACCCAGTGAAACAGACAAAAGTATTGTTCTCAGGTTTCCCTCAGCACTGCCACCTAGTGCTCCCTCACTAAAGAGAAAAAAAAAAAAAAAAAATCTGGGACCATAGTTTTGTGGAATAATTTGGAAAGAGCTGGCAATATTTAAAGTGCCATAGGCTTTGACCCAGCAACTTCACTTTTAGCAATCTACCCTATATATAAAGCTGTATAAAAGTGCATCAAGATTATGTATGAAGACATTCTGAAGTATTGCTTCTCATGAGGAAAATAAAATAAATTGGAAGCAACCAAATATCCCTTGAGAGCAAGAAATAAAATCAGAACAAACTATAGAGAGGAATGATATAAAGTGATTTTCATTGATACAAAAATATCAATATATATTTTACATATATATTATTAATAAAGGTGAAAATTCAAGAAAGGCATGATATCATTTACAACATGTAAAAACCCTGCACAGTTATACGAGAGAGGATGCAATAAAATTCCTCAGGAAAGATGCACAAGGACTAGAAGTTTGAGGGAGGGAGAATAAAGAAGACTTTTCCATCTTGTTTACACCTGTTTGCATGATTTGTAAAATTTATTATGTGTAAGGATTTTTTTTTACTTAAAATGGTGAAAATACTATAGCAGTATTAGTAAGAAAGAACAATAGAGTTAAACAGCTTCTACTATTCAGATCTGACATAAAAAACACGGCAGCTAAGTCACTGTGACATTATTATCACCCTGTGATTCTGCACTAACTTTTCCTGGCATCCCAGCTCTGCTTTAAGCTTACTAATTAACATTAGACTTATATTTTTCTAAAGATCATTAAAATGCATCATGTGGTGTTTCATAGTAATTGATCTGAAGATTATATTGCTCATTATAATTATTCTTGTTTATTAATATATTGCCAGTTCAGTATTTTTCCACTGATCTGGCATTTATCAGTTTGTATAATACATAAAAGGTAGCAGTGTGCCAAATGCTTTTTTGAAGAGTTTATGAAAAAATATAAGCACAAAATTAATGAGAGTATTTGGGAAACCACAGGATTATCTTGATGAAATCTCTCTTTCATAAAACTTAGCTAATTGTTTCTAGTAAAGTACTCCCTATCATAGATTCATTATCTTAACAAAGTAATACACAAATGAATTGGCTCACTTTTTTCCCACATACCTATAGAATTAGAAAAATGTCCTAATCCTATGATTAATTCCATACTTTTTAAATACTAAATTATTCAGCTTTTAGCGAGACAAGACTGAATTCAGACAACACTATACACATAGTTACCATTACCTTTCAGTTCACTCAATTGTTTCTTTATATATATATTTGTTTCTTAACATAATATTCTTTAATAACAACAGGCTTTCAAGAAATATTCTAAAAATGCTGCCTCTAGTATTTTAGAAAATCACACCTTCTTTTTTTATTCCTATTTCTACCTTTTTCATTATTGTGTAATTCCCCTCTCACAGTATTGGCATTCTGGTCGCATGGTCCTTTGTGTCTTTACAATGCCAATAATTTGTAATTATATTTATGCATGAGAACCTCAACCCATCATGGATACTTCCTATGTTTCCAGCATTACTGTGGAGACAGCTGTTTATTGGTTACTTTGCTCCAAAATAATTTCTTTTTTTAATATAACCTAAATAAATTATATAAATTATATTTCCCCCTTTTTTAAGAATAAAGAGATTCTTGGTGAATTAATACCATTGATTTTTGTTCAAAAATCATGAATACATGTTCAAAAGCCTCCAAATCAGTTTTACAAGGTTATAATGCCCTTGTTAAGTATTCACAAATACTTGAAAGACAGTCTTTTAATACTCCCCAGATTACTATTCATTTTATATGACAGAAGCATTTATATAAATATACAAATAAAAGAATTAAACCTCCCAATCTATAATCTCTTTTCAAAAGCAAGAAAATTTCTCTTTGCAAAAGTAAAATCATTTATTTTCTCTTATTGAAAACAATTTCTATAAATACAGCCATGGGCTACATATATTTAGGTCAATGATGAACCAGATATACAATGGTAATCCTTGAGATTATAATGGAGTTGAAAAGTTTCCATTACCTAGTGACATTACAATTATGATAATGTAATAATGTAATGTTACTCATGTGTTTGTGGTGATACTGATGTAAGCAAACCTACAGTGTTGCCCATTGTACAAAACTGCAATACGTATAATCATGTACAAGTGCCTAATACTTGATAATGACTATGTTACTGGTTTGTGTATTCACTGTACTATGATTTTATTACCATTTTAGAATGTATATATAAAAGGTTTTCTATAGAACAGTAATGTTGTATTATATCAGCAGCAGCCTCATACATCTGATGGCTATCCCATCTCTTGACTGCATGATTTTATCATATACTTGATTGAATCTTGCATTGCTGTGTTCATTTTGGCCGTAGGAATAGGCTATATCATATTTATATGCTACATGGCCTACACATGAAGTAGTCTACACCATCTAGGTTTGTGTAAGTACACACTCTGACATTCACACAACAACAAAAGCACCGCATGATGCATTCCTCAGAACATGTCCCAGTCATTTAGTGATACATGGCTGTACATGAAAAGGTGTTCATCTTAATTGGTCATTGGGGAAATACAAATTTAAAATAAATGTAATATCATGTACCAACATCATCATTTATCAGAAAGGCTAAAACGAAAAATGTCAGTGTGAGTGAGTATGTGGAACAACTTGGAATATTCATATGTTGTTGGTGACTATTTGGCAATATGGTTTTGCCACAGAGTAAAACAACTTTAACCTATAACCTAACAATTCCAATGTTAGGTATATACTCATTAGAAATACATGCATATATTAGACCAAAAACCATATAAAAAGATGTTTCTAGAAGTACTATTCATATGGTCAAAATCTAGAAACCACCTAATTGTCCTTTAACAAGAGACTGAAATGTGTAAACTTAACCCAAATAATATATATACATATACAGTAACAAATATTAATTATCTGCATCAATGACAAAAATAGTGTAATAGGTGGAGATGATCTGCATCTATAAATATGAGTGAATTTCAAAAACATGATTCTGAGTAAAAGAAACCACACAGAAAATAGAACAAAAATTAGTTCTAAATGTTAATCTTTATCTAGATATACCTACATATAAAAGGTTTTGGGAAAGATAAAGGTTTTGGGAAAGTAGTACCATATATCAGAACACAATTTGAGAGGAAAAAAAATCCTCACATTATGTACTGTTTGAGTCTAGTAAAGTTACTTTACCTGGCTTCACTAATCTTTTGTAAAATAGAAATAATGAAATCTTACCTTCCCCAAAGCAAATGGCTCTTTCAAACATATCTGAAATACCTTGAGGTCCTAGGTAGCTTTTAGATGTATGATCCAATGAAACCATTTCACTACTTTGTATTTTTAAACAATAAGACATGGATTATTCTTTTAATATAAATAATTATAGCTAACATTGTTTTAATCACTTTAACCTCACACAAACTCTAAGCAGCATATATAATTATTACCTCCACTTTACAGATGAGGAAACGGAGACCATGAGAGATTAAGTGATTTGATCAAAATGCATAGTAAATAAGCTGAAGAGCCAGAATTCAAACTCAGAATATTGGACTTGTAAACCACAGACATTACTACTCAATATGCAAACACATTATAGTAAGTCTATTTTATCTAAACCAAGATGACTCTTTAATTAAAACAAGCTGCTGTCTATTAAAAAGCATATTAAAATATAGTCTATATTATGTATTGAAACTCTAATTTTGTTCAATCAAAAGAAAAATAATTTTAATTTATTCATATAAATCAAGCCTCTGAGGAAACACCATGTACTACTGCTACTAAGCAAGCACCAACAAGTTTTCATGATCACATTCATATTTTCATACTTCATATTTCTCAAGTAACGGAAAGAGAAATTTGCCTTCTTATTATTTTTAAACACAGTCTCTTCAGTAAAAGATGTTCTAGCATCTCAGAATTATTTCAGATACTCTATTTTCATGAACCACTTTTTCTGTGAAGCAGAGTTCCATGTAAAAGCCTGAATCAACAATTCACTGGAAGAAAATAAATGAACGCACTGATACTTTATGTTTTCCAATTTCTGTGACTTTAGTAACTTTCTATGTCCTAGAACTTAGTCAATTATTTCTGACATTCTTTATTTTTTAAACTGAGTCAAATTTTACATATTATAATGATCTTGACCTCCTTCTAGTTCAGAGTTAATGTCACCCAAAATATTGATTCATTATGTTTTCTAGGGCTATCTTGAATTTGTGTTACTGAATCTCATTATTTACTAGTTAAAAGCCTGAGACTAAGACAAAGGATAGGAAGATGGTGGCTGAAAGGGGAGAAGATAAATGATAAAGGATAACTCTGCTTACTTCACAATTCTGCCTTGCCTCAACTAGAACTCAAGAACACCTGAAGTGAGCTTAGCTTCCAAATGATAAAAGTGAATTACTTGGATTAATTTTAATGGATAATTTTAAAAACGGAAGCTGACTGACAAAGCATGGCACTGTCTGGTGGAATTTCTCTGGGACCACTAACTGTGTATTCTGGACAAGTCATGAAATATTCTTGCTAGGAAGATGGAAGCAACATTCTTTGGTGCTCATTTGAGTTGTACAAATCAAAAGAGGGACAAGGAATGTGCCTTCTAACCTGAAAAAGTGATAATGACTTCATTATATTTGTAGTTTACCATTACCTTAATGGTTTGGCATTTGCATTCTTGACTTTGAATGTTAACCTATTTAACTCCACAGCAATAGCTCAATGGTAGAGCCAGGAAAAGTTAAGCAATTCCTCCCACAATTTTCCTCATGTATATTCAAATAAAAAAAAGCTTGCTTCTCCCTCTTCATTCTAGAACAATCACTTTATTGCTATTCATCACTGTTTATATTCAGATAAAGGGTTGGAGCTAAGTTACTGAGTGGGAAAAAAAATGGGGGCTACCAAACAGGACTGCTTAGAATAGTTCAAACAACTCTGATGAAACAAGCCTGAAAGCATTAATTGAAGAACACCAAATAGTGACTGGCGATTACATGGTTTTATTCATTTCAATATTGGCAAAGTAACTTTGAGCAGTTAGGTTATGTATTTTATTTTCCGAGAGCTTTGAAAACAATAAATGATTTATCTTCTTAAAGAAATTTCACTGAAGAATATAGTTTATTGATTTTTATGTCACTTAAAAGGCAATTTGAATGGGAGAAAATCTTTACCACATGCACCTCAGGTAAAGCATTAATCTCCACGATATATAAATAACTCAATAGACACTAGTATGGCAATATGTAAATCAATGGATGTGCAACTGATGTGATTCTGCAATCTGTATACGGGGTAAAAATGGGAGTTCATATCCCACTTGAATCAAAGTGTGAAATATGATATATCAAGAACTATGTAATGTTTTGAGCAACCAACAATAAAAATTAATAAAAAAATAAAATAAATAAAATAAAAAAAATAATAATAAAAACATAACTCAAAAACAAATAACCAAATCAATAAATGTGCTGAGGTACTGAACAGACACTTCATAAAAGAAGAAATATAATCAATCAACAAATATATGAAAAAATGTTCAACATCTCTAGACATGAGAGAAATGCAAATCAAAATTATTCTAAGATTTCATCTTACATCTTATTATATTCTTCATAATTGCCAGTCAGAATGGCAATTATCAAGAATATAAGTAAGACTAAATGTTGACAAAGATGTGGGGACATTGCTGGTGGGAATGCAAACTGGTACAACCACTATGGAAAGGAGTATAGAGATTCCTCAGAAAACTTGGAATGGAACCACCATTTGACCTATCTATCCTGCTCCTCGGTTTACACCCAAAGGACTTAAAATGTTTATAGCAGCTTAACTCATAAAAGCTAAACTATGGAACCAACCTAATTGTCCTTCAATAGATAAATGGATAAATACAATGTGGTATACATACACAATATTACTCAGCCTTAAAGAAGAATGAAATTATGCCATTTGCTGGTAAATGGATGGAGCTGGAAAATATAATGCTAAGTGAAATAAGCCAATCCCAAAGAACCAAAGAATGAATATTTTCTCTAACATGCAGATACTAATTCATAACAAGGCGGGATGGGTTATGGTAGGGAAGAATAGAGGTACTTTGGATTAGGCAGAGGGAATGAAGGGAGGGGAGGGAATATAGGGGGAAGAAGGATAGTAGAATGAATAGAACATTACTACACTTTGGGCATAAATAATTTATAACCAGATAAATGAGAAGTTATATCCATTTATGTATGATGTGTCAAAGTGCATTCTACTATCATGTATAACTAATTATAACAAATTTTTTAAAAGGCAATTGATCAAAAAAATCTCAAAGATAGGGTAAGTACAGAGGTCTAAAAAGAGAGCTTTTGTGTTTAAAAGAGTAAGCACCTTGGAAATTAATGTATACTCCAATAAAATTAAGTTCTCATAAGTTATAAAGTACTACTACTATTGACATTAATATAGGAAAATGAGACTTTCTCCTCATGTTACAGAAAAGATAACACATACATGCATACATAAAAAAATTACTGATATAACTATTTTGTTTTTCCTACTGTAAGAATATATAGAGAAATCTGCACTTTCTAAAAAGTCAGTGATAGTTGTTAAGTATCTGTCTTATGTGAAACTTTTCAGAAGCACATTTTCTAAAATATTCTTAGTGACTTGTTTTAAAATTGTACCTCCTTCCTAAATAATCTCTAACTATATCCATATGAACTAAACACTTATTTCCCTTAGAGGAGGAAAAAGATCTATGCCTCTTTATGGCATTGTCTTGCTAGCTCTAGCAAAATGCTGAATTCATTAAAAATAGAAGTACAAATCATTTAAATAACAAACAAACATAGTCATAAGCCCTCTATATCCCATGGCATTTATTTGACATATCATCAGATATTACCAGGAAGACAAAGTCACATCATCCTTGTGACTTTTCACCCACATAAAATGAGTCAACTTAATTGATTTGGCTTTTTCCCCCCCAAGAATGCTGTGGTCTGTGCACTGGTTAATTTCAGAATTCGCTATTTTAGATGTGAGTAAAATAGTCAATTATCCATCAATACCAAAGTCTGCCAGAAACATTATGTATTAATGAATCTCACAATATTTTACCATTTCATTGTGCTTGCATGTTTGCTGGGAAGATTTCAAGAATTAATATGATTTAATAGGCAGCTTACTCTTGGTTATAGAGACAAATGGTAGAATCAAAACTCAAAGTCACCATTTCTGACTAATGCATCCATCACAATGGCCCATTATTTTAATCAGCCTATATCCAATAAAATTGACATCACTTAATGCAAATCTGTCATGTTCACTGGTAATAACATAGAATTATGGGAGGAAAGGATGAAAGTTGAATAGAAAGTATGATTCCAGCTATTGTTGTATTATAATTAGGAAGATCTATATTTAATCTGCTTTCTTCATAGCTCCAAATACCTACTAAGAAAATCACAGAACATCACCATAGCTTCTAGTTATTAAGAGATGTCCAAGGAAACCTCAAATTAATTCTCACTAAGGAAATTAGCTAATGACATGTGTTAAAACAATTAATTATATTCAATCCTTTATAGGTTCTCCAAATTTACTTGACTAGGTTCCTACACTTTCATGAAATAGACTGGCTTTAATGTAAATCCTAATAAAATTAAAAATAAATGAGCTCCTGAGGGAATGAAATCAATGAACTACAAAGCAACTTCCTGATTTTTCTCTGATAATGTCAATCTCAACAACAGCAGTACAGGCTCACTGTGTAGGCAAGAGCAATGTATGACAAAGGAGTAAGGTGCACATAAAACCACCTTAAAAGCCACTAGTAATTCCCTCTCCCTCTTCCTCCACCACATTTCTCTTTTTGCCCCCTTCCCTCCCTTCCTCCCTCTATCTTGAATGCATACATTTGAATACACTTGAACTTACACAGCTTTATATACTCTGCAAACTTTATAATAACTCAGTGTTAGTATGTTTCTCTTTTACAAAAAAAAAAATAGTAAAATAAGAACTCCTTTTAAAAAGGATTAAGGAGAAGGCATTTAAATTATAAGCAACATAGATGAACTGATTTCTTTTACTAATGAATGATCTAGCACCCATTTGAGGATAGCTACAGGAGCAAGCTCATACAATATGAGCTAAAAGGTAGAAAAGCTTCCTTAGTGTGTGAGACATTTTTTTCTGAATTGAGGCCATCCCCATCACCACTGGAAGATTCTAAAATAATGTGGACTTCTGTTATTTAGGCTAATGCAGCAGTATATCCATCTGCTGTTGAAGGTCACTTGTATCATGAATTTCCTTTGTTATTGCAGCCAAGTGTGGACTATTCTTGATCTACTTTGGAGGTATTTATATTAAGCAATGCAATAGGTGAAATGTCTTCCAGTAAGATTCTTACACATCTTTCCTACCACCATCACTATACAGAATAGATTGTTCCAAGAAAGACTTTATCCTATTAAAAAAAAAAAAGAACAAAATTTCAAAATGGAAAAGCACAAATCAAGCAAAATAGAGAAATTCTAACTATTCCATTATTTCAAAAAGCTACTTATCTTGCCCATATTAAATCAGTAGGTTAAACATTTATTAATATAAAGTTTTATTTTTTCCACAGAAAGTATTCATCATAAAATTTATGCTTACATTTGCATTCCTTACAGCATTTGCCATCCACATATGCAGGAGCTGATTTAAGTGGGCAGTCAGGAACTGGACAGATCAAAGTTTCACACTGGATGGTTCCATTCTGAAAAGCAAACAATATTTAAAGAATTTCTAAGTAGGAATTAAACAGTCTCCAAGGTTTTTTTTGATCCATTTTTAAAATGTCAAACTCTTCATATAAATACCCTATTTCCTTTAGCTATTATACAATAACATCCATATACAGTGACCCACAGCAATAAAAGTTGAGTGATAACATATTTGGTGACTGATCCCAATCTTTTGTCAAGCAACTGATCCTAAATTAACTAGAGTCCTAATCTTCTGTAGAGAAGTGGATATGGACTCAGGTGATGGGAAGGGCACCACACAACAAGGGGAATAGCAGGCTCAGAGCAGGCTTGGAGCACCCAATTATCCCCAGATTACTCACAAAATGAACATCAACAAACCAGGAAATTTCTTGACTAGCTGCTACCATCATGGAAGTCCCAGTCTTAAGAATATTTAATGAATATGTAAGACTGGACAGGCTACCCCTACAAAGCAAGCTAGTATTGACGATTACCACAAGGATGCCCCCAAACTGCAGACAGGCCCACAAGGAATTTGATTCCTTAAGGTCATCTGAAGATCTCAGGTGGTTGCCTACTTAGGCTTTCATACTCATTTTATTGACTTTGCTATAACATACCTTGGATTTTACTCAATTAGATTTTTTTGTTGTCCATTTAACAAGACTGGGAAGGCTTTACTGGATTTGTAAAGTGTTATAATTTTGGCAGAAATATGCTATTTTATTGAATAAAAATCCGCTCTTTCTCTCTTCATCTCTTACATACACTCAGTTATTTCTGAACTACTTTCTTATTTACATGACATTCTACTTTTGAAAAAAACGAGATGAACATGGAAAAATTGTTTTAAAGGTTAATTCACATAGATCTTTGATTTCTCTCCAGAAAGACTACTTTTTATCAGATGAGTTCAATGTGAAATTTAAAAGTTCAAAACCAAACTCATTTTGAACTTTTGAATATACTGTTATAAAATATAAATATACTGTTATAAAATAATAATGCATTAAAATAGTCTACCTTATTTGTGAGCAATTATACCAAAATCATGTTCATTTAAAGTCTATGGTTTGTATTCCACTGCATTAGTAAACTATTAAAGATAATCTTATTTTTTAAACTCCATTATTTGTTTACATTGCTCAATTTGAACATGATATTTAATGCTATTTACAATTTACTGTCACTAAAATGTATTAATAAAATGAAAAGGGTCAAAATCCATGGAAATGCTAATGAGGACTATAAGAGAATCCTTTGAGAATCACCTTAGTATGCTAATTTAAATTGCTCACTTCATGTGTGTATCAATAAACATAAACTTTATAGCATTCCTAAACCATAATCATCTTTACAGACTAGAAAGTGTTTTAATAATGCAACACAGGGTTTCTTAGATGTGACCAGGTTTTCTGGCACTTTAATGTTGTGTCTTGAGGAAATGGGTCTTGAAATTTTCATGATTACATTGTTTTAATAAATTTTTAAAGAAGTGTGAACATATGAGTTCCCTTCCTCTGAACACAAATGGAAGCCATACCAGGCATGTGCAGTTTTTACAGCCATCTGTCCAGGACTCAAATTCTCGGTAGGTGGTTCCCTTCATGGTGCAAGTCCTCTCACAATAGCACTGATCCAGTCTATTCATTCGCTGTTCAGCTCGAGACAGCTGTGCCACAAAAGAAGGGTTCACATTGTTCACCATCCCAGCAACACAGAAATGCAAAACATTCTGGCAGCCATCTAAGTTTTTTAAGGATCTAGCAATAATGATATCTGTACCCATCATCCACCTAATTATTAACATATTTAAACATTTAATTTAAAAGAAAGGGGTTTTCCTTCTTTACTTTTTGCGAAAAATTTTTGCCTTTAAAACAAAAAGAACAATTTATAAAACACAAATCAATGTCTAATTCAAAATCATATCACTCAATGCAGAAAAGCGTTTTCTATGTTTTTTTAAAAAAATGTTGCCTCATTAATATGTTCACTCAAGTGAAAAAGTAAATGTAGGAGTTATATCATATAAATAACAAGTCATACACTATACAACACAACCTTCAGGTAATTCATAACTATTGTGCAAAATAAAAAATCCAGTGAAATTGTCAGAAAACCTGATATATGCTTAAGACATTAGTGAATCAACCTATAATTGTAAAATAGTTTTAGAAAGCATTTGTGAAACCATTTCCTTGACTAAATTATAGTATCCATATTCTTTACACAGTCTTGCTGCCTCTGGCTTATAACAAAAAGCTAAGTAGGAATAACTAATAATAAAAACTTAAACTAAAAATAAATCTTGCTGTGTGATAAGCAAGGGATAAAAGGTAATCTGCTTTATTCCTGATTTACTGAATCATTTGGTATACAGATGGCTGGGGTCTGAATATTTATAAGCCTTCTCCTTGAGCAAGGATTTAGATTCAGTCCTACCAATAGTATGGTATAAGGAATGTTTCAAAGGAGAAAATCAATGGTTATAAAAAGAACTGTTTGAAACCTCAAGGATTTCTTAGTTTCTTCACTATACTTGTGAGTAGCTTTTACCTTGGCGGATGTTTTGGCTAAAATATCCTGCAGCTCCATGATTTTCTGCACAAGTCCATGGAAGTCATTGCAAGTTGGACAGGCTGGAAATACAAACACAACATTGGTCAAATTGTATTTATAAGGGGCTCAATGTGATTAAGTCTATGCTGACATCCATTAGATGTGAACTCCAATTTCAAACTGACATTCTGGACAAAATTAACCAAGAAGCACACTTTTCATCATATAACACAGTGGAAGGACAAATAGACTTACTGCGATTAAGATCTGGGCACTGAGCAATAAATCCTTGGGGCATGACTAGTAATTGCACATCTTGCATTATACCCTGTGTGTGAAAAACAAAAAAAGAGAAATATTGTTTTCATTTACCCAAATTATGTTCTATAGTCAAGTTCATGAAGAAAACATTAAAGAACGGATTCACCAAAATCCCTGAGTAAAGAGTCTTTTTAAATATATTCCTTCTACTTCATACCAAGGGAAAGAAATTCATCAGGCAAAACAGATTATTACCCATGTAGTCTCTTATTGATAATATTTTTAAAGCCTTAAGATTAAATGTCAAGATATAATTAAGTGGTGATAGTCAGGTTGTTTGGAGAAGTTATTTTTAGTTAGCCACAGAAGTAGGACTTGAAAATGACCTTTAAAAATTAACCTAAAATTCACTTCTAGCTTCAGAAACACTGACGTTATTACCAATTTTGAATTAAGTTTAATCATCAAAAAGAAGAGAATAGAAAAAGTAAGTCTTTAAGGCAATGCACATTTGAGCATTTCTCATTTTTCAGTGGGATATTTTAAAACTAATTTCTCAACTCAAAAAGGACAATAGATTTATTAAACAGCTGCAGCAAGATTCAGTGATGAGTCTTTAAGAATACAGAAAGTTTAACATAAAATGCCAGCTGGAAATGACCTGTTTTACACTGAAGGCTTCATCCCATGTTTATAGGCAAAATTTACATGCATCCTTAGTCATTAAGGTATAATTAGCTTCCAGCTTGCTGAGCTCTTAAAGCAAAGGCCAATGGTAACTCAGAAATTATCTCATCAGACACATCCAGCTGTCTCTTTCATTCATCACCTCTCTCTTCCTTCATCAACTTTTTTTTTCCTTTAACTGATATTTCCTTTATTCCTTTGAAAAATGCAAACAAAATGTCTAATAGCATGGGTAAAAGTTCCAACATGTTATGAAGGCAATTCTGAATGTACCCATAGAGATTTACTAGTTAAATACTTGTCTGTTTATCTTTCACATGTGTACTCTGATTAATAGCAGGTATCACTATGAATGATAAACATTTTGGTATACTGTGTGGCGATTACTGGATTTGTTGTTCGCTTGAGTTTTGGACAGAGAAGATAACTCCTGCACAAACTCCTCTATCACTTAAAAGCAGCAATGTTAAAAAAGGCTTTACATATAGTTATACAGTTTATGTACTGTACAAATTCTAATGGAGACCATTCACTGGCTATAATACAGATGATTATCCACAGAGTTGTACACATAATTGATGTGTGAGGACCATGAAGTCACATCTGGGCTCCCTGGGAAAGACGTTCATAATTCAGTTGAGGAGAAATTTAGATCTCACAGCATGAATCTTCCATCCCTTACATGGGACAAGAACATTGATTTTTAGAAATTGCATGCATGGAATCAATTTTCCACATGTGTCACTTATTAGTTGCCTGGGTTTGGGCAACTCACTTAACCTCTCTGAATAGGTTCATGCAGATGTGTATGAGGAAGAAAGGACAATGTATTAACACTAGCAAGGGTAGGGATAAGTAGGAATAGTACGTTCAAAGCACCAGGCAATAATGTTTAAACAAGTTTTACAACAAATTACCTTTCTAAAAATTATATGCTTTGCTTAGAACACAATTTTAAATTTATTTGTACCCCTATCATAAAATCCATGAGTTGTACATATCACCTATCATTCTTTAACAACCATTCATTAAGCCGTTTCTGTGTGGCAGGCACTGTTACAGTCACTGGGAGAAAATGGTTGCATTATGTGCTTGCAGCCAAGCAACTCTCTGGACTTTATTTCTTCATCCTTAAAACACTGAAATTAATCTTTTTTCTTTTTTTCTTTTTTTTTTTTTTTTTTGGCAGGGGGGACAAGGAATTGAACTCAGGGGCACTTGACCACTTGAGCCACATCCCCAGCCCTATTTTGTATTTTATTTAGAGATAGTGTATCACTGAGTTGCTTAGTGCCTCACTTTTGCTGAGGCTAGCTTTGAAACTCTCAATCCTGATCCTCTTGCCTCAGCCTCCCAAGCCACTGGGATTATAGGCGTCTGATACAGCACCTAGCTGAAATTAAATCTTTTGATCCTCTCCAATTATGTATTTCTGTGAAGGGGTTCTAAGTACACACTAAAAAAAGATATAAATTATGACTTCTCTCTTTTTGGACAGATTTGTGTACATAATGTATTCTTTTCTTACTTTCTGGAGTATGAGGAGACAATGAATAATGAATATTAAAAAGCTTCAAATTTTCTAGTTAACATCCTTTAAAAGTATCACCAAAGGTTATATTTCAGTCATAGAGTATTTATCTGTATGTTAATATTTTAGATTTTTATTGCTTTGAATGCTTAATTTTAAGAATGACATGTTAACTGTCCCAATTGCAGCCTGTGATCATCTCTATAATGTTTAAGGATCAAACTCACTGAGAAGTCATTGTGCCAATTAAATAAAAGACCAGTGTAAAAGGGGGAAAAAGGGAAAATAGAAATAGATACAAATTTAAAAAGTGCACCTATCTTATTTTTGATCCACACCATAAAAAGTGAAACAAGCTTATCCAAACTCATTAGAAAACATTCACAGTTTATGCTCAGACTATAACCAAAAGATACCTTGAAGTATCCATGTGCATTATTTCTCTGTCCCAACCAAAATGTTGTGCCCAGAGGCAAGTCTGTAGAGGGCTTTTCCACCACTCTTTCATAAATTCTGTAAAAAGAAAAATCAGAGGAGGAACATGAACAGAGAGTCATTTCTTAGAATCTTCAATTTCCTGAAGTGAGAACATTTCACTTACTTATTGCAGTCAATGTGTAAAATCAAATGGGAGGCACTGATGGCTAAGGAGAGCTTGTGCCACTTGTCATCAGCCAAAATGTAAGGAAACACTTCTGTGTGAGGACGGTGACTGCCTGAGCGGTAATGCAGTCTGACTTCATTCCGATGGCCACTGCTTTCTAGTTCCAGATACCTACAGAGAGAAGAGCCAAAAGGGACACATCAAAAATTAAGTTCAGAAATTATTGAGGTAACATCTATCCAGAATAGATAAATGTTCCCATTCCTCCCATTGAGCACAGTTAGATACTAAATATAAAACAAACATAAGAGTTTAAAACACTATGCAATATATATATGTATTAAAACATCACAAGATACCCTATAAATATATATAATTGTTATGGTTTTATGTATCAGTTAAAAGATAAGTTTAAATTTGTTGCAGAGTGGGGGTGGGGGAGAAGAGACTATAGATAAAGAGAGAAAACCAGTTAGGGACTTCATGACCCTTTTTATTTTTTCCCTACTATATACCAGACTTGGAGCTAAAGAAGCCCATATTTCAGAAATACCAAATAATGCAGATCAAAAGAATCCCCATCAAAATCTTCTCTCTCTAACCAAAGGATAAAAAATTGTTTATATTAATGTTAGAAACTTAAACAATCCAGAAGTTCCTCTGTGGGTGACTGGCTAAACAAATTGTTATATAATAGTACAAGGAATGTTGTTCAGCAATAAGAAAGAATGACTAAATAAGGGTTGGGAAGGGAACCAAAGCAGGAAAGTTAGTTTTGTGCTATTGCAATAATCCACTGGAGCGGTGTCTTAGACCAGGGAAGTTGTAACAGATAAGATAGAAATTGTTTATTGGGCTGGGGTTGTGGTTCAGGGGTAGAACACTTGCCTAGCATGTGTGAGGCACTGGGTTCAATCCCTGGCACCATATAAAATTAAAAACAAATAAAGGTATTGTGTCCATCTACAACTAAAAAAATTTTTTTTGAAAGGAAATTGCTTCTATGTTACATATATGTGGAAAATTAAGCTGTCATAATTTGCTGATGTAGAGTGTTGACAAAACAGAACAATTTAGTGGAGACTGGGTTTTTTACTTCAATGAGTTAAACATGAATAAGCAAAAAATAAGAAATGCGTTTATTGATATGCAGAATATGGGAGGAGCAAGCTTAAGAAAACTGAATCAAGATGTAGAGAAAGAGGAACCCATTCATACTGCTGGTAGGTATGAAAATTAGTACAGCATTATGGAAAACAGTATGGAGGTGCTTTAAAAATAAAAAATAGAACTATCATATAATCCAGAAATGTCACTACTAATATGTGTGTGTACATATATGTGCATTTATGCTTATATATCTCCAAAGAATATAAAATAAGTATGTAGAATAGATATCTAAGAGCCCTTCCATGTTCATAGTAACATTATACCACTATTCACAATAGTCAAGAAATGAAAACATGTCCATCAACTGACAAACAGAGATAATGTGGTAAATACCCAGAACAGAATACTAGTCATCCATTAAAACAAAAAAAGAATGAAATCCTGTCATTTGCAACAACATGGATGGAAATGGAGATCATTATGTTAAGTTAAAAAAGCCAAGCACAAAAAGAAAAGTACTGCATGATCTCACTCATAAGTGGAATATAGAAAAGCTGAACTCATAAAGTTCAGAATAGAATGATGGTTACCATAGGGTGGGGAAAGTGGTAGAGAGAGAAACTTTGGCCAATGATTACTAAAGTTGCAGTTGGATAGAAGCAAGAACTTCTGAGGTGCTATTGCACAGTGGGGTGACTATGGGTAACAATAATGTACTATACATTTTAAAAAACTTTTTAACAAAAAGAAATGGTAAGTATTTGAAGCAACAGACATATTTAGCCTGAATTAAACATCACACAATGTGTGCATGTATTGAAATATCACATGGAATCCCATTAATATGGACAATTTCATGTTTTTATATGTTAAAAATAAATTTAATTTAAATTAAAAATAAAATTAAAAATACAATAAACTCAGATATTATGTTTATATTGTGTGTTGTTAATAAACACTGAAGAGGATACATGAGCAGGGGGAAATAAATTTGTAAGTCTGAAATAAAGAGGTTTATAATGAACAAAGCAATGTGAGAGTCACAGGAACATAGATCATATAAATAGCCATAAAGACACAGGGATTGACAGGCAATTAACACAGAATTAGAAGCCTGGCCATTTTGAGGAGGAATCAGCAAAGGAAATCAGCAAATTTGGTCAGCAAGATTAGAGAGAAAAGTGAGAGAGGTATCGCAAAGGTTTAGTAATAAAGAACATGCCTCAAGAAAGCAGGAGTGTGTCAAATGCCACTGACAGATCAAGTAAGATGAAGACTTAACCTGTCGATTTGTGTCTGGTAACCCTAATGCTATTTGGGGAAATTTTTAAATGAAAAGTCTGATTGAATAGGTTCAAAAGAGAATGGGCAAAGAGAAATAAAAGAAAATGAAGAAACATTTTAGGAGCAATAGAAAAGTAGATTCTCAAAGACATGTAGTAAAGGGAGATTTTTACTGTTGTTAAGAAACACTATGTATGTGTGTATGCTGCTGGGGATAATCCTACAGAAGAAGGAAATTAGTCATAATTGAAAGAAAGAAGAATTTGGAATAAAACAGAAGCCACATAGTAAAACATAGTTAATTACATTTTAACTATATAAAAAATATAGTTTTCTTAATGGAAAAAAATAGTATAAATAAAATTAGACAACAAATGGCATTTTATAAGACAAAATGAAATATTTAATAGATTAGAGGTTGATGTTCATAATACATGAAGAAGAGCTGTATGTCAGTAAGAAAAAGTAACTCAGTGGATTTACCAAATAGATTATCAAAAGTTAAAAGAATAATAAGGTCCATTATGAATAAGAATGTGGGGAAACAACAATCTGATTCAAGATTTGTTCATAAACTTACAGGAGCATCTTGAAAGGTAATTTGGAAAAGTATTCAATATTAAACAAGAATACTTTTTAAACTAGCAGTTCCAAATCTAAAAATCTACCCTACTATAATAACAGCACAAATAAGCACTGATGTATTCAGAAGATGCTCATGGAAGATTTATTTAAAATCTTAAATAAAACTCTAAGAAAATATAGATTTTAAACCAAAATTAATCAGAAGAGACAAAGAAGATAATTCAATACTGGTTAAGGTAATCATCCAACAAGATATAATGATTATAAGTATTTATTCCCCAAAGTCAGTCATCTACTTACTTAAACTCTACTTGATACAAAGACTAAGACCCCAAAACAATAATGTTTGGTGATTTCAATATACCTTTCTCACCAATAGACAGGGCATCCAGACATAAACTAAGCAAAGAGTCTCCAGAACTAAAAAAATAAAGTTTTCTTAATGAAAAATTAATCAATGGACCTAGCAGATATCTAAAGAATATTTCATTCATCAACAAATAAATGTGATTTATCTTAGCTACACATGGAACCTTCTCCAAAATAGACTATATTTTAGGACACAAAGCAAGTCTTAGTAAATACAACAAAAAAAAAGAAAGGAAGGAAAATAAAGATAATTCCCTGCATATGATCAGATCATAACAGAATGGAGTTAGAAATCAGTTGCAAGATTTAAAAAAAAAACACAGAAATCTTTTTAACACTATAGAAATTAAATAATATGATTTTGAATAAGGAATGGGTCATAGATGAAATCAGGGGACAACCAAAAAATAATCTTAAAAACAAATAAGAACACAGATACAACATATCAAAATCTCTGAGAAGTATGAATGCAGTTCTAAGAGGAAAGCTTACAGCATTAAATATCTATATAAAAAATAAATAAAAGAAAGATCCCAAATAAGTAATCTAGTATTACACCTCAAGACCCTAAAAAAGCAAGAAGAAACGAAATGCAAAATCAATAAGAGAAACAGAAGACAGGAAATAGTAAGATCAGAGCCAAAAATTGAGAATAAACAAAAATTACAAACATCGTGTATCAAAGGGTTAGTTCTTTGAAAAGATAAATAGGATTGATAAACCTTTAGCTAAACTAACCAAAAGAAATAGAGAGAAGACTCAAAACAACAAAATCAGAGATATCAACACAGATATTTTTTAAATCGAGAGGAAATAACTAGGAACTATTTTTAAATAAATCCTTTTTATTTGTTATTTTTAGATATACATGATAATAGAGTCCATTTTGACATATTATACATACATGGAGCATAACTTATTAGGATTCCATCCTTATAGTTGTATATATGGTGGGGTTTCACTGATCATGTATTCAAATATGAGCATAGGAAGTTATATCTGATTTATTCTACTGTCTATCTTATTCCAATCCCTCCTTCTCTACCTTCATTCTGCTTTGTCTAATCCAATGAAGGTCTATTCTCCCTGCCCCCCCCTTTATTTTGTGTTAGCATTCACATATCATAGAGAAAATTCAGGTTTTTATTAAAATAAAATCTTTAAAAATATTTTTAAATTATTTAAAATCAGAAATTCCAATTATTCATTCATAAAAGAACTATGATGCATCTGTATTCTAGAACACTATGTTGCTCTACAAAAAAACAAGATTTTGAAATGAAACAATAGTTTACTAGTAAGTAAAAACAATACAGTGTACTAGTAAATAAAGAAAAAAAGCTCTATATAACCCATTTTGTTTGGCAAAACTTTGTGCACACCAATCTATTTGGAGAAATAAAAGGTCAAGATGGATAATGCCAAAATGTTAACAATAGTACTTTAGGGAATTTCAAATAAAGGGAAATAATGTAAGAAAGCATTATACACATGTATGTATATGTCCATGTCAATATGTATATATATACACAGTAAAAGTTTATATATATACACATATTAATGTGTATATATTCATGTGCAGGTATATAGTAAAAATTCTATGTTAAGATATAAAGAAAAATATAAGTAATCGAAAATGTAAATCATATTCAGAAATTAAGAAGAATAAATAAAACACCAAATTGTTTGGATTTTATTCAATAGCCACCAATCAAAGAATACTTTTTAAATTTTATTTTCAACTGAAATGACTATACATATTTATGAAGTACAATGTGATAATCCAATCCATACAATGTATAATAAAAATTTTGAATAATTATCATATCCATATCTCAAACACTTATCATTTCATTTGGTGAGAATATTCAAAATCCTCTCTTCTAAAGGTTTTAAAATATATAATGAATTGTTAACTATAATCACCCTGCAAGTGTTATAATTTATTCTTCCTATCTAACCATAATTTTCTACCTATTAACCCATGTCTCCCCATCCCCCCTTCCTCATTCCCAGTATCTGATAACCACTATTCTACTTTTTACTTCTGTAATATCAATGTTTTAGTTTCCATCTTTGAGTGAGATCAAGCAATACTTGTCTTTCTATGCCTGGCTTTATTTCATTTAGTGTAACATCTTCCAGATTCATCAATGTTGGTACAAATGATAGGATTAGTTCTTTTTATGGATAAATAATATTCCATTGTAGATATATATCCATTCATTCTTTAATGCACTTTTAGATTGATTCTATATCTTGACTATTGTGAATAGTACTTCAATAACCAAAGGAATGCAGGCATACTGATTTCCTTTCCTTTGGATATTTATCCAGTAGTAAGATCACTGGTGGTTAATCTTTTTTTTTTTTTGGTACTTCCATTCTGTTTTCCATAAGAGTACAACACGCTTGTACTCTTACCAAGGGTGTATGAGTTCCCCTTTCTCTACAACTTCCCCAGCATTCATTATTGTCTTTTTTTGAAAATAGCCATTCTAATTGAAGAGAGATGATACCTCATTGAAGTTGTGATTTGCATTTCCATGATGATTAGTGATATTAAACAGTTCTGAGATAATTTTTATAAGAGTACATTTTATCTTATTATTTAATAATGAGTATATATTTTTATCAATTCAGCTAGAGAGTTCTATAATGATAGAGAAATATTTGTTATTTTAAAAAATTACATTCTCAAACATACCACCACATTGCTATACACTTGTGATTCTTAACATATTGAGGCAAGAATTCTATTGTTCCTACCAGGTATCCCCGCTCTAGATACTATTAAAAATGACATTTATACTGAATTTTTAAATTTGATAATAATGGCAACTTTATAACAATGAAGAAGACACTATGCCCTACTAACAAGAACAACCCCTTTTAGAAGTTTAGTATTTTATCAAACATTTATTTTATTCTCATTAGTACATACTCTGTTTTTAATGAAATAGAAATGCAATACAGAAAAATTTACAGAGATGGTGTAAAACATTGAGAAATGTGCCTAGCATATGGTTAGTACTTGATACATAATAGCTTTCATTAATAAACTGGAAGACAGTTCAAAAGAGTTAATTCAAAATTGGTAAAGAAATTTTTGAAATAGAATGTCTTCAAAACCAGTCACTATAAAGACATACAAAACCATATGAATATACAAATCAGCATGGAAATATGATTACTGCATTAGTAGAAGTTTAAAAATATATATAACGAGCATTGGGCATATTTTGATCAAGGAAAACGTCAGAAAATATACTTTTCCTCATTATATGGATTCTCAGGAGATAGCACTAGCTCTCCAACCTTTCTGCCACCACACCAAGGCTTAGCATAACAGAGAGATTAAATACCAGAACTCAAAAGCAAGATGGCTGATTTCCCATCCAGGTACCCTTCTTAGATACTGGTGATGCTATAACTACACTATAAAAACAGATACTGATAATAATTTTCTCAGGAGTTTAGTGAGAATTTGACTGAATTAATTTAAGAATACTCAACAGAGACAAAACATTTGGTAAGGATTGCAAACGTTAGCTATCATATTCATTTCAAAAAGAAAAGAAATCAAATCCTCCCTCTTCCTTCCGGTGGTACAACCAGGGGCAAGCCCATGATATACCCCTATAATCCACACTCCTTCCTGAGACTCAGAATATTGATGGAGTGCAGCTAGGAAAGGAGGGACAGGAATACTTCTTTGTGCTAATGACAGCAGCATCCTAAGAAGTTATGTGAAGTCCCTATCTAATGTATCTTGCTTCCTGATTAATGACCTACCAGGGCACCTTTTTGTTATTTTTTGTTCCAAATTCTTTTACCACAGCCTACCACCTGTTCTATAAATTGCCCACCCACCAGACACCTTTGAAAAATCACCTTATAACCTTTCAGAGACCTAACTGATACCTTAAAATTGTGACTATGGGAAAGACACATACTTGGAACAAAATGTACCAACATTTTTAAAGTGATTGTTTGAGTGATAGAGGCATGAGTGATTTCCAACCTTCTCTTTATTATCCTTTATTTTCTCTTTTCTCTTTAATGAGCATTAACTACCCTAAATTAAAAATCACATTTTAAATCCCAAGGAGATAATTTGTCACACTTGAACATATCATGTCTCCCTGATTTGTTATTCATAATTTTGAGAGGTAGATAGAATGAGAAATAAAGTTCACCCTTTATTATAATTTATGCCCTTGTTATTCAAATACCCTTTGTATTTGGCAGAAATATAAACTAATTTAAGATTAGGCTTCAGAGAAATAGGCAACAGTGGCAGGACATCACTCATTTTAACAACCTCCTTCATAACTCAAGATTAAAGGATAAAAATAAGGTCACATCTCATCTGACAAAAAGGTTGCACACAACATGAAATGAAAATTTTTCTGCTGCCTTAAATTAAACCTAAATAGAAAAATGATCAGATCATCTCAGTACATTAAGCTACCACCCAGTTATAAATTAGTCACCCCAAGAAAACCCACATGTACTTCTAGTGCCAAATATATCATTAGTGTAGCTCACAGAAGGCACAACTACAAAGTAGTTAACATGTACAGTCCTTGGAATTGAATTCCCTGCTCACAGACTAGCTCAAGCTAGAAATTCAGCAACAAATACCTCCTCAAGCTATTTGAATGCTAAGGTATTAGTTGCAAAAGGCTTATGCCTTCACTCTGCTAGTGAGGGGAAGGGGAATGAGCCTAGATGACAATATTTCTGTTCAGCTGTCAAACCAGGGTGGAAATTTAGAAGAATGCAAGTACAGTATGTCTCATTAAGCAGTCACTGTTGCTGATTATATGAAGATGAAATTGTTGTATATACTGATCTGCATGTTATGTACATTTTCACAGTGGTTGAATCGTTGTCAAAAGAAAAAAGACAAAAAAAGAATTACCACTGTGTATTTTATGAAAATGATAAAGCAGCTGTATTAAATTATTACAGTTATATTTAAAAAGAAAACCTTGCTCAGCCTGTTACTACTGCCTATGACCGGGTAGAATATGTGGCCTCTCACTGCCTCAATAGCCTCATCTATATAATGAGAATTCAAAGTAATACTCCATATAAAGCAAAATACCCAAAACATACAAAGCACTCAATAAATGGTAACATTCTTATTGTGCCAATAATTCCAATAAGACATCATTATAAAGTCATTTCTTAAAGATGATTCTGTAATAACAAGCAATTTGAATACATTTTTAAATGGAAGAATACAGAAGCAAGGAGGCAGAAGTTAGAGGAAAAAAATAGGAGATTAATCCACTCTCACAGAAACGAGTTGACAGCACTGGCCACTGACAACACAGCCATCAAGATATAAAAAGTGAAGTCCAGAAGAGGGCCAAAATTATTGTGGATCATGAAGCTCTCTTCATTTGTTATAGGAAACTATTTAATCTTGCTTGTTCCAGTGATTTCTTCAGATATTAAAGAAGATGGGAGAACATAAAGAAAAATGTACCCTTTTTGGCATCCCTTATTAAAACTATATTCATCCTATTGATGTTAGCTTGTTTCTTTTCAATGCCATTTGGTCATCAGCAACATAATAGAATGCAGAAGTATAAGAAGCAACTGTCTCTCTCTATGGTTTATTAACTGTGATAATGGGCAAATTAAAATTCTCCTTAAGCCTCAGTTTCCTTCTCTATCAAATAGAGTGAGTAAGAGTTGTAACCTTGCATGATTGCTTTAAGGATTACATAAAAGATGTAAGTCCTTACCTTTGTATAGCTCCCAGGAAAGGGCAAGCACTCCATAGGTGTCATTATTATGATTTAAATTTCCTATGACATAATTATGTATTCAATTTAAACATCAACAAAATTTTATAGTGGGTTTTACCTTAAACAAGCATGCATCTCAGGAGCAGAGAGTATTTTAGTGAAAAATCTCCCCAAATAATGATGCTTAACTCTTATCTATGATATTCCTGGCAAAGTAGTCACCCAGTTCATCTGACTATATCCAGTGACTAATAATTCACAACTTCCTGAGGCAAACCATTCCACTTTTATGAAGAAAAAGACCTTTCTTATTAAAGCAAAAAGGAAGAGGAGTTTTTAAAACAATGATTTATTAGTTCATTTTTTCTAGCACATCTTTACTATTGGTACTAAGAATATGACATTGAACAAACCTAACTACACTGAAGCTGAGATATCCTCAATGATAAACACATTATTAAGTTTAGCCATTTCAACACTAATAAGAACACCACTATAAAAGTCTTGCTGCAAGAAAAGGAATATAGCCAGATAGTGAGGATAACAAAGTTCCTTCATGAATAATATGGCTAAGGACCAAAATTATTTCACCAAGGGAAAAGATCAGTAGCAAGTGGAATTAATTCATGATTGAAGCCCTGGTATTCAATACAATGGCCTGAATAACAACCTTTCCATCATATTACCCTACATAACTGAACTTAAAATAATAGTAAAAAAATGCTCACTCATAAAATGAAGATAATTTATTATGATTAATGATGAGGCTAGGAAGACATAAAGAAATTCTAAGAAACATCACTTTTAGCTATGATCTTGGAAAGAAAGGGGATTTTGTGGCATTGTGTGTATTTTTAGAATATCAATTTGAGAATGGTTTTATGGAAGAATTGAGAAAGAATAGATATAATAAGGCACTAATAATAAGTAAGGTACTCCACAGCACAGGGATATCTATGAAAATTAAGGAGTTAAAATAGCTGTTGAATAAACAGTAGTAGCTACTTAATGTCAGGCCCACACATTATCTCAACTCACTTATGACTGAGACCAAGCAAGTAGAAATCAGAGAAAGACATGGAGAAAAAGTGTTCAAAGAAGTGGCATGTTCAAGGAAGACAAGCATTCCCTTTTTTATCAAGGATGAACACAAAATCATATGATTATAAGATTGGGGAAGACCCACTGGGGAATATAAATACAGACTGTTTTGATGCTCTGAAAACTCACATTTGCAGGTATGTAGAAAATTTGACTTACAAACTGTAAAGGGATTCATACTTACAAACTGTAAAGGGGTTCATATACATATATACATACATACATATACATACACATGCATATGGACATACACACATATGTACATATATAAAATTTTGCTATATTAATAATAGGCTATAAATAGACATCTTTCAAAGGTATAAAATAGCATGAAGAAGAAAATTATGATTACAAATGGTTTTGCTAGCACAAGATGATCAATATTAACATATTTTGTATGTCATCATTTTCACTTTACCATACATTGTCTTTTCTTATTAATAAAAGTACAGTCACATCCTTTTTAAGAGCTGCATGGTATTTCATACTATAGCTATATCATAATTTAATATCCAATTTCCTATTACTGTTCTTGGTTTTTCATTCTTCATTAAAAAATGTTTTAATACATGCATCTTTTTGGACCTGTATAATTTTCTTTCTAAATTATTAGAAATGAAGTTGCTATTTCAAATAGTATATACATTTCATGAAATTTGCCATGACCATTCACTAATTTATTCACTCAATAATTTTTATTGCACTTTATTCAAGGCTATTCTAGGTTCTGGGAATGTAGAAGTAAACTAAACAGATAAAATTATCAACTCTTATTTAGTTATCTTAAAATAAATAAGTAAAATTTATGAAATAAATAGATTATGTATTG
This sequence comes from Callospermophilus lateralis, assembly GCF_048772815.1. Taxonomy (NCBI): domain Eukaryota; kingdom Metazoa; phylum Chordata; class Mammalia; order Rodentia; family Sciuridae; genus Callospermophilus; species Callospermophilus lateralis. The sequence continues at coordinate 105,084,711 of NC_135308.1, forward strand.
ATAAAATGTTTATAAAAACAAAGTATGGAAGCAGAATAAGGAATACAGGAAGGTGATATTTAACCAAGACATTCAGAGGAAGCCTTATTGAGAAACTGACAGCTAGTGAGTGACCTGAAGGAGCATGATAACCTTGGGGCAGTAGCCTGCCTCACAATTTCCAGGAGTATCAATTAATCTTATATGGCTATGAAGGAATGAGCAAGGGGAGAATAGTAGGAAGCTAAGGCAGAAAGGTAGCAGAAGGCAGTGAGGCAGGTCATGAAGGTGAGTACAGTCTAATTAGGATAACTTTTGATGGATGCATGTAGAAGGACACTGGAGGGCTCTTTGTGTTCCATATGATCAATTTGGCTTCAGTGTCAGAAGTACACTTTGGGAGCATGAGGAGTTACAAGAAGGTGAGTTATATAATTATTTCTAGGGGTTGCTTGACTAGGAAAGGTAGTGAGAAGAGTCAAACTATGGAGATGTTTCAAAGGGAGAACAATAAAGATGTAGGGGATGGGAGATTCATGTGCAGGTGAAAGAAACATGAATCAAAGAGAAGCTTTAAGGTTTTTAGCCTAAGCAACTGGACGAAAGTAGTTACCATTTACTAAGATGGAAAAGACTCAAGTTCAAAAAATCAGAGAAAATTTGAGAAAAAGGATGATGAACTTAGTTTCTGATGTGCACAGTTCAATGAAACATCCAAATGAAGATGTAGATGGGTCCCTCAATGTATTCATCTGGAGTCTAAGGGCAATGATCAAGACTAGAGAAAAAATGAGGAAGTAGCTTTTTCAAAGAGATGGAATTTATAGCTAATTGATAAGATGAGACCACCTAGGGAGTGGATATAGTGAAGAGGTATGAGCAACAAGCCTTAGTCCTACAGTCAGACATCAGGAGTGCAAGGAGGAACCAGTCAGCTGTCTGAGGAGTGATAACTGAAGAGTGTGTGTTGTGAAAGCCAGATGAAGAAAGTTTTTGGAAGGAGGAAATAATCAACCTTGTGGAATGGTGCACAAAGTTCAACGGATGAATACTCAATTGAAGAACAGATTGAATAACATGGGCATAAGTGGTGGCTTTGACAAGATAATTTTTAGAGAAACAGAGCAAAGCCTCTTTAGAGTGGGTTCAATAAATAGTGAGAAGAAGGAACTTTGAAAAAGTTAAAGAAACACAAAGAAGATATGGTAACTAAATTGGAAAGAGAGGTAAATAGAGGGATTTTTGGTATCTTTGAGATTTGAGATTATGAATATTATAGTCTATTTGCTTAAATAGATCCAATAGAGAAGGAAAAACTAATAAGGCAAGAGAAGTTGTGAATTTCTAAAACAATATCCTTCAAGTGGAATGAAATTTAATACAGAGCTGTGTGACAGGCCTTTGTGAGGGTCATGGAAACTAAACCTAAAGTAAAAGAAGAAAAATATATCAGCAAACAATCAGCAGGTGGTGGTATGAGAAATAGGCGGGGAGCTTTGGAACCTCTCTCCTGACTGATTTTTAGAACACAGGGACATTTGCTAAGTGAGGATGAGGGTCAGGTTTTAGATATGTAGATGTAAAGGTGTAATAAAACAGTCATTTAGCAAGATGAGAAATTAAATGGTCTAAGAAATATTCCAGCACTGGAGCATGTTTGAAGTCAATAATGATGCCTTTAAGATGAGATCAGCCAGCCTAGTTAGTTGTGTTTTTCTACAGCCAAGTTCAGATGCAAGATTATGTGCATGCATGTATGTGTGTGTCTATTGTAAATGGGACTGCTTTCATTATTAGTACATAGAATAAGTAATGATTTTTGTATCTTTACTGAATTGATTTGCCAGTTCTAAAAGTCTTTTAGTAAAGTCCTTAGGGTTTTCCATATATAGAATCATATCATTTGCAAACAGGAATAATTTGACTTCCTCTTTTCCTATCTGTATGCCTTTTATTCCTTTCCCTTATCTGATTTCTCTGGCCAAAATTTGTAGTAACATATTGAGTAAGATGGTAAGACTAGACACCCTCATCTTGCTTTTGGCATGTTAACTATGGGTTTGTCATATAACTGTATTAGATTGAGGTATGAACCTTTTATACCTACTTGAAGAATTTTATCACAAAATGATGTTGAAATTTATCAAATGATTTTTTCCTATTAAGATCATGTTATTTTTATCCTTTATAGTATTTATATTATGTAAAACATTAATTGATTTGAGTATGTTGAACAGTCCTTGCATCTCTGGAATGATATCTACTTGATCATGATGTGTGATTTTTTGAGGTATTGTTGATTGTTTTGTTAGTATAATTATTGAGAATTTTTGCATCTGGGTTCATCAGGGGGAGAGAGAGAGAGAGAGAGAGAGAGAGAGAGAGAGAGAGAGAGAGAGAGTGTGTGTGTGTACTTGTCAGGTTTTGGTAACAGAGTAGCGTTAGCTTCACAGAATGAGTTTGGAATGTTTCCCTCTCAATTCTACATAATAGTTTTGAGAATAACTGGTATTAGTTCTTCTTTAAAAGTTTGGCAGAATTTAGCAGTGAAGTTACTGGCCCTGGGCCTTTCTTTGCTTGGGGACTTTTTTTTACTGATTCAATCATATTACTTATAATTGGTCTATTCATGTTTTTTTTAATATCCTCTTGGTTCAATGTTGGTAGGCTGCATGTGTCAATAAATTTAACCATTTCTTCTAGATTTTCTAATTTGTTAAGCATATAGTTTTTCAAAATAATTCCTAATGGTCCTTCGAATTTCTATTGTATTGATTATAAAGTGTCCTTTTTCATCACTAATTTTATTTTATTTATTTGGATCTTTTCTATCTCTACCTACCTCTCTTTTTTGTTAGTGTAAAGTTTGTAAATTTTCTTTATATTTTCAAAGAACCAACTCTGTCTTTTTTGATGCTGTGTATCATTCTTTTAGAGTTTACTTCCTTTATTTCTGCTTTGATCTTTATTATTTGTTTCCTCTACCAATTTGGAGTCTGGTTTATTCTTGCTTTTTTTTAAGATCTCAAGAGACATGATCATGTTACTTATTTGAAATTTCTCTATTTTCTTATATAGGCACTCAATACTATATATACTTCCCTCTTAGTACTGCTTTTGTTTTATCCCACATATTTTGGTATATTTTATTTCCATTTTCATTTGTTTCAAGTAAACTTTAAATTTCTCCCCCAAATTCCTCAATGACCTCAATTTGTTCAAAATTTTCTTGTTCAACCTCCATCCATTTTTGTAATTTCTAAAGTTTCTCCAGCTATTGATTTCTAGTTTCTTTCCATTGTGATCAGAAAACAAACAGAATATGATTTCATTTTTTTAAGATGTTAAGATTTGTTGTATAGTGTAATATATGGTCTAAACTAGAGAAAGTTCCAGGTGCTGAAGAAACAGTGTGTATTCTTCAGCTCTCAGATGAAATGCTCTTAACGTCTACTAAGTCATTTTGAACTACTGTGTCATTTAATTCTGATGGTTCCTTGTTGATTGTTTCTTCTGCATTATCTATCCTTTGGTGAGAGTAGGAACCTGAAATCCCCAACTATTATTGTATTGAAGTGTCTGAAATATGTGTGCCTGTGCCCCTCTCTCTCCCTCTCATCCCTCCCTCCTTCCCTCCCTACCCCTCTTGGTCTACAGGTATTTGTTTTACAAAATTGGGTGCTCTGACATATAGATTTATAAGTATTATATTTTCTTGATGAATTGATCCTGTTCATTATATAGTGACCATATTTGTCTCCTCCTTTTTTTGTCCTTTTATTTTGTCAGAAAAATGTAAAGCATCTCCTGTTTGCTTTCAGATTCCATTTGTTTGGAATGCCATTTTACATCCATTCACTTTCAGTCTTTTTGTGTCTTTACTAGTGATGTGAGTTTCTTGTAGACAGCATACTATTGGATCTTCTCAATTCATTCAGCCAATCTGTAGCTTTAATTAAGACCATTTACATTCATAATTATTATTGAAAGATATTTAACTTGTGCCTGTTATTTTGGTGATTTTCTTCCAGTTGCTTTGAATATTCCTTGCTTGCTTCTTTATCTTTCATTTATCTTTTTGCTTTGATGACGTATTGATAACATATGGTTAATGTTCAATTCAGTTCTATTTCTCATTTGTGTATCTACTTTTGTAGTGGAATTTGTAGCCTTTCTTCCATTTCTGGGTATAGGATTACCTTAAGCAACTTTTATATAGCTTGTTTGGTAATCATGAATTCCCTTAGTTTTTCCTTATCTTGGAAAGTCTTTATTTCTCCTTTGATTTATTTTCTCTTTTCAACATTCCAATTATTATACAGAATGGTGGGTTTTATTGTGGCATAATCATATGTACATAAAAATGTAATTTGATCAGTTTTACTTTCCAATATTTCCCCTACCCCATCCCTCCTTCTGATATCCTTCCTTTACTCTAAGAGTCTCCCTTCACTTTCTTTTTTTTTTTACATCACTTTATTAGTGTATTATAACTATACATAATAGTGGAATTCAATGTTACCTACTTATACATTCACACGATTTAACAATATAATTTGGTCAATTTCATTCCCCAGTACCTCCTCTTTCTCTCCCCTCCTCTCTCTTCCTGGTCTCCTGTCGATACTCTATTGGGTTCCTTTCTATTTTCATGAAACCCTATTCATCTCCTTTCCTTTTTTCTCTCAAGCTTACACATATTAGAGAAAACATACAACCCTTGACTTTCAGAGTCTAATTTTGCTTAACAAAATGCTCTCAAGCTCTATCCATTTACCTGCAAAATTATATAATTTTTTTTCTTTATGGCTGAATAAAACTCCATTGTGCATACATACCACATTTTCTTTATTCATTCATCTGTTGACAGATACCTGGACTGGTTTCATAACTTAGTTATTGTGAACTGTGCTACTATAAACATAGGTATGCATATATTGCTACAGTATGCTGAGTTTAATTCTCTAGTATAGACATCAAGGAGTGGTATAGCAGGATTATATGTTAATTCCATTCCTACAATTCTGAGGTATCTCTATACTGATTTCTATAGTGGTTGTACTGATTTACAATTCCAACAGTATATGAGTGTTCCTATTGTTTTGAAACTTCTTTTCCTGATGCTTGGTGATAATAAGCACATTCATATAATTCTAGGACATTTGTACGTCTTCTTTTATGAAATATCATTCAGGTCTTTTTGCTCATTTTTATTTTTATTTATTTATTTATTTATTTATTTTGAGAGAGAGAGCGCGCGCGAGAGAGAGAGAGAGAAAGAGAGAATTTTTTAATATTTATTTTTTAGTTTTCGGTGGACACGACATCTTTATTTTTATTTATTTATTTATTTATTTTGATGTGGTGCTGAAAATCGAACCCAGCGCCCCATGCATGCCAGGCAAGCGCGCTACCGCTTGAGCCATATCCCCAACCCTCTTTTTGCCCATTTTTAAATCAAGTTATTTACTGTCTTGCTATTGAGTTGTTTATGATACTTATATATTTTATATTAACCATCTATCAGATGTATAGTTTGAATCACTCTTATGATTGTTTTCTTCACTCCGCTAAGCTTTTTAGTTTTATTTAACACCATTTGACTATTCTTGATTCTGCTTCATGTGCTTTTAAACTGCTATCCAAAATATCATCGACCAGGTCAATATAATGCAGCTTTTATTCTATATTTTCTTCTAATGGTTTCATAGCTTGGGGTTTTATTTTTAAGTCTACAATCCATTCAACAGTAAACATCATATATATCACTATAGTATATATCTATATAGTATTTATAGCATATATCACTAAAGTATTCTGACTTTAATTCTTTTGGATAAATACTAAGAAGTGGTATAATTGGGTCATATGGTAGTTATATTTTTATCATTTTGAGGAACCTCTTTACTGGTTTCCATACTGACTATACCAATTAATATTCCTACAAAAACTATATAAGAGTTTCTTTTATCCTGTATCCTCACCAGCATTTGTTAGTATGTTCTTCACTGCCATTCTAAGTGAAGTGAAATGAAATCTCAATGTCATTTGATTTCCATTTTCTTGATGACTGAAGATACTGAACATTCTTTCATATAATTGTTAGCCATTGATACATTTTCTTCCAAGGAGTGTCTGTTCAGTTCATTTGCCCATTTATTGACTGGGTTATTTAGGTTTTGTGTTTTTGTTTTAATTTATATATATATATATATATATATATAATGGATATTAATCCTCTGTTAGAAGAGTAGCTGGCAAAGATTATCTCCCATTCCTGTAGATTGTCTCTTCATTATGTTTCCTTTGCTTTACAGTTGTTTTTTAATTTGATGGCACCCCATTTAGTGATTCTTGCTCTTATTTCCTGAGCTATAGGAGTCCTATTCGGGAAGTCTTTGCCACAACCTATATGTTGAAATGTTGCCCATGTTTTATTCTAAGAGATGCAAAGTTTCTGATATTATACTTAGATCTTTGATCCATTTTGAGTTGACTTTTGTATAAGATGTGAGAGTGATATACCTTTGTTCTATATGTGGATCTCTAGTTTTCTCAGAGTGATTTGTTTAAAAGACCATCTTTAAAATAGGTTTTTAACACCTTCGACAAAATTCAGATGACTGCAGCCTGTAAGTTTATCACTATCCATTCTATTCATTTGGTCTATATATCTGTTTTTAAAGACAGTCTTTATGGGCATAGTAATCTTAGTTGACAGTTATTTTCTTTCAGGACTTGAAATAAATCCTTTCCATGTCCTCTTGGATTATATAGTTTAAGAAATCTGTTGTTAGTCTAATACCACTACCTTTAAATATGACTTGGCATTTTTCTCTTGCAGATTTCCAAAGTCTTTCTTTGCTCTATATTTTTGACAGTTTGACTATCATGTCATGGTATTATGGCTTAGATATGAAATGTCCTGCAAAAGCTCATGTGTAAAACAATGCAAAAGGGTTTAGAGGTGAAATGATTGGGTTATGAGAGCCTTAACCTAATTAGTGCGTTAATCCATTGATAAGGAGTAACTGGGTGGTAACTGTAGGCAGGTGGAATATGGTTGAAGGAGGTAGGTCATTTGGGTGGGAGAGAGTGTCTTTGGGGTATATATTTTGTCTCTGTTGCAGATTTTCTCACTTTCTCTGCTTCCTAATTCCATGGTTTGATCTTTTAATGGTTTCCAAAAACTCTTGAATACTCTTTTTCATTCATCCTCTTTTTTATTTTTATTTTTTTTCTATCAGATGTGATATTTTTAAAGATCTGTCTTCAAGCTCTTGATATTCCTTTTTCCATTTGATCAAGTCCTTTGTTGAGACTTTCAATTAAAATTTCTCTCTGATTTTTAAACTCTTCCTTTCCAAGAATTCTTATTAGTTCTTTACAAAAATATCTCTCTCTGCTAAACACCTCTTTCATATCTGGCATTGTCTTCCTAATTTTATTTAGCTGTCTATTCATATTTTCTTGACTCTAATTAAGCTTTTTCAAATTCATTTTTTCACTCCTATATCAGGTATTTTATCTACTTTGATACCTTTTTATCTATTACTAGAGAGATGTTCTTTGAGAGGTGTTATATTACCTTTTTTTCCTTTATATTTCATGTGTTCCTAAAGTTAAAGTTTGCAAATCTGGATCCTCCTTGTTTTAATCAGTATTTTTTATTGAATTGTCTTTTCCAAGAAAACAGTTCTTAGTTCTCTTATCTAAGTCATTGTTTTCATTTATTCCTTTTTACTATTTTTAAAATAAACATCTCATTTTATTTTTCTACTCCCAATCTTGAATTTAGAGAATAATATATTTATCTTATGTTTTCATTATCTATAATTAAAGAGTAAATATGATTTTAGTCATACATTGTTGAATTTTACATATAATATTCTCATAATCATTGTCATAAGAATTAATTGTAAGTTTTTTGCTTTATCATTTGACTTTATTTGTAAATTGTTTCCCACTAATGTTTTATTATATTTTATTAAAGTTGAATATAAACTCTTTAAAAAGTACTTTGCAAAAGTTTTTGAAGGATTTGTGTGTGTGTATACTAGTATATCAACAGTTCTTATAAATATTACAATTTTTATAATGTAAATTTTACATTTCTAAGTTTCTAATTTACATATATAGCAATTAAGCAAGATAATCCAATTGTTTTATCCTAATACTGTATTTATATGCATAACTGTCTAGTAAAATTATTAAGTTCTAAGAGTTTTGTTAAATCTCCAATCACAATTCTAGCTTCCCCTATTTCTCCTTATGTCTCAACCACTTTTAATTTAGATTTTAGTCCCATATTGCTTTTTCCATTTTTATAGAACAAAATTGTTATTAAAGCATAGTAATCATAGTTCCAATTCAATGAATTTTATCTGGAATTACTTTTATATTAGCACTGAAAATCATATTTTCTCTTTATTTGAGTTTTATTTTCTTCTTTAAAATTCTTATTTTTTAGCTGTAGCCCTTGCAATTATTTGAAGTATGGATTTTTAATCTCATCTATGCATATTGTCTTTTCACCAGAAAATCAAACCTTCTAAAAGGATCCCTGGTATGGTTGACATATAGTCTTCAGTATTTCTATTTCTTACTTAAAATCTTTAAAAAGTAATTTGAAAGGGAACAGCACTCCAGATTCCATAGATATTGAAAAAGGACAATATTATTAAAAAAATTTCTCAAGGCAGACACAAGATGGCAGATAGCGGGAAGTGGCGTTTCTCACAGTTCCATGACTGGAAATTCAAGCAGAGAGAAAACTACTTCTCTATGAGGTGAGATGTGGGTGATGGGAGACACTCCACTGATACTCAATATTTGAGAGACAGCCTTGAAGTCTGGGAAATTTGGGGTATATTAGCTTGGGGAATCCCAGGATAGGAGGGACAGCATACTCTGGGCTGAACCAGAGGCTATTCAGCTGAGTAAGCTGGTTCTGGATAGTCACAGTCTACCTAGCCACCATGGTGAGCCCATGCTGGAGACATTTTAATACCTCCTACGCAACAGTGGTAAAAAATCAGACTACGAACTTAGGGGCTAAGTCCAATACATGAATCCAGCAATGCTAACTTGGAGATCTAAACTGAGCCTAGCAAAACTGGACAACCTATGGCATGGAGAATTTCTGGCATGAAGACCATTTTGCCTCATGGCGATACAGGTCAGAGAAAGCTGCCCTCCCCTACTCCCTTGAAACAAGCAGGACCAGTGGCAGGGAGAATCTGAACAGGCAAGAGTGACTGAACTGCGTGCTCAGAAACAGTCCTTGAGAGGGCTGAAAGAGCAGTATCCCTGAACAAGAACAACAAAACAGTCTCACCCTTGCCATGAGTGGTACCCTGAGGAGAGTAGTGGGGTACAGTCCTAGAAGTGCATTGATTCGTCAACACCCAAAAACTCCCATGCAAAAAAAAAAAAAAAAAAACACCTGAGTCATTACCAGACCAAATCCCTGCCCCTGGGAGCTTCACTTGCAGAAACTCAGCTCATAGAACCCAGTTCAGAAGCCGAAAGTTTTCCACAGCACCTCACATCATTCCCCTGAGAAGGGAAGCTGAGAAACAGAAAGACACTTTGGCTCAGACAGCATGCACATAATCTCATTGACTATTCTGTTATTTTTTTCTTTGTTTTTGTTTTGGTTTTGAATGTGTACTGATTGATACATGATGGACATTTACACATTTGTACACATACATATTTTTCATTTTTGGCATTTCTTAAAGGTAGCTATTTTCCATGCTCTATTTTTGAGGGGTAGGGTTTTTGATTAGTATATTTTGGATTGATTTTCTATTGTCTGTTTCACAACTGTTTCCCATTGTTTGTGTTTCTCTGTGTTTTCTTGCTAACAAACTCTGTTGTTCTCACTTTCACTCTTCCATTAATTCTATTATTTCTATTTTTTCCTTCCCCTTCATAAACATACACTACAACATGTCTGCATTTGTCCTACTCACCTCTTGAATCTATAAACCCTTTTCTACCCCCACATCTCTAAATCTTTCCTCATAATGAACTCTATCTTTAACTGGTCAGTATACATATTCATATCTGTTCATTTTTATTCATTTCTAACATTTTTTGAAGACAGTTATGTTTCATAAATCAATATTTTGAGGATAAGATGTTTGATTAGTACATATCAATTTTGTTCTTATAATATTTTATTTTTATTTTTTTAATTATTATTTTATACATTTTTTATCTCATTTATTGGTTTGCCTAGACTCTCCCCTTTCTTGTGCTAACAGCTAATCTCTCTCTCCATCTCTTTTTCACTCTTTGTTTAATTTTTCACTTCTATGTTCTCACTTCCTCCCTCATAATCATCACATCCTACGTCACTTCTGTTCTATCCCTTTTCACCACTTGAAACTGTAGCCCTATTATAAACTTACTGTTTTTACCATAGGCAATAAATGATCATATGATTGCTGATTTTTTTTATTATTAGCATCTTATATTTTATAGCAATAACTATTTGGTTTAATGTTGTAAATTGTTTGCATTGGTTGTTGTTATTATCTGTCTCCTCCTAAACTGTGAGGTACTAGAAACCTTCAGGGACACTATGAGTCCACAAGGTAGAAACTCTACAAACAAAAAATCAACTGTTACATTGGTAGACACACAAACAGCATGAAACATCCCAAACAAACCAAAGTACTTCAATAACAGAAACCATCAACACCACAGTGGAACAAAAGACAAAGAAGGAGTTTAGAAAGTTCATAGTTAAATGGATCTATGAGGTAAAGGATTATGTAAGGGAGAAAACAGAGAATGCAAAAGATTACTTCAGTAAAGAGAAAGAGATTCTAGGGGAAAAAACAAGAAGAAATCCTTAAAATGAAACAATCAATAAACCAAATTACTCAATAAAATATTTCATAAAGAAGAAACAAAAAAGAAAACTGAAATCCAGCAAAAGGAGAAACTACTGTAGAATACTCAAAGGAAAAACTAATTCAAATTAACAAGAAATAAATCAAAATGAAAGGGAATAAAAATCATTTCACTTAATATAAATGGCCTAAAATCATCAATAAAAAGACACAGACTGAAAGAGTGAATTAAAAAAAACAAGACTCAACAATATTCTATCTCCAAGAGACTTACCTCATAGGAAAAGACATCCATAGACTGAAGGTAAGAAGATATAAAGAACTTATTAATCACATGGATCTTGTAAACAAGCAGGGGTTTCTATCCTTATATCAAATAAAGGGGACTTTAAGTCAAAATTAATCAGAAAGGACAAGAAGACCATTTCACACTACTTGAGAGAAATATACATCAACAAGACACAACAATTTTAAATATCTATGACCCAAACAATGGAGCATCTACATATATCAAACAAACCCTGCAAATTTCAAAAATCAAATCGATCACAACATAATAATATTGGGTGACTTTAACAAGTCTCTCTCACCACTCAATAGATCTTCCAAACAAAAACTAAATAAAGAAGCTATAAAAATAAAAACCATAATAATTTAGACTTATTAACTATATACTTTCTTCTCAACAGCACATGGATCCTTCTCTAAATAGACCATATCTGAGGCCACAAAGAAACTCTTAACAAACACAAAAGAACAGAGATGATACCTTGCCATTTTATCAGATCATAAATGGAATGACATTAGAAAACCATGATAAAATAAAAAATAGAAACTGCTCTAATACCTGGACACTAAATAATATGCTATTAAATGACCAATGGAATTCTGAAGAAAACAGGGATGAAATAAAAAAATACTTAGTGCTAAATTAGAATAGCAACACAACATACTAAAGTCTACTGGATGCTGTGAAGTCAGTTCTAAGAGGAAAGTTCATTGCATTGAACTCATTTATTAAAAGAACAGAAAGTCACCAAATAAATAACCTAACTTAACATCTTAAGCCCATTGAAAAAGAACAAATCAACACCAAAAGGAGAAGACAGCAAATGATTAAAATCAGAGTCAAAATTAATACAATTTAAACCAAAAGTAAAAATTAAAAAAAAACTGACAAAACAAAAAATCAGTTTTATTGAAAAAACCAAATAAAATTGATAAACCCTTAGCCAAGCTAATGAAGAAAACAGAAAAGACTCAAATTACTAAAATACATGATGAAAAAGGAAACATCACCACAGACACTACTGACATTCAGATGTTAATCAGAAACTACATTGAAAATCTATACTCCAATAAAAAAGAAAATCATAAAGACTTAGACAAATTTCTAGAGACATAGGACCCATCCAAATTGAATCAAGAGGACATAAAAATTTAAACAGTTTCTTTGTAGACCCTTTTGGGTCTGCTAGGTATAGAATCATGTCGTCTGCAAATAGTGATAATTTAAGTTCTTCTTTTCCTATTTTTATGCCTTTAATTTCTTTCGTCTGTCTAATTGCTCTGGCCAGTGTTTCGAGAACTATGTTGAACAGAAGTGGTGAGAGAGGGCATCCCTGTCTTGTTCCAGATTTTAGAGGGAATGCCTTCAATTTTTCTCCATTCAGAATGAATGGCTTAGCATAGATTGCTTTTACAATGTTGAGGTAAGTTCCTGTTATCCCTAGTTTTTCTAGAGTTTTGAACAAAAGGGATGCTGTACTTTGTCGAATGCTTTTTCGGCATCTATCAAGATGATCATATGGTTCTTATTTTTATGTTTATTGATGTGGTAAATAACATCGATTGATTTTCGTATATTGAACCAGCCTTGCATGCCAGGGATGAATCCTACTTGATCATGGTGCACAATTTTTTTTGATATGTTTTTGATTCCGATTCGCCAGAATTTTATTGAGGATTTTTGCATCTAGGTTCATTAGAGATATTGGTCTGTAGTTTTCTTTCTTTGAAGTGTCTTTGTCTGGTTTAGGAATCAGGGTGATGTTGGCCTCGTAGAATGAATTTGGAAGTTCTCCCTCTTTTTCTATTTCCTGAAATAGCTTGAAAAGTATTGGTATTAGTTCCTCTTTAAAGGTTTTGTAAAACTCTGCTGTATACCCATCCGGTCCTGGGCTTTTCTTAGTTGGTAGTCTTTTGATGGTTTCTTCTATTTCCTCAATTGATATTGGTCTGTTTAGGTTGTCTATGTCCTCCTGCCTCAATCTGGGCAGGTCATATGACTTAAGAAATTTATCGATGCCTTCACTATCTTCTATTTTATTGGAGTATAAGGATTCAAAATAGTTTCTGATTATCTTCTGTATTTCTGAAGTGTCTGTTGTGATATTGCCTTTTTCATCCCGTATGCTAGTAATTTGATTTCTCTCTCTTTTTCTCTTCATTAGCATGGCTAAGGGTCTGTCGATTTTATTTATTTGTTCAAAGAACCAACTTTTAGTTTTGTCAATCTTTTCAATTGTTTCTTTTGTTTCGATTTCATTAATTTCAGCTCTGATTTTAATTATTTCTTGCCTTCTACTTCTTTTGCTGTTGTTTTGCTCTTCTTTTTCTAGGATTTTGAGATGAAGTATGAGATCATTTATTTGTTTTTTTTTTCTTTTTTTATGGAATGAACTCCAAGCAATGAATTTTCCTCTTAGAACTGCTTTCAATGTGTCCCATAGATTCCGATATGTTGTGTCTGTGTTTTCATTTATCTCTAAGAATTTTTTAATTTCCTCCTTGATGTCTTCTATAACCCATTGATCATTTAGTAACCTATTGTTCATTCTCCAAGTGATGCATGTTTTTTCCTTCCTTCTTTTATCGTTGATTTTCAGTTTCATTCCATTATGATCAGATAAGATGCATGGTATTATCTCTACTCCTTTATATTGTCTAAGAGTTGCCCTGTGACATAATATATGATCTATTTTTGAGAAGGATCCATGTGCTGCTGAGAAAAAAGTGTAACTGCTTGATGTTGGGTGGTATATTCTATATATATCAATTAAGTCTAGGTTATTAAATGTGTCATTGTGTTCTATAGTTTCCTTATTCAACTTTTGTTTGGAAGATCTGTCCAGTGGTGAGAGAGGTGTGTTGAAGTCTCCCATGATTATTGTATGGTGGTCTATTAGACTCTTAAACTTGAGAAGAGTTTGCTTGATGAACATAGCTGCACCATTGTTTGGGGCATATATATTAATGATTGTTACGTCTTGTTGGTGTATGGTTCCCTTGAGCAGTATGTAGTGTCCCTCTTTATCCCTTTTGATTAACTTTGGCTTGAAATCTATTTTATTTGATATGAGTATGGACACTCCTGCTTGTTTCCGAAGTCCATATGAGTGATATGATTTTTCCCAACCTTTCACCTTCAGTCTATGTATGTCTTTTCCTATCAAATGCGTCTCCTGTAGGCAGCATATTGTTGGGTCTTGTTTTGTGATCCATTCTACTAGCCTGTGTCTCTTGATTGGTGAGTTTAAGCCATTAACATTTAGGGTTATTATTGAGATATGGGTTGTTCTTCCAGCCATATTTGTTTATTTATGTTACTAAACATGGTTTGTTTTCCTTTTTGATTATTTTCCCCCCTTTACTGTCCTACCTCCCACTGTTGGTTTTCATTGTTATTTTCCATTTCCTCTTCCTGTAATGTTTTGCCGAGGATGTTTTGAAGACATGGTTTTCTAGCTGCAAATTCTTTTAACTTTTGTTTATCGTGGAAGGTTTTAATTTCATCTTCCATCCTGAAGCTTAATTTCGCTGGATACACGATTCTTGGTTGGAACCCATTTTCTTTCAGTGTTTGAAATATGTTATTCCAGGATCTTCTAGCTTTCAGAGTCTGTGTTGAAAGATCAGCTGTTATCCTGATTGGTTTACCCCTAAATGTAATCTGCTTCCTTTCTCTTGTAGCTTTTAAAATTCTCTCCTTATTCTGTATGTTGGGCATCTTCATTAGAGCTAATAAATGAATTCAGCAAAGTGGCAGGATATAAAATCAACACGTATAAATCAAAGGCATTCCTGTATATCAGCGACAAATCCTCTGAAATGGAAATGAGGACAACCACTCCATTCACAATATCCCCCCCAAAAATAAAATACTTAGGAATCAACCTAACAAAAGAGGTGAAAGACTTATACAATGAAAACTACAGAACCCTAAAGAGAGAAATAGAAGAAGATCTTAGAAGATGGAAAAATATACCCTGTTCATGGATAGGCAGAACTAACATCATCAAAATGGTGATATTACCAAAAGTTCTCTATAGGTTTAATGCAATGCCAATCAAAATCCCAATGGCATTTCTTATAGAAATAGAGAAAGCAATCATGAAATTCATATGGAAAAATAAAAGACCCAGAATAGCAAAAACAATGCTAAGCAGGAAGGCTGAATCAGGCGGTATAGCGATACCAGACTTCAAACTATACTACAGAGCAATAGTAACAAAAACAGCATGGTACTGGTACCAAAACAGGCGGGTGGACCAATGGTACAGAATAGAGGACACAGAAACCAATTCACAAAACTACAACTATCTTATATTTGATAAAGGGGCTAAAAGCATGCAATGGAGGAAGGATAGCATCTTCAACAAATGGTGCTGGGAAAACTGGAAATCCATATGCAACAAAATGAAACTGAATCCCTTTCTCTCGCCATGCACAAAAGTTAACTCAAAATGGATCAAGGAGCTTGATATCAAATCAGAGACATGGCATCTGATAGAAGAAAAAGTTGGCTACGATCTACATACTGTGGGGTCGGGCTCCAAATTCCTCAATAGGACACCCATAGCACAAGAGTTAATAACTAGAATCAACAAATGGGACTTACTCAAACAAAAAAGTTTTTTCTCAGCAAAAGAAACAATAAGAGAGGTAAATAGGGAGCCTACATCCTGGGAACAAATCTTTACTCCTCACACTTCAGATAGAGCCCTAATATCCAGAGTATACAAAGAACTCAAAAAATTAGACAACAAGATAACAAATAACCCAATCAACAAATGGGCCAAAGACCTGAACAGACACTTCTCAGAGGAGGACATACAATCAATCAACAAGTACATGAAAAAATGCTCACCATCCCTAGCAGTCAGAGAAATGCAAATCAAAACCACCCTAAGATACCATCTCACTCCAGTAAGATTGGCAGCCATTATGAAGTCAAACAACAACAAGTGCTGGCGAGGATGTGGGGAAAAGGGTACACTTGTTCATTGTTGGTGGGACTGCAAATTGGTGCAGCCAATCTGGAAAGCAGTATGGAGATTTCTTGGAAAGCTGGGAATGGAACCACCATTTGACCCAGCTATTCCCCTTCTCGGTCTATTCCCTAAAGACCTAAATAGAGCATGCTACAGGGACACTGCTACATTGATGTTCATAGCAGCACAATTCACAATAGCAAGACTGTGGAACCAACCTAGATGCCCCTCAATAGATGAATGGATAAAAAAAATGTGGCATTTATACACAATGGAGTATTACTCTGCATTAAAAAATGACAAAATCATAGAATTTGGAGGGAAATGGATGGCATTAGAGCAGATTATGCTAAGTGAAGCCAGCCAATCCCTAAAAAACAAATGCCAAATGTCTTCTTTGATATAAGGAGAGTAACTAAGAACAGAGTAGGGACGAAGAGCATGAGAAGAAGATTAACATTAAACAGGGATGAGAGGTGGGAGGGAAAGGGAGGGAGAAGAGAAATTGCATGGAAATGGAAGGAGACCCTCAGGGTTATACAAAATTACATACAAGAGGAAGAGAGGGGAAAGGGAAAAATAATACAAGGGGGAGATATGAACTGCAGTAGAGGGGGTAGAGAGAGAAGAGGGGAGGGGAGGGGAGTGGAGGGGGGATAGTAAAGGATAGGAAAGGCAGCAGAATACAACAGACACCAGAATGGCAATATATAAATCAATGGAAGTGTAACTGATGTGATTCTGCAATTTGTATACAGGGTAAAAATGGGAGTTCATAACCCACTTGAATCAAAGTGTGAAATATGATATATCAAGAACTATGTAATGTTTTGAACAACCAACAATTAAAAAAAAAAAGAAAAAAAAATTTAAACAGATCAATTTCAAGTTAGCCAATCCCCCCAAAAAAACAAATGCCAAATGTTTTCTTTGATATAAGGAGGCTGTTCATAGTGGTATAGGGAGAGGGAGCATGGGAGGAATACACAACCTCTAGATAGGGCAGAGGGGAGGGAGGGAAAGGGAAGGAGCATAGGATAATTAATGATGGTTGAATGTGATGAACATTATTATCCAAGGTACATGTATGAACACACGAATGGGTGTGAATATACTATGTATACAACCAAAGATATGAAAAATTGTGCTCTATATATGTAATAAGAATTGTAATGCATTCTGCTGTTATATATAAATAAATAAATAAACAAACAATCATATAACAAAAAACCCTCTAATACACGAACCCAGTGCCTCACTCACGCATGCTAGGCAAGCACGCTACCACTGAGCCACAACCCCAGCCCCTCCAATACACTACTCTATTTCCTGGAACAATACTAGTGATCTCATATTTATGTCTCCACACAAATAAAGGGAATTAGCTTACAACAACAACAACAACAAAATTAAACAGATCAATTTCAAGCAATGAAATTGAAGATGCCATGAAAAGTCTATTAACAAAGAAAAACCCAGGACCAGATGGATTCTCAGCCAAGTTGTACCAGACCTTCAAAGAAGAATTTATACCAATATTCCTCAAATTATTCCATTAAATAGAAAAGAAACTTTTTAGTTGATTCCATCCCATTTATTGAGCCCTTCAGTAGATGAATGGATAAAAAATGTGGCATATATACACAATGGAATTTTACTCAGCAATAAAAGAGAATAAAATCATGACACTTGCAGGTAAATGGATAGTGTTGGAGAAAATAATGTTAAGTGAAGTTAGCCAATTCCAAAAAAACAAATGTTGAATGTTTTCTCTGATATAAGCTGACTGACCTATAATGGGGTAGGGAGGGGGAGCATGGAAGGAACAGACGAACTCTAGAGGGGTGCAAGGGGAAGGGAGGGGGCAGGGGGATAGCAATGATGGTGCAATGTGATAGACATCATTATTCAAAGAACATGTATAAAGACATGAATTGGTGTGAACATACTTAACATACAAAGAGAGATATGAAAAATTGTGCCTAAATGTATAATATGAATTGTAATGCATTCCACTGTCATGTATTTAAAAAAATAAAGTCAATAAAAAAGTAGAAGAAAACATGCTCAATATCTCTAGCAATTAGAGAAATGCAAATTAAAACTACACTGAGATTCCATCTCACTCCAGTCCGAATGGCAATTAGAAAGAATACAAGTAACAATATATGTTGGCAAGGATGTGGGAGAAAAGGTTCACACTGCTGCTGGTGGGACTTGCAAATTGGTGCAACCACTCTAGAAAGAATTATGGAGATTCGTTAGAAAACTGAGAATGGAACCACCCTTTGATCCAATTATCCCATGCCTCAGTATGTACCCAAAAGACTTAAAATCAGCCTACTACAGCAATACAACCATATTAATGTTTATAGCAGCTCAATTCACAATAGCCACACTATCGAACCAAGCTAGGTATACTTCAACAAAAGAATGAATAAATAAAATGTGGAGTATAGATATAATGGAATATTATACATCCATAAAGAAGAATGAAATTATGTCATTTGCTGGTAAATGGATGCAACTGGAGAATATCGTGCTACATGAAATAAGCCAATCCCCAAAATCCAAAGGCCAAATGTTCTCTCTGATATATGGATGCTAACCCACAACAAGGGAATGTGGGGAGGGGAAGAATAAAAGCCCATTGAATTAGACAAAGGGAAATGAAAGGAAGGGAGGTGGGATAGAAATAGGAGACAGTAGAATGAACTGGACAAAACTTTTTTATATTCACATATGAACACACGAGCAGTGAAACTTCACATCAAGTTCAATCACAAGAATGGGATCCTAACTAGAATAAGTTATACTCTATGTATATATAACATGTCAAAACATTCTCTACTGTCATGTATATCTAAACAGAACAAATTTTTTAAAAAGGTAATATTCTCTATATTTTTATGTGCCAGTTTTTTATACTGTTACCTAGTTTATGTCATTAAATTGCTATAAAAGGACAAAAGAAAAAAGTCTCAAATTTGAAACATTTTTTTAAATAGGCAATTTATTGAGAACTATACATAAATGAGTAGAAAAATCTTGAATAATTCACATTCTTTAGAAAATACATAATTCCTTGAAACAATAATGAGCATGAGAAAAAAAAAATAAGCAGGTATTTTAAACTTTGAATGTGTAATTAAAATATTCTCATAAACACTACTTTGTCTCGAATAAAATCAAATAGCAACAATATTTCACATTTTCTTCTGAAAATTATCAAAAAACAAAAAATAAAAATACCCTGATACCTTTTATAAAGCCAAAATATGAAAAGGACATTACAAAAAAGGAAAATTATAAGCAAATTCATTGAATAAAAATAAATATAAAGGTCTAAACAAACATTAGCAGATTAAATCTAGTTATATATAAAAATATAACCAAGTAGGATTTATTGTATTCATGAGGTTTTTCATTTGAAATTCATTCAGTATAGCTCACCAAATGAAAAAAATAAAGAAGTAAAACTAAATGATCACTTCAGCTCTACTGCAGAATATACATTTGAATTAACTATTCAATCATTATTTTGTAAATCCTGAGAAATGAATTTGAAGTATGTTCTTCAAAGTATTAAAAATGTGCATAAAAATAAACAAAAATAATAACGATAACTATGATAATAATCATTATACTTGATGGAGGGATATCAAAACCTCTCCCCTTGAGATTATGAAAATATCAATGTTACCAAGCAAATTTCCATTCCATCTTGAATTAGAGGGCCTAGTACAACAAAATTAAAAAATATATTGGAGGTATAAGAATTAGAAACAAAGAAATATCATTATGCTTATTGGAAGCTAATATGACTATATACATGGAAAAAATACACAAATAAACTATTAGAATTAATGAATAAGTTTAACAAATTTTCTGGAAAAGAATCAATGTGGGACTAGGCTTGTCACTCAGTGGTAGAGTGCTCACTTCGCAGTGGAGGGTGCTGGGTTCAATCCTCAGCACCCCCTAAGTATAAAGAAAAGATATTGTGTCCATCTACAACTAAGAAAAAATATTTTTATAAAAAGAATCAAGGTGAAAAACTCAGCTGTACTGCTATTAGAGAATGAAATTTTAAAGCATGCCAACTAAAATAACATCAAACCATCGCATTTCCAAGAGTAACTTTGACAGAAAATGTGCTATAACTCTACAAAAAAGATTATTAAACACTAATGAGAAAAAGTTAAGAATTGCTCAATAAATATATAAATCATCCCCCAAATTTATGTAGAGATTTAATGAAATGCCAATCAAAATTCAAGTTGATTCTGAAAGTACAACAATATATCAAAGATAATCCTGAAGAATAACAAAATTTTTAAAAATTGAACTACCAATTAAATGACCATAGTAATTATAACTATGCAGTATTAACCCATAAATTTTAAAAAACAGAATAATGAGTCAGGTGTGATGGATTATGCCTATAATTCCAAAACCTCTGGCAGCTGAGGCAGGAGATCACAAGTTCAAAGTCTGCCTCAGCAATTTAACAAGGCTCTAAGCAACTTAGTAAGAACCTGTCTCAAAATAAAAATAAAAAGGGCTGGGAACATGGTTCAGTGGTTAAGTATCCTTGGCTGGGTTCAATCTCTGGTACCAAAAAAACAAAAAATGGACTAATGGAACAGTATAAGGTAATTATACACAAATAAGGTAACTTGATTATAATAAAGGTGACATTGCAATGCTCAGAGAAAAATAATGGTTCTTTCAAAAAATAAATGTTAAGAATCAATTGGATATCCCTCACATAGGAAAAACAAAAGAAGAAGAAGAAGACCCCAATAAAGGATCTTTACAATGATTTTCACCTCATATTTATTAATCACATATGAGTATAAGCTATGTGAAATATAGTAAGATTCCCCTTCCTGAAAATTTAAGGCACCAGTTTGGAGATTGGATTTATTGGACCCCAATCTTAATGGTAACTCCAACACAATTCTGCTTCTAGTCCCTGTTATAACTCAGATATTAATGATATGTGAAAGGAAAAAAATATAACCTTAATTATATCATCTACTCAAATAGTAAAGAAGAAAATCAAAAGTTTGATTATTAAAATATAAACATTAGCTGGTCATGGTGGTATGTGCATGCATGTTTATAATCTTAGTGACTCAGGAGGCTGAGATAGGAGGGTTCTAAGTTCGAGGCCAGCCTCAGCATTTTCGCTAGACCCTAAGCAACTTAATTAGACCCCATATCAAAATAAAATTATAAAACAAAAAAGGGCTGGAGATGTCACTCAGTGGTTAAATACCATTGTGTTCAATCCCTGGGATCAAATAACAATAACAATAAATAAATAAAATAAGTGTGTGTGTGTGTGTGTGTGTGTGTGTGTAAGTGTTAATGTTAAAAAATGAAACTCTTACTCAAGAGTTATTTTAAAAAACTAGCACATAATATAACTTTTTTCTTGGTAAATACAAATGTTATTCTACTTCTCTACAGAGAGGATGCGAAGTGATTCCTAGATCTGTGATAAGTTTTAGTGCTTGAGTAAGGTTCAAAAATACTGCATTTAATACATCCATCCACTTTGATGTGAAAGGATTGAAAAATACAGAAAGATATATAGGTAAAATTATAACCAACAAAAGAATAACATGCTCATTTAAGATCACTAAATTAGTTACACAGCCATGTAGGATATAAGATACTATGTACTTAATTTTATTCTAAAATATAGTTAATATGTCACTTTTTAATTTCTAAATTTGGTTACTAAAATCAACTTTCAATTTTGTGAAAAAAAAATATATGAATAACGAAATAAACATCTTTTCTGAGTGTAGTTTTAGTTGTTAGGGGAGTTTAAATCAGTTATCCCTAAAGTTAAAGATAAAAACTCAATGATCTCTTAAGGATCAGTCTACAAATGAATTCAATATTTTTGTAGTTTGGGATGCACTGAAGTTGTGTGTGTATGTGTGTTCCTGAGAGAATATACTAATATTCTCTTCAATTTTCACATATCTAAGAGATTTTATAGGCCTATTTAAAGTGTAGATGCAATTTCACTTTCACAGAACAAATAATTTTTCAGTTAGAAAATGATATTCAAAAAAACGGCAGCTTTTCATCTTCACCTTCACCTGAAAAATGATTTGCGATGCTTTTAGGGATACATCCACCTGGCGTGACCAAGACCTTCAATGCCCTAGATTCTATGCAGCATTTTATCTGGTTTCAAACTTTCCTCTTAAGTTAGCAATTTGCTTTCCTAACGTCCTAAAAATCGATGGAAATCCTTAGGCTAATAAAGCTTGTCTTGTGTAGGAATTTTCAGCAAGCTTTATAAGTAATATTCTGAAACTATGGGGTAGAAACAAAAGAAAAGCACTGGCAAATGCAAGATAGCCAGAAGTTCCAGGCACACTGTATTTGAAAGAAAGGAATTAATCACCAGGGACAGAGTAAGCTGTCAACACTGTAGCATCTGTTTTCTGACATACTTCAGGGGTCATGGTGTCTCAGGATTCATGGACCACCTACTGAGGAGACTTTTTACTCTTAGTATATTACCTCAAGAGCTACCAATTCAAATAGTAGAGGACATAGCTAACTGAAGGAAATAAAAGCACAGGACCTTAAATTCTAGCTATTATGGAAATACCAAAAAGCTAGGCACATTACTTTCAATTTTTACTTTAAAGTCAATTGCAAAGTAAATTATTTCTTGTAGTTAACTCAAAGTGCATCTTATTTTCCTTTCGGTGTGTTCAGGGTGTTTTACTAGCTAAATTAAATTATTTGAAGGCAAAATATTCAATCATTCGTGTATTTTAAAAGCCATTCAATATTTCCAAGAATGGTCCATCCCCAAATCAAACATAAGTTATACAATACCTAGAGTTTTAAATAACCAGAGGCTAAAGTATAAAGGAAGATGACAGCATGCCAATCACCTTCCTTCAAAATGCTCAATGGGTAAAGTCACTGAAAAGACAGGCAAAATATGAATGGCTTTTATTCAGCTTCAACCACAAGAAAAAAGATCTTCTCCAAAATCAATGACATCCAAATGTACACAAGAAGCGAATTAAGATTTGTTAGGCAATAGAGATAACATGAACCCCTTTGTAAATAAAGACATCAAAGTAATATGGCACCTGAACTTTTTTAAAAGGTATACATTTCGTCAAATGAAAGGAAATAAAACAAGTTAAACATAAGCTGAATTGTATTTTCTTGATGATACACTATAGGAAGTTCATTATAACATTTTTTAAAATATTTTGTTTTAGTTGTATTTGGACACAAGATTTTATTTTTATATGGTGCTAATATAAATTATTTTATATAGCACCTTGCACATGGTAGGTGAGTACTCTACCACTGAGTCACAACCTGAGCCCCTCACTATAACTTTTTAATGAGCTCTTTTATAATTATTTTAAGCCACCAATCAAGGGCCTAAAGAATATTTGAGAAGGTTAGATTTTATAGGAGAAGACTAAAAGGAGAAGTATTTTAATGCCAAAGAATTATAGTACAACAGTTATTCATTATTCATCTAGGAAGATATTATTGAAATGTCAATGCATATCAATATATGGCAGATTTAGAAAAAAATGAAACTTTGACAATACATTGAAAATTTTGTTATTATACTCTGATATCTCATCCAAAGACTCCAAGTTTATTACAAACTCAAAAGAGAAAACAAATTAATATTATGGAAGATGTTACTTTTGATAAAATAGACCTTTTTTCTAATAGCATGGTAACTCAAAGGTCTTTTATAAATTAGAAAATATGATATACAAATAAAGGTCTCACCTCATAAGTAGCAAAACCTATAAAGTAACAGGAAGTATTGTGGAATGAAAATGACAAAATTACATTATTATATTGTGTGCATGTATAAATATTCAACAATGAATCCCCCTGTTATTTATAAGTATAATCATCAAATTAAAAAATTTAATATACCATAAAATACCACAGACACTTTAAATTAAAAATATAAATAATTTAAAATATAGATGACAATGAATTAAAGTCTTCATTGAAAGGAGGTTAAATAAATCAATAAGGTGAAAGGGACAAAATAGTAAAGGTATAAAACCCTAACAATTTAAAAGAAAAGAACTAAAACAGAACAACCTCAAACTTTCCATTCCCAAGTGAAGAAAACAGTATTTATAAAAAGTCTTAGATCATTCAAAATAACCGTTAAAGCTATCAAAAAGAAAAAAGTAATGGACTGATGGTTCAGAGCCACATGAGCCAATTATTTCTAATGAACAATTCATATTTACAATCATCTATAAGAAATGGCATAGAAACATGGAAATGAGAAGCACAAAATATTCAAGTAGGAACAGCAAGATCATTTCCTAAAACTTGGGAGGCTTCTTCCTTAACACAGTTGCCACCACAACTTTTAGGACACTAGCCCTCTGTTACCTGTGGTGAAGAGGACAGACAGACAGAAATATATTATGATCTAAGATATTTGGGATCTGACAACTGCACAGGGTCAAAATAGGACAGCAGTGTGGAACCATCCCTGATTCTCTGCATCTCTGTATAGGGGGATAAGTACACAAAATGTGTGATGAAGTGGATCTGGGTAGGTTAGTCTGTTAGCAGCAGCCACCTGATTCCTTTGTCCCTTCAGAAAGAGTAAAAGGCTGACAGGAAGGAAAAAGAATGCTTTCCTGCTTCAACATGAGAGAGAGATAACTTTTCTGTCCAGGAGATAACCTCTCTATGTCAAACCATGGATTTCTTTCGATCAATTCTCCTATATCAATTCTCCTATATATGGTACATATAAAAAATATAACAAGTCCCATTTGTTAACTGAGTCTTAACTTTAATTCAGTCACTTCGATGAGCAGCACCTCACCATGCCTGCTCAGTAAGGATATATGTATGCTTAATCACATTAGAATACATATTGTAACATTCCTAATAATAAGGGATGCTTTAAAATACAGATTAGAGATGCAATTTTGTTAGAGAAAAACAATAATATACATACACTTTAAGAGGATAAAGTCTAAGTGAAGTTTTTATAATTATAAACTTAGAGTTTGAAATTTTGACTTATAAATCCTATTATCTTCAATGTTATTTATTAAATAAAGTGCAACCAAAAGTAAAGAGTATAGTAGCTTTTATGTCAGTCTGTTAATTTCATCCATAATAAACAAAGTCATCTTTTAGTTCAGAACCATTAAGCCAAGTAAATATTGCCAGCCAGTTTAATTTTTACTTAATAATGTCAGGAAAGAAAAATGGCTTACTACATGACAAGCACTCTCAAATATGAAGATACATTTTATCAACCTCATACACAAATATATTCTTACTCACCCAGAATGTGTAATAATTAAGGCAGTAGGAAAAAATCTCATTTATTTTAACTCAAGTGTATTAATACAGAAGAAAATGATGGCAAATTACAAGGCAGGTTTATATTTATCTGCAAAGCTATTGCCACAATTACTTCTATGAATGCTATTTGCAAAGCATTCAAACAGATGCATAAATATTGCATGGATATTGGGGAAATTCTAATAACAACCCAGAGAGAACTAATTGAAAGAGGTCTCTGAAATTAGGGGGAAATTTTTCATTTATTTTTACTAATAAATATACTTTTGCTTTTACACTGAGTCTTTGTTTTTTTAAAATATGTATTTATCTTCTTTATATTTCCTACACAAATGGATAAGTGAATGAGTACCTTAAAATTATTTCTATATTTTCTATTCTTTCCTTTTCAAACACAATAGTCATAAAAGTGTAACAGCAGAAGAACTTTGGCCTGAGTGTCTAGATCTTTCAGACAAGGCCACATATTATTGTTTGTTGTTTTTAGGTGATGATGATGATGATGGTGGTTAAACATACATCAAAAGGACTGAAGAACCGACAGCTTTCTTATGCTGTTCTCCCTTGGAGTTTGTGATTCAATTTTTAATACCAGTCTCTACTTGAAAAACATCATTTGAAACTAGCATCTCAGACTGGAGACCAAATGAGCCTTTGCTCACAGCACATCAAGGCATGCTGATGAGGTTCTCAGTAGTTTTATAATTATGCCTTTTTTTTTTTTTGGAAGCTGTGTTTCAGTGCCAAAGTTTGACTTCTGCCCTCTTCCAATTCTGAGATGCTGTGATAGTCTGCAGCCCCTGATTCTGTCTTGCTCTTAGCTCATGTCAGATACCCTGGAATCCAGAGTATGCCCATTAGTCTCATATGTCCAAACCAACAAAATTGTGTGATTAGGTTTCCAACTTTAACACGGTCCCTGAGATGTTGCTGTATAGCTCATTACAGGTGTCGTTATTCTCTAAGAATTTGACTTATATCTGTTTCAAGGCAGTGGCTGCCAGTTAGTGAATTCCTCATGCTGGAGCTAATGACATTTCAGGATAGATTAGGCATCCTGCATCAATATAGCAAACTGAACTCTCTCCAGATCCTAATGTCTATACTGATGAAAACTTCGTGATGCCCTTTATGATTCCTGGTACAATCATTATCTTTCTCTCATCCTTCACTCATGTCTTCATCCATCATATATTTACTTAGCATCTAACTGGGTATACAAATAGGATAAATACCATGAAATTTATAAGTTTAATGCATAATCCTTCACAGACAAAACTTTAAAATCCAACAAAAATCTGTTGCCAATTATATAAAATTTTACACAAACAAGTTCACCTAAGAAAAGGAATAAGAATCTATATCCCATAGTGTTAATGGTGGTTATTTCTAGATTCCAGGATTATAGGCAGTAGTGTGCTGGTAAAATTTTAATAATTGGCTATCTGTTCTCCAGAGAAATAATCCCAAAACATTGGTTCATTTACTCACTGGTATAGGAAAAGATAACAGAAGAGAAATTTGAAAAAAATGAATGCTAATTAATATATACCATATGTTTAAAAGCTCTGCTTTGTAGCATTTAGGATTTTCATATTTTGTTGATTTCTATACCATGGCCTATTTTCAGTCTTCCAAATTAATGTCAAACAGCTCTTAAAGTTTCAACTCTTGTAAGTCTGTGAGTGGTTCTAACACAACACTGATTAAGGAGCTTTATTTTCCTTTTTATAATTTTCTTATTTTAAAAATTTTTCAATAATAATAATGATTTTCCTCAGGGACAGATACTGGATGGCAGGCAATAGCTATGGACATAACTTTTTTCTCCATGTCCTATTGTGTTTTTAAGTTTTAAACCATGGAATGGTTTTAAAAATACAATTCAAATCTTAATACGTCTCAATAAGTATTTATTACAATTGTGATCAAAAGGAGTAAATGATATTTTAATTTCTCAAATGCAATTAATACGTATGTATAAACATGAAACATCAAATAATAATATATTAGATGTTAGAATACCAGAAGGAGTAACACAAATTTCAAAAATTTATTGGAAACTAACAAAAGAAGAAATTAATGTAAATTGGAAAGATAGGTAATAGCTTCATGGAGATATGAGCAGAGTTTTTAAATATGAGCAGGATTTGGACAAGCAGAGAAAAATGAAAAGGATGACACAGATGACGAACAGACTGGCCACTGTGCCTAATATGTATATCCCCACTGCACATCACTCTACCCCATCACTACCAGCACTGGAGTTTACTTTTCCATAGTCTCTATGGCTTCTTACCTCCTCCCTGCTTACTTAGGCTGAACAGGCTGAACAGTAGGCAGGGCTCACTATAGTTAGCTCAAATAGGGATAAAACTAGAAACTGGTAGAAGAGGAAAGAAACAACCTCTCACTTCTCCAATAATAATATCAATGTTTATTTAATGTTTGTTCTCTTGCAGACACTTTATGGTCTAAATCACAGAGACTAAAATCACATTTCTGCTCTTGAACTTTATATCAAATAGGTAAGAACATGAGGTTAGAAGAAGCAGTGTAACCAGACCCCCTGCCACTCCACCATGCCTCTAATAATTTTCCTAATACGGAAAATTAGCATTCTTTGGCATGGCATACAGACAAGCTCTTACTGGTGTGAATTAAAAAGTTGCACCCACCCCAATCACTTCCAGTTAGAAGTGATTTACATGGAGAAGAACAATTTATGTGAAATATCAAGGTTTCATATAGAAGAGGCTACTGGCATAATGAGCAGGAAAACTTGGTTGTACAGGACGTCCCACATATTAATGTAAGAAGAAAGAGCCTCCAGGGGGTGCACTGTTGCTTCAAAGACCTTCACACCAAGATGCATATTATATTGGTGTCAATGTAGATTTATTTGCTTTTTCTGAAGTGTTTTGTGGCATGATGCTACAAGCTGAAATGAAGACTTCTGAGTGTTTTTTCCAAGGACAGAGCAGGGAGGAAGAGCAGGAGGAAAAGATTAACATTAAACAGAGACATGAGGTGGGAGGGAAAGGGAGAGAAAAGGGAAATTGCATGGAAATGGAAGGAGATCCTCATTGTTATACAAAATTACATATAAGAGGTTGTGAGGGGAATGGGAAAAAAAAACAAGGAGAGAAATGAATTACAGTAGATGGGGTAGAGAGAGAAGATGGGAGGGGAGGGGAGGGGGGATAGTAGAGGGTAGGAAAGGTAGCAGAATACAACAGTCACTAGTATGGCAATATGTAAAAACGTGGATGTGTAACTGATGTGATTCTGCAATCTGTATTTGGGGTAAAAATGGGAGTTCATAACCCACTTGAATCTAATGTATGAAATATGGTATGTCAAGAGCTTTGTAATGTTTTGAACAACCAATTTAAAAAAAGGGGAAAAAAAGGCCATAGGAGAAATATGACCCTGGTCTCAGTACCAATGTAACAGTGGTCCACTTCATCTTTTGAATATAGTCCTTGCTGCTTATTTTTAAAAAGACATGTTTTTCTTTTCCTCTTTCCCACTTCCCCTCCCTAACCTAGGGGTAGAGAACAAGATTGCCTTGAATTGTCCCTACTCCGCAGGAAGGAGATCTCACCAGAAGATCTATGAAGTGACTATCTCCCAAATAAATAAGTAAATTTTAACACACCATCTGGGCTGCATCTAGTACCCTCTGTCAGGGCACACTTGGAATGTAGCCTTTGAAGACGTTCTTTAAAAGCCCTCTGATTTCCCTGATGGGCAGAACCACAGCCTCTGAAAAAGAAGTCCCCTGTGCTTTTACTTTGGTAGCAAGGCAATAAATCTTTTTTGTTTGTTTGTTTTTTCCTCAAAACCATGTCTCATTATTAAATTGGCATGGATTGGCATCAGGGACAAGGACTGAGCTTTCAGTAACACCAAGAATACCAGCATTCACCTGATCATTTAACTGGGTTTCTGTTTTTGTTTTTGTTTTTCTGTGTCCTGATATGCATTTTTCCTTTTATTTATCTTATCATCCTACAGAGATCTCTATAAACCACATTAAACTTTTTTGTGAAAGTGAGAAAAAATAAAACTCTTACTAAAGGATAAAACTAAAGATATACGTGAGAATAAAAAAGATATCTAAGGAAAAAAGATAACTTCGACAATAATAACAGGAAAAAAATACAAACCATAATACTATATCTGTTAAGTCATAAGGGGTTAGTAGATGTCACAATGTACAGGTAAAAACATTCAAATCAAGAAGCAGATGAAGTGTATTTAAGTCCTGACTCTATCATTAACTAGCTAGGCGATATTGTGGGGTCAGGGGGGAAATGAGCAGAAAAGAACTAATAATCTTCCCCTAATCTAAGAGATGGCATAGCATAGAGATGAGACAGGCTGGCTCAATAATCATATAAACTGAATTTAAATTTCATGACCACTTATTCTTATGGAACCTTTAATAACTTAACATCACTGAGGCTTGTTTTTTGCATCTATAAAATGAGAACAAGTATTCACACCTTGTGCAATTATGGAACTTCTGTGGATTTCTTTTACTAGTACTGACAAGCACTTTATATGGATTTACAAAAGACAAAGCTGAGGTACAGAAGAGTGAAGTAATTTGCATAAGGTTACAAAACCAATAAGTGGTACAGCTATGATTGAAATACACATGGTCTGTCTCCAGGTCTGCACTCTTCACCACTATAGAATATGGATAATGAAATGCACTAATGTAGGTCCAGTGCCAGGCACATAGTAAGCCTTTAATAATTTTTAGCTTACTAAGTAAATAAGGGGGTGGGGATGACAGATCAGAGGAACCCATAACACTGGAGCAGCTCCCCAAGATGGAATTAAGACAACAGTTCTGCAGCAGTATATTAAGGTATGAAGGCTATGGGAAAATGCTGGTAGACAACTCAGAGAGCTACTGACCAGATAAAAACCAAAAATATAGGTTTCAAGGATAGAAAAAAATTAATCACAGGAATAGATACCAGGAGTGAAGTGGCTCAGTGAGGCTCCATAAAGGGGGCAGAAATGAATGCTTCCAAGCATCCCCCCAAAATTCTCCCACTGAGTTTAAGATAAACAGGCACCACAGTCCAACAAATTAGTGAAGTGAGCAGGAATTAAGCAAGCTGAGCCAGCAATGGAGAAAGTCCTGGCCCCATCCAGAGGAAATAATGAAAGCAGGGAAGCAACAATAGCTTAAAAGGACTCTTTGTTTGGACATACTGAGAGGGAGACTAGAAATCCCTGCAGTTTGCCTTTTTCATATATTGCTTTCTATTTTTTTCCTTTTGGATTTTTGCTTTTTAAATACGCAAGACCAAACAGCCACCTAATTTTTATTTTTCACTGGATCAACAGGTGCCCATACCCCATGCCATGAGTCGGTCTGGACATAGGAGCCATGGCTATTTACCTATCAGTCTTCAGAGTGGAGAAAAACAAACAGTGCTTTCATTTGTTGGAGGTGTGGAGCCAGGCATGGTGGCACACATCTATAATCCCAGTGACTCCAGAAGCTGAGGCAGGAGGATCTCAAGTTTGAGGCCAGCCTCAGCAACTTAGCAAGTTAGCAAGACCCTAAGCAAGTTAGCAAGACCTTGTCTCAAAAAAATAAAAAATAAAAAGAGCCAGGGATGTGGCTCAATGGTTAAGCACCCCTGGGTTCAATGGCCATAAGAAAGAAAGAAAGAAAAGGAGGGGAGGAGAAGAGAGGGGAAGGGGAGTGGACTGGTAGGGGAGGAGGGAAGGGAGAGGAAAAGGGAAGAGGGAAAGGGGACAGAGAGGGAAGGTAAGGAATTGTTTGTCTGATATGTGGGATAAAAAACATGGTTGACAGATGGTGGAACTGGAATGGACCAGGGTTCGGTGGAAAGTGGTGACCCTGCAACCACTCTCCCCTGGACCTACCCTTCATCTGAGCCAACATTATTTTCTTCACTCACAGAAGGTCTTCAGAATAGACTGATATGTCCCTCATACCTCCCCCAATTTCAGTACACAGACTGAAACTCTCAGAAAGAAGGGGTAATCCAGATCCCTCCGTCAGTGCAGGTGAGAGGGCTGGCCACCAGCCCTGCCAGAGAAACACTTGCACTCCTGGTCACAATAACAAAACTACTGTGAGGGTGAAGTCAGCTCTGAATCACAAAATGCTCCCCCAACAGAGGCTTCTCTGGAAGGTGTGCACTGAGCTTGGTATACAGACTCCCTCACAAGTTTGGCTGGTTTGGGTCAGGGTTGAGAATAAACAGCATTTTAATTATGTCATACAAATTTCCTTAGAGCTCAGAAATTCTAAAATTAAAACCCTGGAAGATCTTGGTTCTAAAAACCTCATCCAAAAGAAAACCCAATAACTATTATTGCTTTAGATACTTAATCTAAACTTATTCCCAGTGTCTCCACACATTTTGTGGTTTTTCAGAGTTTTATCAAATTTTATATAATTTGTCAATTAATTGTAATCTCTCTTGATACCTCTTTTCTTCTATCTCATCTACATTTCCTTCTCTTCTCCATTATCCTTATTTCTCATTTTATCATCTCCTTCCCTCCCAAACCCTTTTCCCCCTTATTTTATTTTCTTAGTTTTTTTATCCATTCTTCAAATACAATTTAGTATACTATCATTAAAGCTTAATCTTTTCAGCCTAACCTATATTTTTCTCACCATCATCCCTGACCCCGCAGTATATTGATATGTGGTTTGCTCTTATATTACTTTGCTACTAGCAGTTACTCTCTCCCCTCAAAGTGGTACTGGTGGTTGAACATTTATGCTGATCAAATGTGACAATCAAATATTTATTATAAAAATATAGCTACTCACAAAAGGACTCCCACATAAAAGAGGAAAAGGAACCCATCTCAACAGATGCACAAATATAAGACCTTAGAAACAAAGAAACCCAATGTCAGCGCACTCCAAATTTGAATCTGCAGATATTGATATGGATGAAATCCCAGACAAAGAAATCAAAGAGCTGACTGCTATAATAACCAATGAATGAAAAAACTTAAGGAATGAACTCAAAAAAATATAGGATGTAAAAAAGCATTTCATTCAGTAAAGAGAGAATCTGAGAGAATTAAATAAAAATCCTGGAAATGAAAGACTGAATAAGTAAAATAAAACATTCAACTGAAAGTCTAATCTATAGATTACACCACATGGAAGAAAGTTTCAGGACTTAAAAACAAGGTATATGAACTTGGGCACATAACCAAAAAGAAAGAAAATAAGAAGAAACCATAATCAGAATATACAAGAACCCTGAAATAACACTGAGATCAAATTTAATAATTAGTTGAGAAAGGAATAGAAGTACTTGTTAATAGTATTGATAACCTTTCTAGAGAAATAAAAGCAGAAAAATTTCCAAACCTGGAGAATGAAATAAACATACAGCAGAAGTTCAGAACCCCAAATAGAACCTCTCTTTAGAATGAAATTCACCAAATTATGCAATGCATATGTATGAACATACCGTAGCTAATTCCACCTTCATGAACATTCATAAAGCACTAATAAAAATAAATAAATAAATAGATAGATAAATTTTAAAAAGGAAGATAAATAGATAAAGGGGAGCAGGAGGAGGAATGGAAGATGGGAGGAAGAGTTGTAGTACTGAGGATAGAAATGGAATAAATTATATTTCATGCATGTTTGAATATATCAAGGGGAAGCCCACTATTGTGAATAATTATACTGTACTAATAAAAACATTTTAAAAAGAATCACTCGATTATACATGATAATTAAAATGCTAAATATATAGAATAAATATAAAATTTCAAATATCACAAGAGAATAATATTGGGCCACATTTAGAGGTAAATCAATAAGACTAATATCTGATTTTTAAAGGAATCATTAAATCCAGGCAAGCTTAGAACAATATGTTTCAAGTCCTGAAAGAAAAACATGATCCAACTCTATGTGGTCTACAAGAGATACACCGCTCAGGTAAAGACATCCATAGTATCAAAGTGAAGGATGGAAAATAATATTCCAAAAAAAAAAATGGAACTCAAAAGCAAGCAGGAGTTGCTACTCTCAATTCTGAAAAAAAATAAGTGAAAATTAATCAGAATAGACAAAGAAGGTCATTTTATACTGGAAAGAAAACAATCCATCAAGAACATAGAAGAGTAAATGTTTAGCTTCAATGTCAGTGCACATAATATAAACAAGCACTACTTAACGTAAAGGCTCAAACAGACCCAAATATATTAAGACTGGTTGGTTTCAATAAATAAGATTTCAACATACCTCTCATAAGTAAGTAGGTCACTTAGACAAGATTCTAAAAAATACTATAAACTGAGTGGATCTAAAAAGCAACTATAGAATATTTCATATGAATCCAACAAGAGATTAATTCATTTTCTTCTCAGCTGCTCATGGAAATCTTTCTCAAGTTGACCATACTTTAGGTCTCAAAGTTATCCTCAGCCAATACAAAAATAAATTAATGTAATTCCAAGCATAATATCAGACCATAATGGAATTAAATTAGAAATCAAAAAAACATGAAAAACTATCAAAACTACATAAAAGCACAGAAATTAAACAATACACTTTTGAAGAAGTAATAAAAGAAATGAGTGGAGAAATTTAAAAATTCTTAGAATCAAACAAGAATAAAGATAAAACATACAATCTCTGGGACACTATGAAAGTGATTCTAAGAGGAAAGTTCATAGATATGAGTGTCTATATGGAAAAAAAAAAACAAAGTCTCCAAATTAGTATCTAAGGATGCACCTTGAGGTCTTAAAAAATAATTCCAAAGCTAATAGAAGTAAGGAAATAAGACTAAGGCCAAAATTAATGAAATAGAGAATAAAAAATACAAAGATACAATGTAACAAAGAGTTGGTTCTTTGAAAAGATAAAGCAAGAATGACACATCCTTAATCAAACTAACCACAAGAAAGAGACAGAAGATGTGAATTAATAAAAGTAGAGAAGTAAATGGAGATATCCCTGCAGATATCACTGATATCCCAGGATCCTTAGGGACTGTTTGGAAAACTTACATTCCAATAACTTGGAATGTTTATCTAAAACAAAATTCCAGACATATATGACCTACCAGAATTGAACCAAGATGATACAGAAAAACAAAAACAGATCAAGAACAACGAGCAATGAGACTGAAGCAGTAACAAAACAAAAACTTAAAACAAAGAAAAGTTCATGACCAGATATATATTAAACTGAATTATACCAGATCCTTGAAGAAGAATGAATGTGAATGCTTCTTAATCTATTCCATTAAATAGAAAGAAAGGCAGATGCCTTTGAATTCTTTCTATGAAGCCAGTATCACCATACTACCAAAACCTGACAAGGAAACATAAAAGAAAGAAAACTATAGTCCAGTATCCTTGATGAACTTATATGAAAAATTCCTCAATAAAACTTTAGAAAATCATATTCAGAAATACATTAAGAAAATGTAAAATATGATCAAATTCCAGGATTCAAGAATGGTTCAACATATGCAAATCAATAAATGAAATTCACCACATAAATAGAAATAAGGAAAAAAATCACATGGTTATCTCAATAGGTATAGTAAAAGCCTTTGACAAAAGTCAGCACCCATTCATGATAAAACTAATGCAGAATGTAGGGATAGTAAGAACTTACCTCTCCATGATAAAGGCTAAATACTACAAACCTAAAACCAACATCATACTGAATAGGAAAAACTGAAAGCACTCCCTTTGAAATCAGGAACAAATTAAGGTGTCCACTCTCAACACTTCTATTCAATATAGTAATTCAAATTTTAAGCAGAGCAATTAAGCAAGAGAAGAAATAAAGGGATATAAACAGGAACAGATGTCAAATTATCATTGTTCAGAGATGATATCATCCTATACTTACAAGATACAAAAAGCTCAACCAGAATATTACTACAGTTAATAAACAAATTCAGCAAAGTAGTAGGATACAAAATTGGCATATAAAAATCAAAATAACTTTTCTATACATGAATAATAAATCTACTTAAAAAATGAGAATAATTGCATTCACAGTTGCCTCAAAAATAAACAAACAACAACAAAAACAAAAATATCACTTATGAGTAAATATAATCAAAGAGGCAAAAGACCCCTATAATGAAAATTGTAGAAGATTAAAAAAAGAAATTGAAGGAAAAAATTAGAATATGGAAAGACCTTCTATGTTATTGGATAAGCAGTATTATTATTGTTAAAATTGCCAAATTACCAAAAGTGTTACACAGTTTCAATGCAATCCATATGAAAATACTATATTTTTCTTGAACTAGAAAAAAACAGTCCTAAAATTCATACAAAAGAACAAAACAACCACAATAGCCAAAGCATTTTTCAAAAAAAAAATTTCAAGTCTATAAACATCACAATAACCAATTAAAAAAAAAACTTCAGAGCTATGGTAGCAAATACAGATGGTGCTGGTATAAAAATAGACATGTAGACTAGTGTAATCGAATAGTAGACATAGAGATAAACCCACACAGAAACAGTCATCTAATCCTTGACAATGTTACCAAAGACATATGTTGGGCAAAAGACAGTCTTTTAAACAAACAGTGCTGGGAAACTGGATATCCATGTGTAGAAGAAACCAGATTTCTATCACCCTGAACAAAAGTCAATTTAAAATGGATCAAATACCTAGAAATCATACCAGAAACACTGCATTGTGTATATACACCACATTTTCATTTGTCATTCATCACATTTTTTTGTCTTATATGTGAAAGCTACAGAGATTAAAAAAAAAAGTGGGGTGGGGGAGTGGGGAGTGGGGAGTAATATCATGAAAATAGGAAACCAGTATAGTAGAGAGTAGAGATCAGGGGGAGAGAGAAGGAAAAGGACAGAGAATATACTAGGAAATAAAATTGTCCAAAGTATATAAGTTCACCTACAGAATATTTAATAATAAAGAAGAAAACACAGGGTCAACATCCTACATATAAGCAAGGGTTTCCTTTATGCAACTCCTAAAGTTCAGAACACCATTTATTAATAACCATGAAATAATAAATGGATGGTTACAAATTAAAAAGCATCTGCACAGGAAAGGAAACAAGAGCATGAAGAGAGCCTACAGAATGGGAGAAAATCTTTGCTAGCTACTCTTCTGACAGAGGATCAAACTCCAGAATACATAAATAAATCAAAAAACAACACCAAAAAAAATAACTTAATCAACAATTGGACAGGAACTAAATGGACATTTCTCAAAGGAATAAATATAAATGGCCAACATTTTGTTGTTTTGAAAGAATGTTCATCATCTGTAACCATCAGGGAAATGCAAATCAAACTACACTGAGATTTCATCATACTCCAATAAAAACGGCAATCAAGAATACACATAATGATAAATGCTGGCAAGGATGCTAGGATGAAAAGACACTTGTACACTGTTTCTATGATTGTGAATTAGTAAAACCACTATAGAATACTCCCAACCATACCACTCCTCTGTATTTATCCAAAAGAACTAAAGTCAGCATACTATAGAGATATACCCATGCCCATGTATACAATACTGCAATTCATAATAGACAAGTTAAGAAATCAACCTATATGTCTTTCAAGAGATGAATGACAAATGAAAATGTGGTGTATATACACAATGCAGTTTTATTCAGCCATAAAGAAGAATGAGATTATGTCATTTTCAGGAAATTGAATGAAACTGGAGAGCACCATGTTGAGAGAGATAAGGCAGCCTCAGAAAGTCAAGAATCACATTTTTTTGTCTTATATGTGAAAGCTACAGAGATTTAAAAAAAAGTGTGGTCGGGGAGTGGGGAGTAATATCATGAAAATAGGAAACCAGTATAGTAGAGAGTAGAGATCAGGGGGAGAGAGAAGGAAAAGGACAGGGAATATACTAGGAAATAAAATTGACCAAAGTATATAAGTTCACATACAGAATATTTAATAATGATTCCACTATTATATATAAGTGTAATTCATCAACAAAATTTTATTTAAAGTAAATGAAAAGTACCTCATAATACTAAGTTATTTTTTATATAATGGAAAGATGTAGTATATCTCAAATATGATGTATTTAGCTAAATTTTATCTAATTTATAGATGATACAAAGATCAGATAAAAAGTCAAAAAAGCATAGAAGATTAAATTTTAAAAGTATACTTAGAAAATATAAGATCTAATCACAAAGATTTATATATAATTTTATATATATCATTATATTATTTGTTAAAGTTAAGAAAATGAATTAAATATTCATGAGTAAGATATTAAACAAAATATGGCATGTCTACACTCAAAGACAAAAGGACTGGATTACACATAATTTGATTATTAGTCTCTTTTTTGTATTACAATATGGATTTGTTTCTCTAGTTCTTTCCATTATTATCCTATAAATTTTCCATAATGGCACTATGCTGCTATAATAATTTGGAAAACTATTATTTTCAATTAAAATAAGTCAATATAAAGACATATAACTCTAACAAATCTACTTCATAGGAAGAGTAAGAAAGGATCTCTTTGACAGCAAATCTTCTGATGAGTGTTAGGAATTTCCCTTGCCCATATCTTTAGATGGAAACTTTGCATATTAGAAGAGGTCTGTGCCAGTCAGACATGTATATGGTTAATGTGTTCAACTCTGGGGATCAATAAAAACATTAACCATATGGGACTCATTCAGATAGGGGCAATAGACCCACTGGAGCAGATGGAGTATGTGGAATTGGTTTGTATAGAGACAGAAGGGGTCAGATGGGAAGTGGTAGTGGCCATCTTATGTGTGAATAATGTTATCTGGAAAACTACTGGTTGAGTTCCATGTCTCTACAAACAAGGCAGTGACAGGAAACTACAAGGAAGAAAAATCTAGTATCCAAATAAAAAGAAAATCTTCCTAATCAGTAGAGATACTCAGCCATAAATCAGGCTGCTCTGCAATCAGTCTTCATTTATTATATATAACTCATGTTACCTAAAAGCCCTATTGACATGGGCAGAGACAGGGTACTATAAGCACAGATCTCCCTGGTATCAAGCACTGGAAGATGAGGTATAGGACCAGGAACACACTAAGGGGAAAGACCTATTCACCCCTTGGAGATGGAACTTCTCCATTTCTCCCTCACCCATGAAGGGTCCAAGCCAGTTACCAGATTAGGGTTAGGATGACATACTTTCCTCAAACACAGAATAGAAGCTGAGAGAAAAGAAAGTCAAGTGAAAGGCCTGGGAAATTATCCTTTGCAGATAAAGATGGGGCCCTCAAACCCTGAGAGTAAGCCACAGAGATAGTACTTAAGAACTCTCCTATCACAGTTAGACTTGCTATATTTTATTCTTCTCATATAGTTATGTTCTCCTTCTAGTATTTAACAAAGATTTTCAAAGTCCCAGGTTGCCTCGTTTCTGATAGGGAATTAAATATAAATATTTCTGCTGATATCTGTATAAGGTTATTAAAGCTGTTGTATATGTAGTGTTTTACATATATAGAATCTTTATTCTTTACAACAACCTATGAAGTAGGTATTATTATTATCCCAGTTTAGAAAGAGAAGAGAAAATTTGAGACATGGTGACTTTCCCAAGGTCCACTGATAGTAAGTGGTAAAGAAGGTATTCAAAATAAAAACACAGAGAAATTTTCATTGTTATAACTGTGGTCATTCATTCAAAAAGAAGTGCTTTCTTAAGCTATGTATTACTATGTGTGTGAGTGTGTGTGTGTGTATGTGTGCATGTGTGTTTATGTATATACCAAGTGTCATGAATGAATTACTTCTTCCTCCTTCCTCCTCCTCCCCTATATCCACTTAATGATGCTTCTAAATATGAGAGCCAGTGGAAGATACTAGACAATATTTTTATTCACCACATATCCAGGAAAACCACTGTAACTGCTGTAATCTTTGAGGTAAAAAAATAAGTTATATAAGATTACTAAACTCTAAACCCAACTAAATATCCCAAAGAGAATACAGTATTTTTTATAGGTAGTGATTAATGAATTAAGAACAATGTTTGACTTCAACACTGAGGAGTATCTTGAGGAATTTAGGAATTAACAAATTTGCTTTAGGAAAGGTAACTTTTGTGTGTTCTCAGCACCTTGAACAGCAGTGGTTCCCTCAGCTTTTAGGCAGATTTCAATCCTATGTGATATTGCATAATGTAGAAAAATCACTCTGTTTTAAATCCATCAAGTATATATTACAGCTGGCTTTCATTTAGTTCTCTTTAACATGTTCATTTAACCATAAACAAAAACTTGGGTAACTCCAGCACCCACACTTACCTGTGATCCAAGTGGTGAATTGAGAGAATGACTCCTGAATTCAAGTGGGTCTGTTTCAGGGTCACCAAAACAGTAAATTCATGCTTATTTCTCAGCTTCTGAAAAAATTGCTCAGCTGTAGCTGTGGACGCTTTTATACTTCTGGGAGTATCTAAAAATAAATAGATAAACATATAGTAGGAATAGACTAGAATTTGATTTTATAAAATACCTTATATACATGTAACATCTTTCCAAAAAATTTGTCAAGTAATAACTGGTAAATTCCAAATTTTAAAGTCTCTACAAATTCTTTCAACAAGACTTTATGCTATACATAACACAGCAGAGTACAATGACAAGAATCGTTTGTATTTTGAACTTATTTTTTAGGAATCTTTCTTCAAAAATGTCACCTTTGAAGCAAAGAATCAAAGAGTCTTATTTGAAGAAGTGTTCTTCCAAGTTCTCTCCTTTTACACTTCCTTTACCTTAGATCCCAGAGCCACATCAGTACCAACAAAGAGCAAAAACATAAACTTCCTAGAATAGGACCTAAAAGACCATGCTAGAGCCATTTTGCTTTTCTGACACCTCCTGACAGAAAACTGGATTTAAGTCTATGTGCCATTCTCCATGTCGGTGTCTTTAGTCAGAAGGCTTGCTATAAATATATTTGTTAAAAGATCAGTGAAATTAGTCACTCTCAGCCTTCTGTGCAGTGAATGAAACATTAAGATCGAATTATCTCACCATATTTGTTGAAAGAAATACGTAGAATTTAATTTTTATCCCCCCTTTTTTTTTTTCCTCAGGCTTAGAGAAATTCTAGCCAAGGAAGGTTTGCCTGGAAAAGGACAAACTTTTACTCTGCACTTTCACATCACTTAGTCTTGTACTCCAACCTCAGGACCCCGAGAATATGGATGAAATATTTAGGGACAGAAATTAATTTGGTGGATGCAAAAACTCTACTACTCAAAAAAACCCCACTAACTTTAAGTACAATGCTCTACTATTTACAGTGTGTGTGAAGAATTAATGAGAATCAGAAATGCAGTATATGTTGTTAAAAAAAATCATTCTCTTCTCATCTATGCTTCAGCCTAGGTAAGTAGTTCTTAGTGGGAGAAGTAGCATTTGGAGTCCTACACATTTACTTATGTAGGACTCTTTTATGTATTACAGAACATTCAACATTCCTGCCCAAAGAATGCCTGTGGCACCCCACCCTAGGTCACTTCGATCCCTCAAGGTATTCCACACATTTCCAACATTCCCTTAATATAGTGCGTAAGAAACCTGGTTGAGAATAAAAATCTTGCTGAAAAAGAAACAATAGGATAAATTCATACTTCCTTAGTTTTTTAAGTCCACAGATTTATAAATAAAGATTCATTCACCTGGTCTGTGTCCATCATCAGGAATACATAAGCCTGAAGAAGCCCATGAGATACCCATAAAATAGAGGATATATCTCTTATATATATGGATTATGTAAATAATCCAATATAATAAAAAATGTTCTCATATAGGTAAATCCAAAGGGCCACTGAATTAGATGGAAAATTAGCCAACAGCATCTGAAAGGAAGGCTAATAGATAGATGGCATTTGATCAGAAGACTACCAGGTAGAAAAAGGAAGGAAAGGCATTCCAGTCATTAGATACCTTATGAAAAAGCACAGAGTTATGAGCAGTCATGGCATAGCTAAAATGGGTGAAGAACAGCCATTGCTGATAGAGTTAGAAAGGAAAGCTGGACTGGATGAGGCAGGAGTTTGTAGAATAATGTAATAGATACCTGTGTCAATCCCATCACCATTTACAAATTTCCTTCTTAGAACACAAAAAACTTTGATTTGCCATTGAGACAAAATCCCTCCTTCCCTGAATCCATGACTTCTCTATGCTAGATTCAGTCATATGACACACTCTATCCTATCAAAGCAATATCTATCCTTTTCCACAGTAAACTGGCCCAGTAATAGGTACCTAATCCAGGCAATAAAGCTAGACTCAGAGTTTTTGTTCACAGTTTTAGGAAATGCCAGATACAGTGGTGGACACCTATATTCTGAGGTACTCAAGTGGCTGAGAAGAGGATCATAAGTTCAAGGCCAACCTGGACAACTTACCAAGACCCTGGCTCAAAATAAAATAAAAAGGACTATGCAGCTCAGTGGTAGAATACCCCTAGGTTCAATTACTACCGGGGAAAAAAAAAGTACCCACACACTTTTAGGAAAAAGAAATTTTTCTTTTAAACTTCCAAAATAACACTCAATATTCACAATTCAAAAGCATAACAATAATTTACAATTTCTGTCATGGTCAACACAATAGTTTCTCCACAGTCTCCATCAGGATTAAGAAAAGTTATAGAAAGGATTCCATACAGTTCCTCCTAGCTCCTAAGCTTTTTACTTCCTCAAGGAAGCATTCAAAATATAATTCTGAGAGAATGATCTCACCTAATGTTAATTTTTATTCCACTCAACTTTGTATAGAAGTGATCATTCACAACCTTCATTACTTCAGTTTAATTTGAAAGATAAAAGAAATTTAAAATTAAATTATAAATATTTATTATGCTTCTCCTCTTTTCAGGAAGGTGGAGTTTGAGAGGCATTCTTTTTCTTGCCAAGCAGGATGACAGATGGGGATGCAAATAAGACAAGTAGAGAAAGGACCACACTGCATACATAAGTGATAATCAGACCCACGGAGTGAACCAAGGACTTGGAGCAAAGATCTTGAGCACTTGAGCTGTGAGAAATAGAAAAAAAAAATTAAAAATGTGATAGCTACATGACTTTTATTTTTAAAAGAAAAAAAAGATTCTTAGAGAAGAATTTGTGGACCCCGAATTGTGGGCCCAGAACATACAAGTGAAGGCTGAAGTCACTAAGTCACTAAGATTGAAAACTTGATGAAGGAAACTAAAATACTGATCAATCTACATTTTGGAAAAACTTCCCTGGTGGCCACATTAAAGGTCGTTTGAAGAAAGAAAAGGAATGGAAACAGATAAGACACTTGAGGAAGGTTTCTTAAAAAATCAGGGAGTGGGAGTGGGGAGACAAATAAATCCAACTGAATCTAAATTTTATAGCTTGAGGAACTGAATAAAAGTAAATGCAGTAAGGGCATAGTGTAACCCACTGAGTTTCAGAAATTATCTAGTTTGGGTGATCACTGACATTTATGTTTTATTTCACATATCTTAGATATTACTTTGGCATTCATAAACTACCTTTCCCCAATCAAACTGATATTTTCTACTTTGATGGTTAACAGTGACATGGAGTCACTGGTACTCGAATTTCTTGTCAAGCTCATGGATGAAAGAGCCAAGTGAGCACCGACAGCATAGATGCTTTGCACTGAGATGCTTTGGAAAATGCTGAAGCAATGTGCAGAGCAGCCCCATCATCCCCCATCAGGGTGGCAGTGAGGACCTATGAGGCCTGAAACCAGCTTATATTTGAAGCTAATTAATTCATACAAGGTCACAACTCAAGATAGAATTACTTAACCACTCCAACTTCTTTACCCAAACTATTTTCTTCCTCTTTTGCTGCTGCTTATGAAGTAGGGCGACTTGCAGGAAGGAGAAACACTTCTGCGTGAACCAGAAGCCATGTTTAGCATAGTTTTCATACTATAGTGATAAGAAAGATAATATTTGTTTTTTCCATCCCAATTGGCCAAGTTTGTTGCTCAGGTGTTTAAAAACTAAGGCTTACATGAGCTTCCAACTGTGTTGGAGTAATGGGCAGGATGGAATACCAATCGAGAGAGAAAAAACTGACCTGACACACCATGCCTCGGTATGCTCTCCTCACCCGGCTTCCCCGCCTGGGGGGCCCAGGATACACAAGTGAAGATTTTTAAGTTTCCTAGATGTGACAAAGAAAGTACTTAACAGGAAGTGAAGTCATGATTTTGCAAGAAGAATCAGTTCTCCATCCATAGAACACCATCTGCCACCAACCCTTGCATTACCCTAAAAATATTGAAGTCTATTTTCCCCTTTCAAACATGTTTTCAAGAATTCATTATGTCTTAATCCAAGAAGGATTTGATAGGGGTCTCAGCACTCTGTGAGACACATTAGA
The DNA here is from genome assembly GCF_048772815.1 of Callospermophilus lateralis. Taxonomy (NCBI): domain Eukaryota; kingdom Metazoa; phylum Chordata; class Mammalia; order Rodentia; family Sciuridae; genus Callospermophilus; species Callospermophilus lateralis. The sequence continues at coordinate 105,128,639 of NC_135308.1, forward strand.
ATAGACCAGAGATGTAAGATTCAGGAGCTATTTGGAAAGCAGGACCTAAAGAATTTGGTCACTAATAAACCACATGCAAAAGGTAAGACAAAGGGAGACAAGGGATTCCAAATTAAATACAAAGTTTCTAGGATGAGGAACTGAATGAAAGTAAATGCAATAAGAGCATAATGGTACCCACTCCATTTAGTGCTGTGGGACATGCACCTGAAAGTGTCCAGTAGAAAGCTGGCACTTCAGAATTTTATCTTACCAAAAGTTGAAATTGAAAATATAAATTTAGGTGTTATTAAAATGTAGTATCTAAAGTCAGGAGAGTGCCTGATTAATTCATATGAATCATGGAAGCAAGAGGAGAATGAAAAGATGGACATAAAAACACTAGATCAGTGGTACAGCAGGGATAGCACATCTATGCTACACACACACACACACACACACATACAGAGACATTTATGTATACACATATATATATATACAAATACATATATGATACACACACATATATAGTGCTGCACATGTGCTAATATTCAACTTTTATCCTGCAAACTGCATAATAATATATTTTTTCACCTTTGAACCTACATTCCATTTTGTTCTCACAAAGCTCCTGAAACATGACAGCAACAATCACTGCTTCCTTTTTCAGTAAATTGAAAGTCATGAAACAATCCATGTCCATACAAAGACACTCAGCAAGTTATAATAGAATGACAATTTCTGGACCAATATTCTTTTTTTTTTTGGGGTACCAGAGATTGAACACAGGAGCACTCGACCACTGAGCCACATCCCCTGCCCTGTTTTGTATTTTATTTAGAGACACGGTCTCACTGAATTGCTTAGCATCTCACTTTTGCTGAGGCTGGCTTTGAACTCACAATCCTCCTGTCTCAGTCTCCCAAGCCACTGGGATTATAGAGTGTGCCACTGTGCCTGGCTGAACCAATATTCTTTCCACTAAACTGTAGTGCCTCCTAAATATGGCATCTTTATTGATGCTTAACTGTCACAGATTCAAATAAGAGTACCAACACAAAAAAGGTAGTTATATAAGTTAATATTTTGGGTTCCTTAAGTAACTTAGTAGTGATTTTTAAGAAAGGTCACTTTAGGCATTTGCTTTTCTGTTGCCAAATTTGTAAAATTAGAATTCCCATCTTCTATTCTTATCTCATGGATTATATAATGTTAAGAGAGACATCTGAGTTCCTGTGATCATTACTACAAAATGCAGTTCTGGTGCTGATCAGAAAATCAAAGTCATAGAAATCAACATATTAGAATTATTTTTACTTTATTTTGTTGTCCTTAAAGTTTCAGATTAAAAATTTAATTCAGAAATGTCTTCATTTTTTTTTTCCAACAAGGCCTCCTGTTTCTTATCTTCCCCCGCCACTGGGATTATAGATGTGCATCACTGTGCCCGGCTGGACCAATATTCTTTCCACTGAACTGTAGTGCCTCCTGAATATGGTATCTTTATTGATGTTTAAATGTCACAAACAGATTCAAATAAGAGTAACAACACAGAGAATGGTAGTTCTATAAGTTAAAATATAACTTATATTTCAGGAAAATATAGAAGTTCCAAAAACAAATTTAGAAGCCAGAAGAACAAGTTTCCAAAAATTACCAACCTTATTAGCTGTTTTAAGCATGTAGTAAACACCATGAGTTTGGTATCAGCATTTTATACTTATCATCTCAAACTTACAAGCAAGGAAACTGTCAAACTACCAAGAGTCATATAACATCTTTCTGGTGATTTTCTGAAATTACTTTCATTGTAAGTATCCCAAACTCAGACCAAAAAAAAATCAGTTTTCAGAACTGACAAAAAAATATTTAGAACTCAAATTATCCTTTTGTCTGTATGTATCAAGAATTCATTCCTTTTATTGTTTAATAATATTTCATTTTCCTTGAGAGCAAAGTTTATTTATTCATTTACTTATTGAAGAACATTTGGGATGTTTCTAGGTTTATTTCTTTTTTGTAATGCTGAATTTGAACCCACAGCCTACTGCATGCTAGGCAAGTGCTCTAATGTAACAGAGAGAGTAGAGACATCCGAAAGATGTCTTTTTGTTTTGTCTTGTTTTATTTTTGGTCCCTAGTACTTCCTCTTTCCCTTCATTTCTCCCTTTCACTATTCCCCTTCCTCTACTGATCCTCCTTCTACTTTTTTTTTTATTCGTGCATTATGGGCATATATAAAGGTAAAATTCACTGTGGTATATTCATATATATACATAGCATAATGTAGTTAATTTCATTACACAGTTCTTCCCTTTTCCTGTCCCCACTTCCTTCCCCATAACCCCCTTATTCTGCTCCACTGATCTCTCTTCTATTTTCATGGGATCTCCTCCACTTTTTATCCTGGTTTTACCCTAGCAGTCACATATGAGAGAAAACATTCAACCCTTGAATTTCTGAGGCTGGATTATTTCATTCAGCATAATGTTATCCAGTTCAATCCATCTACCAGCAGAGGCCATAATTTCACTCTTCTTTATAGCTGAGTAAATCTCACTGTGTAGATAGAGCACATTTTCTTTATCCATCCATCTGTTGATGCGCCCTTGGCTTTATGCACAATCGTGCCCATCACCCTAGTTCTACAAGACTTTGAATGTTCATTCTTTTTTGGATAAAGATCAATGTAAAGTGAAATTCTTTTCAAAGCATGGCAGACAAATTTCACATGAATTGACTACTGAGGAAAAAATAGATTAAGAAAAGGAGTGTTGAAAAGCTACTACTAGGCTCTGAAAACAACCTGTCAACATGCCCATGCTACTTTGGATCTTTTAAACTAGAGAACTGATTGAGTTTAAATACAAAATATATTCAATTTTTTTATTTTTATTGTGTGCAGAGCCTAAAAATCTCACTAAGAAAATGACTAGTAGCATTTCAAACTAATTATTAGAAAATAATGGAGGAGCTCAGAAGCAATAGCAACAAAATATTCATTTTTAGTCAGAATTATGAGGATAAAATGATGCGTTTATATATTGATGTAGTAACAATTTCTAGGAATTTGAATTTCTAGGGATTTTATTCCCTTCAAACATGGGGGTTGGGAAAGAGAGAGAGAGAGACAGACAGACAGACAGACACTGACTTATTTCTAAAATAAACTATAATTTAATGCAGTTATCTATACAGCAACAAATACAGGTGTTTACTGAAATATAGAGTGAGATTAGAGTTTTTGTTGCTTATTATTTCTTTCACTATTGTGCTGTTTCAATGTTTTATTTTGCTTTTTTATTGAAGATACCTCTTCTTAATCAGGTATAACTGACAAATATAAATTCTATATGTGTGTATGTATACACACACATATATGGTATGCAATATGATGCTATGACATACACATATATTATGAAAGAATTATCACAATCAAGGTAACATATCCATCACCTAATATGGTTGCCATTTTTTTATTCATGGCAGGAACACTTAAGATTTGTTCTTAACCAAATTTTCAAATATGCACTATAGTCCTAATAACCATATTCATCATTCTGTATATTAGATGTACAGAACTCATTAATCCTGTATAAATAAAACTTGATTCCTTAGACCGGTATTTCCCCATTTCCTACATTTTCTAGCAGACAACTACTGTCTGCTTCTATGGGTTCAACTATCTGGACATATATACTATATACAGATTCCACATATAAGTGAGATAATACAGTATTTGTTTCTCTATGCCTAGCTTATTACACTTAGCATGATGTTATATTTGTCCACGTTGTTGCAAATGATAAGATATTCTCTTTTTTTGTTTAAGGTTAAATAGCATTCCATTGTTGGTATGTACCACAAATTTTTAATTTCATTTTCTTTTTTTCATTCATTGGCAGACATTTAGGTTCTTGTCATAGTTTGGTTACTGTGGATAATGCTGCAATGAACATGGGGATACAGATTTTACTACAAGATACTGATTTCATCTCCTTTGGATTTATACCCAGAAGTGAGATTGCTGGACTATTGTAGTAAATCTACTTTTAATTTTATGAGAAAGTTTCATAATGTTCCATAAGGTTGGTACCAATTTGCATTCTCAGCAACAGTGTAAAGGGCTCCTTTTTCTCTGTATCCTCACCAATACTTGTTATCATTTGTCTTTTTGGTAACAGTCATTCTAACAGATATGAAGTAAAGTCTCACTGTGTGTGGTTTTAAGTTGCATTTCCTTGATGTTTAATGATGTTAGTATATTTTCATTTACTTGTTGACTATTCATACCACTTCTTTTAAATATTCATACCACTTCTTTTAAGAAATCTTGTCCAGGCCTTTGCCCATTTATTAATTGGGTTATTTGCTTTCTAACTATTGAGTTACAAAAATTCTTACATATTTTATATGTTAACCTCTTATCAAATGTATGGCTTACAAATATTTTCTTCCATTCTGTAAACTGTATTTTCACTTTATTGTTTCCTTTTCTGTGCAGAAACTTTGCGTTTCATATAATCCCATTTGTCTTCTATTTTCATATTTGTTGTCTGTCCCTTCAGAGTCAAATCCAAAAAATTGTTGTCCACACCAATGTCAAAAATATTTTAACCATGTTTTATTTTAGTAGTTGTACACTTTCAAGTCTTACATTTAAGTTTTTGATCATTTTGAATTGATTTTTTTATATATGGTAAGGATGCAATTTTATTACTCTGTATGTCTTCTCACAACACCATTTATTGAAAAGACTATCCTTTGCCTGATATGTCTTCTGACACCTTTGTCAAAGAGCAGTTGCCTAAAAGTGGGTGGATTTATTTCTTGGCTTTCTGTTCTGTTCCATTGATCTATGTGTCTGTTTTATGCAAATATTATGTTGTTTGATTATTATAGCTTTGTTTTGAGGTCAAGTAGTGTGATACCTCTGCCTTGTTTCTTTTGCTCAAGATGGTTTGTTCACATAAAGTCCTTTGTGTTTCTTATGAATTTTTAGGATTTATAAAATTTCTGTGGAAAACTTCATTGGAATTTTGATAGGGATTTCACTGAATCTGTATATCACTTTGGACAGTATGAACATTTTAACAACATTAATTCTTCTAATATATGAACAAAGGATAGCTTCACATTTATTTCTGTCTTTTTCAATTTCTTTCAGCAATGCTGTTTTAGTTTTCAGGGTACAGGTCTTTCATTTCCTTTGTTAAGTTAGTACCTAAATATTTTTGTAGCTATTGTAAATCAGATTATTATTTTAATTTATCTTTCAAATAGTTCATTGTTAGCATACAGAAGTATTTAAGTATTTCTTGTGTGACAATAGTAAAAGTAAAGAGAAGGGGTTTGTCCAAATTCCAATAATTAAAAAAAAAACAGTATTATTTTCTTCTTTTGCAATTAAGAAGTATCACTACAATTGCCATTAGGAATCGAATGAATCTTCATGCACTGAACTGTGTAACTTGAATTGATTCTTCCCCACGTAAGTGAACTAATGAAAATACCATATATAAATTCAATTATAAAAACTATCTAATCTCAGATATAGAATGTTTGATTTAGATTGTTCCAAAACTCACCAAATTACGGTTCTATATTTTTTCAATCTTTAATGAAATGTTATTACCTTCAAAATTCTGATTAGAAATACAGGAAATTAGAACTATTACTACAGTTTCTGTCCATTGCTCTTACTTTCCCTTCAATATGCCCATGCATTTATAGTGCAAACTTTCAAGGCAAATTAATAGTAACAATTTTCAGAGCCATTAAAATTTTATCAACATTATATACGCAGTTTCCAAAGTCTTTAAACATGAACAATCTCATTTAAATCTTACAGCAACTTTTATTAAATGGATTATTGGCTCCATTATAAAAGAAATTGTAGAGTAGAAGGAGATGCACAGAGAAGCCAAGGAAACTGGCTGTCATCACCATAAGTGGTTCAAATCACAGCTCATTTCTATGAATCTCCTATATTGGGAAATACCGAAAGCAATTCTGGCTGTATATATTAATAAATGCACCAAATCCAAGGGGCAGAGACAAGACCCTAACCCAAACAAATGGCTTCCTATTTTTATAAAAGTACTACAGCACAACAGTGATCCATATTCCACAGAGTAGATAAATTATCATTCTAAATTAATTTTTAAACTAACTTTCATATAAGCATATAATGAAAGTACATTTCTCTTGATTTTTTGGATTAATTAGGCTTTCAAATCTACAAGATCATTTCTATCATACAATCTTTCAGCTACATACTCTAATCTATTGAGATACAAACCACAAATTTAAAACAAAAAGCTTTTGTAAAAGCCATTTTCAAATAATTCTGCTTAAAAAGTTATTGGGAACAATGTATGAGCAATTTATAACTTTTTTATGACACCAACTCACATCTAATGATAGCACAACCTCACCCATTACAAATTGATATGCTTTGTCCATGACTAGCCTAAGAAAGTATAAGGCATCATACCCTTAAGAAGGCTGACCTGGAAATTCCTATTCTACTTTCTTAATCCTACTAAATCCCAAAACAACCTCAAAAGTTTCTTTAAAATATAAAACTATGATTTGTTTTGATGTAAAATAAACATGTATCTTCATGAGTAATTTACAAAAATGTGCAGTAGTTTAATGTTGTGAATATCCAGCCACATAAGAACAAACATAGAGTAATACAATCAGAAATAAGAAGCATGGGCATTAACCAACTAATCAAACAAAAACAATTTTCATTTTCTACTCCTATATCCAGCAACTATCTGGTTGACTGTAATCAAACCATTTGACTCCCATGTTGAAATTTTCATTAATCAAATAGAACAAAATGTAATCAAGATATAAAGGAGCTACAAACAATAAAACAGCTTTATAATTTGAAGCTTGGAATTAAAGTATTAAAATTTTATATGTAACAGATGTTATTAAGGTTATTCCATTTTATTTCTTTAGATTCCTTGCCAACAAACAAGCTTTTCATAAAAATGTGCTTAACATGTTATTCCTTCAGAAAGAGGAATACTGATCAACCACCATGAGTATTTTGGCTTAGTTCACTGTTAGAATTCTCATTGTGGATTAAAATTAAATTGGCACTTGAGTTCATAATCAGATTATTCCTTTTGGCTAGTGTGAAACAGTTCCTCAAAATCTCATCAGTGATATTACCAGTTGTTTTGATAAGCAAAATTGAGAGTAAATCAGCCAAAACAGCCTACTTCTATCATCTCTTCTTCCAACTACAATACTCCTCAAAAATAAGATCAAATATGCATATACATTAAGCAAATGATAGATCATGATGATTGATAATGATGATGATGATGCTATCCATAGCTTTAATTCATTGTTTATATTTCCCTGTCCATTCTTCCTCTACCTGGAAACGACAATCTCAACAACATCATTTGAACATATGTAGCAGATTTAAGATTCAGTAATTTGCTAGATTTTTAATGAAGCCAATCTAAAAGGTTTTATTAAATTAAACCCAAACTTAAGGCCCACAATTTGTCAGTTTATATCACAAATCATATTTTGTTTAAAAACATAAGGAAAATTAAATTCATGGCTGTCATAATTTCCAGAATATTGTTGTGCCTTTACTAAAGCCATTGAAACCTCAAATAATTGAAATATTTAAATTCCTTAAAAGAACAGCAACAACAACAAAAACCACTTGTGTTTTCATTGGTATTACCCTTAAGAGTGCAATGAAAAGGCTCAACTGCAACTTCATATACTGACAACAGTTATTGGTGTGATGGTAAGGTTTTAATTAACAAATTATTCACCTTAATATTGAAGTTTAAATATTCATTAATTAGATCACTTTTTAAAGGGCCATATATAATGTATCTAGATATATCTGAAATATTCATATAATTACTGTTTGTAAAGTGTTCATCTATTAAGAGAGCTAATTACAAATACAAAAGAAATACACTTAAACTAATTTATCTAAGTAAAAATTGAATTACAATTTATTTTCTTTGGAGATCTGATAAAATATTCATACAGTCTCTAAGAAGGAAAAAAAAGTCCTTTCAAAAAGCTAGTTATCTTTTTATCCACATTTTGATGTGGTTCTCATAGAATGACTAATATAAAAAGAAAAAATATAACAGTATCAAAGCAGAATTTCTACTATATGCCTTTAACATTTCATTGGTACCAAATAATATATAGGAATAATGAATAGAGATCTGTACAGTTTTACAACCATAAAATGTGAAGGTTATGACTTGCGCAACCACAGATCGCACAAGCAGGTTCTAACAGAATCTTTGCTGAATAGTCAAGAGGTAGTATCTAGTGCTTCATCAATTATGCAGAGGTGAAATGCTGAAATGCACAATTTCATCTTCTTCCTAATAGGCCAATTTGGCCTGAGACATCAATTTTAAGAGTGTGTTCTGCTTTTATTCTTCTTTAATTATAATAATCAAATTATTTCAGAATAACAAAATGCCAAAATATCAGTTATCATGATGAATCACCCTATCAAAATTGAGTTTCATTTTTCTACTATGATTATTTTCCTGTGAAAATTATAAAGTACCAAAGGACAAGGAGCACATTGTAATCAACTTCTCAATGCAGAGTTTCAGACTCATCTGTTTCTTTGTTTCCCCAGAGCCTATATCTGCCTCCCTTTGGTTTCCTAGCCAGTTATGATCATGGTGCCAGAAAATCAGGGGTGGGGTTTAGAATTAATGTTTGCTGCTCAGATTCAATAAAAAAGATCTATGAAACTAAAATAAATCATGTCCCAGCCTCACCATGTTGGCCCAGTCTACAAAGTTGAGCTTCTGCTTCAGTTTTCCAGTGTGAAACTCTACACTCTGCCCTGCAAATCCATCTGCTTGGTTAAAGATTTGATGTTCTGTCAGGATCTTGCCAAATCTCTTTCTCTGCTGTCCTTTAGGAATGGATGAATCTTGTTTAAAAATGTCAGAATACTAAATCTTTCAAACCATGCTTGCCAGACTGAGCTGTGGAGACTGCTGGGTTTGACCCTTTCACAAGACTGGACACCACCTCCAACTCCCACTCATTCCACATGCTAACTACTAGCCCCATCATACCAATTTCTTGATGTTGTTCCCACCATTGTGAGTTTTCCTAAATGAAATTTACTATTTAAATCTCTATCCTTGGTGTGCTGCCTCACCCAGAACCCAGACCAGAACCCACCACAGGCCACCTGGTGCAAAACCAGGATCCACCAAGCCCAGCACTGAAGTAAAACCGTGTGGTGCAGTTCCTTATCCACAACGTGTGACTGCACCCAAACCACGTTCATATTGGGACTCTGTAGCCACTGCAATAGCCCTTCCCATATGGTAATCTCCACTGTGGGACAACAGACAAGACCAGGAGCTACCCAATGCATCACCACACATCACAGTGTGCCATCAACATACAGGCCGCTCAACACCATCCCAAAGCTCATACTTCCAGCCCCATCTCTGAAAGCATTTGTCTCCATCTTGGGACACTTCCACCACCATCTTGGGTTACCTCTGCTGCCACCTCCACCACCTTAGTTGAGGCAGATTCCATCTTGGGACACCAACTAAGGCTTGGAAGCCCAACAGTAAGGTCCCTAGAGGCTTAACACTAGTGCTCCACCAACTAGGGATGAGGCCGTTTCCATCTAGGGACAACAACCAAGACCTAGAAGACCATCACCAAGGTCCCTGTAGGCCCAGTTGTACGAGAGGTATCCCTACTAGGTGTGCCAACAGTTACCATCCTGTTGCAGAGGCAACAGGGAGCCTTGCATGGGGTCACCTCTATCTCCTTTTTCCCTGCTGCTAACAGCCAATTTCTGTTGATTCCCCCCTCGCTCAGCCTATAATCTGATATTTCAATATTCTCACATTTTACCTCATAAACATCATATCCTACCCACCTTCTCTCTCAGTCCACCACTACAAACTGTAAACTCTTATGCAAACCTAGTGGTTATATGGTAGAATATAACCATACTCATCATTTCTGTTTATAGCTGCAAAACTGTAAGTGTATAAATAGAAGCTTTTGATTTATGAGGTATTCCTAACCTGCAGGGACACACTACAAAATTATAAGGTAGAAATTGCAATACCTCAGATCTGCACTGAAAGAGAGGAAGACACATAGACAACATGAAAAAATAAGGGAGGAAAGTGCCCCAAACAAACTAAGTTACTACAATAATAGAATCCATTGACAGCATAGTAGATGAAATGTCAGAGAAGGAGTCCAGAATGTACACAATTAAAATAAACTATGAATTAAAGAATGACCTAATTGAGCAAATACAGGCAAAACTGATCGCTCCAATAAAGAGAAAAGAGAGCAAATGCAGACAACCATTAGTCACACCACCAAAGAGATAAAAGATCAAATACAGGTAGCAAAAGATTACTTCAAGAAAGAGAGATTCTGAAAAATAAATAAATAAAACAAAACAGAAATCCTTGAAATGAAGGAAACAATAAACCAAATTTAAAAACTCAATAGAAAGCGTCACCAACAGACTAGATCACATGGAAGACAGAACCTCCGACAATGAAAACAAAATATACAATCTTGAAAATAAAGTTGACCACACAGTGAAGATGGTAAGAAACCATGAAGAGAACATCCAATAATTATGGTATAATATCAAAAGACCAAATCTAAGATTTACTGGGATACAGGAAGGGAAAGAGTTTCAAACCAAAGGAATGCACAATCTCTTCAGTGAAAAATGAAACATGAAAAATGTTTCATTTTTCCCAAACATGAAAAATGAATTGGAAACTCAAATATAAGAGGCTTACAGGACACTAAATGTACAAAATTACAACAAATCTACACCAAGGCACATTTTAATGAAAATGACTAGCATACAAAATAAGGATAGACTCTTAAAGACAGCAAGAGAGAAAAATCGGATCACATATAGTGGAAGACCAATTTGGCTCTCAGCAGATTTTTCAACCCAGACCTGCAAGGCCAGAAGATACTAGAATAATATATACCAAGTTCTTAAAGAAAATGGATGTCAACCAAGAATTTTATATACAGAAAAATTTAGCTTCAGATTTGATGATGAAATAAAAACCTTCCATGATAAACAAAAGTTAAAAGAATTTATAGCAAGAAAGCTTGTACTATAGAACATTCTTGGCAAAACATTGTATGAGGAGGAAATGAAAAACAACAATGAAAATCTGCAAAAAACTACACTAAAGGAAAGGCCAATCAAAGAAAAGACACGTCAAGTTAAAGACCAAAAATAAACCAAAAGGACCGGGAATACAAAACATATTTCAATAATAACCCTGAATATCAATGGCATAAATTCATCAATTAAAAGATATATACATGTAGATTATATTTTTAAAAAAAGACACAAAAATATTCTGCTTTCAAGAGACTCATCTCACAGGAAAATCCATCCACAGACTGAAGATGAAAGGATGGGAAAAAGTATCACTCACAAGGATTGCATAACAAGCAGGAGTTTCCATTCTCATATTAGTAAAAGTGGACTTCAATCCAAAGATACTGAAAGGGATAAAGAAGGACATTTCACACTACTCAAGGGAATCATATATCAATAGGACATAACAATAGTAAATATCTATGTCCAAAACAATGGGGCATCTATGTATGTCAAACAAACCCTTCTCAACTTCAAGAATCAAATAGACCACAACACAATAATATAGGATGATAATAACACACATCTCTCACCACTGGATAGATCTTCCAAAAAGAAACTATAGAACTCAATAAAACAATAAAAAATTTAGACTTAACAGACATATATAGAATATTCCATCCATAAACAAGTGAAGACTCTTTTTTCTAAGTAGTGCATGGATCCTTCTCCAAAATAGTCCATGTGTTATGCCACAAAGCAAGTCTTAGCAAATTAAAAAAAAAAATAGAGATACTACCCTGCGTTCTATATGACCATAATGGAATAAATTAGAAATCAATGATAAAATAAAAAATAAAAGCTATTCCAACACATGGAGACTAAATAATAGGCTACTGAATGATCTATGGATAACAGAAGACACCAGGGAGGAGATAAAAAAATCCTAGAGGTAATTGAGAACTCTGATACAATATATAAAAATTTCTGGGATACTATGAAGGCAGTACTAAGAGGAAAGTTCATTGCATTAAGTAATTCATTAAAAGAAGAAATAGTCAACAAAAAAACAACTTGACATTACATCTCAAAGCTCTAGGAACAGAAGAACAAGCCAACACCAAAAGTGGGAGAAGACAGGAAATAATTAAAATCAGGGCTATAATCAATGAAATTGAAACAAAAGAAACAATTTTAAAAATTGAAAAAACATTAAGCTGGTTCTTTGAAAAAAATAAAATTGATAAATCCTTAGCCACCTTAATGAAAAGAAGGAGAGAGAAAACTCAAATTACTAAACTTTGTGATGTAAAAGGAAATATCACAACAGACACTACTGAAATACATAAGACAATTAAAAACTATTTTGAAAATTTCTACTCCAGTAAAATAGAAAACCTAGAAGACACCGACAACTTTCTAGAGGCATATGATCTACCGAAACTGAAACTGGAGGACATACACAATTTAAACAGATTAATTTCAAGCAAGCAAGTAGAAGATGCCATTAAAAGCCAGGAAGAGCCCAGGACCAGACATATTCTCCACCCTACAAAGAAGACTTAATACCAATGCGCCTTAAATTATTTCATGAAATAGAAAAGGAGGGAACCCTTCAAAACTCATTCTATGAGGCTAGTATCATTCGGATACCAAAACCAGAAAGAAACAAGGAAAAAAAATTTCAGACCAAAATCCCTGATGAACATAGATGTAAAAATTCTCAATAAAATTCTGGCAAATGGCATACAAAAACATATTTTAAAAAATTGTGCACCATGATCAAGTGGGTTTCATCCCAAGGATGCAAGGTTGGTTCAACATACAGAAATCAATAAACATAATGCATCACATCAATATGCTTAAAGATAAGACTCATATGATTATATCAATTGATGCAGAGAAAGCATTTGACAAAATACAGCAACTTTTCATGTTCAAAACACTAGAAAAACTAGGGATAGTAGCAATATACTTCAACATTGTAAAAGCCATCTATGCTAAATCCAAGGCCAACATCATACTAAACGTAGAAAAATTGGAAGCATTCCCACTAAAAACAGGGGATGTCCTCTTTCACTATTTCTATTCAACACAATTCTTGAAATTCTAGCCAGAGAAATTAGACAGATGAAAGAAATTAAAGAGATATGAATAGGAAAAGAAGAACTCAAACAATCACTATTTGCTGATAACATGATTCTATACTTATAAGATCAAAAAAAAATTCCATCAGAAAACTGCTAGAATTAATACATGAACTCAGCAAAGTAGCAGGATATAAAATCAATACTCATAAATCAAATGCATTTCTATACACCAGTGATGAATCCTCTGAAAGAGTAATTAGAAAAACTACCCCATTCACAATAGCCTCAAAAAAATATATATACTTGGGAATCAATCTAACAGGAGAGGTGGAAGACCTCTACAATGAAAACTAAAGAACACTAAAGAAAGAAATTGAAGAAGATTTTAGAAGATGGAAAAATCTCCCATGGTCCTGGGTAGACAGAATTAATATTGTCAAAATGGTCATACTACCCAATAAGATATACAGATTCAATGCAATTCCAATTAAAATCCCAATGTCATTCCTAAATGATTGTTTTTTCTATATTTAGAAAATATATGATTGCTTTTTCTATGAAATTCATTTAGAAAAATTAGAGAACAAAAATAACCAAAGCAATCCTTAGCAAGAAGAATGAATGAAGCTGGAGGCATCACAATATCAGACCTTAAACTGTACCACAAAGATATAGTAACAAAAACGGCATGGTATTGGCACCAAAATAGACATGTATACCAATAGTACAGAATAGAAGATACAGAGACACACCCACATAAATGCAGTTCTCTCATTCTAGACAAAGGCCCCCAAAACACACATTGGAGAAAAGATAGCCTCTTCGAAAAATGGTGCTGGGAAAACTGGAAATTCATTTGCAGCAAAATGAAACTGAACTACTATCTCTCACCATGCACAAAAACCAACTCAAAGTGAATCAAGGATCTAGGAATTAGATCAGAGACCCTATGCCTAATAGAATAAATGTAGGCCCAAATCTTCATCATGTTGGATTAGATCCCAACTTCCTTTTTTTATTGGTTGTTCAAAACATTACAAAGCTCTTGACATATCATATTTCATACATTTGATTCAAGTGGGTTATGAACTCCCATTTTTACCCCAAATACAGATTGCAGAATCACATCGGTTACACATCCACGTTTTTACATAATGCCATATTAGTGACTGTTCAACAGTGCCAACTTCCTTAACAAGAAGTAAAATTAAGAATCAATAAATGGGATGGATTCAAACTAAAAAGCTTCTTCTCAGCAATAGAAACAATCAATGAGGTGAACAGAGAGCCTATACTTTGGGAGCAAATTTTTGCCACACACAGGTCAGATAGAGCAATAATATCCAGGATATATAAAGAACTCAAAAACTTAACACCCAAAAAACAAATAATCCAATCAATAAATTGGGTAAGGAGCTGAACAGATACTTCTCAGAAAAGAAATGCAAATGAAAACTACTCTAAGATTTCATCTCATACCAGTCAGAATGTCAGTTATCAAATTACAAACAACAATAAGTATTGGTAAGGAGTGGGGATGAAAAAGATAGTAGAATGAAACAGACATTATTACTTTATGTATGTATGTGACTGTAAGACCAATGTGATTCTACAATATGTATACTCAGAAAAATGAGAAATTATATACCATCTATGTATGAGATATCAAAATATATAAGTGCATTCTACTGTCATGTATAACTAATTAAAAAAAAATTTTTTTAAAAGTTGGTAAGGATGTGGGGGGAAAGGCACACCCATACATTGCTGATGGGATTACAAATTGGTGCAACCAATCTGGAGAGGAATATAGAGATTCCTTAGAAAACTTGGAATGGAAACACCATTTGACCCAGCTATCCCACTCCTTGGTCTATACCCAAAGGACTTAAAAACAGCATACTGGGGCTGGGGATGTGGCTCAAGCGGTAATGTGCTCACCTGGCATGCGTGGGGTGCTGGGTTCGATCCTTAGCACCACATAAAAATAAAATAATGATGTTGTGTCCACTGAAAACTAAAGAATAAATATTAAAAATTTCTCTCTCTCTCTCTCTCCCTCTCTCTCTTTAAAAAAAAAAACAGCATACTACAGCAGTGCAGCCACATCAATGTTTATAGCAGCACAATTCACAATAGTCAAACTGTGGAAGCAACCTAGATGCCCTTCAAGAGATGAATGGATAAAGAAACAGTGGTATATATACACAATGGAATATTACTCAGCATTAAAAGAGTAAAATTATGGTATTTTCAGATAAATGAATGGAGATAGAGAATATCATGCTAAATGAAGATAACCAATCCCAAAAAAACAAAGTCTGAATGTTTTCTCTGATAAGTGGATGCTAATTCATGGGGGGTGGGAGGAGATGAGTGAAAGAACTTTGGATAGGGCAAATGAGAGGGGGCAAGAGGGCACAGGGGTAGGAAAGATGGTGGAATGAGAAGGACATCACTACCCTAGGTGCATATATGATTGCATGAATGGTGTGACCCTACTTTGAATACAATCAGAGAAGCCAAAAATTATGCTCCATTTATGTACAATGAATTGAAGAGCATTCTGATGTCATGTTCAATTGATTAGAATAAATAAATAAAATTTTTAAAAGAGCATCAAAAAAATGCCTACCCCTGCACAAAACACAGAAGATTTACTGTTTAATCTCTCAACTTTACGTTGCTAGAAGTTACATAATCTCCAGTGCTGATTTTTCCATTCCCAGGGGGCTCATATCTGAGCCCAGCATCTTGTGTCTGTCCCATTTCAAACAGAGATTTCTCCATAAGTGTCATCCTAGTCTAAAACCAAAGGATTATCCAAGTCTAAGGATTATCTCTAATTTCCTGTTAATTTTAATTGAACAAATATATACTACACAGTGGTCACAATCATATTGAAAATTCTGCAACAAAGATCAGTAATCTCCCTGTCAAGACTGCTGGCTGTCCTCCCAAGGTAATAACTTTCTATTTTTGCAATTAAACTCTCTACTTTTATGTGAGCACATGGCAGCCCACTAGTATTCTTTGCCCAGATTCCTTTACAGTTTAAGTGGCTGGTGTCTTCATTCCTGACCAATAGGATATAAGCAAAACTAATAGGTACTACAATCAAGCATTCTTGATCAGATAGAAAACTGATTGCCTTCCATTCTTCCTTTTCCTTAGGAATATGGTGGGAATAAGCCAACTTCTTCAACAAGTATAATGGTATTGTGGAGTAGAAGATAGACAAAAACCTGGGTTTTAGAGTAATCTCAGGTTGCAGAGCTCCTCAACAGCCTTGGACTAACTGCCTGCCTCCAGATTAAAACTTCTTTTTCATTTGAGCACTGCATTTTGGGTTCTGTCATAGGAGCTTAGCCTATTCCCTAAGTAATGCATCTCCCCATGTTTCCTGTGACTCCCTAAAATGTTCCCCTAGGGTGTCATTCTTCAAAACAGGATCAGCAATCTTTTTTTCTGTATAAGGTCAAATAGTAAATATTTTAGGCCTTACAGGCTATACACATCTCTTCTACATATTCCTCTTTTCTTTATTTTTTAAATAAATGATCCCCAAATTTGGCCCATGGTGCCACAGTTTACAGCCCACTGGATGCAGTAAATATAGACAAAAATTTTCCCTAAAGAGAAATTATTTTTCATATTTAGTTCATTATGCTTACTATTGAGGAAGGAAGATCAAAACATGTGATAATAAGTTTAGTTAGAGAAATTACTAGATGTTGTAGAAGCAGAGAAGGAAGAAAATAAACACTGTCTGTTAACTTATTTCTGTCATTAATGTTGATATGCACAATACATCCTATCTTTTCTCATCATATGATAAGTTTTCAAGCACAAAGATCAAATGTTATTCTCCTTTTTTGCACAATGATCTGCATGCAGAAAACAATGTGTGGATTACTGTGTTGTTCATTGCTGACTTTGCCACCTACATCTATGCCTTTTCATAACAGAGTATTTTGCAGTTTGTCTAAATAACCAAGCAAAGATTATATATTTATTTTGCTCTCAAAATTTCTTGGCACTGCCACTTATGTTAATATTATTTAAAACACAGGGTAGATGATAAACCCAATAAAATAAACTAAACACATAAAAATAACATTTTATAATAATGTTCATATTTGTACAGATTAAGACCAAAAGACAATGTCCTTTTTCCTTGGAAGATATAAACTGGCAAGTTTGCATGGGGATCCTACATTAATGAACAGAATTTAGTCCTTTCTAAGATGAGCATGTTTCTAGAAAGAAGAACAAAAGAGGGCCTAAAATAATAACAAGTTCAAACCTCTCCCCAAATGACTATAATGTAGTTTGAGTATTTTCTTAGAAACATTATAAATTTCCAGAATATAAAACAAAATAATTTCTTACCTCAGGCCCACTATCAGTGCTAGGGTAGTTGTGGGTTGACCTACCCAGAATAATCAGAGAATAACTGATAAATAAGTGTTTCTGATTTTTCTGTCTTTGCTACTTCAGATTCAATTTTTTAAAACAATTCAGGCTAAAAGCTGGATATTCTTCAAAGTAATCCATAGATAATTTCTTTGCCATATTTTATGCTCTTTCAAACAGAGAACTTGGTATCAAAATAAAAAATCCTGAAATTATATTGCAATCAGGATTTAACATCTCCATTTCATTTTCCTGACAGTTCTCTCCTTTCAGGACAGTCCACAGCTCTGATGATTTCTTGTAAATTTTCATTATTTTTCAATCTAGTACTTTGTTCTGCCTATATCTTTCTGTTTCTTGTCTAATTGTTTTACAGGACAGTCTTACATCCTCCGAAAGACCAATTTTAATCTCCTTGAGGGCATGAACTTTATATTATACTTCTCTTTTATCACAATAACTACGAGTAAGCAAAGCCCAGTTTAATAGAACTGAGTTTGGAAATTTTTATTCCAAAGGTTCAGAAGGTAAAATGGCATGCCCACCTTGGTAAGGGTAAGTCACCCCGACCCCTCTAAATACTACGCTGAAGCAAGGTGAACCACCCTGGCTCACTACACAACTCTAAGGAGTACCTATAGTCAAATACACAAACACAGTTTATCCTGCACAAAGGTTTATGGAGGGTCCTGGGAGGTATAACCTACACTAATTACCAGGTTCCTCTCTTTAGTCCAGGCTGGGAAAGTTGTTAGAAATGAAAATTCTTTTGAAACTATAATATCTTAATGGGGTCTAAAACAAGCTGCTTTTCCCCTTCCCAGCATTTCATCTGAATCCTACTCTAAGTCACAATTTTTCCTCTTCATATATTTCACTTGTACAGAATTATTTTCTTTCCAGTTTTTTGGAAGATAAAATGGGTATCTGACCTCAATACCACATTTAGATATGTCTGAAATACATACAAATATTTGAAAGAAATTATCTCCATTTCTAATTTAGGAAATAACACCCAAACATCAACACTATATTTACTATTTAAACACTAATATCCAATGATTCATTTACATATCCCTTTATTTCCATGCCTTCCCTCTTTATTCATACTACTTCACATTCACTCACTAGACTAGACACAAATTTAGTGTATACTAATTTTTTTTCTGTTCCTTATTTTTAGGATTTATGTCATTCTTCTCTTGTTTCATAAAGTATAAAGATATAACTACTATATACACATATATGTGTGTATATGTGTAGATATTTGCATGCATACACACACATTTTTACTGTGATTAGTCTATAATTTACAAATATAACTGTATTCCAAAATATCATTTATGGATAAATTTTAAAGAACCTGGTCTACATTTTTATATAGAAGCAATATTACACATAATGGTTAGATCCTCATAAGATTTGATCTATTATAGCATTCTGTGATTGATTAAAATACAACAGATTCTTTTGGATGAATCTAGTAGGCTGAACTCAGCAACAGTGGGCCCCTTGGTGTGCAGTGGAAAAATCTGGAAGCCAAGATCGAGAAACTAAAAAATCTATAGGATATAGGCTAAATACTGAATAAGGAAGCCAGCAGCTCAACATCAAATTGGGAAATACAGGCAGAGGAAAGTTTGATATACTCATAGAGCTACCAGTATTTCACACTGCTAGAACATAAGGGATTGTGAGAAGGAGGGAGTGGGGTAGTGGAAGGAGTATAAACAGGTGGTTAGGAATAGATCATAGTTCTGGGATCAACCTTTTCAGAGATATTGTGTTACTCATAGAAATACAGAGCTAAGAGGAAATCAAAACAGAAGCCTAGTCATATGAACTGGGCAAACAGAATGGAGCATAAGGAAGAGCAATGACTCAGTCAGCATGCAGAAACTCAGGGCTTTTCTTAGGAACACCAGACACCAGTCATTAGCACAGTGAATTACAATTAGTTCTATCCCCTTACCAGTGGGTTTAGGTCCCAATGTGTTCCCTGTCCTGATCAGAACTAGCTTGGGAACTGGGAATGGCTGGCATTCAGGGCCTTGGTTACCTAAGTCTAAAATTGCAGAGACAGTCCACAATTTATAGCTTGGTCTCCAGGGGAAACCACAACAAAACTTCCCACATAGAACCCCAAGAAAGTCTTCCCTTTAATGAACCAGCAAAAGAAATAGAGACTCTCCCTCTCTAGGCTACATCAGGATATAGGAGCAAGAGCAGCAACCTGAGATGCTCCTGGCAGTTTTGAAGGAATAAGTGGAGGACAGTATAGAAGAAACACAAGAACCCAGTAGTGATAAGGAAAAACTAGGATATCTACAGCCAGTGGGGGAAGACAAGAAGTTCTGGGGTAAAGATGGCTCTCTAACTGGAGAGCGATTAGCATGTAAGAGACCTCCCAGAAGTCAAAGTATTCTCAAGGACACCAGCTGTATCAGCACATGTGTGAGGGTGAGGAGTTTGTGACACTGAAGTATGGATGAGTATGTTAGTAAAGTCGGCATTAACATTGTTCTTTTGAAATATAGATGGATTCTTCTGGGTTTAGAAGGAGGTTAAAATAAAAAATAAAAAGAAGAATCATTGTACTTAGAGAGAAGGAAGGTATATAGAAATGAGGGTGCCTAACAGTGAAAGATGCTGCTATTCCTACAGAGCAGAGGTTAGCTTTGCAACAAAATCTGAAGTCATAAAAACTAAGCTCCTTAAGGATAGGGTCCAGGCCTATTTTGCTTCTACTGAATACCTGATGACTAGGGTAGTACCTGGCACTCAGTAAGAGTTCTACAAGTAGTTGTCGAATGAGAAACAAGGGCTTCCATTTAATAAGTGCTTACCATGTAAGGCACTTTTGACATACTCTCTTAGTGTTAGCTAAATAGATGCTATTACTATCTTTATTTTATAGACAGATCAGGTTACTTCTTCTAGGTAAGGATCCCTCAACCTTAGAACTATTCACATTTTGGACCAGATAATACTTTGGGGCGGGGGGAGGCTGCTCTTCCTATTGCATGATGTTTAACAGTATCCTGGCCTTCAGTAGGAACCCAGTCCTAAGGGTGACGTTTAAAATGTCTCTGGATATTGCCAAATGTTCCCTGGTTGACAAAATTGCCAATCGCTGGGAACTAATGAATAAGCTTTCCAGCTGATAAGCATGACAGGATTTAAGTCCTGACATCTACTCCAGACACTATGTTCTTCACCTCTACACTCCAGCTACCAGATGCTAAACAGCATTTAGCAATGGCTTAACTATGACCCATGCTAAAGAATATTTTTTTTCTTTGTCATATGTGACAAAAAAAATTCAAAATATTTTTATAGTTCTCAGAACTACATTTTGATTTCCTGATTGCTAAGGCCCTGACTTCTCTGTCCCATTTCTGGTAATGCAATAATGCTCCTTACAAAACTGAAAAATGGATTAAATTGTCCACATTAAATCAATTCTGATTTTTATGCAGCATTAAGGATTCAGATTGTGCCAGTTGCATTACAATATTCTAAAATCATCCTAAAGAAGAAGCAAAAATCACTGGAATACAACTTCCTCAAGACACAAGTTCTAAGAGTAAAATGACCTTTGAAAAACCTGTGTGAGGGGCGGCTTGATTATAACGCTGAGAAGCCTGAAGTCTTTATAAGCACATGAGCAAACTACAATCCATCGAGCTTACTTCTCTTACCTTTAAAATTTCTCTAGAAACTGAAGTCCAAGGGATTCCATTTCAAATCTTTCTTTCAGTATTTAGATAATACAATGTGAAAATATTCTTTAGTAAAGGTAATTAACCCTACTAAAATACATGGTACCAGAATTTGATATCATGCCATTCCCCATAGCACAAAAACTATGCCTGAAATTATGGCAGCAGAAAATACCTTAAAAGGTCGGTAAGGGCATGTATGTTTTGACTATACTGAGAAAATCAGTAATTACTACCCATGTGTAATAATAGTGAAAATGGTTTTTATAAATTACATCAATATGAATTAGATAGCATACATATTGTAAGCATCAATCCTTACTGCATAAAAGTATCTACGTTTCAAATAATCACTTGTTTGTCTTTATTTTTAACTGCTACATAAAAATCTTACATATTTATGGGGTACCATAGTGATGTTTCAATATATATATATGCATGTTATAATGTTCAAATCAAGATAAACATATATCTTCTCAAAAATATGATCATTTCTTTATGGAAAGATGTTCAAATTCCTTTCTTCTAGTTTACATTATATTACATATTTACTCTACTGTTAATAAGCACTTTTTAATAAGTATGTATATAACAGAGTGAGTGTATATTTAATTTCTATACCATTTCTATCATTTTCTATCTGAAACAAGTTATTTAACCTCTCTACTACTTGTATGCCTTTGTTCCTACCTGCAAAATGAGACTAAGAAAGGTACATTGGATCGTTTTCAAGACTAATGTAAATAAAACACTTAGGACAGTGCCTAAAGCATAACAAATATTCAATTAATATATCATACACATGCACTTATGCAAGTATACACACATTTTTGATAATCTGTATATAAATAGCTTGGGTTTTTTAGGGTTTTTGTTTTGTTTTGGGCATTGAGGCTTGAACTCAGGGGTGTTCTCCCACTGAGCTGCATCCCTATCCCTTTTTTATTTTCAGACAGGGTCTCCTTAAGTTGCCTAGGCTGGCCTCCTGCCTCTGCCTCCCCTCTCCTTGAGTCACTGGGATTTGCATGAACATCAACCCACCCAATTTGAATCCATATGTTATTGCAGTGTGAATATAAATAAATAGGCAAGTACTAATGTCAGGTAACAGATATGTCTACAGTTCTTCTAACAAAACTACCATATTTATGTTATTTATTTCACATTATGTGTGACAGAAAAATGACGGGAAGAATAGAATACTTCTCTAATATATATGAACAGTCATTTCAACATGCACATCATCAGTTTTTAATAGCTACAATTGTAAATGATTTCACCAACTAAGTGGGAATATGTTCAACTATGAAATTTTCTTCTGCCGGTCTGGGAACATAACTTCAACATCTGAGAAGGAGGAGGACCTGACGACTGCAAGATGGCAATTTACAGAGTGTGATGAGGGGGTTTTAATTTTGTGCATCTCCCACACCTCCTCACACATGCTTCTATCTGTGCCACACGAGTGAATTTATTTTATACGATTTCCTGTTCTCATTATGTTCTTTGTAAAAATTTTCCTCATTCCTTTATACCATCTGTGAGGGACTATTCTCTACCATTGTACTAATTATTCTTCTGCTGAACATTGACACATCTCCTTGGTAACCTTGGTAACCCAAAGCAAAAATTTTAAGAAAATTAAGACATCATAGTCATTATTGAAAAAAATTGTCTATATTTGTGTTTCCATACTAATTAAAACAATGACAGTAAAGAAAAACAAACTACATTAGAAGAATCAAAAATGATCTATATAATACAAATTATATGCAATGAAACTCATGGAAAAAAGTACTTGAAACAATGACCCAGATCAATGTTTTAAGCAGTTATAATATTTCTCTTTATTAATATTAAAAAATGAACATTAATATGTAAAACCAAGAAAACACTGTGTTAGATCCAAAGAATAGTATTACCAAAATGCTTTCCAAAAAGGGTCCTTGAGTATTATTATTAGTAGTAGTAGTAGTAGTAATAGCAGTAGTAGTAGTAGTAGTAGTATTTAGTTCTTTTACTTATATATGACAGAGAATCCATTTGATATAATTATACAAGCATGGAACATATCTTATTCTAGTTAGGACCCCATTCTTGTGGATGTACATGATGATGTTTTGAGTTTTATGTGAAATACATATGTATAATAATCTAACTTCTTTCTTCTATTAGAATGTTTTTCAAATTTCTAGCACAAGTTACTCAGTGTCTTCACTTGTACACTACCATTCCCCCAATTTTTCTTTCAAGGCTAAAATCACTGTGAAAAGTTTTCACAATGACATAAATGAAAAAGACCATAAAATTTTGCTCTTCACACCCAAACACTATTTTCCTGCTATCTGGGAACACAGCTTTGAATTTGTGATTAAATTTTTCAGTTGGGATTGGTTATGTTGCTTAACCCAGACACCCAGACATTTCTCAGTTCTTACCATGGCCAATGGCACACACTTGCAAGGCAAATGCCTAAGGTCAGGTTTCCATTCTGAGTCTCAGAATTCAATGTTGTCTAATTCTTGCATCCTTTCAACTTTATCCTGGACCACTGTCTCACATGCCTGCTGCATTCTATCCACACCACACCACTTTACAAGCCTTTAAATGTGCCAAAGGTGTTGAACACCCCACCTCTGCAAATGCTATGCCTCTGTCTTAAATGTTCTTCTTTACTTCATTGGCCTGTCAAACTAGCATTTAAATGTTTTCCAAGTTCCAACTCAATAAAAAGTACTGTGCTTCATTGAGAAGGAAGCCCTAAAGATCCCATTAGAGTAGGTCAAGTTGAAGAGTCATTCCTTAGTGACAGCCCACTGGGACCAGCTTCTACTACAAAATTAGGGCACTGCATTGCAGGGCAATTACTTGATTTTACTTCAGTCTCACTCTACTGTGAGCTCCTTGAGGACAGTACTCAGGACAACACTTGTCTACCCCAACTTAGTCCATTTGGTGGAATAATTTAAAAATCAATAAATATGAGTGAATGAATAGTAGTCTCTGGTTACTAAGAACTCACTAGGAATGAAGATAATATTTTTTAAACTCTTTCAATAATTCCATAAGGATATGATACATGACAAAAATTAGATTTTTAGTCACCACTAGAAGGTCATCTCCCCAGTTATAAATGAAAAAACTAGTGAATGATGAATAAAATCTTTCTGAAATGTTGGGGCTAGTAGTGATCAGTCACCACCTATTGACTCTCTTTTCCACTCCCACCACTTGAACACTCTAGTTCAAACCCTCAACACCACTTCTGGCCAATTACAATACTCTCTGGTCTCCCTGCCTCCAATCTTTTTGCCTCTTTGATTCCATTCTACAAGACTGTTTATTAAATTTTACATTCATGAACACACTCTCAAGAGTCTGAAGATTAGCTATAAGAATTATATCATTCTATGACTTAGGAAAATAGTAATTTTTTTAAAAAATCAGTATTAATATATTCTCAGACATTTGGAAAATCACCTTCTAATGGAGAATTGTCATAAAATTCCACCACCTGCCTCCATGTTCATTTTTATAATTTCATTGACCCCAGAAGTATTATTTTAATGGTAACAGAAAAATGCAAAAAGATACATGTAAATAGTACACATAAATGATTGTATTAGGCCAAAAGATGGGCAAGTCACATCACTGAATATTTTAAGAAGAAAAGTTTTGTAGTATTCACAGCAAAGTAATGGTAAATCTGAGCCATGCAACATGTATGTCATAATACATGCCATAATAAATTGGGTATAAAAGAGTCAGTATAGTAGACATCATTTATGCTATAAGTGGCAATTTGTGTTTCAGCAAAACATTATCCAATGTATTAAGCTAATATCATTAATATGTTTGAGAGCTTCTGCTTAAAATTATAAATTTGCTTTTATTTTAAAATTATTGATTATCCTAAGGAATCTATACTGTGGTGATATAAATTTAAGGAACTATATAATACAAATAATTCAGGTACATAATGGGTATCAACATTAAATTTTTCCACTAAATAAAGTTTATACAATACACTTGGTTTAGAAATATTAACTATGCCACCCCGGATATTTCATATAATGACCAATTTTAAAGTAGTAAATGTTGCTCTATAACTAAAAAGTCAAAATACAAACTGGCCAGAGTAGGCACAACATGCACATTTCCTAAAGTTGGCTCAAATTTTCCCAAGCATGGTGCTTTTCTTGTGTTGAAATGTCATAATACATACTGTTATGGTTCTTAATAAATTCTAAGTAAGTAATGAATCAAACTCATTCCCTGATCAACAGAAATTTCAACCATGTATTAACAGATCTCTACCTTAAAACAAAGTGTGCTCTGAATCAGTCAAAAGTGCTATAGGATATGTAGCAATTCATCTTCTTTCCTGTTTTTCTAAGATAGGAATAGGTCAAATACATGGATAAGAAAGAGCTTCTAAAATGCCAAAGATGATGGCTGGAGTTATAGCTCATTTGGTAGAGTGCTTGCCTTGCATGCACAAGGCCCTGGGTTCGATCTCCAGCACCACCAAAAAAAAAAAAAAAAAAAAAAAAAACACCTAAAATGCTGAAGATATTTTTCTATGGCAGTTGTTTATGTATCTAAATTTAGGAGTTATAAAAGAGTTTCTAGAACAGTATGGCAAGAAGTGCCCCAAACTTGATATTTTTAATATTCTGAAAACAGTGTTCTTTGATAGTATAATGAACAATTGGGGGGAAGCCATAATAATTTATTAAAATTCAACAGTTTAAAACTCAACAGACCAATGCACACTCACGCACTGGGCAATGCCTCAGAAATCTATCAGCTGACAGCACAATGGATGAAAGAGAACAGAAATTGGCAAGCTATATAGGATGACATTTCAAAATTGCTGCAATATCCTGATTAACAGAAGTAATTGAACTTCTTTAAGTGCACCCTGTGGTCTCTTTCACATTCCTTATTTTATATCATATACTTTGTCTCAACTTTCTATAGATCAAATCCTTAAACATCAGACACCATCAAGAATCTAATTCACTATAATCCTATTTACATTTTTTTCCTCAAAGGAAAGTCCAGACTTCCTGACCCAGTCAAAATTCTGTAATGCTATCAGGCTGACTTTCCACTATATAAAATGATAACACTATGCAAAATATAGAAAGTAACTATTTTTAGGCATCGGTCAATAGACAGCACACTGTGATCCTTAAAAGAATTCTGGCCTTCTGCCCAGGGGAACTTTGCAAACTGAGATATAGGAAAATGCCTGGCTCAAAGAGACGGCAGCAGTCTTTGCTGGACAAAGATCAAAGAAAGGAAGAGTTCTGGAAATCCACAGAGTCCCCAAATATTCCATGAATTTCATAAATTCGGCCAATGACAGTTGTGTGCATGTGGGGCAAGACTCTAATCAACTGGTGGTGAATAGCTCCTAGTGGGTGTAAGCTGAATAAGGATTCCAGAAATCATGAAGCACTGGGAGACACTGAACTACAATCATCCAAAATGAAGCAACCTCTCTGAATACCCAGAGCATTCTATCCCAGAAAGCCCATGTGTCGAGAATGAAGCTACTTTAGCTCTTCCAGACAACTTAGCAAATTCTAAATCTAAGCCTGAACAGAATAATGATAAACTTCCAATAAAGTAACTGGTAACTTCCTGTTAGAAAAAAAGCTCAGCACTCTAAAAGATGGTAACAAAATCCAATAGAATACAAAAGGCCTACAATAATCAAAACCAGCTTAGAAAGGAAGGAAAGGAGGGAGGAAAGATGGGAGTCTGGTTAGTTGGAGGACCCGCACTACCTGGTTTCAACATTTATTATATAAGTCCACAGGAATCAGGACAGTGAGGTATTGGAATAGCTCAGAGGGTCTCAGAACAAAGGCATATTTATACATGCAATAGATTTTAATGATAGCACCAAAGAAATTCAATGAGGAAGGAATGATGTTCTCAATAAATCATGGTGGAAAACTGGATATCTATGTTAAAAAATCACCCTTGAATTCTGTCTCTCACTATACAAACAGAAATAAATTTAAAACACATTATAGGCCTCAATATAAAAGAAAAATCTATAAACTATCTAGAAGGAGGCATGGAAGACTATCTTTGCGAACTTGGAATAAGTAAATATTTATCAGACAAAGTATAGAAAGCATCAGCTACAAGATAAAAATTGATAACTTAATTTTAATTTTAAAATTGATAACTTTCATTTTAATCAAAATGAAAAACTTCTGTTCATCAAACAAGAATGGAGACAGAAATTAGAATGATGGAGTTAAGAGCCAGGAATGGTCAAAGATTGCCAAGAATCACCAGAAGCTAGACAGATGCAAGAAAGAATTCTTCAGTGAGAGCCTGGCCAACACCTTGATTTCAGACTTCTGGACTTTAGAACTGTGAAAGAATAAATTTCTGCTATTTTACACTACTAAGTGTATGTAATTTTCTACTTTAGTTCTAGGAAACTAAAATGTCTGTTTATTAAAAATAAAAAAAAACTTCATTAAGAAAATAAATATAGGAAATCTATAAATGTGAGGAAAAAAATTTCAGGAATTTGTAAGGACCATATTTAAAGAACTCTTAAAACTCAACAACAGCAAAAAAAAAAAAAAAAAAAAAAAAAAACTAATTAGAAGTGGGTCAAAGAATTGAGCAGTAACTTCACAAAGGAATGGAAAATAAGCACAACAAAAAAGTACATTATTTGTCATTTGAAGCATACAAGTGAAAGCCAGAGAAGATACAACAAAACATTCATTGGAAAGCCTAAAAATAAAGGGCCTTACCACACCAAACATAAGGGGAAACATGGAACAACTGGATCTCTCAGACATTGCAGGTGGGAATATAAAATGGTATAATCACCATTTGGTAGTGAAAACAGTTTGGAAGCTTCTTAATAAGCTAAATCTACAACTAGTCTAGGATCCAGTAATCATATGTTTAGGTATTCACCAAGAAAAGTGAAAGCATGTGTCTCCCAAAAAACTCATAGAGGAATGTTCATAGCAGCTTTAACTATAATAACCCCAAATGGGAAACACTCCGCTATGTAGCAACAAAAGAAGGGAAAAACAAACCATGGTAAGTATATACAACAGCATATTACTCAGCAATAAAAAAGGACAAACTTCAAATATACCTCAATATGGATAAACTACAAAAAAATTATGGGGAACAAAAAAATCTAGACACAAAAAAATGATACACTATAGGATTCCATTTATACAAAGCATCATAATAGATAAAACTAAGCTATTGTTACAGAATTTCTTCAAAGATAGAGAGCAGGGAAGGAGGATTAGCAAGGATTGCCTAGAAAAGTCATAAAAATGCTTGAAAATTGTACACAGGAAATGTTGGAGATCCTAGAGTGAGGAGACACAACATACATAGATTTGAACTGTGGACTTAGTGTTTGTGCATTTCACTGTAAATGCATTAGAGTGTGATAAATATGTTTAAACGTAAACATACATATAAATCCACTCAATTTTAAAATCCAGTTCAAAATCTTAAATGTCACTAATTTATTAGGCAGTATTCATTTCTGAAGATCAAAGCACAGCAAACCTCTTTTTTTCCTTTCTTTCTGTTAGTAAAGAATAACATCCTAGAAGAGTTTATCATTGTGTACAATTGACATAAAAAGAATCCACTTTTTACAATTATAATTAGTAGCTATTCTATTACCTCAATTATGACAAGCCATAACCTCCCAGATAATTTCAACTTGTCACTTACTGAATATTTACCTTCTTAATCCCTGATATTTTCCACTCAAAAAAATGGAAATAATGAAAGACTCAAAGTTCCAGTAAAGTTTTCTTCATCTGGAGTAAGCTATCTTCCTTTGCAAACTAGAAAAATTCAAAGTGTTTGACCACCTCATAGCTTCAGGAAAATTGTGATGAAATAATACAAGCTCCAAATTCTAAAATGACAGCATTACCAATTTATTTTTGTACAGGAAAAATGGAAACTTTCCCCATCACAAATGAGCATATGTATAAAAAGATAGGGACCTTTAACTGAGGCCCTTCTTTATCAAGTATTTTGATATCTAATTAAAAGTCCACCAAGCACATGGAGGAGGAACAGGAATGGCAGACAGCATTTAGAGTTGTGCTGCTCAATACAGTTCGGTGTGATAGTGCAGTATTCAGTGGCTAGATCAGTACACTGGACACATAAGGCTAAATCATTAAAATTAAATAAAAATTTTAAATTGAGCTCCATATTTATACCAGATATATTTCAAATACTTAAGAGCCATGTGTGGCTAATGGTTACTTTGTTGTATTGGACATCCATCACCACATTCTGTGGGACAGCTCTGATTTACACAAAGAGCTGAGGGCAGAAAGAATTCCTAAAGGAAACCCTACATTTTAAATTTAATGGAAACTCAGTATTCTAAAGTGAAGGAAATGACCCAAAGCTAAAGATTAAAATTTGGAACTTTGTGAGCCAGAGATTTTTCATAAATACATGTATGTGTGATCATGTACTCACTAGCTCACTTGCTCACTGGTTCTCTCTCTCTCTTTCCTTCCCTCTCTCTACTCTCTCTTCCTCCTTTTCGTGTTTCTCTCTCTCTCTCTCTCTCCCTCTCTCTCTCTCTCTCTCTCTCTCTCTCTCTCTCTCTGCCTCCCTCCCCCCTCCTCCCTCCCCCTCCCCCCTCCCACAGTAGAGTCTTAAGGCAAAAACTAAAGATCCACCCATTTTTACCATCTTGCCTACTTTCAGGTCATAGGAGTGTTAAAGCTGGATAACTCAATTTGCTTCCACTTCTGGGGAAAAGTCTTTGAGCCAACATGTACTTCTCTATCTGTCTTGGTTAGTCTCTATATCAAGGGTTTAATCCTAAAAGCTTTTAAAACTCAAGATCTTAGTTTAGAAAATGACTTGAGCTTCATATTATAGCAGAGCTTATTCTGGACTTATAAAAATGCTAATATAATGAAAATGGACTTGGAACATTGACACCACGAACACTAATAACCATATGGACTAATGATTGGAGTAGATCCCTTGAAGTTACTTGACTTGACCATGCACACGGTTTAAGGCCATTTAAGGGACAACTTAAAGGCCAGATGTCTGTAAAAGTGTTCTTATAGCATCTGTGGTTCACTATGCAAGTATATGTTTAGAGATTATTGACCCCCAAAGACCACAAAAGTTCCTTTGAAGCCATCGTAGTTAATGATGCATTTACATTAAGGAAAAATTTCAGCACTGTCAGGCAGTCTATGGTGTCAGCATCAACATGGACCTTCTGTTTTTATGAAGACTCTTGACACTGCAGATGGGAACAGCTTCTTTAGTGCCACTGTGGTCCAATCATATCAAAATCTGCTAAGAGAGTCCTCAGTTTATGGATCACTAGCAATATTGATCAGCACAGCTCCTCTGGAACCATTATCATTTGTCATGTCAATATTATTGCTACTGCACTCTACTGCATTTTTAAGTTGCTGCAACAGTGGACTAGCTAGGTTCCAGGTGGAAAAACTTCTATTTTTTCTTCCTTTTAGCCAATATGCCAAAACTTTATTATAACTTATTGTAAACAATGGAACTCATAAAACAATCAATGCAAAATAAATCCTAAAACATGTTTCTAGTTTATCCAAGGCCAGCAGCATCTGTGTTTCATTATGCAAGTATATATTTATATTTCACATTTTTTACGTTGTTCCAATAGTCTTTCAATTTCCATTTAAGCTCCATATCAATGATACATACAAATATTACTTGGAATTTTTAAAAATTATATCATCATCCAGAATTAAAAACCATTCATCTATATATCATGGCATCTGACATTTCATCAATAATGTTCTGAAGTCAGTTATCAGCCACAGGTCTTTTGAGAGTAGCTTTTTAGTGCAAGAATATATTGTGATAGCGCTAGAGCAGCTGCTTATTGCCAGGTAAAGGTTTCTCCCATACTATACAATGCCTGATACCAAAACTTAGATTATTATATAACATTCAATGCTTCTGATGGTTCTAGGGCTAAGAGATCAGGACAGAAAAAGGACCACAAAATGAACTGGGTACTCAGCTTGTATGGTTACCACCATCAGCATTATTACCATTGGCAGGCCAATAACTTGCTCTGTGCCAAGAGCATCAGTACAGTATGGATGCAATGAAGGTTAAAAACTAAATATTTAAATAATCATTCTTTAAAAATTAAGTGTAGCAGGTTATTTTATTATGTGTGTGTTTTACATCTATTAATCCTATCTTCTAAACTAAGGCATAGGTTCCTTAAGTATTATGATCACATGTGCTATTACAATTTACTGTTTAACTCCATAGAGACTAATACAGTAGATTTAACACAGTGGATTTATTTCTATTTTCTTATGTGTAACAGGGATAATATTTTATAAATAATGAATGTGCCTTTCTGAATGCATTCACCTCAGCTAGCTTAAGCATCCTTCTGCCTGGGAGGAAGATTTTGGCTCAGTACAGAGGAATACAAAGAAAAAAAAAAGCTTAGGTAATATTCAACTTCTATAATTCAAAAATAGGATTTTGCAGAAAGACTATAGCCTTGCAAGTCTGCCACAATCTCTAGAGAGAATTTTATAAATTTCACAATTTCTTCCTTGCATATATCAAGGGTCAGGCATGTTGAATGTGGCTCAAAGATTTCCTCAGTGGGGTATTAAATATACCCTTTCCACTAATGAGAGGACACAAGACAGAAGCAAGAAGATAAAATAATAATAGTTTTTAAAAATACAACTCCTTGGATGAGTTGTGAAGAAAATAAAGTGAAGCAAGGAGGAAAGATCTTCCTCTCTTAGGGCTTTTCAGCAATGGGCGGAGAAAGACTCATGCCCACTCCTTGTTTGAACTCAAGTGAATGATGGCTTTGGGGGCTGCAACGTATCAACTTATGGCATGGCTACATCAAGGTAAACTCAGAAGTGTAGCAGGTTAAAGAGAAGGAGTGTTTTGAGATTTATCCTTCCCAAGGTCTGGATGGGGACCTTGACAGAAAGGGTACCAGAGAAGCAATGAGATGGCATAATAAAGAGTGGTGCAGAGGAGCTAGTCAGTTAGGCCAGACTCAAAACAGGATTAGGGCCAGATGACAAAAGGTTCCAGAGCAACAACAGGAGCCAGGATGAGGCAGTCATCCAGGAGATACAACTGGGTTCTGACCAAGCTAGCAAAAGGTCAATGTACAAGTGGCAGAAGTCATACACTTGGGCCTCAAGTATCAGCAGGTACACAAGGGTAATAACGGGTACACAAGGGACATCACTCCCATAGAGCAGCAGGGAGACAGACATGAGACAACCCAACCCACGTAATAGCCATACGACACTCCTCTCAAAAGTCTCCAAACTTGTATTTAGCTTATATCCTTCTCCTCGTGATCCATCTTTATTTTAGAAAAAAACAAGAGAATGGAAGGATTATCCAACAAATTGGATTTTTGTTCTGTTTTATCAATAGACAGGCCATTACCTCCCATCTACAAAGAATTCATGCATTAAGCCATGGTTGCTGGACATATATAATTTCCTAAGAACACAGCCCAACAATTTATTAAAGCAGAGGTCACAAGCCAGTAAACCCCAATAGTGTCATCTATCTCCACACAAGAACATTTTAATTCAAATGGTTCTAAGTAGAGTCTGAACTTTGCACTTACCCATTGATCTACTACTCCTTATAACTCATTCAGGTTCAGTGAACCCATTTTTTAATTGCCTAGAGTATGTAAGCAATAATGTGGCAACAGACCACTTCAAAAATTTAAGATTATTTAGGTCTGTTTCTTTCTGTTGTATTAACATGTTTAGAAAACAAGAACTTTCAAATTCTGAGATTGAGTGAAAAAAAAGGATACAAAATTTCTTGGACAGGACATAAAATATACAAACCATAAATGGAAATAAAATGATAAAGTGGACACTTCATCAAAATTAAATATCCCTGCTTATGAAAAGATTCCATTAAGAAAATGATTGGAGCTGGGTACGTGGCACACACCTGTAATCCCAGCAGCTCCAGAGGCTCAGGCAGGAGGATTGCAAGTTCAAAGCCAGCCTCAGCAATTTAGCAAGGCCTTAAGCATGTCTCTTAAAAAAAAAATACAAAAAAGGGCTGGAGATGCGATGTGGCTCAGTGGTTAAATGCCCCTGGGTTAGGAAGGAAGGAAGGAAGGAAGGAAGGAAGGAAGGAAGGAAGGAAGGAAGGAAGGAAATGATTGGACAAGCCCCAACTGGGAAAAATTATTCATAAAAATAAGTATCCAACAAAAGATCTGTACCTGACTATGTTAAAAAAAAAGTACGTATCAACATAAAAATATGAAAAACACATTTTCAGAACAATTGCACAGACATTTCACAAAAAGAAATTGCATAACAGTCAGTGAGTATATCATGAAATATCAGAGAAATGTGAATTAAATCCAAAATGAGATAGCCCTTCACAACCACTAAATTGGATAAAATCAAAAAGACTTCAAAAAACAAATGTTCATGAGGATGCAGAGCACTTGGAACTCTCAAACATTTCTGTATTAATACAAAATGGTAAAGCACTTTGGAGAACTGTTTGATAGTTTTTTGCAAAGTTAAATAAATACCTCCCAAGAAGTTCCTCCCTGGGCATTTATACAAGGAGAATAGAGCATATATCCAGAATATTTATGGCAGACTTACAATAGCCAAACACTAGAAATAACCCAAATGTTTATCTGTAGAAAAATGAACTATTAAGTTGTAGTAAGGTCATAGAATAAAATAATAATTTGTAATAAAAAGAAAAGTATTAATGATACATGTAACATATTATGTTAAGTATACACACTTTTGATTTTACTTACATAAAATCGAAATATGGACAAAACTATTATATCCTGTGAGAGATCAGAAAGTAGTTGTGAGGAATGGGGTGGAAAACTTACTGCAAAGAGGCATAGGGAATTATCTGGAGGTAACGTTAATGCTCTCAATCTTACTTCAGGGATGGTGACCTAATTATATATAATTACCAAAGCTCACCCAAATAAGTACTCAAGATTTGTTCATTTAATTACATATTAATTAGGCTTCAATTAAAATAGATAAAAATAAAAAGCAGAAAGGCAGTTTATAAGAATAATGATAATATTAAGTGAACTACTAATTTAGTAGTCTTGAAAAATTTTTTTTGTTATTTTTAATAATGATAAAAGTAATGCAGGGGCTGTGGTGGTAGCTCAGTGGTAGAGTGCTTGCCTAGCATGTGTGAGGCACCGGGTTGAATCCTCAGTGCCACATAAAAATAAATTAATTGACATACTATGTCCATCTACAATTAAATTTTTTAAAAAAATAATACAAACATACAAATATTCCAACCATATAAAAATTAATTAAGTGAAAGGAAATTCCTATAAATGGGATAGTGTTAGAGATGGAAGTGTCAAGGATGTCTATTCCATATACATGTTGGTAATTATTTTTAAAGTGGCATCACGAGAGGCATATGGAAAATATTTTGATTTGTTCTAAAATGGTTTTGTTAACAAATTGTTACTTAAAGATTATTTGTTACAATTTAATTTGTGAAAAGTATATTCAATTAAAGTTGAAATTTCATATACCAAAGAGGGGATCAATACAAATTTAATAGTAATTTTTTATTCTATAAAATGTTAATATCAGAAGCATATACTAAATCAATTGAGTGAGGCTCATTAAATAAAGTAAATTCATGAAACTGGACTTTCTTAGAATCACTGAAAAATTTACCAAGTAGAAATACAAGGAAAATAACAATAAAATTTAAAAAATAATTTGAAATGATAGGCAATGCCATTAAAGCTCTATAAATACCATTAAATGGAGCCTGTTTCCACAGGACTCAGAAATCTTTGGCAACAGTGATAATAACACATATGCCAGTGTTAACGAGGATATCCAAAGAGATCAGGAAAGAAAAAAAGTAATTTAGGAGGAGAGTACTGGGTCTAGATGAATGAATTAGAAGAAACAGGCAAACGTGATTTGGCTCTTGAGGCTAATCAGGAGAATTATCTTATATACACTATAATTAAAATATTAATATATTATATGTATTTATATAACTATGAACAAAACTAGACTAGAATACTATACCTGTTTTATTAATAAAGTAATACAATATTCCTTTTTTGTTTAAAAACGCAATAAGAGTAAACCAACAGTTGTTGCTTATAATGGAATCCATCAGGTGAGGACATTACTGTTCTAGAATTAGGAAACAATATCTGGTTGCATTAGTCTTCCAGACTCACCCAACAATCACATCCCTTTAACAAAAATTAAGGGGAGTAAATAAATATTAATAAATATTTATTTAATAAATATTAATAAATATTTATTTAATAAATAAATAAATACTCATGTTTAAAGCTTAGTAAGAATTTTGTAAATTTTTTTAAATTTTTTTTTAGATTTTTTTTTGTTGTAGTTGGACACAATACCTTTATTTTTGTTTATTTTTATGTGGTGTTGAGGATCGAACCCAGTGCCTTGCATGAACTAGGCAAGTACTCTACTGCTGAGCCACAACCCCAGTCCCAGAATTTTGTAAAAATTTTGACAAAATCACTTCTATGCATTTTCTTTCAGATTAATATTGAACAATAATGTACTAAAACTTCAGACAAACCCAAATTTGGATTTTTATTTATGATTCCATGTTCATAATAAGATATGTACATGTTAAACTATAAAGGGCTGAGGACATAATTCAGTTGTAGAATGTTTGCCTAGCATACAGGTGGCCCTGGGTTTAATCCCAAACACTGTAAAAATATAGAGAGGGAATCAAATGCAATTAGTACATGGCAATGTGAAACAGAATGATATAGACACATCCTGCACAAGGCCATGTTGTTATTTTCACTTCTTGCCAGTAATTTGTTTATATACAGCTATAGCTAAAGATAGAATTAAACTATAGCTCCCATCAAGAGTGCTTCAAATCAAACTGCAAAAAATGCTTACCAGGTCTATCTGAAAAGGAAAGAGTGGCTGACTAACATTTATTAACCCCATTCCGCCTATAGAGGGATGATGCGCCATGCACAAAATGGCCTATTTCGGTTTCCAAGGTTGGCAGCAATCTGTAATACAGAGACTTGGTTCCAGAACCAGCAGTGTGCAACTCTATTCATGCATCACATACTGACAACTGAATCTGTTATATGAAATCGTATGCCATAACTTGTCCTTCCCTCAATACCAAAAATGCCACAAGAACAGTTTTTTATCATTCAAAGACATTGGATCTTTTGTTTATAAGCACATTTCATTTTATCTTCTCTAGTTACAAACAAGTGTGCCAATAGAAAGAACTTAAAAACTACTTCACACTTCCCATGGCCCTTGGTCATAATTTCCAAAATTTATTTTAAATGAATCCTGTCATTTAACTCAATAATATATAAATGTACTCATTGTCAATATCAATGGAACATTTGATTTATTCTTTTTTTAAGAACAAAGAGTCTTTTGCCAGAATTCTATATCTCAACTTAATAATTAGAAGATTTCTTTCTATTGATGCATATTTGAGCATATACTGTTTTTAAAAAAGCTTTAAATTATATTTTCCTTACCTACTTCTTCTATTAAGATAGTGTAAGAAAAAAAATGAACACTTTCCTCAAGTATTTTCCAGTAACATGTATTAGGTGTGTAGATATAATTTCCAGAGAACCTAAAATGAAGTGGCATGCATTTGTACCTCTGTTCATGGTTTTCCTATGTGAGAAAAGTTTCACTTCACGCAGATGGGTATAGTTTAAATATTCCTTCTAGTTTCTTCTTAAGGCAACTAAGGATTTTTTTAAACCCTTGTTTTGCTTATCTAACATCTGTGTAGTTAACATCAGCCCCAGAACATTTCAGAAATAGGAGTAAGCTTGCAAATTTCTACAGTCTAACTGGCCTTGTCCAACATCACCCTCGGACTTTACTAAATTACTGACCAAAATAACAAAAAAGTAATCATCCATTAAATAAGTGAGTTCTCCCCATTCAACAGTTTTCTGCCTGGTCAATGATTCCAGAGTGAACACTCATTTTTTCCCATTAGTCTTTGAAACATGTTGTAATTTGAAAGTATGGTATCAAAGAACAATTTAAATTACACTATTGTCATTGGAAATGTAAACTAATTATTAAAAATTGAAACCATGGCAGAAACGGGATGAAAAGGCTCTGTGAGATGCTTTGAGAGACATCTATGATGAGGATAATAAAATTTTTGTAAGAACTCTTCAAAAATTGACATCCATGTCAGAGTCTTAGTGTCTTCAAGGTGAGTGGCAATAAAAACATATCTTTTCTATTCTCTTTTTTTCCCTTTAAAGTCCTCATTTCTTGTGAATTTCCATGCTCCAACTTTATATCCCAAATCAAATTCTTATATCCACTTCATTTCAACTTCAAATCACTCTTAATTTTAACACATAACATTAATAGTTCTTATAAAATATGTGCTAAAATAGTCTACTATATCTTCAGGGTTAAAATTTATCATAAAACTAATGAACTTTTGGAAGAACTGTTTGAGGACAACTCAAATTTGATTTAGGAATTTTACAAGTACAGGTAAAATGAGTTCTAATTTCTAATCCTTTAATTTTAAATTCAAGGAATTTAGTAAAGTCAGTTCTATGTATTTCTTCAAAATAATAGTCAGACATTAAGTGTATTAAACTCCCAACAAACCCAAGTCCAAAGTTTTGGATTCAAATTTGGACTCAGTCATCCTCCCCCTTTGAAACATTTTAAAACATTTCTCCCCTTTATTTGGATAATGTTTCTTTTCCCAGAGTAAAAAATCCCTGTTTTAATTTGAAAGGCAAAAACATAAAACCTAGAGTCACAATGCTTTTCTAAGTTGCCTAAATTAAATTACCTATTAAGTAATCTACATAATTTCACTCTGATCATTAGGGAATAGAAAGTATTTACAACAGCAATATTGCTAATACAGTACACCAGAACACCTTGAAAAATCAGTCTCAGAAGGAGGAACAAACATATGAATGATAGTATCATAAAATAAGTCGCCTCTCTGAAGTACTCATATACTTTAAATAAATATATATTTATAATACAATTAACAATTTGATGAAATTAGGAAGAATACATCAACAAATAGCCTCCTTCAAACAAAGTCAACAGGATCTCAGGAAACATCCAGATTCAGCATTTAGTTACTATGAGTGCTACATCTCCTTGGTAGCCTAGAGCAAATATTTTTATATGCCTTTTTAGTTTTCATTTTAACAATCTGTCATTCTCCAGAAAGAACTCTGCTCAGTTATAAGTATATGTCAACAAACACAACTCATAGTGAGGATATTCAGCTACCAATTACTGCTGGAAATTTAAATAAGTTCTAAAAATATAGGTTATGTTCCACTCTGAAATACTTAATCTATTTGGCACTTTTTCTGGAACATTTAATGGTCCATCAGTACAATGTATTAGACTGTATGAACACAGAATTAGACACAGTGCTTGCCTAGGGGATTCTCAATTTAAATAAATAAGTAAAATAGATCAGACACTAAAACATCAGTGCATGGAAGAAATAAAGTAGATCACTACCATTACAAATGAATATTTACAAAATAGATATGCAGTACATAGCCCACTTGTAAAGGACAGGATAATTCTAAATAGCAAACTTGAGAGTGCTAAAACAATCCAAGATGCTTTTTAGAAAGTAATGCTTTGACAATGTTAAGGACTGTAAGATAGATGGAAAAACAGGATGTTCTGGGCATCAAAGAAGACAATTAAAAGAACAGTTAATTAAAAAGAAGAGAAAATAGTCTCATTTGAAAGTCAAGTGACCATAGAAATCCCTTATTCTAACTTCTATCCATATTTATACATTGAAATATTTCCCCCTGTTACTTAACCTCTTCTTGAGTATATTGGAAATACATTGGATGGATGGATGGATGAATAGGTATTCTTTAAGACAAGACACCTGATTTCAGGGGACATCGTGAGAAGCATTTTTCTGGAATTGATTCAAAATCTGTCTCTTCCTGACTTTATAAATCCTAGTTTTGCCCTTTACACCAGTGTTGGTAAAAGTGAGCACCATAAAAGTGAGTCATATAAGTAAGTCATATAAATTTAAAATACTTATTTTAAATTTCTAGAAGCTACACTAAAAAGTAAAAAGAAACATTTATATTTTAATAACATGTTTATTTGACTCATTATATCAAAAAGTATTTCAACATAAAATCAACATACAAAAATTAATGATATTTTACATTTTTATACTAAAGTCTTC
The DNA here is from genome assembly GCF_048772815.1 of Callospermophilus lateralis. Lineage (NCBI taxonomy): Eukaryota > Metazoa > Chordata > Mammalia > Rodentia > Sciuridae > Callospermophilus > Callospermophilus lateralis. The sequence goes on from NC_135308.1 coordinate 105,168,355, forward strand.
AGAATCTACTATGTACTTTTACACTTACATTGCATCTCAATTTGTTCTAGGCATGTCTCAACTACTCAAGAGCCACATCCTATGGTTAGTGGCCACCATAGGACCAGCTTAGTTTGAGATAGTAGTTCACAATGTGGCCAAACAGAATCACAGGAAACATTTTCAAAATACAGATTCTTGGGATTCATCCAAAGTTCAGATTCAGTAAGTTTAGGAGGGCAAGGGAGTCTTTTTAATATGGCAGTCAATAAACCACATCAAACTGACATTTGGGAATCACTATTCTTAAAACAACACAAAATCAATCTCAGTCCTCTTATACATGGCTGTCCTTCCAAAAACTAAAAGAAATTGCCACATCATTGTCTTTTATTCTCCAGGCTAAAATTCCAAGCTCTTTCAGCCATTCCTCATCTGGCATGGTTTCCAAACCTTTCAGCTCCCCAGTTGCTGTTCTCTGGATGTACTCCAGTATGTTTGGCTTATTTGCAATAATGGAGAAGTACCACAGCATAAATAATACAAATTAATCCTTATCTGCCTTTGAAATGTTTCTCAGTCCTTTCATATGAATGAGTGTCTAAACTTTGAATTCATAACTTTTTCAAACTAAAGTTTTAAACTGTCATTATTAAGAAGAATTCAGTATATCTAGGTTTTTCAACATGCTGTATAGATCATTATGGGCTAGAAAAGAGTAATTCTTACAGTAATTCAGTAAAAAAAAGCAAAACTAGCTTTTTACCTGTTTCTCAACCCTCTTACCTTTTCTATGACTAGAAAAGAAAGTATTTTGATTTAAAAGAAGGTCTCATCAACCTTTTTGTTAGTTTCATATATATAAAACATAATGTTGCCAGAAGAAAGATACAAGATTTCCCATGAGTAAATTTGATGCCTCCAGTATTTATTCACTGGAAGCTTATTGATAACATCAAGAGTGCCACATGGCAGGGCAGGAGACCACAACAAATAACAAGAAGGTTACAATTTAGTCAGAATATTCATCTAACAGATAAGTATGGAATTTATAGTAAATACAAGATATTTGGAATACATATCATTGAATAAAATACTCAAAAATCACTGTGCCCTTTTGGACCTTGCTTTCTAGAAGGAGAGAAAGACAATAAACAATTCCAAGGATAAATAAGGTAATTATACAATATGTTAGATGATAAATGTTAGAAAAACTAAAGAGATCAGAGTAAAGGGTATCAAGAATATTTGTGGAGAAGACAACAAGTTGTAATTTCAATTGGTGATTATGTTAGTAAGCTTTTCTTCACTAGGACCAAAGTGACTGACAAGACCAACATAGAGGAAGAAAAATTTATTTGGGGTTCAGGGTTTTAAAGGTTCTGTCCATGGGTGACTGATTCCATTGCTCCAGGCCTGAGATGAAGCAGAACATCATGGAAGAAAGGCAAGGTGGAGGAAAGCTGTCTGCTCATGGCATCCAGGAAGCACAGGAAAAACAGCCAGGAGGCAGGGACCAAATATAACCCACCAAGGGGACACCCAGTAACTGATTCCTCCAAGCATGCTCCACCTGCCTACAGTTTACCACCAGTAATCCATTCAAATTAAATTACTAATTAATCACATGGATTAATCCATTGATTAGGTTACAGATCTCAAAATCTAAGCATTTCACCTTAGAACATTCCTGCATTAACTAACATTTAAGCTTTTACTTTCTGCTCCCATTCCTTACAGTAAACTTGGCTAAAAGTTGCCAGCAATATCCATGCCACTGACTGAATGCTGTAATGCCTGGACATTTCCTCCAACAGATTAATTAGTTAGTCCATCACTTTTAAATTCAGCCTCATACAAAATCTCAGGCCATGGGCAAAACGTTGCTAAGTTCTTTGCCAGAATAGAACATGAGTGAAATCATCTAGTCCAGCTCCCAGTAGAGTCCTCATTTCTCTCTGAAACCTCATGAGCACAGTCCACATTTCTATTGCCTTTATGGTCTTCTGAGCTCCCACCAGAATAGCCCATTAAGCTTCCCTTCCAACATTCTAAAGTTTTTCCAGCTTGTATCTCTAAACTTTTCAAAATTCCTCCTGCAAACCAGCTCCAAAAGCTTCTGAACCACATTCTCAGGTTAGTCACAGCAATGCTCCCAGCCCTAGAACCAATTTCTGTTTTAGTCAGCTTTTCTATCACTGGGAATAAAACACCTGACGAGAACACTTAGAGAAAAGAAAGTTTATTTGAGACTTGTAGTTTCAGAAGTCTTAGTCCATACAGAGTGAACTTCATTGTTCTGGAACCAAGATGAGGCAGCACAACATGGGGGAAGGGCCCAGCACAGGAAAAACTGCACAGCTCATGGTGGGGTCAGAAAGTGGGCGGAAAGGGGAGAAGGGACTGCAGGAAAGATGCAATTTTCCAGGGACTACCCTTACAGTAACCCAATTTCTCTATCCATGCTCCACCTGCCTACAGTTATCACTCAGTCAATCCATTCAATCTAGCATGGACTCATTAGGTTATAGCTTTCACAACTCAATCTTTCCTCTGAACATTCCTGCATTAATACATGATCTTCTGGGGGGCACTTCATATCCAAACTATAACAGAGGGATATCTCAAATCCAAACCATAATAGTAATCAGAAAAATCCTCACTGCAAAATTGATAGTTAAAAAAACATTTAAAGGAGGCCAGGGGAAAACATACAGATATCTGGAGGAAGAACATTCCAGGCAGAGTGAACAGCCAGTGAAAAGGTCCTAAGGCAGAAGATTACCTGACCTGTGGAGCTGAAGCAAAGCAACAAGTGAAGAGACAAGCAACCAATCAGAAAAGCAATGAGACGGAGTTAAGAGTGTTCATTTAGAACTCTGTAAGTCTAAAAATTGTGTCTTTTATTCTGAATGAAAAGGGAAAGCATTAAGGGTACGGGGCAAAGCAGTGAAAAGATATGTACTACGTATATGTACTTTCTGTCTTTCTGGTTTAGAAAGTAAGCTCCATAAGAGCAGAAAATTTCTAATGTTTTAAAAGGATCACTCTAACAACTATGTTGAGAATAGACTGCAGGGGACTAAAAATGTAAGCAGGGAGACCACCTATGTAGCTATCATAGTAATCTAGGTGAGAAAGGCGGGCAACTTGGAACAGGAATGTAAGGAAGTAAAAGGGAAGTAGTTATATTTTTTACATTTTAAAAAAACTAGCTATGATACAATGTGGTGCTTATTTTAACAAAGGATGTTAAAAGAGAACAGGAAAAGGGATTATAAATCAACAAAAAGAATGATTTGTAGCCAAAGTGACAACTTACCTGAGTCCTAAAAGTTCAACAGGAATCAAAACTAGGAAGAACAATCCAAAGATGAAAATTGGAACACAGTTGTTAATGGAAAATTGAAATACAGGGAATAATTCTTTCTCAATGGAACTTATGTTTTCAATAGGGAAATAAAAGAAAACCTAAGCTAAACTTGGATTATGCTTGAAAAGTATTGTATGTTGGGTAACTATAGAAAGGAGCTACACCCTGAACCTTCTTCTGTTGGTTATCTCTGTGTTCCCAGTGGTTCAACAGCAGAATACACTCACCTCATCCCCCTCTACCCAAACCCACATATTTTCTTTTCTCCAATAAGGCCAAAAACAGCAAAAAGAACACAGAAAAAACTTCAGGGCCAGTTTTACCCCATCCCAGATTATCTTCATCTGCTCTCTCCTTTATCATATGAAAAGTCTTCTTTCCTTAGTCCTCCACAAAACCTAAAACTTACACCTATGAGCCCCCCCAAAAAATCTACCAAAGTAAGACTGGCTGCTGAGTCAAATCCAAAAATAAAAATAACAGTTAACATTTATTGAATGCTTAATGTCACACACAGTTGTATTCCTATAACTTACATCTCAACCCTAAGAAGCAGAGATAAGTACCATGATGAAGTCCACATAAGTAGTTAATGAAGGAGCCAAGACTAGAGCACAAACTAGCTACCTCATGAGACCATGCTCCCAAATACTAATACACATCAGTATGAACACATAATTACCTCAATCATTTCTTTCCTTTGTCTAAACCAGTTGAATGTGACCTTCTGAAGTAGCAATTTGTTGTCAGTCTGCATCTTTCCTTTGTAGGAACAGATACCTGTCTTGGTTCCTCATTCCTCCCCCTGAATGAAGGTGGTCAGTGGAGGTGCCATCAAGAACAGCTCAGAAAATACATGTTCCAGTGCTCAGTTCCTGGCATAAGGCCAAATGAAAGACATGGGAGCTGTGTTCCACTCATTTCTTTCCCAACAGCACCATCTCTAATCCTTTTTTACTTAAATGGGAGAATGACTTGGTGCCTGAAAAAAAATGGGTCCTGAAACCAGCATGAAAAGAATATTCAGAAAAAGCCAAAGAAAAACAGTCCTTACTTCTGGTTTCTTGTGGTATCATTCAACCATGATATTCAAAGTCATCTACTAGCCAGAGTCTTTCAAGATGAATGTACTTCCCAAATCAAACTTAATGTCAAAACCCTCAGATATCCCCGGCACTTTTTCACAGAAGACTGGTTATGCTTGCCCTTATCAATAATTGTAGCTACCATATTCAGTGAGTGTCAAAAAACATGCTACATTCAGTCTATTCTATTGCCAAAAGATTCATGCTTTATAATTTTACCCTCTCTACCTCTGAATGGTTTACTTTGTTTTTTAAAGAATATAACTGAAGGGCTGGGGTTGTGGCTCAGAGGTAGAGTACTTGTCTAGCATGTGTGAGGGACTGGGTTTGATCCTCAGTACCCCATAAAAATAAAATAAAGGTATTGTGTCCACTTATAACTGAAAAAACAAATATTTTAAAAAACAGAATATAACTGAAAACCTGACACCAGATTTTACTCTATTTGTTCTGAGAATTAGCTCATAAATGATGGGGATAATCTCTTCACGACAGCATTTACTATAAAATACTAGGTTAAACACCAAATGACTAAGATATTTTTAACTGTCAAGATCAAGTTTCCAATCACCTCATAAATACAACACACTTTTAATCATAGTTGAGAGTTGGGTGAGGGCTTAAAAGAAAGTTAATTCAGTTACAAATAAATGAATGCTAATAATACTCAAGAGATATGTTAGTTTCCTCTTGCTGTTACAACAAATCATCACATACTTAATTGCTACATCAACACATGTTATCCAACAGATTTAGAGGATGGAAGTTCAAAATGGCTTGCACTAAAGTAAAATCAATGTGTAGCAGGGCTGTGTTCCTTTTTCAGGCTCTAAAGGGATACTTACTTTTTTTTTTTCCTTTTTATAGCTTCTAAAGATTTCCCACATTCCTTGGCTCATGTCTGTCTTCTAGCCTGAAAGCCAGCAATGGCCAATTGAATCTCACACTGCATCAACCTGACACTGACTCAATTATCTTTCTGTACCATATTTTAAAAACCCTATGATTACATGGGGCCCAACAGATAATCGAAGGTAATCTCCTTATTGTAAAGATAGATGATTAGTTGAATAATCTTAATCACATCTCTAATGAATTCCCCCTTGCCATGTAACATAACACATTCATAGGTTCTGGGGATTCATATATAGACATTTGGAAGATTATTATTCAGCCTACCACAGTCTGTTCTGTGACCACTAAAGTTTCATATCTATCTGACATACAAAAACATTCATGCCAACCCAAAATACCCACAAAATCTCATCTAAATCTTAATGAAATCAAAAACCTTAGAAACAAGACATCAGCAATATCTTGGCAGAGGAGGACTTTTAGGGGATCATCCTCTGTGAAAATACACCAATTTGAACAACTATCCACACATAAAAATATCGTCACAAGAGCTAAGGAAACCAGATGTGAGATTACAGAACCTGGATGTAGTACAGAAGTAAGAAAAGACAGACTGAATAGGGGGAAAAAAAGACAGTTTTATATTATCCATGTCATCCCTCCCAAACCTCAGGGAGCAGAGCTCATGGAGACATAGTCGCCACTTGGGAGAAGTAAAGAGAAATGAACACCAGGCTTTGTATCAGACCTCTTTGTATCAGACTTTCTGCAGTGAAATACAGCACTAGACAGGCAGCCATGGCCCAAGGTTCCAAAGCAATACCCACAGACAGAGCCTTAAAGACCACTGTAGTGCCAGATAAGATCATGCAGACTGCAGCTTGGGCCTATTGGGAAGACTCTATCTTTAAAACCACCCACTTCCAGGAAAACCCCAGCTACCCTAAGTACTGGAGTAGTCCGTACATGAAGCTGATCCTAACTGACTCAGGCTGCAGGCCACCCCTCAGACAAGCCAAGTTCTAGGCCATTCCCAGTACCAGGCTGGACCCTGCAGTTCCAGGCTTCAACACCAAGCTGTCCCACACAATCTTACTCATTAGGCTCACCCCAGCAAATAGAGGCTATGGGCCTACACCAGCACTAGGACAGTCCCTGTGGACTCAGGGTGCAGATCAGTCCCCTGTGAATATAGGCTCCAGAACTGCTGCACAAATTCAATCAATAGGTCCACACCACTGCATCCAGGCAATAGTCCTAATCACCTGCTAAGAAAGCACCAACACAGCCTGCCCAAGAACTTCAGCAACAAGCCCAATGATAGAACACAACATATAGCCCTGCCGAGAATCTCTGGACACACTGACCAATGAAGGGCTTTCCCAATCAAAGCCAGCCTACAAGGACTAGGAAAAGTTCCTACTTTTTCAAATGCAGAGTCATTAATATAAGGCAACAGGAAACATGAAAAAACAGAGTCATAACACTACCAAAAGAACACAATAATCTTCCAGTAGTTGGACCCAAAGAAATGAAAATAAATGAATTGAGTGTCAAATAATTAAAAAAATAATGTCATGAAGAAGTCGGCAAACTTTAAGAAGATACTGGGAAATAATTCAACAAAATCAGGGGAAAACTAAACCAATATGATAAATTTAATAGGGTAACTGAAATCATTCTTTAAAATCAAATAGAAATTAGAGAGCTGAAAAATACAGTGAAAGATATGAAAAATATGATAAAGAGCAACATCAGTAGAACTGATCAAGCAGAGAAAGATTAGGTGAACTTGAAGATAAGTTATGTGACAATACACAAGCAGAGGAGAAAAAGGAAAACCGAATGAAAAGGAATAATGAAACTTTGTGGGATTTATAGAACTGACATCAAGACAGAAAACTTTATAGAGTTATGACAGTTTAAGGGAAAAAAAAGAGGGTTGAAATCTTGATGAAATAACTGCAGAAAACTTTACAAATGTAGAAAAATATATAAATATACCAGTACAGAAAGGTCAAAGTTCTCCAAACATATTCAATGCGAACAATACTGGCATAACACATATCAACAAGCTATCAAAATTCAAAGATAAAAGAGAATCCTAAAAGCAGAAAAAAAAGAACCAAATCACATGTAATGAATTTCCAAAAAGGCTAACAAAAAATTTCTCAGAAGAAACTTAAAGGTCAGCAGAAAGTGGAGTAACACGTTCAAAGTGCTAGAGCAAAAACCCTACCAACCAAGAATACTGTAATTGGCAAAGATGTCCTACAAAAATGAAGTAGAAGAAAGCCTTTTCTAGGCAAATGAAAGCAGAGAAAGTTAATCAACTCTAGACATGTCTTATAAGAAAGGGTAAAAGGACTTTGTCAAGCTAATCACAAGGACAATGAGGAGTAATATGAAAATGTAAAAGTATAAAACTCACTGGTAAAAGTAAGTACAAAATCAAATTTGGAATATTCAGACTGTAACAGTGTTGTATAAATCATTCATAACTTAATTATGAAAGATAAAAGACCAAAATATTAAATGATAAAAGTTACAATTATTTGTTAACAAATACACATATAAAATACGTAAACATTGACACTGTTAATACAAAATGTCTGTGGGGAAGGTAAAGTGCAAGGATTTTATTTTTTGAATGATCAAATTTAACTTGTTGGCAGTTTAAAACTGCACATTATAATACAAGATGTTTTGTGTAAGTCTCATTGTAACCACAAAGGAAAAATATTTAACAGATATAGAAAGGATAAAAAGTAAGCAAATCATCACCAAACAAAATCAGCTAATAACAAAGGAAAACTTCAAAAGAAAAAGGAACTAAAGAGTCTACAAGACAACCAAAAAGCAATTAACAAAATAACAGCAGTAAGTCCTTACTTAGCAATAATTACTTTAACTCTGAATATATTAAATTTTCCAATCAGAAGACAAGTGTTCCTAAATGGGTTTCCTAAAAAGAAAAAAGAATCAACTATATGATGCCTAAAAGAGAGTCACTTCACCTTTAGACACATGGAGGATGAAAGTGAAGGGATGGGAAAAGATTTCTATGCAAATGAAAAACAAAACAAAACAAAAAGGTAGGGGTAGCTATACTTAACTCAAGATAAAATAATAGACTTCAATACAAAAATTGTAAATAAAAAAAAGTTCATAGGTCATATAAGCTCTGGGGTCAATTCATCAAGGGTATCTAATAATTAACTGTAGAGAAAAATGGACCCAAACCAGAATAACTAAATACATAAAGCAAATATTAATAGATGTGAAAGGAGAAATATATCAAAATAATAATGATATGGGACTTCAATAACCCACTTTCAGCAATGCACATATCATCCAGACAGAAAATCAATAAGGAAACATTGGACTTAAACTATACTTAAAATTAAATGGACCTAATAGATATGTATAGAACATTCTATCCAATAACAGAAAAATACAAATTCTCAAGCACTCATGGAACACTCTCCAGAATAGATCATTTGTTAGGCCAAAAAAATGAGTCAACAGATTTTAAAAGACTAAAATCAAATATCTTTTCCAACAACCATGGTATTGCTACAGTTTAAATCTTAATTGAAATAGAATTGTAAGTTCAAGTCAGAGCGGTTAGACCCTTACCTCAAACTACATACAAAAAAAAAATCTCAAAATGGATTATAGACTTCAATGTAAGACCCCAAACCATAGAACTACTAAAAGAAAAAGTGAGAAAACCTCAAGGGCATTGGTCTAGACAATAATAGTTTGAATATCATACCAAATTCAACAAAAGTAAAAATAGATAAGGATTACCTTAAACTAAAATGCTTCTACATAGAAAAGGAAGCAACAAGTGAAAAACTAACCTACTGACTGAAAGAAAATATTTGCAAACCATAAACCTGACAATGGGTTAATATCCAAAATATGTAAGAAACTAAACAACTTAATAGCAATTAAACAAGCAAAACAATTTTTAAGACACAGAGCTGAATACACATTTCTCAAAATAATATTCACAAAGGACTAGCAGAAGTATGAAAAAATGTTTACCATCACTAATTAATAAAACCACAATGAGATAGCACCTAAACCTGTTAGAATAGAATAATTTTTATCAAAAAGAAGTAAAAATAACAAACATTGCCATGGCTGTGCAGAAAAGGGAACCTGTGCATATTATATTCTCACTGATGAGAATATAAATTGGCACATCCCTTAAAGTATGGAAATCAGTGTGGGAAGTACCACCAAAAAGTTTAAAACAGAACTACCATATGATCCAACATTCTCACTTCTGGGTGTAAATTCAAAGGAAATTAAATTATTATGTCAAAGAGATCAATGGACTCCTACTTTCATTGCAGAATTATGCCCAATGGCCAAAATAGAGAATCAACCCAAGTACCCATCCTCAGATGAATAAATAAAGAAAATGTGGTGTATATATACACAATTGAATATTGTTCCACATTAAAGAAGAAAATTCTGTCACTGTTTATGACATAGATGGACCTGGAAGCCATTAAAGTAAGTTAAATAATCCAGGCACAGAAAGACAAATACCACATGATCTCATCCATATGTGGAATCTGAAAAATAACTCCTACAAGTACAGAGTAGAACAGTAGTTACCAGGAGCTGAGTGTAGGAGAAAAATCATCAGGGAGATGTTGGTAAAAGGATAAAAATTTTTCAATTAAATGGAAAAATAAGTTCAGAAGTTCTGCTGTATTATATGGTAACTGTAATTCTTTTTTTTAAAAAAAATTCTTTTTCAATATTTATTTTTTAGGTGTAGATAGACACAACACAATGTCTTTATTTTTATGTGGTGCTGAGGATCAAACCCAGGTCCCATCTGTGCTAGGCAAACGCTCTACTGCTGAGCCACAATCCCAGCCCATATGGTAACTGTAATTCTAGAGAGGAAAAAAGAAAACGAAAGGTAGGGGTAGAGCTCATGAAAATCAAAAGGATATCAGTAGAGTAGAGGAAAGAGACCAGGAAGAAGAAGAAGGGGAGGGAAAGAGAGAATACTGAACAATATTGTCCAAATCATATTGTTATATTGTATGTATGTATGTATAATAACAAATATTACCATTATATACAATTATAATGCTCCAATAAAAATATTTTAAAAACAAGGCATTGTACTTTCAAATACCTCTAGGACACTAAATTTTAAGTGTCCTCATCAAAAAATTTGTAAATATGTGTTAAAATGAACTTGCTGATCAGCTTTATTTGGATATTCCACAATGTATGTAGTTAAAAACACATTGTACCTGAAAAATGTTACAACTTACATTTGTCATTTAAAAATTATATTAAGAATAATAAAAGTTTCAAATCTTATGAAATCCAGACAGGGGGAAAACCACATGTTGTCAAGTTTTGAGAATAATCCTCTATGATTCTTAACTTCACCTACTAGCATCTCATTGCTTCCCTTTAATTAAATTTTCTTTTTTTGAGAAATTATATGCCATCTGATTGAAATGTATGATATATCAAGGTCATTGTACTGTCCTGTGTAACTAATTAAAACAAATAAAAAATTTTCTTTTTTATGAAAGGTGACCCATGTTTACAACAAAGAAATTTTTTTCTTGCTTTTAGAAATTTTGAGATTTTATCCTCTTCTCCCATTTTATCCTCTGACTCAGGCAGAGCCAGCAGCAGCATTTTTCCTGGTATAGTATTCTTCAGAACTTCATAGGTTTGTATATCATGGAGATTCACTCATAGTTGGGGGAAATAGATATTCCTCAGATAAAAAGATAACTCCACAGATATTTCCTGAATAATTCTATCTCTATCCCTGGCCTCTAGCTAGGTGCACTGCTCACACCTGTGATCCCAGCAACTCAGGAGGTCAAGGGAGGAGTATCACAAGTTTGAGATCAACCTGGGCAATTTAGCAAGACCCTATCTCAAAAACAATAAAAAATAAAAATAAAAAAAGACTCGGTATGTAGCTCAGTGGTAGAGCACTCCTGGGTTCAATCCTAGTACTGAAAAACAAGAGGGAAAAGAGGGGAAATAAAAATGAAGTTTTTAAAAAAAATTCCTGACCTCTGCTGAAATAATTGAGGGTATCCATGAATTACCTGTCCTTCAAAGATCCCTAACTGCAATCTGACCTTCTGTACTTCTGAGACACTAGCAAAATATTTTCTAGCCATACTATTGGTTTTCTCTCCAGAACAGCCATTCCTGGATGGTGAATCTCATAGTTAACATTTTTGTGTGTGTGTAATATAAATGGGCAGAGGATTTCTCAAATATCATGTCCTGGATCCTTTTTGCTAAACAATTCTTCACCAAATTCTCTCTTTCATCTCATATTTTACTATAAGCTGCAAGAAAAGGCAAAGTATACCTTCAACATTTTTCTTACAAATCACTTCAGCTTACTATACAAGTTAATTGTTTAAAAGTGCTGCTTTCCACAGTATAGAAATTCCTCAGAAAACCTGGAATGGAACTACCATTGACCCACATATCCCACTCAAAAAGGAGTTAAAATCAGCATACTACAATTACACAGTCACATCAATGTTTATAGCAGCTCAAATCACAATAGCTAAACTATGGAACCAACCTAGATGTCCTTTAATAGATGAATGGATAAAGAAAATGTGGTACATATACACAATGGAATATTATTCAGCCTTAAAGAAAAATGCAATTATGGCATTTGCAGGTGAATGGATGGAACAGAAGAATATCATGCTAAGCAAAATAAGCCAAACCCAAAAAACTAAAGGCCAAATGTTTTCTCTCATAAGTGAATGCTGATCCATAATTGGGGGTATAAGGTACAAGGAAGAATGAAGAAACTTTGGATTGTGCAGAGGGGAGGGGAGCGGGTGTTGGGATTGAAATAACAATGGAATGACTCAGCCATTATTTCCCTAAATACATGCCTGAATATACTACTAGTGTGACTCTGGACCATGTACAGCCAGAAGAATGAGAAGTTGTGCTCCATTTGTGTACAATATGTCAAAATGTATTCTACTGTCATGTACAACTAATTAGAACAAATTTAAAACTTTTTAAATAATTTTTTTAAGTGTTGCTTTAGGGCTGGCATTATAGCTCAGTTGTATAGCATTTGCCTCACATGCATGAGCACTAGGTTCTATCCTCAGCACCACATAAAAATAAATAAGTAAAGATATTGCTTCCATCTAAAACTAAAAAAAAAAAAAAAATTAAAGTGCTGAGTGCTGCTTTCTACATGATGGAAAGACACAATTCAATTAAGTTTCCTACCACTACACAAACAAGGATATTCTTTCCTCTAGTTTATAATAACAAGTTCTTCATTTCCATCTGAGTCCTCTCTGACAGTGTCTTTAACATCTATATTTTTATCAACAGTTGGTTCATGATGACTTAGATAATGTTTAAGGAGATTTAGATTCTCTACCATGCTCTTCACTTTCTTCTGAATCCTCCCTAATAGAGTCACCAACATCCATATTTCAATTAAAATCCTATTCAGGGAAATCAAGAACTTTTTTAGTATGTTCTCAAAATTCTATCTGCCTATTGACCAACTCCAAAACCGCTTCCAAACTTTTAGTTATTTCTTACAGAAGTACCCCACTTCCATATACCAAAACATATTAGTTTCCAATCACTGCTAAAACCAATCACAACAAACTTAGTGACATCAGTCAACATAAATTTATTACATCACAATTCTGGAGGTCAGAAATCCAAAATTAGCCTAACTAGACAAAAATCTAGGTGTCAGCAGTGCTGTGTTCTTTCTGAAGACTCTAAGGAAAAATATTTTCTTGACTTTTCCAGCTTCTAAAGACTTCTTAACAATCCTTGATTCTGGGCCCTCTTCCATCATGAAAGCCAGCAATGGCTGGTCTAGTCTTTTTCACATCACAAAACTCAAATACTGACTCTGATCAAAGAACTCTGATACTGACCCTTCTACCTGTCTCTTACATATTTAAAGGACTTGTGATTACAGAGGGCCCATGCAGATAGTCCCTTGCAGCTTCTTTATCTTCTGACCAGCAAATTAGCAACCTTGTCATATAATATACATAAAATTCTCAGGTTCCAAGAACTAGAACAAGAACATCTTTGAGGGACTATTATTCTACCTACCACAATACACATCTATATAATGATGGCTTTTCAATTCTGCTCTATTAATGTGATCTACCATGTAACCTGGTCCCTGCTATACTCATTAGCTTCATTTCATATGTGTCTCCATTCTTCTAGACTTCTTCTATTTTCTCAAATGCACCATGCTCATTCTATTCTCAGGATCTTTGCTCATACCATTCCCCTTGCCTGTGTTATTCTTCCTCCCTGAATTCCCTCAGTCTTTCTTTCCAGACTCCCCTTATGTATCCCTCAGTTATCAGCATAAACGATTCTTCCTCAGACAATTTTCCTGACCCTTTGATTCCCCAAACTAGAATACAGTTCCCATTACACCCACAGTTTTTCATATAATTTATCTTAATGGTGATTAAGTTATCTGTATAATTACTTAATAGCTGTTTTTAAGGCACTATGAAGACAAAGGTAAGTTCTACTTCTTTATCATACACCTAATAACACATAGGAATAATTCATTTGGATGAATGAATGTAACTTGCTTAATATTCATAACATTATTCATTTTATAATCAAGGATACTGATGCTTACCGAAATAAAGGGCATTCACCATAGTAACATAACTAGTCTCTTTGGTTTCTAAGTACATCTCTTAATCACTGTGTTATTTTACTCTACTGGGGCATCAATGACCATCACCCCTAAGTTTAGATGTGCCCATTAACTATCATACAAGTACTTATTGACACCTTGCTTTACTTAATTCAGTTACCTTGGCCTACTAAATCAATGTCCTTATTTCATTCCATTTTCAAACTGGCATGAGAGTAGATTTGTAGATTTTCTTTTTATATTTTAATGTTCTTTAAAAATAATTACTAAATTTATTTTTAAATTATCAACTCGGGAAAAAATACACTTTTATTTTATCTACTTCTGTGGGGATTAGTAAGATTACAAAATCTATGAACACTTTAGAAGAAATTTTCTTAAGCCAATAGATGAAACTATCTATTTGGGGAACCTGGACAGATGAATTGTTAAAAAATCAAAGATCTAAAATTCATGCTTATTTTGCAAGAAAGTCCTAAAACTTTGCTTCTGTGCACTCTCATTCCTTATCTTTTATATACACATAGAAAAGAACATTATTGTGATTGTTATCTTGGAAAACATTTCCTAGACTTTAAAACAAAGTAACTGCACTAGTCCTTAAGATTTCAGGACTCTTTGCTACTATTTGTAGGTCTTTCTCACTGTCAGAATTCACTCCTCCATTTCTTTAAATAATAATAAGTGTATATTTGTAGCTATGACTAAGAATACAGCTAGAAATCACTAGAATATCCTAATGTAATGCCATATATATTGCCTGAACACTTTTTTCTTGGGAAAACTAATGCAATAGGGACAGATTGAAAGCCACATTTATTAAGTGATGATCTAATTTAACATCTTAAAACTTAAATTTCTAAAGCAGCTATAAAATAAATTTTAGCAACAATGAAACCATTTTATTGATACTATGATTGCTATTACAATAAAAAATATGACTTTGAAATATATTTCCATTTGTTGTGACTATAAACATATAATAATGTATTAATAATATATTCATGTTTCGTACTAATTTACAAAGATTATTCATAGTTTCAAAAAGTAGTGAATTGTATGCATCTCAAAAATCACTAAAGAGAAAAATGAAGTAGGCAAAAGGAAGAATTAATATTAAATAAGTAAAAATCTGGGCAGATATATATATATATATGTAAAATATATATATATATTTTACATATATATATATATATATAGAGAGAGAGAGAGAGAGAGAGAGAGAAGTTTCTTTATTTTAAAGCTAAGAGAGAAAAAAAAGAGTTTTGTTATTGAAGTAGAAATCTGACAGTTCAAAATCTCTTCTATCTATTTAGAACACATCTGATAGCACAAAGAGACCTATATGATAGGTTCATAAGAAAACTGAGAGCATCTCGCAGATTTTTGTAATTTGTTACTATTCCTGCTGTGACATTTTACACACCATATAAAATATCTGCAGTACCCTCAATTCACTATAAATGGGTCTATAAAATCTCCAGAGTTCCAATGCTTTTGTTTCTCTAAACCCATGAGATACAATGAAGCAGCAAGACTCAGAACTGACTTCTTAACAAAACCTTCCATATCCTAAAAGCAGAGAAAATACCTTTACAAAGTAATGCAGAACTACCACTCAGAGTCAAAGGTCCATTTGTTTTCAATTTTGGAATCCAAATGTTATAAAAAGAGAAATCACTAGAGCATAATCAATACATCAGTAATACATGCCTACTGAGAACACAGCAGGCAGTAAATACTTACTGAATTATTGGCTACATGAAATAAAGTTCATAATTTGGCAGGAAATGAAACCATATCTTCAAAAGTATATTTGTAAGCATTTACTCTGTCTCAATAGTGGGCTTGGTATCAATCATGAAACAAAACAATCAAATCATCAATGTACATTAATATCTAGTTACTTAAGATGATTCAAAGAAAACATGTTTCATGTGTCTTAGTATTTGGAACATAATGTCTATCTTAAAGAAGCTGGAAATTAAATAAAAATAAATGCTAAACATTCTTTTTTTAAAATTAACCAGGAAAAAAATATTGGTTCCTTGAGACTACTTTCAAGAAACTGTCTGATATCTAGTTTTCCAATTGTCTCACATAAAATGTACATTCCTGAGGGTTACTATTTGTGACAGTTCAGGCATTCTTCATATGAAGCCAGGAAGAACACTAATAGAATTTAAAGGATCTTTGGAAATATGAAGAGCACTTCAATACCATTTTTTATTAGAAGCTTTAGATTCTTTAAAGTTTTCAAGTTACTTGAATTGGCAGTAATGAAATGACTTGTTTTCCATTTCACAGAAACTGAAAATCAGAGATAAAGTAATACACAACAAAAAACAAAGGCTTAGCCCGATAACATGCTTATTAAACTCTGAATTTTGCTGACAGCTGAGCCTTTATTTCCTTTCTTAGGTTGGGACATTGTTTTTAAAAGATATAGTATTTAAGCCCCACCCTCCAAAACAAGGTCTTTAAGTAAATAAGATACTATCTTAAATATCTGTCACAATAAAAACACCAAATTAACAATAAAATTAAAAGGACAGTTTTTAGAAAAGAAAATTTCATTTTAGTTTCTGGTAAAAGCAAACTTGTTTTAAATAAACGCAACACATGTCAATTTCCTCCTTTCCCAACTGTGAGCTTTGGTGTTACTGTCCATGGTGACACATACTGGCTATAACAGGCAATGACACCACTAGAGAAACACTCAAGTTTATGTGATTCCAATTTCTTGGTGGCAGATCTGCTGGAGTGGATGTATTTTGCACATTCAACCCTTTATTAATTATGAGTTGCACTTCTTAGGAAGACATGGCCCCAAAATAGCCAAAGAAAAATCTAGTTGGCATGGGGAAAGACCCCTTATTCCATCAGATATGTTGAACCATACTCCATTTCTTTTTTCCCTTCATCTATCTTTCACTATATCTAAATCTAGTGTTTCTGTGTTTAGCTACCTTTCAGAAGCTCATATTACAATATCTTTCCACAAACCAAGTAATTTTCAAAAGCTTTACTAAATCAAAATTAAAGTTTATTGCACTGAAATTCCTTGTGACTGTACAACACATTTAAATATAATTTGAAAAGTAGTCATTTGCGCATAGCCCTGTCCACTGACTCAAAAAAAGTTTTAAAACCATAAGCATATAATAAATGGATATAGAAGACATTAAGATTTTTTACTTAAAATATTTTCAAAATATTTTAAAATATTCAAAGATTCAAAATATTCCTCTTGTCATTTGGTGGAGAAGGAAGAACGATGATCTTTCCGTGATGAATTCTGCCTTACATATAGTGTACTTGTTATATACAGTAGATTAAAAAATACTAAGAGGTATACATTTTTCCAGAAACACTACCCCCACAAAGAAAGGTCTCCCAGTAAGGCACCACTGCACCTGAAACTTTCAGAGATCAATGTCTTAACTAAGATTAAGCTATCTTGTTTCCTACCTAAATCAATTTCACCCAAATGAGGCGTTTGTGTTACAATTTATTGTTCCCCAGACTACAAAATCAACCATCTGCCATAGGGGTTTCCGGTAATTAAGGGACTCTTCATTAGACTGGCGAGAGTACAAAATGAGAAGTAAGGTGAGGGACTGGAGAAAAACCAAGACACTTAAAAAGAGATCCGACAATGTGTCTTACACTCAACCCTCAGCTCAGATACTGTCATCCATGAAGCAAGGCAAAGTTAGGAGGAGAGGCCGGGCCAACTCTTCCCAAGGCTATGGCAACTAAAACCGCACTGAGGACTTACTGCACTGGATCATACCTTGAAAGAGAAAGGCTTTCGTCCCATTATGCAGCCCCGGGACCTGGCGCACTCCAGCAGTGGACTCTCCAAGTTCTAACTCTGTTAAGACGTCGATCTGCAGGGAGGGGTCTATCCCAAGTCCCCACACTGGTGGAGTGGGGAGGAGGAGAAAAGAAAGAAAAAGCTCCATTAAAACGCAATCCTCTTACTCCAAGGCAGCAAAGAACCGCGTCTTCGCGACAATATTGAGAAGTGATGACGAGAGGCGACTCCCTCCTCCACCGCGGAAAGCCTTACCTGAGATCAGCAGCCAAGCTTTAAATAGCGGGGCACCCAGTCCTATTTCCATGACCTACTTTAAGCCCCTCTCTGTAGGAAGTTCCCCCTCAGCCCTCAAACCTGATCAGCGGTGTGACCCGCCTCACTGTCTCCAAGGCAAGCACACACACACACAAATTCTAAATCCAAACCCGCCCCCTACTCCAGACCTACTTCGGGTCCAGGAAAAGCGAGGCGTTCCCTGCCAGCCCCCAGGCGGGAGCCATCCCTTTTCCCCGCCCTGGCTTTACGACCACTCACCTGCCCCGAGACCGAAGATCAAACAGAAGGTTCTCAGTAAGACCCGAGACTCCATGGTGTGGATCTGCTCAGTCCATCGTCTCCCTCTTTAAAAATAAAAATAAAAATCGAAGAGGTTCTTGGAATCAAGCGAGAAAATAGCGTGTGCCTCTCCTCCAGCTGCCTCGGGTTTACTGATTAGTAGGATTAACACGATTTGGTGGCCTAAGAAAGAAAAGGGAGGCCCCCGGAGACGCGTGAAGAACTTAGAGCCTCCAATGCGCTCATCATTCCCACACGGAGAGCCCAGGCGGCGGAGCGGGATGGGAGGAGATTGGGAGGGAGGGGTCGGGCTCGCCCGGGACCTGCTCTGCTGGGGAATTACCTCCCGAGCCGAATAAATGCAGCCCAAGATGCGCACACCCTGAGGAAGGAAGGCGGGCCCCAGAAAGCCTGGGCTGGGGCAGCCCCGCACCCGCCCTCTTCCCAGCCGCCCGAACCTGTTGTAAAGGCAGAGACAATGGAGAAAGCGTCGGGAGACGCGCGGAGGAGAGACGGCTCCTCCTGGAGGGAGGGGCGGGCCCGGAGGCGGAGAGAGGAATTGGAAGGAGGGGCTGCCAGGGCGAGGCTGGCGCTCACTGTCCCTCTCCAGCACGGGCTCCCGGGTTCCTGGCTGGGTCTGGCGAGCCCCCGAGCCACTGCAGCCTCCGCCCTCCTCCCTCCTTCTCTCGCTGACCGGCAATGCCAATCTCCTTTCCGGATTGAAAGATTTAAATTCAAGGTGCTAAGTTGATGGGTGGTCTTTGCTCTTACCCCTCGGTTTCGGGCGCGTATCTCCAAAGACAGACCGAGAGACAGAAAGGACCACCCAGCTGCTGGAGGGGAAGGTAGAATGAGAGGCCACTCTTAAGGCAAAGGGGTGAAGACCAAGTACACTCGTGCACAGGGCTCGGGAGCAGCACCGGGCGCAAGGAGAAGGCCACCAAAGCTCACGGGACTCGGAGGAAGAAGAGAAATTGCTGTAGATGGGTGGCGAGCCTGGGACACCCTGGGAGTCCTATGGGAGATTTTCCCAGCCCGGGGCGGGGCGCTGGAGAGCTTCCCTGGCTTGGAGAGTGCGGAAATAACTTAGGAGCTGCTGGACAGCTCCGGGACCTCGCGCGCCCCCTGCCAAAGCCAACGTGGAGGACCTAGGCCCGGGTTCTCCAGGACAACCACACAGTAGCAGAAGTCAAGGCAGTAGGAAGGAAGGAAGGAAAGAAAGAAGGGAAGGAGGGAGGGAGGAATGGAAGGAAGGAGGGAAGGAAGAAAGAATGAGTCCCGGTGAGAGAGAAGAGACACCCCATGGTTGACTACACTCATACAGGCTATCCAATCTTCACCATACATACTCAGAACCATAAAAGTAAGGTCATTGTGCTCTATTTCTCAGCAGGCAAAAAGTACATTCAGGGTCAAAGGCACATAATGCTTGTCAACAAAGCCCTCAAACTTTGAGGTACATTTTTAGGAAAGGCATTCAATTTCCATTTCGGAAAAGTTAACGGTTCCAAAAGGATTAGAATATTGATCAGAACAAGGGCCAATTGTGTTTCTTAACCTTCCATCCAAACAAGTAAATTTTGACTTCTCCAACTGGATCTGACACAGCTTGTTACTAAAATGCTAACTGGGTAATCTGAGGTTCCTATAGGGCAGGATATAATGATGAATGTTTATAATATGCTTAGTATACATTGTATATGTATACGTGTATATGCATGTATGTACGTAGACACATAAATACAGTATTAAAGTATAGTGGAAGAGGGGCATTTTAAGCTCTGATCTTGGAAGTTTTTAGAGAAAACAAATCCGAATTTGAAAGTTTTTTTCCAGTTTAATTGTTAATACTATGTTTGTGAAAAAATCCACTTAATTGTAATTTTGTAAACTTTGAGAAATATTCCAGTACTTATATGTGATGAAATTGGTTTTTATAAAACTACCTAAATATTTAAAACTACACCAAATAAAGTTAATTTCATTGTATTAATTAATTCAAAGAATATTCCTCAAAGAATTAAAAATCTTTCTATGGAAATACATTCAAAATATGACAGTGTAATAAATACCTGTAAGAGTTACATAAATTTTAGGTAATGTCATTACTTAAAATATATTGGAAGAGAAAATGAAAGAATATAAATATATGTATACACACATAATTACATGCAGAAGTTCCCTAACATAGTTGTACTCAAACAAATCATAAAATTAGGGATATTCTCCAGTTTCTCTGACTCTTACTTATGACATGCTAAAAGCTGATGGCTTGTATCCAGTACCACACATACACTTGTGTTCCCTCCAGAAGAACTATATTTGGTACCCCAAATTATTCCAGCTGAACCTGCTACTTTACTTCTATTTGACCTAATTAGATATCAGGGAAATTATTAAAATAGGAGTACAGATGGGGGCAGAAAGTTTTTTCAATAAAACCAAAGGATAAAGTTTGAAAAACTACAATAAAAGTATTATTTAGGGCAGGGATTCTCAACCTTAGAGTTACCAACATTTTGGGTTTGGTCTGCTTTGTGCCTTTTAGAATGATTGGTAGTATTCCTGATCTCTACCCACTAAATACCAAAATTTTCATGATGTCTGTATTTTCTGGATGTCTTTTTTCTTTAAATTTAACCTTTATTTAATTTATTTTTATGTGGTGCTGAGACTCAAACCCAGAGCCTCACCCATGCTAGTTCAAGTTGTTGAACCCCAGCCCAGTATCTGTATGTCGTTTTACTATATCTTCTTTTGCAGCTTTTAAAATTGGTATCCTAGGGAATACAATATGCTGACTTAACTTTTCACCTTCTACATAGAGTCCATATGTACCACTTCAACTGGAACATAGAAACATTTCCACTATATAGTGTATCCTCATCTCTTTATGCTGTGGTTGTATTCTTATTATATCAATATACACTAATATTCATTTTAGACAATGTTAAAATTTTTTGCTTAAAGAAACAATCAATGAAGTGAATAGAGGGCCTACAGAATGGGAGTAGATTTTTACCACATGCACATCAGATAGAGCATTAATCTCCATGATATATAAAGAACTCAAAAAACTTAACACTAAAAAAACAAATAACCAAATCAATAAATGGGCTAAGGAACTTTACAGACACTTCTCAGAAGAAGATATATAATCGATGAACAAATATATGAAAAATGTTCAACAGCTCTAGCAATTAGAGAAATACAAATCAAAACTACTCTAAGATTTTATCTCACTCCAGTCAGAATAGTAGTTATCAAGAATACAAGCAATAATAAGTGTTGACGAAGATGTGGGGGGAAAGGCACACTCCTAAGTTGCTGGTGGCATTGCAAATTGGTGCAACCAATCTGGAAAGCAGTGTGGAGATTCCTCAGAAAACTTAGAATGGAACTATCATTTGACGGTGCTATCCCACTCCTCAGTCTATACCAAAGGACTTAAAAACAGCATACTACAGGGACACAGCCACATCAATGTTCATAGCAGCACAACTCACAATAGACAAACTGTGGAACCAACCTAGATGCCCTTCAAAAGATAAACAGATAAAGAAACTGTGGTATATATAAACAATGGTGCTAAGAGCCATAGCCAAGTAGTATGATGCATGGCATTTTTGGTTGAAAGGTGACTCCAGCAAGCCATTGAGATGATATGAATATGTTAAGATCTGCATTCATATGGATATTAGACTCCTGCTGTCCACCTCAGCCTGCTAAGGGACTCCTGGAGAGTTCCCATTGGTTGGGGAAGTGCGGTAGGAGGGAATTCCGGAGGAGGGACTTCCTGTTGGTTCGGGAGATGGCTGCGTGAGTTGGTTGGCAATTTTCCCGGAAGCCTACGGGGCATTGGCGGCAGTTTCAAAAATAAAGTTTGTTCCTGCTTGAGTGGCTCTTGATTTTGTGCCCAGCCAGACTGCGGCAAATGGAATATTACTAAGTATTAAAAGAGAATGAAATTGTGGCATTTGCAGGTAAATGGATGGAGTTAGAGAATATCATGGTAAGCAAAGTAAGTCAATCCCCCAAAACCAAAGTCTGAATGTTCTCTCTGATAAGTGGATTCTGATTCATAATGGGGGAGTGTATGGAAAAAAAATGGAGGAACTTTGATGGAACAGGGGACTGGGGTGGGAAGGAGGGGACATGAAGGCAGGAAAGATGGTGAAATGAGATTACATCATTACCCTAGGTACAGGCAAATATAAATCAAAAGAAAATTGGAGTAGCTATATAGTTATCAGAAAAAGTAGTCTTTAGAACAAAGAAAATTATCAGGCCTAAAGTGGTATATTATATAACAATAAAAGAATAGATTCACAAAGACATAAAAAGCCTAAATAACTCAAAAAACTTAACACTAAAAAAACAAATAAATAAACCTAAGAGCAAAGTATCAAAATACATGAAACATTTGCCTAGAGAAATAGTGAGAAAACTAAATTAATAAAAAGATAAATTCACAATTATATTTTGAAACTCCCATTTCTTTCTCATAATCAATATAAATCTCTACTTCCATGTAGTTTCTAGGCCAAATTCCACCAAATATTCAAAGAAGAAATAACATCATTTATATACAATTCTTCCAGAAAATAAAAGAGAATACTTCCCAACTCTTATGCTAAAACTAGACAGGAGGCAGGAGGATTGCAAGCTTAAGGACAGCCTTGGCAACTTATTGAGTCACTATCTCAAAATAAAATAAAAAGGGTTATGGGTAGAGCACTTTCCTAGTATGGGCGTAATACCCCAGATTAAATCTCCAGTACTTTAAAAATAAAATAAAACACTTAGTGTGGAAATCTAATAAAATAGCAAGATTTCACACTGAAAACTATAGAACATTACTAAGTTGGAATTTAAAGACATAAACCAATGAAAAGATCTACAATGCTCACAGATAAGACTTAATATTATTAAGGCATTGATTATCTTCATATTGTCCTAAGGATTCAAGAAAATCCCAATCAAAATTCTAGCAGGCAATTAACAAGCTGGTTATAAAATCTATATGTAAAATAAAAGCAAACAGAAAATCCAAAAGTGTTTTTGAAAAAAAAAATGGAGAATTTGCACTGACTTCAGGACAGTACTACAAAGCAGCTCTTAGCAACACAGTGCAGTGTGAGAACAGTCTACTTAGAGTGATTTGAAGCAGTGTAGGCCACCACACCTGGCTTAAACTTACAGCTTTTGAAAATATCATTGAGTCATTAAGAATGCACAAATAGATAAAAGGAGATTAAAGAAATAAAATAGCAACAAGAAAAACTATAAGAGAAAAAAAGATTACAGAAGCAGAATAATTAAGTATAACAGACCAAAAATGGTAAGTAGGAGAAGATAACTTGTGCAACAAAGGTGGATTTCCTCCCAAAGCACATTCTCATTTGTTGACAATAGAAAGTAAAAGGGATGCCTAGCTGGAGAATATGGGAGGAGGTTAGGTTTCAGCCAATATTCTCTGAATTCACTACACACTTCAAACTATTCAACTGAACCTCTCTAATATATATATATGAAGTATTTCTTCAAATAGCTCTAGAGACAACATGACCAAAAAAAAATCTTGGAACTTGGTTAAGAACTCAGGGGCTGCTGGGGGTTGTCTGTTTTGCCCTGCAGTACATGAACACTTGTTCTTTCTGCTATTGTCACATCCAACTATGCCACATCAGTACTAACCTATTTCTATCACTCCCCTTTTGTGATAATGATTCCATTATCACAATGCAAAATCATGGTAAAGTTGGTCCATAGGAATAGGCACAGAAAAGAGAACTGGAAATGTGAATAAGGTTAACTAAACAGCACAATTAGCTAATGCATTGCTGGTTGAAAATACATATATAGCATTGTGAGCACAGGATTAACTGGCTTATCAAATATATCAGTCACCAAGAGCCATAAGTCATCAGTTCAAAAGCTTGTCCCACCATGCAGCCCTTATTTTTAACTGCCAACAGTCAAACATAGTGAGCATTGGCTGCTTTTACCAGTACATTTCGGTACTTAATGTTCATCTGAATAGAATGAAGCATCCACATGGACCCAGCTGGTCTGCTGGCTTCTGGCCTTGTTTTAGGTTTTCTATTAAAAAATAAGGCTTTGCCTAGCATTAGGAGACAAGGAACCCTCCTCTGAAAACCAGAATATTCTTAGTGATATCCAGAAATCAGTTTTGCTTATGTCAGATTTTTACCTTCATTCTATAAAATACTCCAGAAATGGTAACCAGAAAAGCCATTAATAATTCCATTTTCAAAGAAAGATTTTTATTTGATTTTGTCTCTGCTATCACCCAAAAGAATTTCCTTTCTAAGGCTATATGTAGCCCTCACCTTAAAGAAAATATGTTAATTTCAGACTTAAAGATATAAAAATTCAAAATCCTTCCTGACTCATCATATATTTCTTCCTAATGCTTAACTGCTGTCATTAGAATCTTCATTTTGATGAATATGCAGTTGCTAGATGAAAAGCCCAAGCCAGGTTTCCAAATGCATGGCTTGGGAACAAGATAAGTCTATGTTAGTACCTTAAAAGGCTGGAAGAGACCCAGATTCAGCATTATCTCTGCCAAAGTGTCTGTTCACACATATCATCCAATCCTCTGACAGGAAGAAGTACCCCAAGAGTTTGTCACCATGCCAGAGCCACCTCTATCTCCAGCTTAACTGTCTTAGCCAAAGCCTAAAACTAAGAATGTGAAAAGGTAGGCATAGCTGCTGAATGAGCAGGTAAACAAGTCAGGGAGTAGCACAGGGATGTCCAGGTCATCCTTCTCCTTATCCTATGCAAGCTGATTCTTGGTATTCACAATGTGAAGGGAGAGATTTGTGGAAAGAATGGTCATTTTTTATAATCATATAATAGAAACATAAAAAATTCTCAGTTTGCAAACTAGTCTCCCACAATTCAAGCAGTCTGTTCAAAAATCATAGTATGACTAATTAATTCAGAGTTCAATCTTCATTCCTGTTCTAATTTATTCACTTATTCAACAGATATTTGTGGAGGTTCAATTATGTGGTGAGTATGGTACTCCATGTTTCAAATGACAGAATCTGGCAACACTTAGATCAAAGAACCCTTCTGAAGGGTCATGGACTAATTCAAAAACATAATTACTGTTTCTAGATCTTCCAAATAAGTGATGATGTACCACCCTGACAGACTTCTCTGACAATCTACTTGAAGGATTAGTTAGGCCCCATGGATACCTCTTCTGACCAAAGATTTCACTATCTCTCCTATTCACTCTGTTGTTCCTTGAACCATTCATCATACTTTTGCCCCAGGAACTTTGCACATTTGATTTTCTGTCTGGAATGTTCTCCCTCACAGTCAAATGGCTTGTTCCTTCACTTTTTTCAAATGTTACTTTTTCAGTAAGGACTTCTCAAATGACTCCAATTAAAATTGCAAGTAGAGTCATATACATACTCTGTACTCCCTATCTGCTTTCCTCACTTAATTTTACTTATTTATATATATAGATACATACATATATATTTAAATATATATTCTTATATCTGATGTGAATATATAATATATAAATATATTTATATAGGTATATATAAAAATAAGTAAGATATCTGTATTTTAGTATATATCTTCCCATTTTATTAAATAAACTCCATTTTTCACTGCTTTATACATAATACATAAACATTATACACATTGGATGAATATAAGAATAACATATATAAATACACCTAGATAGTGTATGGCATTCAAAAGGCATTCAAATGTGGTAGCTATTATTACTTAGAATTTACTACAGTGAAAGTGCACATGCTATTGATCAAGAGGACATCCTCCAGGGCACACAAAATCTCTGTTTTAACTTCTACAGAACATTCTATCGAGTTGCTAAGATATGGCAAAAGCTTGCTTCTTTCATCTCTAAATCACTACTCTACATTCTAAATGGGTTCAACAAATGATTTTTGATGGAGATCTAAGTTTCTGAGCAAAACCTCCTGTGTAATATTTGCAGCAGTTTATAACAATTTTTTAGCAACGAAAAGAAATTGACAACTTATTTTCACTTGTTATTTATCTCAGTATTTCAGGTTCTTATTGATTGTACACAAAAATGTGCCTCAAAATACCTCCAACTTAGGATAAAACACATTCTTTTCATTTCCTTTGGTTTCCTCTGTTTCCCACAGCAAATTATATCAATGTGACTGACGACTATTTTGCCAACATTACAGGTGCATTTTTCAACTTTTTTGCTTTTCTACTCTTTTTCACACATCAAATTATTTTTTTCCTTTGATTTGACTACAATCTTCCAGTTTCCCTCTGTAGAGCATATGCAATTTTAATTGACAAAACTCCAGTATGTAAAAATATGACTTTCTTCTTTATGGTTCATGGAGCATTTACTATGTGTCAGACTTTGGTCAAAGAGCATTAACTCTTTAATTCTCATGATCATCTCACCATATACACATTCATTACAGATGAGGAGAGTGAGGTAAGAGAGGTTAAATATCTTCACTAGGGTCTTAAGCTGATAGGGATACAGCTGGAATTCAAACACGAGTGTTGTGACTACAGAGCTGATTCTCAATACCACTCCACTATAGCTGTTTTATTAAAAAGTTGCTAGAAATTTTAATCTAGTGAATTCCAGGCTTATTCAATCACTTCTCTGTTTTCCCAGCTGATTTTCAGTTTAAACTAAGTTCAGATTTCTCCCCCACCCCCATATCCAAGCATGCATATATTTCATCAAGGCAGAAGTAGAGAAGACATCATTCCCATCTTTAACTCTCCAAATTAGAATATGCAATGGGTGTCTAACTTTTCCCTTATACTTTGGTCATTTGCTTCTTCTGAGGTGTTCCTCACTCAGAGGACACCAAACTTGTTCCCTATGCCCTGCCATTATGGTCACAGTTTTCTCAATTTGATGGATCTGCCAAATATCCACATAACAATGTCAAATAGACTGGCACCAAGAAGAGAGGCTTGGACTGGACCAGAGATGGAAACTGAAGCCATGGGAGGAGGTCTTGCTAAAATCATCATGCCCTCATACCCAGAAGATCTATATGCAATATGCCCTCCACTTCTCCAGAAAGGTGTTGTGCTTGCAGTTCTCCTGCAGGATAATACCACAGATGGTGTTTTGCGCTTGCCCCAGTCACTGCCACTACTGGAGTTTAGGCTCCTGGGAACTGTGTCCCTTAAGAGCCAAGGTCTTTCATATTATTCTTGTTCTTCTTCTTTTATTGTTGTTTTGTTTTGTTCACTTTTAATTTTTAAAGAGGTCACATATTATTTTCTTTAAATGTTTCCTTTTTATTTCTAAGACTGGTCTTTTCCCTCCTTTGGGTTATGATTCTGTATAGGCAAAGATGGTTTCTCACCTTTCCTACTGGACTGAAAATTCTCTAACAACAAAGGCTTATGTCTTTTATATTCATAAGATTAAGGCCAAACATAATGTGATGCAGACAGTCATAGCTTAATGGATACATATTTCTTTAATCACACTGAAATGTAATTTACTCTCTCTCTTTCCAATGCATAGAATGCGGTTCCATATCCTGCCTTGAGAGGATCTCAGAAGAATATATTTTACTAAATAAGTAGATACATTTATCAAATACTTCAATAAAGTACACTATAATTTCAAGACTGAAAATCTGTTTTCAAATACAACTCAGTAATGGAACAAGTCTATTTTAAATATATGCACAATGCCTGGGTTTCCTCAGAAATTGTTCATCACTAGGTGAGACATCTAGAAAAGGTGTGAGGCTGCCCCACAGTTGAAAAAATAAAGGCAGGGTCAGGAGGAAGAATTCCTTACATCTTTGTAAAGATTTGAGTATTTAAAAAAGAAATCATGGTATGCAGATGAATCTATGAAGGTACATGAGTAACAGTTTACTGGGATGACTAGAATACAGGTAGAGACATCATCAGACTGACAGTATCTATTCTGCTTATAATTATTCCATTCTCCAACTGGGCAGGTGAAAGAATCTTCTCCATCACCACAACCATAATAATATCTAACACATAAAAAGCACCTATCAGTTTTCAGGACTATGTTTAAGAGGCTTCATGTATTATTTCATTTAGTTGATCATTACAAATAGCCCTGTAAGATAAATACTTTTATTTTCAAACTATTACTGATGAAACCAAAATCAACACCAAGAGTAATAAGAAACCCAATTCATCTTTACCTGTATTGTAACAATCTGATTCAAGACCCAAACTAATTTTAAAGTATCAGCATCCACAAAGGATGTTATTTAAACTCATCTGGAAATTCACACACCAAAGAAACTGTTATTCACAATATATTATATGTATTATTTTCCTAGGGCTGCCATACAGAAATTATTTTCTTATAGTAAAAGAAGTTAGAACTCTGAAATCAAGGTGTTGGCATGGCTATGCTCCTTCTAAAGCCTCTAGAGGAAGATTCTTGCTTGACTCTTTCTGCTTCTGGTAACTCCAGGTGTTAACTTGGTCCGTTGTAGCATACAAGACAAAAACTTTTTTGACTCCAAGACAAAAACTCTAAATCAGTTTTTTCTATCAAACCCCTCTGAACCTCAATTTTCTCATTTTTCTCCATCAGAGATTAAGTTAAAAATATCAAGTCTTTTCAGCTCCAAAATTCTATTACTCTAAGTAAAACATAGCAAAATTAACCTTTCACATATTTAATAATATAAAATCATATAGTCACAATAAAAATTAAGCATTAATGGTCACTCAAACAACAATTATTAACATTATTGAAGTTAAATCAAGTACTTTTGGCATCTGAATGATATCTCTTCACTGCTAAGAGATGATATAGAAAAATTTCATGGTTTTCATATTGCACATCAGAGGTAACAGCAGAGCAGGCAACCATACGGTCTTAAAATAGGCTGGCTGAAGGATTTGAGGTTAGCTGTTCTCAAGAACAAGCATGACAGCTGGAGTCTATGAAGCCTCCTAATTGTGAATGACCACACAGCATCCTAAATGATAGTAACAGATATCATTGGAAAGGCTTTTTCCTGTTCTTTGGACACTGTCCAAAATCCAAAACCTGGCCTACAGAGGTGCTTCTCAAACTATCTGTGGTAACAAACTAATTCTTTCTTAATCTCTAATCCATTATAAATCAATAGATTAGAAAATTTTAAATTTATGTTTGTAAAGTATAAGGAAATGAATTTCTATGAAAAAATAAATGAAAAAAGACATACAAATTCAACAGACCTAAAATTACATTTCAATAAATCTAATCAGAACAAGCACTAGAAAAATTACACAAATAATACACATTATTTATCAAAGGTGTGCAGTTAGGAGAACAAAATGGAGAACTGCTGATTATTCTCATAACTTTCTTTTGTCATTCACTATCATAAAAACAGAAAGTTATAAAGGAAATAGCAGTTCCTAAATATTAAACTGCTTTACACACACTTTGAATGAACATCATGTATATATATTGAGCTTGTTTTCTGCTTTTGAAGTTATCCAGGTTGAAATGTTGGAATGATGACAATGCTACTCTCAGGGAATAAAATAGACCCATGTCCTGTTTTATTAACATTCATAATATAGAAATCAGTCTCACAAAAGTAAATTGACAGTAATGGAAAATAACAGTAAACTCAGATTTGTTTTTTATTTCTATTTAAAGTGGGATATGTGATAGTGTATTTTCAAAATCCTTCTTTAATCCTTTATCAGTAAATAGTTACAATAACTTATTCTATAGATAATTTTCAAGAATTGAAAGGGATGCTGGATCCACTATTTTTTTCATGTATGCATCTTTTGGGATGGAAAGTAAAATTCCAAACATTTTGGATATGCCTTACGGATATGCAATGTCAAGATCATAAATTATATCATCAATAAATTTTGTTAAATTATGGGACATATCATTACACTCTTCAGAAATTGTTCATCCAATCTTCTCTCAATATTATCCTTCAGCTTTACCTATTATTGAAAAATATTGTGCATCCCTTCCTTCTATCAAAATATTAAGATCACTGAAAGCATCAAAGATGTCAGATTTATAAATAAATCTATTTTATCCAATTAACAGCTTTAAAAACTGACATAAAATTGATTTCATCTTTTGTATAAAAACTGAGAATTTCCATTATGGTTTGAGTGCCAAGGGTTCATATGTTAGAAACAAAACCCTCAAGGTGGCAGTATTGAGAGGCAGTGGGCCTTTAAGAGGTGTAGCTTAGTGCACAGTAATTAGGTCACTGGGGGAACTGCACTTGGAAGGACATTAAGATAGTTCCCCTGGGACTCATTTAGTTCACATGAGAGTGAGTTGTTATGAAAGAGTGAGCATAAACCCTGAAACTCTCTTTGATTTTTTGTCTTGCCATGTGATCCCTCTCACATGTGCTCCCTCCATGATGCCATTCACCATGAGGCCCTCTCAAAGATTTACAAGTGAAGCCACCCAATCTTAGACTTTTAGCCTCCCAAAACTGTGAGCTAAATAAACCTTTCTTCTTTATATATTATCTAGTCTCAGGTACTTTGTTATAACAACGAAATGTAGACAAACATAGCTTGTTTTGTGGTTCAAACACTGTCAGCAGAACATTTTGTCTATAACCATCATAAATTCAGTATGCATAAACTTACTTATGATCAGCTTTTATATTATCCATATCATGACATAATAAGAGAACACTATAGAAATTAACACATTAGCATTTACATAACTCATGATATTTACTGTTACTAAGCATACGATTTAGTTCAGCTGACATTTTTTCTCAGAACAGGACTTTCTCAGTGAAAGGAGTAGTTTATTTAAATGACACTCTGACCCAACTTCTTTCTCTGAGTATTATACACAATGTTTCCTCTAATTGTAGTTGCACCATTAGCAGATACTCCTATGAGAGTTAAACTGCAAACCACAGTTGCTGACAATGATCACATGCTTTAAATTATGGTAATATCAAAATGTTCTAAGGATTTCTAAATACTTGCTCTTATTTCTCTCTTATGGACTCATTATACATAGTTTGTAAACCGGAATCACACTTTGAGTAAATAACCTTGGTCTGCAAGATTCTATGGAATCCACCCCCTACCCAGCTGTCTAGCCTCATCAAATGTTATTTCCTCCCTCCTCTTATACTCTGGTCACATATAAATACAACCTGCTCCCTCCCTCTTCATGCCCTATACTTTTCCTATTAGAACTTGTCCTTCTCATAACTGTTTGCTTAGTATCTGTATTCTCTTCTAGAATGTAACCATAACAATGACAGAGACCTTATCTACCTTTGTTTATCATCAAAATTCCAATGCCAGGAAGTTGTTCAGTATTCACTGAACTGACCCTTTCAGAATCAGCCACAAAAAAAGTCTCACATTTTTAGTGAAAAATGTAAAATAATGTTTAAGACTCATTGGGTAGCAAAATTGAAAATAACCCTTCTCTTTGATAATACTGGTCTCCTTTTAAAAACTGTTCAGATCCAAGGAGTTTGGAAGACAGAAAAAGAAAAGGAATACAGGAAAAGTGGAGTGAGATAGAATGGGAGGAGGGAAGAAACAAATGAAGAAGAAAGCCCAGTCAGATCAGCAGTACAAAAGCAGCTAAATTTTCTATATTGTGCCACTTATTCTACCTAGAATAGCCTTCCACTCTCACCCCAGTCCCCACTTGATGAACTGCCATTCACCCTCAAGATTCTCATGGTGGGGCTGGGATTGTGACTCACTGCTAGAACCCTTACCTAGCATGTGTGAGGCACTGGGTTTTAGTCTCAGCACCACATGTAAATAAATAAGATAAAGGTCCATTGACAACTAAAAAATATATTTTAAAAAAAGACTCACATCGTTGTTTCATCCCTTATACACATTAACATACAAACACATGTGAGCACATATATACACAGAGCATGAGCTGGATGCTCCCTCTACTATATTTTTCAAATCTACAGCATTCTGTATCCACCTATGTTGTAGCATACATCAGACCATTGTTACAAAGTTGTTTATTTGTCTCTCTTTTCTCTACCTATACTGTATCTTCATTAAGTGAGATTTTTTTTTTCACCTTTGAGGTATGAGAACCTAGCTTAGTGTTTAATTCAGTGTCTTAGTCTGTTCAGGTTGCTAAAACAACATAAGACTGAATAACTTATAAACAAAATCAGATTGTTCACAGTTCTGGAGGATCAATGGGCTTCAAGATATGAGGTCTAATAAGGGTTCACTCTCTGTTTATAAATGGCACTTCTATCTAGGTTCTTTCATGATAAAAGAGCTTCCTTGAGTTTCTTACATAAGGGAACTAACCTCATTCCTAAGGGCTCTGCCCTCCGGATCTATCAGTTTCTAAAGACTCCACCTCTTAATATTATCATACTTAGGATTAATTTCAGAATATTAACTTGGAGAGGGACACATTCAGACAATAGCCTCAAGTGTAATTTCAATGCACATTTGCTAATATACTAGCTGGCCATGGTTTACGTCTATTTTCATAGCCACAAGGAGTCAGAAGGGTGAAGAGTCACCAGGAAGCCAAAGGAGTAGAAAAGAGCAAAAAGAAAGGATCCTGTATGATGTGAGGGTTTGAAATTAGACCAGATGGCAGTAAAAAAAAAAAACTCTTTAAGGGTGAAGGAAATAGAAGACAGAGATATGGGTGAAAAAATAGGTAAGAAAAAAAGAGTTACAAAAAAATCATTTTTAGTTCTTTAACAAAACACTAAAAATCCTATGAAATAGCATCTCTTTTTTTTGGGGGGGTATTATTCTTCCCAGTTGAGTATCTTTGTTCTTATTCATGTATTTTTCAACAATCTCTTAGTGAGAAGCTACATTAAGGAAGAATGTTGTGCCTTGTTCTGGGAACATGATAGAGAACTAAGATAATGAGAAAATAGGATATAGTACAATCAGAGCAAGAATAAAGACATATAGAATAGAAACAGACAGGAAAGAGGGGCATCTAAATCACCAGACCCTGCATATTTACTGATTCATTCTTTTGGCTCTGCAATCAAAGAGTGGACTCATAACTTGTCACTCTTTTCCTGATACGAGTTCCCAAATGCTGTGCCTTGAGATGATAAAACACTCTGACTTGGCATGTCTTTTCATATTTCTCAGTGTTCAAATTTAGAGTTCTGCCTTTAATCAGTATAAATAACTGCAAGAAAAAAAATAGATCAGGTTTTTCTACTTTAAGACATCTTCTAAATCTCACTAAATAGGTAAATAATTTTTCACATTTTATAGACTATTTTTATTCCCAATTTTCTGCAGCAAAGAGATAAATTTTATCCCACCTAGTGTAATAAAAAAAGATACTGACTTCTGAATTTGTTAATTACACATTGCTGGCAATTTATCTTAACTATATAACATGAGCTAATAAGAAAGTAGAATATAGCACTATCAAAGCAAGAATAAAGACATATAGAATAGAAACAGGAAAGAGGGGCATCTAAACCACCAGGCCCTGCACATTTACTGTTCCATTCTAAGGGAATATATTTATTTTGACCAGATTTATTACCATCAATATTTGCATTACTGCTATTTCTATACAACTTCAAATATGACATGTGAAGTCTTCAACTGAGTGTGCAATCTTTAAAATTGGTAATGTGATGAAAAATTAATATCTCATAATTTATAAACCCTATTCACTTAAAACCATTTAGTGCTTTTGGGTAAAATAAATGTTTAAGCTCATCTTTATACAAAAAAAGCCTAGATTTTTAAAAAATTTGTGCTCAATTACATTCTGCTTTCTAAAAGAGTATTGTAACATGATAGAAAATCGGAAACTGACTATATTGCCTACTGAATTTAAATTACTGTTACTCTTTGTTGTTTTTATAACTCAAAGACATTATGAAGAGAGGGAGTAAGAAGTGAAGTTTGAATCTCTTTATGGAAGAAATTCTAGCTAGGTAGAAGCTATGAAGGCAGATACAAAATCCTGGTTAAATAATAAAAGGAAACTAAAAAATATAATGAGCAGTAAACATGTGGATAAAAGGTCTGAATCACAAGGGAGGTAATAGAAAAAGGTGATATTTATGCTCATATTTTGTTCTTCTATTTGATTGGCTGGAGCTGACCAGTAGAGAAAAACAGGAAATAGAGAATGCAGAAAGCAACCCTATGGAGAAAGGAAGTCTTCTCCTGCAGATTTTCCCATGAGTTTAGAGAACATGAGCAGCTTAATTTCTTGCTGTGGTAGTGGAAGAGCATTTATCAGGGTGAGTGAATGACAACTGGGGTCAAAGGATGCTATGATGAGATTACAGCAATTTAATAAAGATCCATTAGTTCAGTTAAAAGGAACAAAGAGAAACTGTTGATATGCAAAAGTAAATCCTAATGCAACCAAGATTATATTTATCTTAGTCTTACTTAAAATCAGTTTTTCTTATTTTCTGCATCTATTTATATAATAGACTAGAATTTATACTGATGATTAAATATAAAATAAATTTTTCAGATAAATGAAAAAATAACTTTGATCTAAGTCTACATTATAAACACAAATCACTGTCATGAAATTGTGACTATCCCATGGAACTGAATTGTAACCATACTTCTTGAACTTTTTACTCTGTTCCGTTAATAAATCTAAGGAGACTGTGATTTGTATACACATAAAGCAATAAGATTTCTTTCTTGATATTTATTTTCTGTTATTTAAATTATGAAATTATATATCATGCCTCCCCATTTCATTTGATACCAACACCACCACAGGGCACATTCTTCCACCTTAAGATCCATAGTTAAAATAATCCTTTGATTTTTCTTTAGTGGTATTATATTATCAACAAAAATATTTATAGAGCAAAAAAACAGCTAAATTATCACCTAACATATCTACACTGATAAACACTAAATTTGACAATTAATAAGCCATGATTATATGTATTATAAATTCAAAAAGGTTTTCACTGTTTAGTTTTATAGCCTGATTATATAGGCAAGGAAAAATAAAGCATTTAGTGCCTTAGGAAGAAAAAAAATAAATGTGAAAAAACTTGAGATTTCCAGTCAAACCAGTTAAAATAGTGACCATTCAGTAAGATACAAAGAGGGGCTATCAATACAGGTCTTTGGTTCAATAAATTAGAAAGCAAGGAGATGTCATTTATTAAAGGCTAAAAGTTTTACCATTTCACAAAAATCATCCAACTAAGCAATTCTTAATGGTTACTAAATATATATGCTAGTGTAAGCTAATATGAAATATACAGCAAAGTTTTCAAAAAGAAGAAAATGCATTTTTTAGTTCAAAATATCCAGCTGAGGTTAGCTTTATAGGTTTCCTTAAATAAACTGAGAGGAAATTTTGAACATTTCCAACTCTTAGTTAAGTGATCTTTTGTTAATAATTGATGGAAATGAACATGATTTAAAATTTTCAGTCAAAATCTACAGTTTTTAAAGCAATTCTATGGCAAAGGTATGTCCAAGAGTGATGTAAGCTAGGATGGTTTGTATTTCTAAGGGCATATGCTTCTAAGAAAGTACAAGATAGTCAAGGAGAGAGATATGTATGCCTCAGATATCTACTGAGCAAAGCAATATGCAATTGATTCTATAAGAGAAATATTTCTCAATGTAATAGAAAACACAGACAACAAATAGATTAGTAAAAACCAGAGGAGTTTTTGGAGGATTAAAAATAGGTTTTTTGTTTTGTTTTGTTTTGTTTTGTTTTGTTTTTAAGAGAGAGTGGGAGAGAGAGAGAGAGTGAGAGAGAGAGAGAATTTTTTAATATTTATTTTTTAGTTCTCAGCGGACACAACATCTTTGTCTGTACGTGGTGCTGAGGATCGAACCTGGGCCGCACGCACGCCAGGCGAGCACGCTACTGCTTGAGCCACATCCCCAGCCCCAAAATAGGAGGTTTTAAAATAAATAATTTTTAAAGGGCAAATGAGGAATATTTCAGATGGATGGCACACTAGAGACAAAAGTTTACTCCCTGTGAAACAAATGAAAGTCTAGTTTAGATATATAAGGGGAAGAAAATAGAGATTAAGTATGGACAGGCAAGTGAGGTTCCATACTTTGAAACTTACAGAGATTCTGGTCTTTATTTTGAAAACAATAGGAAACCATTGAAGGTTTTTGAGCAGAGGAATGACTCAATCAAAAAGGAACTTTAAAATGAACTTTACTTTTTTTTTTTTGAAAAAAAAACTATATTATTGACATGTTTTCTTTAAAAAGACCGATCTACACAATGCTGATGAAGTCAGAATGTTAAAAAGAAGCTCTGATGCCTCTCAGATTTAACAACATGACCCAGAGTAATAATAACCCTCCTGTTGGTAGAATACCTGTCAGAGTTGCCAGATCACTGAACACAGCGCAAAATCTGATCATAACATTCTCAGAAACCACAGAAAACTAATGAGGGTTCACACAAAATGAGATGTAGAAAAGAAAGTATTTTCTTCTGTTACCAACAGCATCTTCAAAATCTGGGCAAATGAATTTGTATGGACAGGATCACTCAAAACAAGTCTATCAAATGTCTAGGACTCTGTTTGGATCACTAATTTATAAGGATAGCAAATTAAAGAATAAATGCAAAAATATCTAAATAAATACTCTGGGGCCCATGAAGATTAAAAAATAAAGCACAACAAACCCACATTATAGAAAGAGGTTAGATTCCCTGAATGGCTTCACCAAAACATTATGCCATAAATATAATCAAATTTTCAGTACACTTTGAAGTTACAGAGAATGATTTAAAGGAAAGGGCCAGGATCACTCACTAATCATTACATCTATAATGTTTTTATTTTCTTTTCCAAAGTAGTTTATTACACACTTACTCTGGGAAAGTTTTGCAATAAATCAGTATTGGTGAAAATGAGAGAGCATTATCAGGATCTTTCCTTAAGTAGGATACTTTACTGCAACATCCATCTTTACCCTAGGTAGTGAGACATGGTCTCCTAACTCTCATTATTTTCTCCATACACTTGATTGAAAATTTTAGAATATGAAAACATAACAGCAGGAGGAAGAAATAAAGTTGGTTTCTAGTTTCTGCTTTATACTTTTAAGTTTTCAAATTTTCCACAGTGAGTACTATCTCTATCCACTTTCTGTTGTTAAGACAGAATAAATTAGACTGGGTAATTTATAAGGAAATGTATTTTTCACAATTATGGAGGCTGCAAAGACAAGAGACCAGAATCTGGTGAGGGCCTCCTTGCTGTGTCATAACATGATAGAATGGCAAATGAGCTAGTGTACCCTAGTCCAGTACCCTGAAACCATTCTGCCCTCCTAGAGCTCTGGATCTATGATAGGAGAGGCAGCCCTCAAATATTACTGAAATCCTTTTGGGGTCTTTCTCCCGTTATCTTCAGTAATAGAAACTGGCTTCCTTCTACCCATGCAAATCTCTTCGGCTAACAGTTATTTGGCCACATCCTTAGTATTCTCTCCCAAGTATGCTATTAGACCCCTTACATGGCCAAAGAGTTTTCTAAATCTTTCTTCTCTGCTTCTCTTTTAATTATGAATTCCATCTTTAAGTCATATCTTTGCTCTCTCATTTCACTGTAAGCAGTAAAAGAAGCCACACCACAGCCTGAATGCTTTGCTGCTCAGATATTTCTTCTACCAGATATTCTAATTTGTCAGTATTAAATTACATTTTTTTTTTTGCTGGGTATGGTGGCACCAGCCTATAGTCCTAGTAATTCAGGAGGCTGAGGCAGGAAAATCACAAGTTTAAGGCCAGCCTGGGCAACTTACTGAGACCTTCAGCATTTTATTAAAAAAAAAATACAGTCAAATTACTGGTAACTGTATTATAAAGATGACCTTTACTCCAGTTTTCAGCACCTTGTTCTTCATTTCCATCTGAGATCTGACTAGAATGACCTTTTTTATCCATATTTCTAAAAGAATTCTGATCATAACCATTTAAGTAATCTCTAAAATGTTCCAGACTTTCCCTAGTATTTTCTTCTGAGTTCTCTCCAGAAGCACCCTTAACACTACATTCATTGAAATCTAGGCCTTTCATAGGCTGTTCTCCCAAATTCTTCCAGCTTCTACCCATTTCCCTATTCCAAAGTTACTTCGGCATTTTCAAGAATTTTGTTACAGAAACAATACCACTCTTGGTACCAACGTTCTGCCTTAGTTAATTTTCTGCTTTTATAACAGAATACCAATGACTAGATGAATTATACGCAACAGAGATTTCATTCTACAGTGTGAATGCTGAGAAGTCCAAGATCGAGGGGCCACATCTAGTGGGGACCTCCTTGCTGCATAACATGGCAGAGGGCATCACTTGTGCCAGAGAGCACATACAGAAGAGTGAAATTTATCTCTCCTGTAGTTACTAACCCAATCTCATGATAACTGCATTCATTAATCCATTCAAGAGAGTAGAGCTCTCAGGCTCTGAAACACCTCCCCTTAAGGCTTACATCTTAATACTATTACAATGACAATTAAATCTCAATACAAGTTTTGAAAGGAACAAACATTTAATCCATTGCATATAAGTCTTAGCTTTGTATTTAGGAAAAAGAATGTTACTTTAAAATGCAGATTTCAAATGAGGGTTATAAAAAAAAGTAAACACAGTACATTAACTTTGCTTTCCAGTCCAAAAATAATAATCAGAAATAATTTGGGGGTCAAGATAGTACTTTGCATTGTTTCAAATTAGAAATTGTTGTGACTTTGCCAAAGAAATTTCAAACATTTTAATATACTACAAAATTTATGAAGATTAATATTTTAAACAAAAAAAATATAATTCACATTGAAATCACAGCTGGTTGAAAATTAAGGTTACTGTAACTTCTTTACAGAATTGTTTTAAATGGTGTTCAGGGTTATCTTAAAATTAGAATGGTAAAACAGAATTTAAGAACTCATATTTTGAAGATTAAAAGTGAGAAATTTTCTTATAGCCATTTTATAATAATGAAGTCTAAAAGGTTTTTCCTCTTCCAGATTGAATAAAAGCATATTCCTCATTTCAGTAAATGCTAGATGGATCTTTCTGATTACTTATGCCAAAAAGCTTGCAGTCATTTCTCTCACATCCCACATTTAATCACTGAGAACGTCCTGTCTGCTACTCCTCAATATGCATCTAGAATCTGGCCACTTAACACCTCTACCCACAATCACATTAGGCCAAGCCACCATCCTAATTGGTCTCCTTGCTACCATCCTCCTTTCCTTCAGTCTATGCTTAAAATAGCATCCAAATTAATGATCGCTTTAAAATGTAATTCAGGTCCTGTCATTTCTCCACTCTAAATCCTCAGCAATTCTTCCATCTCAATTGAAGTAAAAGCTGAAGTCCTTGCCAAGTCTCCCATGATCTGGTCTGTGTTGCCCTTCTGATCTCACTCTTCTTCCCTGGTTCCATTAGGGTTTCTGTGGCTTCCTTACTGTTTCTAGAATAAGCACTCAAGTCTTTGCACTTGCTCCTCTTTCTCCAAGAATGCTCTAGGTAGAGCAGTCGTTTCTGTAGGTGTCCACATGGCTCACTCCCTTAACTCTTCAGTACTTTGCTCAAATGTCACCATGTCAATATTTCTCCTGACACCCCTCTTTCAAAATTTCAAACTATCCCATTCACATATTTTCTACCATCCTTCTCAGAATTTTTTCTACATAGCATTTAACATTATCTAATATTCCAGATATGTTTCTTATTTATCCCATCCTACTTCCTCAGTAGAATAAAATCTTCATGAAGACAATAATTTCTCTATTATTGCTGGATGTATTCCCAGAGCCCATAACAGTGCTTAGTACACAGTAGTTACTCAATAAATACTTCATGGATATTAAATAAAAATGAAAATATTGGGTATACTATTGGTTATACATTCCTAATGTTTGGAAAGAGTCCTGGGTGGGAGATATAATTTTATCAGTCTCCAAAGAAGATGGCTTTAAAATTAAAGGGACTAGATTCAGTAAAATTTAAACGTTCAGAACTTAGTCTCACAATACTTTTTGGAAAAGCATAATGATAAAAATAATTACATTTTGCCAGGCACAGTGGTGCACACCTGTAATCCCAGCAGCTCAGGAGGCTGAGGCAGGAGGATACTAAGTTCAAAGCCAGCCTCAGCAAAAATGAGGCACTAAGCAATTCAGTGAGACCCTGTCTCTAAATAAAATACAAAATGGGGCTGAGGATGTGGCTCAGCAGTCACGTGCCCCTGAGTTCAGTCCTCCAGTACCAAAAAAAAAAAGCATTTTGATGAAAAAGCATATTGATAAAAATAATGCACTTTTTAATAAACTTTAAATTAGCAAAATTACAAAAATGAAGGTATTAAAAGAACAGAATATGCAACTAATTTCAGAAGTCTGAATCAATAATTTTTTATTTACTTCTAATTGCATTTTGCTTTGCTTCATGTTCAAGGTTATTTTCTCTTCTCAGTAAATGAAGGATATGAGAGCCTTCTCATCCCATCCTTCTGTTCACCATCTGATCTGAACAACCACTACGGAACACTAATAAGGAACTGAAACATAAGCAAAATGTTTTTTCCTAAAGAGTTCCCATCTCTATTCTTCATCTTCTGTGACCATTTCATTGTACTGGTGACTGGCAGGACTTGTGGGAATTGAAAGTAATATGCTTGGAAGTAAATGGAGATTACAATTCTCTCTCCAATAATTTAAAACTTATTCTGAAGCGTCTTCAAAAAAAATAATAAATGCAGAGCCCAAGGTCAGACAACACTTTACTAAGAATCAGCCATTAGGATGCAGAACAGTCCTTTCAAAGACTCTGCTGTCTGCATTTTGTAGGAACAGATGTGAAAAGTGGGGAAAGTGTTATAAAATAACCACCACCACTGCTTAGTAATTGTGTTAATTGTATGTATCAAGTTGTGGCCTATTGTACTACTCAAATGACATTGCTAATCAATCTCTACAAGTTATTTCATCATGATCAAAACACAGCTGGGCTGGACAATACCCAGCCTCAGAGTAATCTGAAAGCTTCTTCAAACACCTTTAATACATATTCACAGCCATCACTTTCCAAAATGTAATATTTTGCAACCTACTATATTTAAATTTCCAAAAATCTGCATTATATATTTCTAGTATGTTTAAATCAAAACGAAAATATTGGAGAAGTCTAAATAATTTAACAAGTGACATGTACTAGAGAGTGCTGACTCAGCAGATGATAGACAATCAACAGGACATCGTTAGCTGTATGAAAACTGCAAGTAACTGCAGGTTTAGAGTTATGAAGAAGTTGAGAATGAATTTAAAATTTTTGTAAAGGAAATAGACAAGGGAAATCAAATAGAAAAAGTATAAAGGCAAGAAAGTTGAAAATATAAAATTGATATAAATACTGCGTAAGTAGAAGTAGAAAGTCAGGCAAATGAACTGGGTTAGGATCTGACGAAACTAAAAATAAATTGGTATTAATCACTCACATTGGGCTTGTACTTTTAAAATGAAAACTATCACAATTAAGGTAGTAGTAGAGGAAACGAGAATTTCTGGTATATAGTAGAAACTAATATTAAGTAGGTCATCAGTGTGCATTTTTCTTAGTCTCCTTTAAAATATCTAGAATCTTCTTTACTCTGTCACACCTCCCTTGTAGTACTCATTGAACCCAGCATTGTAACCACAATTCCCACCTTCCTTGCCTTATCATAATGATTTTTCCTGGAAGAGATTGATAGAGTGCATAAAAGTTGAAAAAATAAAAAAATTTGTAAACCTTGAAGTCAAACCATTATAAGTCACATTTAACATTTATTGAATACCAGTATCATAGCATCACAGACTGTCAGAAGAGATGCTAAAGTCCTCTAGTCCAATCAAGTATTCATTCTCAAAGTTCCTCTATAACATTCCTTCGAGCAGCTAGATTATTTTTACTAAAACACGTTGATTGGAGAGAATCCATCATTCTCCAAAATGTCCCATTTCAGCTTCAAACATCCCTCTAACCCATTATTTATTCAATTCTTATTACTACTCAAATTTAACAATCCACCCAAGATAGTTACTGACAAGAAAACAAGAACACCAGCATGATTAGGCCTATCCCACAGAGACCACTTTGTTATCCGATTGGTACATCAGTGAGAAGCAGTGTATGTTTCAAGCGCCCCATGTGATTCTAATATGCACCAGGATTAAGAAACATGACACTGAGTTCAATACAAACCATGGTGTAGTCACTGCTAGAAAATATCAGAGGAACCTTCTCCATAAACAACTTTTACCTACTAATTTCCATTTGACTCCTTGATAATTATACAGTGGAACAGGCAACTTTATAATACAGAAAGAGTACAAGATTTGAATTCAGAACAACTTGGTCCACCTACTTCCTAAGTGAGGAACCTCAACCAAGGTATCAACCTGTCCTGAGTCTTAATTTCCACAATTATAAAAAGAGGTTAAAAATAACCAATAGAAAGTAAAAGGCAACAACATTCCAACTGGCCAGCAAGTGATATCATGTCCTCCCAAGCCTTCAGAAGGCAAATGTGCTGGGCACACTCTGCAATGGCCCCATGATTCCCACCTCTTTTGTTCATATCCAATATAATCCCCTCCCCTTGAGACAAGAAGCTTCCATTATGTGGGGCCAGTGACTTGCTTCTAACCAATAGAATATGATTAAAAATGAAGGGACTTTGCAAAATCAATTAAGATCCAATTCAGTTGATTTCAAAATAATAAGCATAAGTAATTTTACCCTGAGGGGTCCTGACTTAATCAGGTGAACATCTTAAAAGACCAACTGGGCCCTCAGGGAAGCCCAAGACTCTCAGCAGGAGAGACTCTCCAATGGGCTTAAGGAGTATGGGGTCATAGTATAAAAGTCCTCTGGCAAGTGACTATGGATGGCCTATGGGAACTACAGGTGGCTTCAAGGACCTGAAGGCAGCTTCTGGCCAACAGTCAGGAAAAACAAAATCTCTCAGCC
The DNA here is from genome assembly GCF_048772815.1 of Callospermophilus lateralis. NCBI lineage: Eukaryota > Metazoa > Chordata > Mammalia > Rodentia > Sciuridae > Callospermophilus > Callospermophilus lateralis. The sequence goes on from NC_135308.1 coordinate 105,211,774, forward strand.
ATATGGCCTAAAGGAAATAAAATGTGCCAATATCCTGAATGATTTGCAAGCAGATCCTCTCTGCAAACCTTTAAATGGCACTGCAAATACAACCTGTGAGACCCTGGGCATAATATCCCAGTCAAGCTGTACCCAGACTCCTGAGCCACAAAGACATAATGTAAATTACTTTAAGTCACTAAATTTGAGGTTATTTGGTTTGCAGCAGTGGAAAACTAATGCTGCTGCACATACCTGTAATCCCACCAACTCAGGAGTCTTAGACAGAAAGACAAGATAGAGGCCACTGTGGGCAACTTAAGGAGACTCTGTCTCAAATTTTTTAAGAAAAGGGGGCACTGGAGATGAAGTGTCCAGGGCCACCCTAAACAAGAGCTGAGCATGCCCCCTTAGCCTTGAGTAATGGGGGTGTGGAACTGGCATCGCCCAGAAGCGAGGCAAATGGGCCTCACCTTCAATCAGCAAGGAAGTGCACTCTGGGATTGGGCATCACCCAATGGGACTGGGCTATACCCCCCTATCAGCTGTAACATAATCCCTTGCCTTATTTGGGTGAAATTTTCTATAGAATGTCTTTCTCCTAAATAAAAACAGAGGTTCAGGGTGCGCTTGCTCTTTCGCTTCCTGCCTCTTGCCTCCCTTGCTTCCCTTGCCCTCCAGCGTGGGAGCTAACACCTGAGGTCTCAGAGCCATCCCTGACCCCCAAAAAAGGTATTTCTGTGTTTGTGTGTCTTTCCGTTGCCAGCCCGATTCATGTCGAGGGACTCTGACTCCATCACCCACACAAGACATGGGCAATAATGTAGCTCAGTGATAGAGCTCCTGCATTCGCTTCCCAGTACTACAAAAAAAAAAAAAAAAAAAAAAAAAAAAAAAACAGACTAAAACTAATGCTCTTAAACATCACCCATTTTTTGTTTGAATGTTTTGAGTCCTTCCTCATGCAAACAATTTTGAAAGTACTTGCCTGGTCACAAAACACCTCCAATAATGCCAAATTTATTTCAAGGTATGGCTTACAATAGTGTATGCCACCATCACAATAAAATGTGTTCTTTGGATTATACAAAGGGAATGAAGGCAAGGGAGGGAGAATGGGAGTAGGAAAGATAATAGAATTAATCAGATATTACTATCCTATGTGTATATACGATTACATGACCAATTTAATTCTATACCATGTAAAAGAATGAGAAGTTATACTCCATATATGTATCATATGTCAAAATACATTCTACTATCATGTATAACTAATAAGCAAAATTTTATATATATATATATATATAACATATATATATATATATATATAAATGTATTCAGGCAGAAAGCATCAAAGGATGCTACCTCTGGGGTGGTGATAGTGGTAGAAATGTAATTAAAAACATGATATTTACAATTAATTTTGCTATATCTAGTTTTTATACTAAGGTACAGGTCCCTTTTATTGTGTAGCCCTGACATTTAGAAGAGAGAGAACAGGACTCCATTATCATCAAATTGTTTTCCTAATGAGGTTCTCTTTATCCATCTAGAATGTAACCCATCCAAGCTGAAGCTTGTATTAACTTCAAAGCTTGCAAAATATAGTTTGGAAAGTTTCACAAAATCATAAGTATTTCTACTGAAGTATATATTAATCAATTATAGTTTATATTAAAATTTGAGCTGCAAAAAATGTCCTTGCTAGCCTTATATAAACTTGGCATATTTATATGCCCATGCATGAATGTGCATAGATTCTCTTACCAATCTGAAAAACCTTAGAACTTTAGTATTTCTCTTTCCATATTTGCATAGGCAAAGTACATTAACCAATTCAAATCCAAAGACATCATAAAGCCTCACTCTTCCACCCTTGCTCTCTAATAATTTTGTCAGACTACATGCATTTTCTATATTTAATTTCCAGAGGAAGCCTTTCTATTATCATTCGTAAAGTAGTAGTAGAAGAGATAACCCATACCCTCCTTTGACAGATACTGTCATTCATTGTTGCTTTTCACCCTGCATGTAGTCCCTGATTTCCAGTGTAGAGACTATTAAGACTATACAGGTACCCATTATCTATTCTCCCTCAATCTCTCCTGCCCCCTGCCCTTCCAAGACTCTAGCAATCACTGTTGTACATGCAGATTGGCTAAGCATCCACATACAAGAGAGAATACAATGTATTTGTCTTTCTGCATCCGACTTATTTCACTTGACATGGTACTACCAGTTCCACTCATTTTGCTGCAAATGATAGAGCATCATTCCTTTCTGTGGCCAACAAAAGGTGGAAATAATAGTATCTCAAGAATGTTGTGGAAATTCAGTGATATAATGAATGTAACAGTGCCCAGCAAATAATATACAATAATGATAAACTATTACTTTTAATAATATCATAAAATAATACTAATGCAATAAAAAACTTATAGATACCCAATAACTATATGTCGAATGCACCTGCATTGCTATGAGTTGAACAGTGTCCCTCAAAAGATGTTAAAGTCCTAATCCCAATTACCTGTAACCATGACCTTATATGAAAATCCAATCTTCAGATGACCTTATATGAAAATCCAGTCTTCTGATGACCTAGATGGTCACTAGGGTGAGACCTAACTTAATATGAATGCATCCTTTCAAAAGGGGGAAACATGAACTCAGAAACATGAGCTCAGGGAGAATGCAATGCGAACATGAAGACAGAAATCAGGCGAAGCATTTACTGACCAACACCAAAGATTGCCTGCAAACTTCCAGAAGCCATGGGAAAGGTCTGGAACAGATTCTTCTTCACAGCCCTTTAAAGACCAACTTTGCCAACACCTTGATCTCAGATTTTTAGACTCCAAATTATGGGATGAAAAAATTCTGCGTTTTAAGATACTCAGTGTGTGGTCCCTTGCCATGGTAGGCCTAGAAAACTCAGAAAATGAGTGCTCACTTTTTCCATAGTCATACATTTTTATAAACTGATGTTTATTTTCATGGATACTTAATGGCAGCACAAGAACCTTGATTCTCAAAATAAAGAAATAATATCATTATACATAAATTTTTAAGATTAGAAACTAGAGAGCATTTCAAAAGAAGGAGAAAAATTCACACATGAAGAAAAAAGAAAAATTTCAAAGTTATGCAATATATTTTAATGGAGTAAGGAAACAAAAATCTAACAGAATTTTCAAATATAGAAATGAAGCATAATAATGAAGAAGGTTAAGAGACAAGTGCACTATCTTAATAGAATGATAAAACCACAAATGTTAAAGTAGATTAAGAAGATAATAAGATGTGAGAAGAGAATCCATTTGGACATATCTTTTCAATTTTAATTCTTTAGAAAGTACTGTAAATTGTTATATTTGCATATTTAATCATTACTTTTTAGGTCTTCTTAGTTCCTTGAAATTTCTCAATAAAGAATTGTCAGTAAAAAGATGTAGAAAATGTTTTGTGTTGAATTTGAATATATTATTCCACTTAATTACAACCTTCATGTAACAAAGGTTTCCTAACGTAGTCTCATCTAAAATTAATAGGTATATACTCAGTGAATCCAAATGTTTAATGAGCTACAAGGTTTATTAACATTCCCATTTTATTTATTTTTAGCTTTATTAAAGCTCTTCTATTGCCCACAGGCTTGTGATGCACATATCACATAATAAAAAGGCAAAATTAAATTTAAATTCTTATGTAGCAGAATTTCCTACAAGCAAATGAATACTAACATGCCAACTTTATTTCAGGATTGCCAGATTTTAAATTGAAGATTAAAGTTATTTGCTTTTAATAAATCTTATATTTACTCATAGAGAGAGTGCAAACAAGTGGAAAAGTTACCAACAGACCTATCAAATGACATATTTTACATAAAAATGAATATAATTCTGCAGGTCAGATATAGCTCACCGTTCAAATAAATATTTCCCTCATTATTGACTAATAGCTGAAATGATAAATTAATTCCTGTGAAAAGACAAATGTTGCTGAAGGTGTTGTTAACACATTAAGGTACTCTCAGTGACAACATTTTTGAGATCCCAACCTAAGTGCAAATTATAACTATCAGGTAAGGATTTGGGAAGGGAGGCTGCAAGTAACCAAGTGACATTTGTCAGTTTCTCTCTGTTATTTATATCTATTCAGGATTCTATTTTTTTCTCATAAATATCTTTTCATTCAAATCATGACATAGAAGTCGGAGAACTGAACACTGAATAGGAATGTGAAACCATGATCTAATGTTCATTCATTTATAAACATTTATCGGTTAGTGACTATGCAATGATAATGAGTTAGGTTTTATGGGATATACAAATGTAAAGACACAGTGACCAAGTTATCAAAAGCTTACAGATTGGCAGAGGCAGGAAACAAGTTTAAAACTCACTTACTCTGGCAGCACAGCATGATGGGAAGTGCATGAACTCACAGTTAGACTGGTGGGATTGAATTGTGACTCCAACTTGTAAGTTATGTAACATCTCTGTGACTCAGCCCCTCAACTATGCAATAGGAATCAGATATTATGAAGACTGAGTTAGTACATGCAAAGCACTTGGAACATACAAGCAATGAATATAACATAAGGATCATTTATGAAAATGAGAAAAAAAATGCTAATGGAGTTCAAGGGATACAAAATGGCATTTGATGGAAAAAATCAAGAATGACTTTTCTCAGATAAAGAGCACAAAGCATAAAATATTAGTAACCTCCCACCCCACCCATCTATCATACACAAAGGACTTCTCTATCTTTTCAGAGAGTACTTCTGCTATTCTGTTGTTTGACAGGTTCACTTCACATGTGGATAGTATTGTAACTTATTCTTCCCCTTTTGTTTGCTCATTCTCCTTGGTCACAAATGAGAACAACTTGCACTAAAACTGTCATTTTATAACAAAAATATGTCAACATCCCACACACAGTCTTTGCAAAAATGTCAGGGTGAATTTTTATGATACAAGTGTCAGGAATATCCTTCCACATTCATTTATTTTTAATATATGAAGAAGCAAGCTCTCATATTCTAGGAGAATAAAAAATATGAGATAAATATGGTTCATATCATATATTTTAGGATAGGATGGATATTGATCATACGAAGATCAACCAAATAGTCCAAAACAATGCATCATATGTACCCAACTTTATATACAGTTTACCTAAAAATAAATCTTTTAAAAAGCATATTACATACATTCTCTCCCCCACCACATATATTTTAATATGAATTTTTTAGATTCCTTTTATTGAGAAAAGTATGTGTAGTGGGTTGAGTTTTTAAATGAGTCTCCCAAAGATTTGATGAAGTCCTAACCAAACATCCTGTGTTAGTTAGCTTTTCGTCACTGACAAAAAAAAAAAAAAAAAAAAAAAAAAACAGAAAATTAACTTAAAGAAGGAAAAAAAAATTTTTGGCTCAGGATTTCAATTTTTGGTTACTTGGCTGTTTATCCTGGACCCGTCATGAGGCAGAACATCATGGCCAGGAGTGACACAGCAAAGCTGCTTACTTTGTAACAGCCAGAAAGCAAGAGAGAAAAATCCAAGGGCTGATAACAAAATACAGCCCTCAAAGGCATATACCCAAGGACCTACTTCCTCCAACTAGGGTCCCCCTCCTAGTTTTTACTACCTCCCAATAGCGTCATCAGCTTGGGACCAAGCTTTCAACACATGAGCTTTTGGGGGACATTTAAGATCCAAACCATAACACACCCCTACTTCAAACCTGTGAACATGACCTTATTTGGAAATAGGTTCTTTGCAGATGTAACCCATTAAGATGGGGTCATACTAGATTAGGGTGGGCTCTGATCACATGACTGATATCCTTATTATTTTGTTTAAAGGCCTATTCAGACACACAGAGAGGAGATCAACACACAGAGAAGAAGGCCAAGTGACAAGGAAGGAGTCTCATGGTTGCAAATCAAGGAAAGTCAAGTATTACCAGTAAACACCAAAAAGTAGAAGCCCAGAAAGGAGTCTTCCCAGAGACTTCATAGGAAGAATGGCACTGCTGACACCTTTAGTTCAGATTTCTACCTTCCAAAACCAAGATAGAATAAATTTCTATTTTTTATGCTATTATACATGAGCTCTCTTATTTTTTTTTTTTGCATTGCAATTCTTAATACACCTTTATAGCACAATTTATCATATTTCTGTTTGTATATAAGGTTAGGCACCTGGTTGTACTTTGTTACAACAGTTCTAGGAAACTAATGCAGTAGCCCAACTCATACATTCATTCATAGTGAGTTGGTTACGTGCTGGATACATAACTTTCAGGGTTACTTTGTGAGCAAGCACAACAAAGTCCCTGTTCTTAGGAGTTTATATTTTTACAAAGAAACCAAATTCATTTACTTGTAATTACAAACATCCTAACCCAAGTAACTCAGATCATTCTCTAACACAACAGTTTATTTTTTATAATATTTATCACCATCTGAAGTTATTCTGTTTGTTCTAATCAATTATATGGTTAATCTCTTCTCATTCCATCCCCAGCTTTTAGAAGAGTGCATGGCATGCAGACTTCTAAACATCAATGAATGAAGGAAAAAAGAAAAGATACAGGGTGATGAGACAGCACTGATTAAGGAGATGTGACCTTTACTAAAAGAGCAAAATCGAGAATGATGTTTCAGCAAAGTAATGAATAGGAGTTAACAGATCACTCAGGTCTAGAAAGAGTAGACATGGAAGAATATTTTAAGATATGAATTCTAAAGTTTCTTTTTCAATTACTTGGAGAATCTAGCCTAGTTTGGAGCATATAGGAATTGTTTAATAGACTATGTTTTCTGCATGTGTTTGGTATGTGTGTGGTAGGAATATGTTTAGTGTTGTGGTAGTGTGTGTCTGTGTGGGAGGTGTTATTTGGTGTTATGTGTGAGTTGTATGTGGGTGGGGGAAGACAACAGGTGTCAAAATGTGATAATCCCTTTTTTAAACTGGGAATATGTTTTAAATTATTTTATTAATATAAATATAACTTGTACAACTTGTTCAAAGTGAACAATATGAATGATAGAAATGTCTTAAGCATATTTTCATAAGTCAAAATATTGTGAAATTTCTATAGAAATTTTTTTGTTCCTATACTTTTATAAAAAGCAGCCAAATATTGACAATTTTATATGATTTGATATAATCTACTTACATTGTTACATAAACTTAATGTGAAATATGTTACAATGTTCTCAGTGTATAAATGTTTCTGAAAGAAAAGATTTTAATTAACTATTCAGAGATCTCATATGTCTACTGATTCATTCACCTATTTCCAATAATCTACTTCATTTGTTTTCTTTTTCTATTGTTAATAAATATAAAACTTGTTTTCTTATGCATTAATCTTTGTCTCTATATCTACTTTTTATATAATTCTGGTAAGGAACCACAAGTTTAAAAGATTGCCATTAGTAAATTTCTTGATGCACTTTGACAAGTAGATATCTAGAAATGGTGTGTTAATTTACTCTCCCAATTGGATAGAGATAAAAAAGCACTTTTATATGCATTAACTGTACCTTTTATAATGAATAAAAAATTATAGCTTATTTGTTTTGATTATTAATGATGACAAACATTTTTAATATTTTACCAGGTCTTACTGAAATATCTGTAAACTCTTTCTATCTTTTGTGAATAAAAATATATCTAATTCCTAATATCTTTTAACTTACACAGATGCTACTCAAAATTTTATCATGTATATTAAAATATTTCCAAAATGTTTTATTTATGCTTTTATAGTTGTATCAAGTTTTAATGTATAGATATCTAAAACTTGTGATGGAAAAAAATTTGAATTAGTCTTGAAATTTTCAGTTGAGCATAATTATTTTTCTGAATCTTATTGTTGTGAAATACTGTTTTATATAATATCCTTGTCATCTTATTAGATAAAATTCCCACTTTCATACCTAATACTAAAATTTTATTTTCCCTCTTTTTTATCTTCTTGTTTTATCAATTTTTTAAATGTAAAAACTAGTTTCTGTTGATTTTCACTATTATTTTTTATTTTCCATATAGTTGACTTTTTATATTCTGTGATTTACTTTATTTTACCTGATTTGGTCTTATTGTGATTTTTTTAGATTGGAGGTTTATACTGTTAATTTTAAAACTTATGTCTGTTCCCTATTAATACTTTAATGTGAAAAATTCTAATAAATCTTAATGATATCCTTCAAAAAATATTTTAAGGAAAAAAAAGAACTATGAAGGTCCTATATAGGAATGAAAGGTATATTTAAGAAAACTATAGGTCAAGTGGCTAGTGTTCAAAGAGTGAAGGGGAGATCACATCAGGGTGACTCTGGGAGAGAATCCCCAGATCCTACTGAGCTTGGGACCAAGTTAAATTTTTCCACCATATTCTAGTAGATAATGAGAAACCTTTGCAGAGTTTTCAAAAGGAGAGGGAATGATCATATTTGCCTCTTAATAAGTTATTTCTGGCTCCTGACTAAATATTGGAAACAGGCAAGAGTGATATGGAAGAATAAATTAGTGGTTATGACAGCAGTCTAGATGAGAAGTGAGGGTAGCTCAGAGAAGGGAACTAGCTCTGAAGAAACAGACAGACTCAAGGCCTTCACCATGTCGGTTTAAGATCTGACTTAACAATAAGTAAAATCAAGAATCAATAAATGGGATGGATTCAAACTAAAAAGCTTCTTCTCAGCAAAGCAAATGATAATGTAAAGAGAGAGCCTACAGAGTAGGAGAAAATCTTTACCACATGCACCTCAGATAGAACATCAATCTCCAGGATATATAAAGAACTCAAAAAACTTAACACTAAAAAAAAAAAAAAAAACAATCAATAAATGGGCTAAGGAATTGAACAGACACTTCACAGAAGAAGAAATACAATTGATCAACACATATATGAAAAAATGTTCAACATCTCTAGCAATTAAAGAAATGCAAATCGGACCTACTTTAAGATTTCATCTCACTCCAGTCAGAAGGGCAATAATCAAGAATACAAACAACAATAAATGTTGGTGAGAATGTGAGGAAAAAGGTACACTTATACATTGTTGGTGGGGATGCAAATTGGAACAACCACTATGGAAAGCAGTATGAAGATTCCTCAGAAAACTTGAAGTGGAAATCACCTTTGACCCAGCATCTCACTCCTCAGTTTATACCCAACAGCATATTACAGTGATACAGCCACATCAACATTTATAGCAGCTCAACTCACAATAGCTAAATTATGGAATCAACCTAGGTGCCCTTCAACAGATAAATGGATTTCAAAAATGTGAGATACACACACACACACACACACACACACACACACACATATACACAATGGAATATTACTCAGCCTTAAAAAAGAATGAAATTATGGCATTTGCCAATAAATGGATGGAGCTAGACACTATCACGCTAAGCAAAATAAGCCAAACCCAAAACACCAAAGGTCAAATGTTTTCTCTGATATGCAGGTACTAATTCACAATAAGGGGGGATGGCTAGGGAAGAATAGGCTTACTTTAAATAGAGGGGAGTGAAGAGAGGGGAAAGGGTATGGGAAGGACAGTAGAACGAAACAGACTTTATTGCCTTATGTACATATATGACTACATGACCAATGTGATTATAAAACATGTACAATCAGAAAAATGAGAAATCATACTCCATCTATGTATGATATATCAAAATGCATAAATGTATTCTATTATCATGTATAACTAATTAGAACAAATAAAAAATTTTTAAAAAAGAAAAAGAACAGAAGATTGTGATTGTGGTGGATAGAGTGGAAGACTGAAGATAAGGACTAGGCTTCTGGTTCATGCCACTGGGTGATCCTTTTTTCTGAAAGATGAGAAATTAAAAGAGATCCGGTAATGTAGGGTGGGTTACAGTTTAGTTTTAACCATGTTGAGTTAAGGTTTCAGTGAGACACCATCTGCAGGGGCTGAATAAACAGTCTGAGTCTTGGTAGAGACTCCTGTTTAGAAACATGGATGCGAAGAACCATAGACCCACAGATAATAACTGAAACCCCTGACATTGAGGAAAATATTTAGGGAGGAGAGAAAACAGTCTTGGACAGTGTCTTGAGGAACTAAAATACGTGGGTATAGCCTTAATTTCATTATAATCTAAACAGTTTTTTAAAATTTTATTTTCCTGACTTTAATCCATCCATTGCCTAGTCGTTTTCTAATTAAACACACACTGAAAAACACTGAATCTTCTGAATTTTTTGAGATCCTAAATTTAACTTAATTGGGATTACAAAATTTAAAGCAATGCTTTAGATGTATTTATCAATGATAAACTTAAACTAAATCACTATACATTTTTCAACTCAAAGTAAGTTTTAGATAAATAATCCCCATATAAGACACCAATTTGCTGTGTAATATTCAAGGTTACTATGTAAATATCGACATACAAACCCCAAAAAAGTTACTGTCACAAGATTGAATTCTCATTGTCTTATTTATTTTGAACTTCCCTTTCATTTTCTGATTTGCTTTTGGATTACTGAAACTGAAAGAGAGGCAAGAAACAGCAATGACTTAATGCCATGACTAATTCACAGGACTGACTTCAAATCACAGGAGTGTAAAAACACGTGCAGGAGGCAATAACATATACAGAGTTTTCTTTCCAGAAACTGATTTTGAAATAGCCAATATTAGAGAATGTTTATGGAATCCAATACTCACTTAATACAGAGGAAGAATGCAAATTTTAAAATGCTTCTTTATTATGGCACAACAAAAACTTATTTCTAACCAACCAATCTTTGAATAGTCTTGCTTCTTAAAATTTACTTATTCTGATAATGAAAGCATTATCCCCAATTCAACAACTGATCATCAGTTATAGCATACTCTCTCTTCTCTGTTTTTCTTATTATTTATAAACCAACTTATCAGTATCAATCACATAGACTTAGAGAAAATTTGAAACAAGGGTCTTCAGAATTCACTTGATTCAAATTTCTTTTCATAGGCAAGGAAACAGAAGGAAAATACATTAAATAACTTCCCCCCAAATACATACTAATATGGCAAATTATATGACTTAGTCTTACTTTAGTTCAAACCAATGTGCCACCATTTATATATAATAAAATCTTTTCATATTTTTGAGGGAAAGCTCTGTGAAGCTAGACATTGTCTATCATCATACACAAATTTTACCCTGCTACACATTAGCTTCACCTTAATAGAAATGAATCAACTTCCCAATTATCTTTCAAAGGTTACTGGCATACCTTAATAGATAGTAAAGATCTTATAAAAGAATATCAGTACATTTCAGTTCCAAGCTTTTCTTCCTTTTATCACTATATGAGGTCATATTTAGAATATTTCATTACCCCAGAGTAATATAAAATCTTCATTTCTCTGATGAGTCTATCTGTGCTCTTCCTTAACTCATGATATCAAGCATAGCAAGGGAAAATCATAAACCCATAACTCCTTATCACGAAATAGAGATTTGGTTCCCACTCTTCCAGAAATTTCACTGAATAAAAAGGGTTTGTAAGTGCTGAATTTTCTAAATAGAATACAAATACATTTTCATCTCTTCTTAGAGATTTCGTCTCAATTCTCAAAGGGAACTTTGGAAAAATTGCAATTTTTAACTTGTGAACGTAGAAAGATATTCTTATTTTAATGAAGTAATTTTAGAAATGAGTTTCAAAAACAGAGTAATAGCATATCACCCTTTTTTGGCTAAGTAGGCCTCAGGATCCACAATCCACAGTTATACATTTATATAACAGGATAATTAGGAACATACTTAAGACCCTCTTGATTTCCATTGCAAACAGAATAAAATCCACACTCCTTACTAAGGTTTTACCCAACACCAACTCAAAAGCATCCAATTCCATCTTCATCTCAGACCACTTCCTCACTCACTGTCACTGTGTCCCTTGAAAATGACAACTTACATCCAAAGCAAGAGCTTTGCTTTAGCTCCTCCCAGAGTAGGCCTGTACATACTGTACATACCTTACTACTATCCTGTAGAGCACTTGTTACTATCTAAAAATCTAGTGGTTTTACAAGTTTAGTATCCATCTTTCCTCATTAGGTTGAACACTACATGAAGAAGGACCTTAATTCAGTTTACAGCTAGGCCTACAAGAATGCAGATTAGTGTCCAGCACATAGTTGATACTTGATGAATAATTACTACATGATGAATTCTTCAAATTCCTAAGATGGGAGAAACTTGATCCTAAAATTATAGAACTCTGTGTCAATCATTAACTTAGAGTCCTTCAATTGCAGCTTCTTTGTTTTACATAGAAGGGAACTAAGAACAGAGATAATAGAGAGTTTCCTAAGCTAACACATGTTTTTATTTCTAAAATGGAGTTACTCAATCAGAACCTCAATTGAATATTTAAAGCACTAACAGGACATTTGCTTTCCACCAATACAGTAAAATTTACTATTTTTATTAGAATTAATATTATAAAAATTATTACAATGATTACGATGACTACTCTACTAGATGACTGTGTGGATGTGCCAAAGCACTTCATTTACTAAATATGTAACTATGTCTAAGCAAGCATCAAATCCTTTAATCACCAAGCAATTAGATCAACTCAGTCACTCAACCTAAATTCCACTAATTCTTTATCAATTGACAGATTATCACTTGTTCAAAAAAAGCTGACATTAAGAAAAAAAAAAAAAACTGGGACTGAATCCCAAAATGGTTGAAACAGCAGTATCAACCTACCTCACCAGGATTAATTACCCACTTTGGGGAGATATTCACACTTGTGATTCTTTTAATAACTTTTAGGTGCTTAAATGAGGACTATGCAGAAATCTTCCCTAATAAAGAACACACAAAGCCCTTCAGTATTAAAAAAAAAACACTCATTCTTTTATTTTAAGAATTTAATTACATTTTGGAATAAACATTTCATTTTTTGGCTAAGTCTTTTGGGAAGTATTAAATTTGGTGGATTTCAAGTATTTTTAAAATACTTAAAAGAGTTCACCCAGCAGAGACTAAGTTAGCTTATATGCTTTGCACTGAAAAACTAAGATAAGGAAATTAAACGGTGAGAAGAAGGAAAAGAAGGAAATAAAACAAGAACTTAGATCTTCTCAACCACTATACTCCCTGTTTGTTCCCATGAAAAGTCTGATAAGCCCTTGAAATGCTCTGGTTTGCTGTCTAAATCATGATAACTTGACAAGTCCCCTTTGCAAACATCCTCACTGTGCCTTATATAGACATCACAATTCAAAAGCCTAAGCTACTCCTAACACATTAAAAACACACAATTCCATAATAAATTGATAGATTCCACTCAAAGTTACTGACATGGCAGTAATATACACAATATAAGTTCAAGGTTGAAAGAAAAGGTTCTGGTGTCACAGGAATTGGCCGTCAGATCCAGCTTCCACTCACCAGCTGCCTGACCTTTAGTAAATTATCTCACTTCCTTAAGCTTCAATGTCTTCATTTGTTTGTTTTTTGTGGTGCTGGGGATTGAACCCAGGTCCTTGCACATGCAAAGCAGGCACTCTACCAACTGAACTATATCCCCAGCCCTTCAGTGTCTTCATTTGTGAAAGCAGAATAACGGTACCAGCTTCATAACATTATTGTACGAATTAAATAAATGTTTGATGTACCTGGCACACAGTAGGCCTTCAAAATGTAATTAACAGTGGAGGTACTAAGAGTATAAATGGATTAAACATTTCAAACACCAACCAAAAGTGCAAACATATCTGCTAATGTGCATTCAAATATTTTAAACTAAACCATGACTTTTCCACCCACTCACCACCATAAGATACAAATAGAAAGAAATAAAAGTGAACCACAACCTGTCTTCTCCTTTGCAAGAGTTTTTTAATTAGCACATTAACTAATTCACTCCTTACAAATGTGCAATTCATAAACACAAATTGTTGTCTCAGACATTGATAACTTAAGTGATTTTATAAATGTAAATGCATTACAAACTCAATGTAACTAGATATAATTAAGAATTGCACACTCTAATTTATTCATTTTCTCTTGTTGCTTGGACTTCCTTATTTACTAAATGTCTAACTCTAATAAGGGGAACTATATTAGAACAATAAATAAAATCTTTAGTATTTTTGGTCAATATATAATTTTTATTAAATGGACCCACTATAGTCAAAGTAAATCTCAAAAATAATTCACTCGAGGGTCCAAGGGGTGGAAGACAGGGAGGGAAGGGGAAGTGCTGAGGAGTGATATTGTTCAAATTATATTGTTTTATTGTATGTATGTATGGATATATAACAACAAAATCCATCAATATGTACAACTATTGTGCACCAATAAAAATGGAAAAAATAATAATTCACTTACTAAATTTGAAAACCAAGTCTTCTGGATATATTTTAAGCAATGTGTTTTTTAATCATTTTTTAGATTTAGTAGATCATAAGAAAGTAACAATGAAATGTTATCGTCTTGGATAGATCCAATTGAAACTTCTTTTTAAACAAAAAGGTTCAAAATCATTACTAAAAACTGATTTAATCATACATTTATTTGGAAACTTCAGGAAGTATTGACTTCAAAAGATGAAACTAAAAATATTTAAAACCAAAGTGAGGATACAATGAAACATTAAATATTTAGTTTTAAAAGTCAATCCTACATCAAGTATGTTGTTCTACATATTAACGAATTCTTGTTACTTTTTTACCATTAAACATTCTGAAGACTTTGTTGTGAGATCAGATGGATGTAAGTAACACTGGCTTTGCTGGGTCATCATAAGAAATGAACTGAGAGGCTGGCACCAGGACATATACTTGTAGTCTCAGGTTCTTGGAAAACTGAGGCAGGAAGGTGTTGAGTTCAAGGCCATCCTGAGGATCCAGTGAGAACCCATTTTGAAAAAAAATGAACTGTGGCTTATGTTAAAGCTATAGAAATTACTACAATAATCATTATTATAATATTATTTTAGACTTCTAAAACCAATCAGTGATTTGCTAATTTTGAACAGTACTAAAGAGCATTAAAACTATATTCACAAGTAATTCCTAAATCATTTTTAACTTAGGCCATGTTTGAAATGTTTATTTTTCTTAATAAACAATTATTCAAATAAAAAGTAATGCAAAAAATAAGTCCTAGGATCTCTCATTTCTGGTTACTTTTTGTTGTGTGCTAATTCCTGTTATAGACAATTCTATGCCTATTATGGATCTCTCTAAAATTATGTAGTAAATGTGGCCTATCTTGAAGAGACAGTTCTTACATTATTTCTTATATGTCACTTTTGTATGTAAAGAAAGGGAAATAAGGAGATACTTTTAAAAGTAAAATATAACCCTGGGCTGCTAGATTCCAAATAATCAGAAGAACTATAGCGCCATCTTGTGGAATAAAAGATCTAATTAGTGAAATGTTTTGATTGCATTAGAAAAGAAAATGTGATTGGATTTCTTGGCCATCGACTCTTGCTGCATTTAGTGATCTATTACTTTTCAGCATTTTAGTCTGGAACAACAACTATCAAAACAGTGAATGAAACTATTACCCTATAGAAGTAACATACATAATACAGTATATAATACAAGAAGTTAGGTGTCTTATGTCTGTTATGTATAAAGAAATATACAAGGATAGTATCTTTATTTGAGATTGTCTTAGAAGCAAAGAAAGAATCTATACAAGGGTGAGGGATAGGAGAGTAATAAAGATGAAGGTCTTGGCTCTTCCTAATTCTTTTAAAATTAAGAAAGCCTTCACATGGCCAAAGCAGTATTCCTGAAAAGCTTATTAAGGAAGCACATACTTTAATGTCCACAATCAGAAAGATGAGAACAGGTAAAGGAAGTGTGGGGAGAAACAAGGTTGAGTAGGTGGGATCAGCAGATCATTTAGAAGGCGTGGAACTTCTCAGTTCAACTAACTGAAATTTACTGAGGCTACAATGTGCCAAGTACTTGGTAGCCCTAATAATAAAAAGATTAGATAGATAGATAGGTAGATAGATAGATAGATAAATTATATAACCCCAAAGACACTTAAAAAAAACATGAAGTACACAAAGAAATGCTGAATTGGAAGAAATTCTCCGGGATGCCCTAGATCAGTCTGCAAGTTCCTGGTATCTGCAGGATAGACCTTTGAGGAATAAGAGAATAGAAAGAATATTTTTCTCTCATTCTCCCAAATCTGTGCATGGAATCAAATGGTGAAATCTTGTGTGAACCCTACACTCTAAGATACTTTTTGAAGTATTTTCCATACTACTATGTGTATCCCATAAAAATTGAAATAAAAATTGGAGTGTATAATGACTATTTTGTAAAATTAAAAATCCTCTTCTTCATCTGTGCTCCAACAGAATTTTGTTCATAATCTTATAAGGAATTAACTTCCCTATGTATCATTATTAATAATTATTTACATACCTGCTTCTCCTAAAGGATCTCTGAAAATCGAGACCATCTTACTTATTCTTTCATAGGTTTACAACACTAATAACAGGCAAATACAGCACTCAATACATTTGTTGAATTGAATTAATTACACTTTACAGTATTATTTGTGTTTGGCGAAGGTAATAAGTACCTGACACAGGGCCTTCCTCAGTGTGCCCAGCCCAGCATGGAACCCAAGTGCTACCAATTATTTCCAAAGCTGTCATTTATCAACCTCTGGTTTTGATGCCTCCAGTCCTGAAACTACCAATATAACTCCATCTTCTGACCAAACAAGGGCAGTGAATAAAAGAAAAGTTGTATCTATCTTATATCTATGTTTTTATCTGGGGATGGGGATTTGGAGTGATTTTTTTCCTAAAAATTTCTTTCTTTAAAAACAGAAGCAGCTTGCTTACATGACAGAGTACTAAAAAATACAAACAAAAAGAAGAAATAATTACCAAGATGATGTAAATCTTCCAGTGTAGTACCTTTGCTCTCAACTCCCTCCTCTTTACCTTTGTCTTCTCACAACTGTTAGTTCTCACCCTTCTGGCTGGATGTTAGTTTTTTATCTAAAATACTAATAGCTGATTACAAAAGACTTCGCATCCACAGAAGGAAATCCTGTTATAAATCATTTGAAATCCAATTTCTATTTTATTTGACTATTTTTTCCTTTTGTGTTTTGTTTTGGGTGGATTTTTGAGGCCACACGCAGGCACTCATCTTGATATATTTACATCAATATGCTTGACTGCAGAAAGAAAGAAACATCATTCGCCAACTCTTAACCAACAAATGGACATACAGATTTCTAAAGAAACCACTGCTAAACAAAAAATTCAAAATATCCCACAGTTACTGTTTACTTGAATGCTTGAAATAGGGAAGGTTATCGATATGATTTTGCCATATGTATACAGATGAAGGACCTAATTCCCAGTAACTCTATTTTTTTTTTTTTAGTTGAAGAGCAACAGTTTCTTAAACCAATTTGCAAAGAAGAAATGCCTTGCCAGTCATTAAATAAGAGGAAAAAGCTGGATGTGAAATACTTATTTTAGCTCTAGGTAAGGTCAAGAATTTAAGCATATAAAATGCACTGCTAAAATAAGGAAGTCATTACAACACATTGCAAATCTCTCTAATTTAAAATGCCATTCAGACTTATACTCATGTGATGCCAAGTACTAAGCATGAAGTTTATATTGCACTCTAGTTCTTAACTCTTGCTTTTGATTAAACAATATGATCATACAAAAGGTTTCAGGTATAGTATTCAGTATTTCATTATTTCCTTCACCTCTCCCTTTGAAAGTAAGAGGATTTAAGCTTTTTTTTTTCAATTTCCATAAAAAAAAATTGTCAAACTTTTCTGAATCCCAGTTTCTTCCTGTGAAGGATAAAAACACCATTTCAAAAGTTATTATAAAAAATAAAATATAAAAAAGCTATAATTAACTGATCATAAGTAGTTATTAATAGAAAGTAGCTATCATTATTAGCACTATTATTTACTTTAGAATTATTTGATATAAACTCCATATTCAGTCTTCTTTTACAATACTCAAATCAAAACTCAAATCTAAATAGACAAACTGTGTTTAGTTCTTGTTAGTGTTACATGGTAGAAAACTGATAGGACAGTTTTATTATGATGTTTTTTTTAACTTTATTTAATTAATTTATTTATTTTTATATGACATTGAGGACCAAACCCAGTGCCTCACCCTCACCCATGCTAGGCAAGCACCTACCACTGATCTACAGCCCTAGCTATGACGATATTTTTAAATCATGAGTTTGCAGAAATTGTCAGCTTTCAGTTATTGATAATAAATCATAATTTCCCAAATATATTCTAGCCCATTCTTGATCAAAAATCACTTTCCAAAATTTTTTACCAATATAAAAATACTAGTAATGGATGGGTGGAAAAAAATCTGAGATCTTGTTGAAAAGGCAAGAAGAGGTTCTTTAGCAGCATTAACATAGTTAAGGTGAAAATATTAAGGAAAGCTGTATTTTTGTGGTTGTTATTTTATCACTCTTTCCAGCAATTTTGTACTTAAATACCTTTTTATGTGTTATTTTTAGATATACATGATAATAGAGTATATTTTGACATATTTATGTAAACATGGAGTATGTCTTACTCTAATTGGGATCCCAGTCTTGAGTTTGTACACGACGTGGAGATTCATGGTGGTGTATTCTTATATGTAGGAAAGTTGTGTCAGATTCATTCCACTATCTTTCCTATTCCTATCCCCCATCCCTTCCCTTCATTTTTCTTTAATGTATTTCAATTTAAAACCTGGAACCACCAAGAATTTCGGTTCTATTACCAGAACTGATTTTGTTCTTGATCTTCCATTAATTAAATTAAGATAATAATTTGACTAATTTCAAGACCATGTCACCATGATGTCATTGGCTTCATTTTGGGGTTACTCCTCCTCTTTTCAGGGCCAGTGCACAGAAAACATTCATGGAACTCAATTTATCACAAGTAAAATTGTTTCCACTAAATTATTAAACATTAAGTATAATTCAGTATACATTATCATAAATTATTTTTCTCATTTCTACAAACTATGCTTATTCCCCTTGCAACACAGTTCTAATGTCTCTTATGAAACCTATGAAATAAATTTCTTCTGGGTTCAGTCACTTCAATCACTTCAGCAAGCCAAGAATGCTAAGCCTGAGCTCTGGAGAATCTTATTATTTAAAAGTCAATATTTGGGGCTGATGATGTGACTAAGTGATAGAGCACTGGCCTAGCATGTAAAAGGCCTGGGTTCAGTCTTCAGCAAAACACACACACACACACACACACACACACACACACAAGTAAATATTTAAAGGTCCAGAGAAGAATCCAATCAAGATAAAAGTCTGACTGGATTTGTCTTGAGAATGGGAGTCTGTGGAAATTGAGGTTTGTGACAAAAGGTGGTAAATAGAGTGATACTACAGGAGGCATAGCAGCAAGGGAATTCTCTCTTCTGCCCGGGCTAATATTTAGTACATTGTACCAGAGAGAAAAAGAAAGATGTAATGATGGTACAAGATAGAAAAAGATAATTATGTCATCAAAGTTATTGATAAAGTAAAAAGAAGTTGAACCCAGTGCACAAATAAAGGGATTAAATTTGGGACACAGATACCCTCATTGTAGAAGGATAGAACTGTGAGAAGTTGGTGGGTGGGAAAAATGGCATTATCTCCCACTAAATAGCACTGCTCCTGTTTTCTCAGCAAAGATATAAAGCAAAGTCATCAACTTAGAATGAGAAACAGGGAGCAGGAGTTGGAAATCTGAGAAGACAGAAAAAGATGTGACATAGAAATCTCTGTAAGGGAAAAAAATAAATCAATAAGAAAATGGGAACTGTAGTCAGCTGAATTTCAGAGAGGCATTAAAGGTCCAGTTGAGAAAGACAATCATAAACATTAAAAAAAAGAGATCAGTCAACTTAATTAGATGTTTTTCTCCAACCATCAGCTGAAAGCTTTGGAAACATTATTATGTGTCAAGAACTGTTCTGAAGACTTCATTTTTATCAGTATTTTTGAGCCCAAAATAACCCCATGAGATACATACATATGAAAACTGAAGCACAGAGCTGTTAAGAAACCTACCTTTACCCAGGTCTTTTCATTCAGCTAGTAAATGTTGGACTCGTTTTATGTTTAAAGATTATGGGCCCAGAGTCTAAACCCTTAATCACTAACCTTTATTACATTTCTATAAATCATTGAGATTAACCAATGTTGGTGTTCAGCCATTTGAATATAATAGTCAGGCTAGTGAGCCAGAGTTATTTGCAAAGAATTGGACAATGGAATCTAAGCTGCAGGGAATTGAAAACAGAAACTGAGGATAGTGGGCACTAAAAATGGTGATAGCCAATGTATGGAAAGTTCCAGAGCAGGTGAAAAGAGTGGTGACAGCTGAAAAGAACAGTGTTGATATCCTGATGACAGGATATCAGAAATTGATATTTTGAGGGTGGTACACTTATTCATAATAGCAAAGTCTGGTTTGACTATAAGAATTGGCAGCTAAGGTCAGGACAGGGTTAAAAAAAAGACTGAAACTAAAAAGGCAAAGGAACTGAAAATAAGGGGTAGGCTGATTATACACCTGTACCAGGGGCAGCTGTAGAAAGAAAGAAATACGCCTGGTGTTAAAATATTCACCTAATAGAAAATTGGCAAGGATGAATTATTGCAGGATAGAAGAATGAGTATAGTCAGGTGGCCATGCTCCAAACAGGGGTTCCAACTCTGCCCAGTTCACCAAGAACTTTCCTGGTGTGCCACATCTGAGGCCTCCATGAACAAGGAAGGGATTTTTGAGAAAGGAGGATAAATGCGATATTTTCTGGATGAGGTTACAAAAAGATGATGTCTGCTCATTTCCAGGTCCTGTGTGATAAGGATATTTGATGTTCAAATTCTAAAACTTATCATGTGGTAGGTACAATTACTATCTTTGTAATTTCTCATCTCAAAATAAAATGCTTTAGTTACATTGGCTGATTGATTTGAGGCAAATATTTCCAAGATAGTTTTCCTCTCATTTTGAGCTACTTTGATTCCTCATAGGTAATGATCATCTTATAGGTAATTTGATCTAAAAGCTATTGCTAATTCTTTATTTTCAAGAAACTTTGTGTCTGAAAGAGTCCAACAGAAAACCTTTCTCAGGGAAAGTATTGCAGCATCACCCATCTCTTCCACAGAAATGTCTCATCTCCCATTCAATTATTTCCAAGAATTCAGGCCCTCGAGTATGAAGAATAGTATTTCATAGACAGGAGAAGCCATAAAGATACTTTAGAAGTATTTAAAGAATCAGAAAACATCTTCTTGGTTGAACTCTTGCATGAACTCCTTACTCAGATTATGCACTAAATGTAGTTTCTGTGTACTTCCACTTTCACATGGCAGCAAAAGATAAATGCTAATTTCTATTTTTTATAAACTGGACATATATAAAATTTTGAACATGTTAAATGACTTCAAATTAACATACACAAAGAAAAAGCCACAAAAGATTATCTGTAAAATAATCCAGAGTTGCAGAGACCATCAGGCTACTCTTTGTCTTACAATCAGATTGTGTTCCATATTCTTCAGATGAATGACTGTTTGGATAGTCATTTTTGAGAAAAATTCCAGTTTCCAAAACTTTTATTATTTTGAACATCTGCAGAATAAACTATGTAATTGAATATGAGCTGATTTTCATACATTTATTAGTCCTATGCAAACTTATAGATCAGGACTACATATCATAACTTCAAGTTGAAACTCGCATTTCCCTTAACTCAGTTTCCAGCCCTCCTCGAAATTTTAGCAACAATTAAAATACTTGGCTATTTCTTCTCTGTGAAATTATCTCACTCACTCTTGTTCCTTTTTTAAATAATCTCTCTTTCCTTATTCTCCTACTATGTTTTTCTCTTCTTTCTACCTCCATTATTAGTTCATTGTTTTCTATTGTTTCTTTGAAGTCTGGAGGAAGAAAAGTTACTAAGGTATGAAAGGTCAGTCCTCAAGAATCTACATTGGAACTCCTCCTTCTTCTTTCTACAAGATTGTTCTCTATTAACCATGTTGTTTAGTCTAATGACTCCAAGGGCATTCCTAAATAGAATGTACCTTAAAGCCAAATATTAATAGAATTCTTTCTTGAAAACTCATTGCTGAACATCTCTATCTGTGCCCTACATTGACTTTATATTCAATCAAAAATCACATTCATCTTCCCACCCCAAAACCAGTTGTTCTCTTACTTTCCCTAATTCTGGTTAAAGATATCATGGATTTCATGGTCATCCAAACTTAAAACTCTATTTTTAATGCATCCTAGTCATTGAGAAAGGTTAACTTTTCTACCTCAACCCTATATTTGAAAATTACTGCCTCTTATTCAATTCTGCAATCAGTGATTTCTTAGTTGCCTCCAATTTTTCCACCATTCAGTCCTTTCAGAATACTGTTGCCAAATTAATCTTGCAAAATCCAGTTTTATGGAATCCTTTATTCAGGAACTTTAAAAAGCTGTTTCTTATTGAATAGCAAAATGAAGTCAAACTACCTAACCTGGCATTCAAATCCTTTCAGGATGATTGTATTTCTCTGTTGATACTTATTACAACAGAGTTAAACTTCTTAGATTCTAAAAATCAGAAATGATAAAATCACAAATAATCAAAATTACCTTGGAAATGTCCTTTGACAGGCACTCCACTGGAGACCATGAGGTGGTTCAGCACAGCCAGTTTTCCCTCCAGCATTGGAACAGATTCCTGTTTCTTTGGTTGAGCACCAGATGAAGTGGTTGGCTTGCTTTTAGGGTCCATTTTTATGAAAAATGCATATATGCATATCTTTAAAATTAGAATCACACTCAGCACAGTGATATGCTTGCATTTGAGAGGTCCCCAGAACGGCGACAAACCCAGGTAATCACAGATTCATGTCTTCCCTATCATGCTCACTCCAGGCAAATATTGAAAGGAATGAGGGACAGTGTTGTCAATGATATTTGAATTGTGACTTTTTAATCTTTTATACTGAGATGTTAGTTTCCCTTTGCTTTGCTGAGATGATGGGATTTTACTGTTATGTCCTTTGTAAATTTTATTTAGATCTTTTTCTTTACTTCTCTCCTGACCTTCGAGGATAAGAATCTTGTCATAGTTCCATTTGCATCTTAAACAGCACTTAACACTGTACTTCATTACCCCGTAAATATTTTCTCAACAAATCAAATTTGCTTCAATTTGTTTATAATAATTAAATGGATAATAGTTTCTTTTAACAGATATGCCAAATGAAATGTTATTTACTATTTTATTAAAATCTATCATTTTCTATAAAGATATACCGGTAAAGTCTTTTCCATTGCAATTATTTAAAAGCAACAGCTATGTTTTCAAAATATATTGGTCTATATTAATAAGTACAATAATAAATAATATCAGGCAACTCCAGTAGGCAATGAAATAAATATATTTGGTATGTATGCTTAATAACCAAAATATACATGTTAAAATATATACATATTTAAATACAGACTTGCTCATATTTAAAAAATAGTAAGAATAAGCTGGGTATTGTGAGGCTGAAGCAAGAGGATCACAAGTCAGAGGACAGCCTCCACAATTTAGGAGACCCTGTAAGACTAGGTAAAACCCTTTCTCAAAATTTAGAAAAGAGCTGGGGATATGGCTCACAGGGCTAAGCACCCCTAGATTCAATTCCTGGTACAAAAATAATAAGAAGAATATAATTGTTAAATTAATAACAAGGAAATGATTACTGTAAAATGTCATCGTGATTATATTAAAATCATCTAATAGTATTCCTGTATTAGACTATTTAAGGTATTCCAGTGCTACTTAAATATATCTTATAAACACAATCAACAACATCTCAGAAAATCATAAACATACTACCCCATGTAAGCTAGGATTGTGACTAGAGTTATTTAAATATTTACCTTGGGGAAATATAAGATATCCAGAGCTGCTTCTGGGAGTCAATTTATATAAGTCACCCTGTGCATTTTGAGGACCAAACAAAAATAAATTTTGAACTTGCTGCCACATCCTCTAGATACCTGTATTTGACTCTTCCTGAAATTTAGTGACAGAATCTACCCCGTAACATCCAAAAGTGTACACTTGGAAGGCTGGAGAAGTCATCTTGAGTTGGGACAGTGCTAGTGGACATACTCCTGAAGCATCTAAAGGGAAGCCATGAGGGTGACTCTAGGTGGTGTCACACCGCCTTGCTTCCCGGGGCAACATGGCGGGACTTTGAGAATGTTCCTGGGATCAAAGATCCGCTAGCAAAGGGTGGAGCCTCCCAAGCGACCACTAGAGGGCTCAAGGGGATCGTTGCTGCAGGCTGCCCTCCAGGGTCTGTAGAAGGAAATGGCTCCGATGATGTCATCAAATGTACTTGCTGAAAGCCCATTAGAACTGACGCTCAAAGAGGTACCTTTTGAATGTAGGGAATGAATCTCACTATTTGGAGCTAGATGGCGTGCTTGATAGTAGGCCACTTTCTACATGCATTTCACACATATCCAAAGAAATATGGTGAAAAGTTATATGTCAGAACAAGAAAATAATGGAAAATATGCAGACTTAAGACCAAATAGACTAGTATTCCCATCCCAGCTTTGTCATTTATTAGCATGAGATGATGTTTCCTTTGGGGGTTAGTTCCAGGACCCCTATGGCGAATGTTTAAATCCCTGATAAATAATATATGCATACTATGTACATTTTCCTATATATTCTAAATCATCTCTAGGTTAGTTATATTACCTAATACTATGTAAAATGCCATGTAAGAGTTGTCGTATTATCCTGTTAGGGAATAACAACAAGAAAGAATGTCTATACATACTCAATACAGATACTTTTTTTTTTTTTCCAAATATTTTCAATCCGGGGTTGGTTGAATCCATGAATGTGAAACTTGCAGATACAGACAACCAACTCTATTTAATCCCTCTAAGCGTCAATTTTCTTATCTGGAAGCTACAAAGTACTTAGGATCAGGAGGTGCTTCAAAATTAGAATGTATTTCATAAAAGGAAGTTATATACTTGGTTTTGTTATTTGTATCCAACGGAATACATTTTCAATCACTGAGTCTTTAAGCGGTATCATCCCATGCTATCTCCAGCTACCTTTAATAAAATCTGGGATCTCTGTCAAGATTTACCCACACTCTAAACCAAGAGTTGGATGGAGTAAAACACAAGATGCCCCAGAAAAGTCTACTGCTCCCAAACCTGCTTTATTTGGTATTGTGGGCATAGATTTTTAATTGTTCTGATGAACATTAGTCTGTAACCTTCCTATCTAATCCCCTACCAAGTATAGCCAATACTCTAAATGGAACTTCCATTTACATATCTGTCTCCTTTGTGTCTCCAAGATGCCAAGAGCTTTTTCCTGGATTGAGGCTGTCGAATCAGTAGAGTAGGGAGCAGAGGTTGTTACAGGGACTAACCCACCAACTAACCCCTTTCCAGTTCCTTTCCCTGGTCAACTCTCCTTAGGCTCCACCTGTTCAACATCCTGTCAGTCACATCCAGCCCGCTGTGTAAAGATTTTAATCCCACTTGATGCTGCCATCCAAAAGTTTTTCTTTTCCCACTGTCTTTGCATTGGTCCTATAAATACTGACTTTTGTCCATAATAAAACTGTTACACCCTCAGCTTAGGTTTTAAATTTTAGGTCTCATTAGAGGTAATTTCCCCCCAGCCCTTGCTGACAAATATCCCACCTCCAAATCTTGAAAGCTCTCAAAATACCAGATAGTTTTTGCTGCTTTTTTTATTAAAAGGATAAGATTTAGAATTATTGTCTGGAGATACTGCACTATCATTCAGATTCTTAATAGAGAAATGGCTATAGAAATAGAATCAATTAATTCCCATTGGCTGTTTTTATAATTAATGTTCTCAGTAAAAACATACAAAATGACTATTAAAAAGTTTCTCATCCTTTAATCAAGAAATTAGTTCATGTACAATTTTTAACCAATAGTATGTCTTTTGTCTCTTTGTGACATAGCATGTACTTGAAGATGTGCGTTTGGCTTGGTGTTTTTGTGATTGTCTTCTCAGTTTGGTTTCAATTTTGGTATTTGCCCTTCTGTAACAATAATAGATTTCCACTTATTCATTCGTTTTCTCCTCCAAAACTTGTTATGACCAAGGGCACATATTTTCAGATTGCAGCATGAGAGGGAGTGATTCAGGAATAAATTTGTGATACCCAGACTGCAAAGAACAGTAAATGGTTCATTCAGGCAGTACACTAGAATTTAGACCTTACCAAAAGTGTGTCATGACAGGCTAGATACTGTACTCACCTTGAAGAATTATAGAGTACTTCTCATTTCCTCCCCAGTCGCAGCATTCTAGCTGATCTATTCTTATGGATTTATGAATTAACAAATTAGTTAAGAAGAAAATTAACTTACTTGACTAAATATTTATCTAATATTCCTATGGAAAAAAATGTACAAATGTAATACTGATACCTTCTGTCCCACAAAACAAGCAATGTCTCTTTCCAATTTACAATAATATAAAATGTGTCACACTGGTCAATTATGAAAATTAATTCCCATATTACCTTGAATTAAACATCAAAAGACTCTGCTGGAAAAGGCAACAACAATTTTTTCCATACCCACATTACAAAACTGTAACTATTAAAAATATTTTTTTCTAGGAGTTTGCTACTTTCTAAAGTCACTGTCATGAAGTTTTGAGATAAAGTATTTCAGGCACCCAATTTAGAAAACAAACAGCTATTAAATGTCCAAAATGTCTATTGCCATAGATGTTTTAATAACAGAATAATGTTAATGTGTTTGTCTCTGACTCCTTCTCAAAAAATTAGGCAGTTCAAGGTGTGTTTATTCATTTTTACAAATATATTTCCCCACTCTGTCAAAAAGAAAAGCATAATTCAATTGAAGTGTATCAGAACTTCGCTTCCTTATGCCATATTATGTGACAAGCTGTAAATAAAATGAACTTTTTATGAATACATTTTGCATGGGATACGTTCCCAGGGTTGAATATAAAGAGTATTTTAATGACATACATTTTTCTAGGTAACCAAAAGCATGTTGCTATTTCAATAACCTCTGGACTGAATATAATTTTCAAGTGTCCTAGAACAAACTCAATAGTCCTAGCACCTGAAATATTGACATGCCAGCACAGTAAGCTCAGTTTGGAAAATTATTTCTTCAGGAAGTTTTGTCAGCCACTGAAGACCTTTTTTTTTTTTAATACTTCTAGTATTTAACACTCTATGAATGGAATTTCTATTTTCATGCTAAATTTCTTAAAATGATGTTGATCATACATACTCTTTAGACATAAATGAGCATATACAATTTATTACCAAGTTATGTGAAATGATAACACTTCTTCATATGATCAACTTAAGATACGAATGACTGGAAAAAATTTAACAGAACCAAAAATTTTATAAGTATTTTTGGTGTTTGTTTCTGTGGTACTGGGGATGAAACTCAGGGCCTAATACATGCTAGGCAAGCACTCTGTCACTGAGCTAAACTTTTGGCCCCAAAATTTTATAAATTAACAAGAAAAACATCAAACCAAAAGGCATGAATTGTGTGAAATGCTCCCAATATAGTATTACATTTTTAAACTGCATATAAACTTTATAAAGAATAATATTGATTTCACAAAAAGAAAACATATAGTCTTAGAATAACCTGGAATAATCTAAAACGCTTATAGTAGCTATCTCTTTGGGGATGTATGTTCTTTGTATCTTTCTGTATTTTTCCATACTTTACATCAAACATTAATTTTGTCTTCAGAAGAAATAACATTATGAAACCAAAATTTTTTGAGCACCTACCATGTTTCAGGCACCGTTACAGGCACTAGGCACAGCAGGAAATCAAATGCACTAAAAGCTCTGATCTAAAAGTGGGCTTGGCATGGTCTGGGGAAGCATGGGTGCTGGAACTCCGTGAGTGTGGAGGGAAGAGAAAAAATGATGAGCTCAGAGAGACAGCCTACAATTCACACTTGAGAAAGATGAGACATGAGTTTAGGAAGAACGTTTCAGGGCTTTAAGAAGGGAAGTGCCATGATCTGACTTAATTTTAAATGGGTGACCTGGTTGCTGTGAGCAGAACAGACTGAGTGGGATAGAGGTAGAAGTTGGAAACAAGCCAGGAGTTATTTTAGCAATGCAAGGAGAGATGAAGGCAGTTTGGATCAGAATGACACTGACAGGATGGTGAGAAGAGAGGTCAGATACCAAGAGTACTTATTAAGGGTGAACCAGAGAGGGATTTGGAAATTATTCATAACAAAATTAAATTGTGTATTTGCATATTTCCTTTTATGAAAGGTCAAGTGTCTAATAACTAAATGTCTCAGTTTTTCTGTCTTAATGTTCTTCGTTTTAACAACTTTTTGCAAAAATAAATGTATTGGGCTTTTATTTCAGCACAGAAAGA
Source organism: Callospermophilus lateralis (assembly GCF_048772815.1). Lineage (NCBI taxonomy): Eukaryota > Metazoa > Chordata > Mammalia > Rodentia > Sciuridae > Callospermophilus > Callospermophilus lateralis. Next base: position 105,240,310 of record NC_135308.1, read on the forward strand.
ATTAGTAAAATTTTACTTTAATTATGCATAGTCATACCTTAACAAGTTAGACTGTTTTGCACATTTCCTGTTGTCTTTCCACTTCTTGAAGAATTGGTGGCATACATCCAGTGCATACTCAGTAGACAGGTTTTTTTTCTGAAAATACAGTAGAGTCATCTTTTAAACATTTAGGTTTCTAGATGGAGGAAATGGGCTTATTACATTCTAATTAATGTACAAACCCTGTTTTTCAATAGCTAGTTTGAGAATATGGCCAAGTGATGATCCCAAGGGACAGGTTCTATTAATAGTGACTTAAATCACTAGTCCTTGATTTCAAAGGATGTTGAAAAAAAAAGTCACTTTTTTTAAAGGCTATGTTTTTAATGTCAGTTCCAAATATAGAAGAAAGTTTCCCAAAGTTAAGAATTCAGGCTTTAAAGCAGACATCCTTGAGTCTTTAGGTTGGAGTCTCTGCTCACCCTTTGCTAATTAAGTGACCATGAGCCAGTTACTTAAGCTCTCTAAGCCTGTTTTATCAAATGTGAAATGAAACAATTGTGCATACTTTAAAAATCATTATGGATGTTAAATCAGACAATCCACTTGGAACAGGCTGAGCCCATAGCAAGCATTTAATAATTGTTAGCTATTATTAATATTAGCAATATTACATTTCAGATATGAAAGATAGTTGGAGATGTCATCATTTTCCCAAGTGATGGGTAGTCTGTCCTTCCTTTTAACTCAGGATTTTTCACTCTGGCCAAATTTCTTACAGTCTGTCAAGGGTCACAGCTTTCATAAGTTCTTCTCATTTAATTTTAACAAACACCTTGAGCCATAAATGCTGTCATCCTATAGTAAACAGAACAATGACCCCCCAAAGATGACTGTCTCCATCCATTGGGGCTGCTATAACAAATACTTTAGAAAATGGGTAATTTATAAGCAGATCCATTTATTGCTTATAGTTCTGAAGGCTGAGAAGTCCAAGATCAATGCATCAACAAATTTTGTGTCTGTAAGAGCCTGCACCTCATACATGGTACCTCCATGTGTACCAACGTGAGGAAAAGACAAATCACTTCTAAAGGGTACCAATCTCTCTCATGAGGTGGAGCTCTCATGACAAGCACCTCCCAGATGCCGCACCTTGGAATTTTAACATCTGAATTGTGGAGGTGAGGAGATCAATATTTAGAACCCAGCAAGGGCATTTCTCCAACTAGACACCAACAATGACCAGACTCTAGTTTCCACCAGTCTTCACAAGCTGTGATTATGTTATTTTACACAGTAAAGAGAATTTGCAGATATCACTAAGCTTAGGACCTTAAAATGGGGAGATTATTCTGGGTTATCCTGGAGCTCCAATCTAATCACATGGGTCTTAAAAAAAAGGAGACCCTACTTGTTATCAGAAAACCAATGAGATGGCAATGTAAAAAAAAAATGGGCCTGTCTTTGCCAGCTTTGAAGACAGCTTTGAAGCCAAGGAATATAGATTACCCCAGGAAGCTGGAATAGGCAAGGCAATGGTTTCTCCACAAGGGACTCCAGAAAAGAGCTCAGGCACACTAACACCTGGTTTTTAGCCCAGAGAGACTCTTATTAGAACTGTAAGATAATAACTTTGTCTTGTTTTAAGCCACCAAGTTTGTGAAAATTGTTACTGCAGCAATGAGAAACGGATAGGCATCCCCTCTTGAATGATTTTAAAACTACAGTTTTTGAGAAATAGGCTCTTCTGCCCTACCTTTAGCTTGGCTTCACTTCTGGGTCCTTCTCCCTTCCATCTATTTAATCAGCTTTCTTGCTGAAGGTCCAACCACCCACCTTTCCTGTCACACATTTAAAGTACATTATCACTTCTTTTATGTTGTTATCAAAGCATCAAATCTATATCTATTCCTTGTTTGGTGGAATATGTATAGATATTAACTGTTCAGAAAAAATGTTATAATAGACTTTACCCAAAAAGATAAATATACAGGACCTTAAATAGGAGCCCATTATGAATTGAAATTGGGTTGATTTATCAAATACCTTACGTTAGTCTTAAATTATAGACTAGCTCAATATTTCTGTGTTAGTCAGCTTTGAGTCACTGTGACAAAATACCTGAGAAAAACAACTTAGAGAAGGAAAAAAAATATTTTGGCTCACAGTATCAGAGGTTTCAGTTCATGGTTGGCTGCCTTCTTTGCTTTGGGCCTGAAGCAAGGCAGAACACTGTGACAGAAGCGTATGAGAGAAGAAAACTGCTCAACTCTTGGCATCCAAGAAACAAAGAGGAAGTGGGAGGAAAGGGCAGAGAACAAGATATACCTTACACCTTTGGAGGGCATTTCTCCAACTAGACACCACTTCCTACAGTTTCTATCACCTACCAATACTCCATTCAAATTATGAATCATCAATAGATTAACCCATTGATGAGGTTAGCAAACTCATGATCCAATCACTTCCCTAAAGTCCCAAACCTAGAAATTATTTCATTGTGGATCAAGCCTCCAATATCTGAGCCTTTGGGAAACATTTCATATCTAAACTAAAATAACTGTATGGCTTCTCCATCTCGGTCTAGGAGATAAATCAGATTGGACTTTCACTATAGGAGACACAGAATGGGACAATCCATTTCAGCCTCAGCCTTAAAACCATCCCAGATTCATGTTTTGGGGGATGATTGGTTCATCTTATAAAAATAAATCCTTGATTCCCCTCATACACAAATGAAGTAAGTGAAATAGTCTTTCTGGTCTGTGAATGCAATAGACTATATTCTAATTTTATATGTAATAAACTGAATTGTGAACTCTCTAGGTTCTCAGCACATAACATAGTTCATGTCACTGTGAGAAGGTCCAATGAGTATTGAATAATTAATTAATTAATTAATTAACAGGGTAAAAGAATGAGTAGGCCAAGTTTATTTGACTATCTTTGTGCCTTCCCTGGCAATACCTTCCTCCCAGGTGTGAGTCCTGGTTTCATTTTCCTACCTCCCAATATTTTCCATCAAGGTCCTTGTTCCTCTCATGCTGGTCCCTCCATAGGCCTACCTGCCTCCAGCTCACTTCAGTCCTATACTTTCCCACCCACAGGGAATAAAAGATAGAAATCTCAATTTTTGATCAGACACTGTCACAAGATGGCTTCATTTTTCTGGACGAGACAAATATTTACAAATTACTCTGCTACTTATGGATGCTATTAAAGGTTCATCAGAGTGTCCTTAGCCATGTCCCCCAGGTTATAGCTTCAGTGCAGGGGGCAATGCCTCTCTTTCCCCTGACCCCTGTCCTTGCAGTCCCTGGCTTTGGTATGCTCCGTCTCTTTCCAGAAATGTTCTAGGACTTTAAATGACTCTAGACATTCCAATGGTTCTCCAGTATGTGGACCATATCTAGCCTACAGAAACATCAATACACCTAATCCACAGCTGGAGAGGAGTGCACATCCCTCCAAGGCATAGCAACCAGTGCTCACTTTCCCACAAAGTAGCTCACAGTAGTCTCTGCTGCACTCAGGATCTCTTGGGTGGCAATCCAGTTCCTGGGTCTCCCAAAGTCCAGAAGACAGCTCAAGCACTTGCAGTAGTCCTCCTAAGTCTCCCTCCATTGGTTTGAGATAAAGGTACTCCAACCCCTATTTAGCCTCTTTAAAAGGGTAGTAGTAAAATAACAACCAGATAGAATTTCCCTCCTAGGAATCCTTTTAACAAACACTCTCTGTTTTCACTCTTTTTATTGGTAATAGGGTGATGAACCTTCCCAGTTTGCCCAGGACTGTCCCGGTTTTAGCACTGAAACTCTTACATCCCAGCAAACCCTTCAATCCCAGGCAAGGTGCAATAGTTGGTAACCCTTTCTCTGGATAAAAGAAAGATAAAAGCTGGTTTTTGTTTAGATGCTTTCAAAATCTGCATTTTGATGTGCCCCCCTCGTTTCAGTATGCAAAATCAGTTTTATCCTATTGTTTCAAATTTTTAATTCAGCATATTATTACTTATATTAATATATGCAAATGCATATATACCTGATAGGGCTGTTGTGGTTGTCCCCATCTTACAGAAGATTAAATGAATAGTTATAGGATTTAAACTTGTTCTAAGTCCCAGTGTTGCAAATGGAGCAACTAAGATTCTTATATCTTCCTTGTGGGAATGTAAAATCGTACATTTGAAAAATAATTTAGCAGTTTCCTATAAAGTTAAATGCATACTTCTCATATGACTCAACAAGCCCATACCCAAGGAATTTACTAAAGAAGCATTGAAACATTTGTCTAAGCAAAATTTTGTACATAGATGTTCATATCAACTTCATTCTTAAATGGCCCAAGCTAGAAACTACCTGGGTGTCACTATCAGAGGAACAAATACACAAATTGTGGCAAAGCAATAAAAGGAAACTCCTAATATATTCAACAATATGAGTGAATCCTGAAATTTCATACAGCTGAGCAAAGAAAATCAGATCCAAAATACTGCATGAAGCAACATGAAACTACATAAATGGAAAGCAGACAAGTGGTTGCTTGAGGCCGGGAGTGAGAAGTGGGAGTTCCTTGGGAAGGGGGATAAGGGATTATCTGGGAGGAAAGGATATGTACTGCATCATAGTTATGCTGGTGTTCCCCTGGTGTATATATTTATCAGTGCTCATTGAATCGTACTCTTAAAATTATTTTTTAAATTATACAAAGAAGGAGAGAAAGAAGAAATAGCTAAAGAGAAGGTTTTAGTAGGTATCTGTGGATTGAGGATTGAGATTAAAAGAAAATACTTATTTTTAAAAATAATAAGTCTTTTAACACTGTTTGCTCCTTCTATGATTTGCTTGTATTACATAGGTAGAAACACAACTCCTATCTTGTACTGATTTTGATGTTGGTTTGTTCTTCTTTTTCTAGGACCTTGAGATGTAATGTTAGATTATTTATTTGGTATCTTTCTATTCTTTCAATATATGACCTCAATGCTGTGAACTTTCCTCTTAGAACCACCTTTATAGTGTCCTAGAAATTTTGATATGTTGTATCACTATTCTCATTTACCTCTAAGTACTTTTGTTTTATTTCTCCCCTGATTTCTTCTCCTATTCATTCTTTACTCAGATGTGTATTATGCGGTCTCCAGGTGGCAAGGAAACAGTTGGAAAAGGGTACACTCATACATTGTTGGTGCAACCGCAAATTGGTGCAGACACTCTGGAAAACAGATGGAGATTCCTCAAAAACTAGGGATCCACCATTTGACCCAGCCATTCCATTCTTCAGTATATATCCAAAGGATTTAAAATCAGCATACAAGAGTGATACAGCCACGTCAATGTTTATAGCAGCACAATTTACAATAGCCAAATTATGGAATCAACCCAGATGCCCATCGATAGAAAAATGGATCAAGAAAATGTAGTATACATACACAATGGAGTTTTACTCAGCCATTAAGAAGACTGACTTTATGACATTTGCTGATAAATGGATGGATCTGGAGAATATCATGAAAAGTGAAATAAGCCACTCCTCATAAAACCCAAAGTTTGAATGTTTTCTCTGATATATGGAAGCTAACCTACAGTAAGGGGGGTTTGGGGATGAAAAAATTAACAAACATAACCTCTCACAGCTAGATGTCAACATTCAAACAGAGAGAACAAGGCTCAAGTTTCCTCCAAACTCAAGATATGCCAATTTATTCAACCTGCCATTAATAACTGAGAACTACGACTGCTGGAGATTCGCACTCTGCCTGACTGGGATAGAGCATCCCCACTAAGTAAGAGAGAGTGGAATAAGCTGAGCCACCTCAAGAGCCTGGCATCACCTGTTTAGGCCACTGACCTTAGCTGTCAGACAAGAAAGGGATCGTAGTAAGAGGGAAGGAGACTGGAAGCATGTTTCAGAAAACAGGTGTGCTGACCTGGTCTGTCACTCCCAGCAGTGTGACAGGTCTAGTCTCTCTGAGCCTCAGCTTTCTTATCAGAGACACTTACCAAGTTCCTGGGACTGCCAGTCATCATTCAGACCTGGATTTAGCACACACAGCTTTCTTTGCTGACTGATGGCATCTATGACCTCACAGAGATCACTGGAGTGCCTAGCACTGCTTTGTGGATAAAGATCCTGGACTTGAACAAACTTCTTTCAGCCATTTTTTCAGCTCAACATATATGGGTTCCCTGCCCACACACACAGCTTTTTACCCCCATCCCTACTTTTGTCCTGACTCAGAAACTGGGTCAAAGATTAATGATCTTTAAACATTGTTGCCTTTTCCTACCAAGAATTTAGTGGGTTTGCATGATTCTTAAAAAAAAAATAACTCCTTGTCATAATTGATGAATTTTCTTATATACAAGGGAGGATAGAAACTTTTATTCTGATCCCTGCTCTGGAAATCTTATGGTCTCATGAGAAGACCAAGTGTCCAAAAATTCCCAGACATCAGTCTTCTTTTTTTAAAATTTTATTTATTGTAATTTGTTATATATGACAGCAGAATGCATTACCATTCACATTACACATATAAAGCAAAATTTTTCATATATCTGGTTGTACACAAAGTAGAGTTACACCATTGATGTTTTCATACATGTACTTAGGGTAATGATGTCCATCTCATACCACTGTCTTTCCTACTCCCAACCCCCATCCCTTTCCCTCTCACCCTTTGACCTATCTAGTGTTCCTCTAATCCTCCAATGCTCCCATCCCCAATCCCATCATGAACCAACATCCTTATAAGAGAAAACGTTTGGCATTTGGTTTGGGGTGATTGGCTAACTTCACTTAGCATTATCTTCTCCAACACCATCCATTTACCTGAAAATGCCATGATTTTATTCTCTTTTAATGCTGAATAATATCCCATTGTGTATATATATACTGCATTTTCTTTATCCATTCATCTACTGAAGGGCATGTAGGTTGCTTCCACAGTTTAGCTATTGTGAACTGTGCTGCTATAAATAGTGATGTAGCTGTGTCCCTGTAGTATGCTGTTTTTAAGTCGTTTGGGTATAGACCAAGGAGTGAGATAGCTGGGTCAAAAGATGGTTCCATTCCAAGTTTTCCAAAGAATCTCCACACTGCTTTCCATATTGGCTGCAACAACTTGCAGTCCCACCAGCAATGTATGAGTGTGCCTTTTCCCCACATCCTTGCCAACACTCTCTTGTTTGTATTCTTAATAGCTGCCATTCTGACTGGAGTGAGATGAAATCTTAGAGTAGTTTTGATTTGCATTTCTCTAACTGCTAGAGATGTTGAACATTTTTTCATACATTTGTTGATTGGTTGTATATCTTATTCTGAGAAGTGTCTGTTCAGTTCCTTGGCCCATTTGTTGATTGGGTTATTTGAGTTTTTTTTTTTTTTTAATTTAGATTTTTGAGTTCTTTATAGATCCTAGAAATTAGTGCTCTATCTGATGTGCTTGTGGTAAAGATTTGCTCCCATTCTATAGGCTCTCTATTCACCTCACAGATTATTTATTGGCTAATAAGAAGCTTTTTAGCTTGAATCCATCCCATTTATTGATTCTTGTTTTAATTCTTGCACTATAGGAGTCTTATTAAGGAAGTTGGGGCCTAATCTGAAATGATGGAGATTTGGGCCTACATTTACTTCCATTAGGCTTAAGGTCTCTGGTTTAATTCCTAGGTCCTTGATCTACTTTGAGTTGAGTCTTTTTGCATGGTGAGAGAGAGGGGTTTAATTTCATTTTGTTACATGTGGACTTCCAGTTTTCCTAGTACCACTTGTTGAAGAAGCTATCTTTTCTCCAATGTATGTTTTTGGGACCTTTGTCTAATATAAGATAATTGTAATTGTGTGGAGTTGTCTCTGTGTTCTCTATTCTGTACCGTTTTCCTAAAGAGGTATTTTGGTGCCAATACCATGCTGTTTTTGTTACTATTGCTCTGTAGTATAGTTTAAGGTCTGGTATAGTGATGCCACCTGCTTCACTCTTCTTGCTAAGGATTGCTTTATCTATTCTAGGTCTCTTATTTTTCCAGATGATTTTCAAGACTTCTTTTTCCCATTTCTATGATGAATGCCATTGCAATTTTGGTTGGAATTGCATTAAATCTGTAGAGTGCTTTTGGTAGTATGATCATATTGACAATATTAATTCTGCCTATCCAAGAGCAAGGTAGAACTTTCCATATTCTAAGGTCTCTTTGATTTCTTTCTTTAGTGTTCTGTAGTTTTCATTGTAGAAGTTTTTCATCTCTTTTGTTAAGTTGATTCCCAAGTATTTTTCTTTTTGAGGCTATTGTAAATGGGGTAATTTTCCTCATTTCCCTTTCAGAGGCTTTGTCACTGATATACAGAAATGCCTTTGATTTATGCGTGTTGATTTTATATCCTGCTACTTTGCTGAATTCATTTACTAATTCTAGAAGTCTTCTGGTGAAATTTTTTGGGTCTTCAAGGTATAGAATCATATCACCAGCAAATAGTGCTAATTTGAGTTCTTCTCTTCCTATCCATATCTCTTTCATCTGTCTAATTGCTCTGGCCATTTTTTCAAGAACTATGGTAAATAGAAGTGGTGAAAAAGGGCATCCCTGTCTTGTCCCAGTTTTTAGAGAGAATGTTTTTATTTTTTCCCCATTTAAAATGATGTTGGACAGGGGCTTAGCATAGATAGCTTTTACAATGTTGAGATATGTTTCTGTTATCCCCAGTTTTTCTAGTGTTGTTTTGAACATGAAGAAGTGCAGTATTTTGTTGAATGCTCTTTCTGAATCTATTCATATGGTCATATGATTCTTATCTTTAAGTCTATTGATGTGATGAATTACATTTATTGATTTGTATATGTTGAACCAACCTTGCATTCCTGGAAAAAAACCCACTTGATTGTGGTACACTATCTTCTGATATGTTTTTGTATTTGATTTGCCAGAATTTTAAAGAGACTTTTCCATCTATGTTCATTAGAGATATTAGTCTGAAGTGTTTTTTTTTTATTTTATGTGTCTTTGCCTGGTTTTGGAATCAGGGTGATATTGGCCTCATAGAATGAGTTTGGAAGTGCTCCCTCTATTTTTATTTTCTGAAATAAATTGGTATTAGTTCTTTTTTAAATGCCTTGTAGAACACAGCTGTGTATCCGTCCAGTCCTGGCTTTTCTTGGTTGGTAGGCTTCTGATGGCATCTTCTATTTCATTGCTTGAAATTGATCTGTTTAACTTGTGTATATCTTCCTGATTCAATTTGGGCAAATTACACGACTCTAGAAATTTGTCAATACCTTCAATATTTTCTATTTTATTGGAGTACAAGTTTTCAGAGTAATTTCTAATTATCTTCTGTATTTCTGTAATGTCTATTGTGATGTTTCCTTTTTTCATTATGGATGTTGATAATATGAGATTTCTCTCTCTCCTTCCCTTTATTAGCATCACTAAGGGTTTATCAATATTATTTATTTTTTCAAAGAACCAACTTTTTGTTTTGTCAATTTCTTCAATTGTTCCTTTTGTTTCAATTTCATTGATTTCAGCTCTGATTTTAATTATTTCCTGTCTTTCACTGCTTTGGGTGTAGATTTGTTCTTCTTTTTCTAGGGCTTTGAGATATAGTCTTAGGTCATTTATTTGTTGACTTTTTCTTCTTTTATGGAATGAACGTCATGCAATGAACTTTCCTCTTAGCACTGCCTTCATAGTGTCCCAGAGATTATGATATGTTGTATCAGTGTTCTCATTTACTTCTAAGAATTTTTAATCTCCTCGTTGATGTCTTTGGCAACCCACTGTTCATTCAGTAGCATATTATTTAGTCTCCAGGTATTGGAGTAGCTTTTATATTTTATTTTATCACTGATTTCTTATTCCATTATGATCTGATAGAATGTAAGGTAGAATCTCTATTTTTTTTTTTTTGTATTTGTGAAGAGTTGCTTTGTGGCATAATTTTGGTCTATATTAGAGAAGGATCCATGTACTGCTGAGAAGAAAGTGTATTCACTCATTGAAGGATAAAATATTCTATATATGTCAATTAAGTCTAAGTTATTGATTGTATCATTGAGTTCTATAGTTTCTTTGTTCAGCTTTTGTTTGGAAGATCTATCCAGTGGTTAAAGGGGAGTGTTAAAATCACCCAGAATTATTGTGTTGTGGTCTATTTGGCCTGTGAACTTGAGAAGAGTTTGTTTGATAAATGTAGATGGTCCATTGTTTGGGGCATATATATTTGTAATTCTTATGTCTTGTTGGTGTATGTTTCCCTTGAGCAGTATGAAATGACCTTCTTTATCCCATTTGATTAACTTTAGCTTGAAATCTGCTTCATTTGATATGAGGATGGAAACCCCTGCTTGCTTCTGCAGTCCATGTGAGTGGTATGATTTTTCCCAACCTTTCACCTTCAGTCTGTAGATGTCTTTTCCTATTAGATGAGTCTCTTGACAGGAGCATATTATTGGATCTTTTTTAAATCCTATCTTCTAGTCTATGTCTTTTGATTGGTGAGTTTAGGCTATTAACATTCAGGGTTATTATTGAGACATGATTTGTATTTCCAGTCATTTTTGGTTCATTTTTGGTATTTAACTTAATCTGGTTTCTCCTTTGATTAGTTTTTCCTTTAGTGTAATACCTCCATCTGCTGATTTTCATTGTTGTTTTAAATTTCCTCTTCATGGAATATTTTGCCAAGGATCTTCTGTAGTGTGAGCTTTCTAGTTGTAAATTCTTTAATTTTTTTTGTTTTTCATGGAAGGTTTGTATTTCATCATCAAATCTAAAGCTTAATTCTGCTGGATATAGATTCTTGGTTGGCATCCATTTTCTTTTAGAGCTTTATATGTGTTGTTCAAGGATATTCTAGCTTTCATGGTCTGGGTTGAAAACTCTTCATATAAGCTAATTGGTCTCTTCCTGTATGTAATATGAATCCTTTCTCTCGTGGCTTTTAAAATTCTCTCCTTATTCTGTATGCTAGGCATTTTCATTATAATGTGCCTTGGTGTGGATCTGTTATGATTTTGTATATTTGGCATCCTGTAAGCCTCTTGTATTTGGCTTTCTAATTCATTCTTTATGTTTGGGAAGTGTTCTGATATTATTTCATTGAATAGGTTGTTCATTCCTTTGGTTTGAACTCTATGCCTTCCTCTATCCAAATAACTCTTATTGCTTTCTTATATCATCCTTTCATTCACAGAACATTTTAATTGTGTACATCCTGAACTCCTTTTGTGTAATTTCATCTGCTGTGCTGGCCATGGAGTCTAATAATGTAGTATCTTGATGTGTTTGGGGCACTTTCTTCCATTGTCTTTTCATGTTGTTCGTGTGTCTTCCCTTCTAGCACTTCTAGCATTGATGCCAAATGTACATCTTAGGCATTATTGTTTTACTCTTTAGACTTATAGTGTCCCTGAAGTGTTCGAATACCTCTCTTTTGAGGGGAAGGACCATGTTAACAGATCCTGATACGTACAATCTACAACCTTAAACCTAACAATGGCTATTAAAACGTTTTCAGCTTGGTCACAATATACAGAAATTGTGAATTCAATTATTATCTACAATATAAACAGTAGGTTTGCAAACGGGCTCACAGTTTCTAATGGTGGGCAAAAAACCAGGAGTGAGGTGTAGGATTATATGCTGAGGAGGTAGGAGGTGATGATATAGAGTTATTATACCTTAGAAAGTGTGAATGAGAAATCTAAAGAAGATGGTTAGTAGCAGGAGAAGAGAAAGGACATAATTTGGGGTAGATAAGTAAGTGAGGAGACAGTAGAGTATATAAAACAAACACAAATAAATATTAATAAAAATAAAAAATGTAAATAAGTAAAAATAGGAGAAAAAGAAAAAAAGAATATACAACACAACTGTAATATACTATTGAGATATACCATTCCTCAGTATCCTAATTCATGCAAAGTACTTGGTTTCACATATATTGGAGATGTGAGTGTGGGAGAATAGGGAGGGAGGAGGAACAAAAAAACTCAAAGGAAGAAACAAGGATTATTTTGGATGGAGATCAGTATCTTTCCTTCCTCTCTTCTCATCCAATAGGTGGGATTGTCTGTTCTTAGCTGGTATTTCAGCCCTCAGGATGGTGGGGGTTACCAGGGTGTGAGGGTCAGTCTTGGGCACAAGGCACCTGGAAGTGGGGTATGGTACATGCTTGTCATGATGGGAGACTGCACCTCAAGGATCTCCTTTGGGGCCTGTGCCTGTGTCATGGACTCTGGGTCGTATATACTAATCTCGCCTATAGACCTCACAGTCATGACCTCTAATTTAGTCTCTACAATGTATCTGCCTCCCTCTCCCCCTTTATACTTCCTAATCAGGAACCTTTCTCTCCGGTGGTCTTGTGTGTTGCACTCTAATGGCTGTATATCTGCCATGGAGGGTTGTTTTGTGTTGGGCAGTCACTGTGTCAAGAGTTAGCGGCTGCTGGGGATTGGGGGAATTAGAAACAATGGTACCTGGCTATCCAGTGTTTCAAACTGGTAGTTGCCCCAACTAAAGATGGTTATGGAGATGACCCAAGGTGGAGACGGCTGCTTTCAGTGATAGGGTGTCAGATCAGAGGGGGAAGCTGGGTGCTGTGTTCAGAGATGAGCTCTCTGGTGTGCAGTATTGCGGCTGTCAGCTTTCTTTAGAGCCCGTGTGATATCCCCAGGTGCAGGAAAGCTACCACATGTAGGGGACTATAGCAGTAGCTGACAAGTCCTAAGATGGAAGCGACCATAGATGGTAGATGGGGGTCCACATGGGAGTGGCAGCCAGAGTTCCTTAGTGTGGGTAGCGGCTGAGAGTCCTGAGTGGAAGAAGCATCTGGGAATTCTGCACCAGTGCTGAAGCCCGTGGTCCCACTGAGGTACCTGCAAGACCTGCATGGGTGAGTGGTCAGGAGTCTGGAGTCCTTTTCTAACACTGAAGCCCAAGACCCTGTGTAGCACGGTAGCCATGATTCCTACACGGGAGCAGCTGTGGATGGGTCCTCTATCTGTCTCAGAGATGCAGTATTCCCACAGTTGAGACCCGGGTGACGGAAAGACACAGAATGCTACCTCCCTCTGGCCCACCATCTTGGAGCGCCCCCCATCAGTCTTCTTGTATACAGGGTGGAGATGATGGTAATTGCTCCCTTTTAGGGTTGTTGTGAGAATTAAATGAAAGAATGTACTTAAAGTCCTTGTTACAATGCTTACACATGGTAACTCTCATTACTCTTGTTTCTAATTCAAATAAAAATTATGGAGGAGTCATTATTTAACAAAGAAGAAGAAAAAACTCAATTCCTTTCTTTGGATATGAGAAATTAATTTTAATGAATCTTGACTGTTTAGTCATCACCTTCTTCATTTTCCCTTTTCCAGGATTATCCTTAAGGGAAATTACTGCCATGTCATTCTCCCTTATTCCTGTCTACATGGGACCAACCAGTGTAGAGACACTGCTAATTTTATGCCATTCATAAGGAAATAGCAACTTTTGCCACTTGTGTACTAGGCTAGAACACAAGAATAGCTACCTGGATTGGTGGACACCTTATTTCTTTGAGGTGTAAGTGAAATCAGAGTTTGAGATGAAACTAGTTTCTCAGCTTCTGCTGGTGGGCAGGGTGTGCATAAATTGCAGGCCTCATCAGCTGAGATAGTCAGCTGAAATAGTGCTTTTTAGTGTTAGCAGATAATCACAGCAGGAGATGCCTGCTAACATCAACTCCAAGGGTCGCAGCCTGCAAAGCCAAATTCTTCTCTACTACTGTTGGGGCCAGGTTGCAGCTCATAATGGCAGACCCTAGCAGCTCACTGCCAATTTCTCTCTGGGTTCTTGTCTCGCAAATCCACAGACAACAACAGAAGGCAAGCATGAAAAGAATAAGATTATTTTAAGTGATAAAAAGAAGTAGAGAGATTGGGGTTGAGGATCAGTGTACAGTGTTGGCCTAGCACATGTGAAGCACTGGGCTTGATCCTCAGCTCCAAATGAAAATAAAATCAAGGTATTGTGTCTATCTACAACTAAAAAAATAAACATTAAAAAAAAGAAGCAGAGCTCTCAGTAGCCAAGAGGGGACCTGATAACAGGTTACCACTTAAATGTAATAGTTTATGGGCTTATGTGATTTCTAAGTAGGGGCATTGATCAAAATCCATCTTTGGCATAAAAGTGCCAAGGGTAGTGGTCAAAATCTGTGTTAAACAGATATTGGAAAAGTGTTAAGGCTATTGGTTGTCCCTAGAGTCTGCAGCTTTACTCAAGTCTGCTGTGCCTCCCTATTTCCGTCACCCTGAGACAAGAATTGGCTGGAATGTTTGAAATACTTCTACAGGTTAACCACATTGATTAGCTTTTATATTAACAAAAAAATACCCTTACTTGGGGCACATTAACTATACCATCCTATTCATAAATTCCCTGGGTTATGCCATGTAAAATAGAAGATAGGATCTCTGATCTTAATAGGTCTTCCTAGTCTATACCTTCCCTACCCCAGATAATTGTTTCTAAAAGAGAGAGAAAGCCCTTCTCTGCTTTATGGTTCTTCATTCTCTTTCTTGTTGTTTGAAGCACTAGAAGAATTTTCTTTATAATAATGAACTTTTAAAAATCAAACTTGTAAGAATATTTTTCTTTCCTTCCTGCTACCTCCCTTCTCCAAGCCAGAGAATATAAAACGATCATCTGCTTGAATTAAAATGAAGATAAAAGAATAAATATTCGAGGGAAATTGGGAGTGTCAAAAAACATTGAACTATCAGAAAAATAAATGGACATTAAAATTACCAGATAGGTCTTTTTTATTTTTATTTATTTATTTTTTTTACTTTTTAAACTTCTCTGGTTCCTATGAAGAATATATATTGGAAAGACTCAGGAAAAGGTGAAAAGAGATTTTGGAGACTATGGCAGTAATAAACACAAGAGTGGCCTTGGAATAGAAAGAAATAATTAAAAAGGTAATAATTAAAGAGATAAAGCCTGATGCTCTTAACCACTATGTAACATTGCCTCCCAATAAATGGCTCTGAGAAATTCGTTGGCCCTAAAATTTAATGCCTAGTTAGAATATTGGAACCGGCAAATCAAAAGTATTAGCATTTTAACAGAGAATTTTCCCTTAGTAGAATAGGGAATGTACAAAGGAAGAATTGGGGATGTATTTAACTCCTCACACCTCCCTTAGAGAGAAACTGAGTCTAATTTAGTTACAATTGCTTGCCCAATTTCCCAAACTAGTAAATGGTGTTGCTAGGATTCCGATGCCTAATAAAAATATTTCAATGATGACCTTTGCATGTCAGCAGCTGCCTGGTAGGAGTGGATATTTTTGGATAGAGAATCAAATCCATGTGCCTCATTCTTGGTATTCTTCCATTGACAAACTGTAAGACAAAGGGCAATAAAATATAGACATCATGACGCTCATGACAAAGACAAACTCCTGGGTTGGGCTGCTGCTTAGAAAGATCAGGCGGACATTAATCATGCCACATCACATAGAAAGAGACATAATTAGGTAATATAGTGCTTCTTTGTGAATTGGGAATTCCAGAGCTCAGGTATCACCTTTTAGCCTCCTATCATATATCAACCAGATCAATGAAAGAATAAGTAAATCACTGGGTAATTGGTCATAAGGATGGATTTCTTAGGCTTTGGAGACTGTGGCATTAGGGGCTGTGCCATGGAGAGTATGCGGCAGACTGAGCAGTGAAGGAGAAACCTGCAGTGTCAATCGAAAAACAGTTTCATGAAAAGGCCTCCTGAATAAGTGTGGATGCTTCCCCTCGTTTTACAAATATGGAATGGGCTAAATACCTATCAAAGATTAAGCAGAATTTAGGTTATACTGAGTCCAAGGCCCATGTTTCTTCTCCAGGATATGGGTAGTCTACATAGGGGGTCCAGGACAGGGGTATTGCTGTATTCAGCAGAGGCTGAATCTCTGGGTTTATATCCAGATCACTTTAGGCTCACCTCACCATCTATCCACCTGCATAAGTAAGATTCCAAACTACTAAGAAAAGTCTACTGTACAAATCCAAGTGTTGGATTTCATGACTGCTATTCCTAAAATACTCTCCATCTCAGGAAAAAAGAAAATTTCTTTTAAAGACTCAATGATGACAGCACCGTCCTCCTTCAAGCAAGATAGAGTGTGATATTATACTGGTAGGAGCTGATATTTTTAGATACCAGGTATCTTCTCTACCAACAGACAAACAGAGGAAAAAAAGAAGAGAAAAAAAAGACAAGAAGGAGATTGAAAAGGAGAAAGGAGTTTAGGAACCCATAGTCCACATTCTAGTCTATCTTGATCTTTTTATTCAACTCAAATTTTTAGCTTTTTTTCTCAAATTCAGTCAACATTATTATTGCCAGTTCAATGAAGTAAAAATAACTAAACTCCAAAAGTAATATTCAGCATCTACTTTTATTTGTTGTAGGGCCTGAAATACCAATATCTATATAAGTTACTTTAGAAAATACATGATTTCAAATTTTCAAATACCAACTTTCAGAGGATCTAAAACTAAGTTGTTCTAAATGCCTTAAGTAATGCACAGTTCAGCATTATTTATGGACATGGAGGAAAAAACTTCAAAGAAAACATATGTAGTATTAGTGTTTATCTAGATGAGATAACGGATGACTCTTTTCTATGTTCTACTTTCTCTTTGTGATATTGTCCAAATTTGCTAAAATGTGCATTTTGCATTTTTATGGTAAAGTGAAAAAGTACCAGACTTCTGGCTTTTAGTGATGACTGCAGTAGCAGCCTGTGAAATAACTCTTTCTTCACCAAAATAATAATAAAAATGCAGAAATAAGATGAAAGGGCAACATTGAAAATTTAGCTTCAGATTCAAGAAAGAAGCAAGACAATTTCCCAATCACCAACTTCCTGGACCATCAGATAATAGTGACCTATGTAGGTAACTTGAAGTCATCTGCTCCAAAGAATTAGAGTACACCAAACTTAAGTGACATTATGATAGGTATCAGTTAACCCCACAGTACGACTTCCAGAGAAAGACCCTATAAGGGCTATTAGCAAAATTGAAATTATCAGCCCTGTTTAAAAAAAAAAAAAGTCACTGACATTGGTCCTTTTCTAACCTTGTTAAAAATCAGAAAAATGTGACAATGCTATATTAAATAACATTGAATCTAAAACATCAACAAGCATGACAATGATCTTGAATGCAATATTTTGCAAAAGCAAAAAATAAGATGTTATATGTAAATGACATTTACATTCAATTAGACATTTTTGTGACATTGTTAATTCATAGGCAACTTTTTTTTTTGTATCAAGGATTAGACACAGAGCTTTACTACTGAATCACATTCTTAGTTCTTTCTATTTTTTTATTTTGAGACAGTGTCTTGCTAATTTTCTCAGGCTGGACTTGAACTTGCAATGCTCCTGCCTCAGTCTCTCAAGTTACAGGTGTCCACCTGGCTAACAACCTTTTAAATATTTGTTTTTGCCAAAAGTAATTTAAGTGCTTGTTATATTAATACAATATTGCATGCATACGCATGCACATACACAAAAATGTTAGAACTAACTTTTTTAATCTCATGAAAAAAATCTAATTTTCTTCATTTTGTATGGAAAAAATAATTGGTATTTAAGCTGGTTTGAACTATCTTCTGCTTTTTTTTTTTACATTGTCAGGTAAATCAAGAGATAGTTCTTTTACAAAATAGGAAATGTGTGAAATAACATTTTATTTTTGATGTCAAGGAATGCAAATAATTATTTTAGGTATCTTAAAAACTGAATAATCTAAGTATTTGTTAATTAGAAAATATTAATGTGAACTATAAGAAAAATATCTTGCCAAACCCCTGTTCAAATTATCTTTTGTCTAAGACTTAAGAGTATTATATATTATTATGTTTGATATAAATATACCATGGATATATACATGTATAATCTTGGTGAAATATAACTAAAACTTGAAACTTCTCCCAACTCAGAACTTTTCTCCACCAACTTGGTAGAGAAAGAAAACACTTTTATTACTGAATAAGCATTAAACACTAGTGTTATGTGCATCAGAGGCAATCTGATAAGACGTTATAAAAACAGAACAAAAATCTTATCATATTACATATCCAAACAGACATATCCCATTACATGCATTTTCTTAGGAAAAGCAATAGAGGATTTGACAGTATCATCTGTCACACACAATTCACTTTGAATTTACCTGGTGATTGAGGTGACCATCTGTGTTAGCTAATTGCCTTTGTTCTGAGGAAAAAGAAATCTCTCATATCTTTCTGACAAGAGGTCAGAGCTTTTACAACTTGGAACAACACTTCCACTCAAGTTAAGCTCTTCTCCTCCCACAAGGGAGGGTAGAGTATGATCTCCCAGGGTGTCTGCAGTCAAAGAGATGGCTCCAAGGTCTTTGAGAGAGACAATCATGGGTCACAAAATTGACAAAACCTAGTTTTCAAAATGGTTTATATACTTTTCAAAGAGAAGAGAAAGTAATTACAGCTTTTATATAGTAAATTCTCTTAAAAAAAATGGAGTGGGGAGAAGTCTCTTCCATTGTTTCCAACAGGAAGGATTACACCTCTGATTTTTCATTTCTATTTATCCTTACAACAACTTTGTGCACAAACTGAGAATGTTGATGCAACCTGTAATTCCAGCAACTTGGTAGGTTGAGGCAGGAGGATCCTAAGTTCCAGACCATCCTCAGCATCTTAGGGAGACCCTTAGCAACTTAACAAGACCCATGTCAAAATAAAAATAAAAGAGGTGGGGTTGTGGCTCAGTGTTAAAATGCCCCTCGGTAAAATCCCTTGTACCAAAAAAAAAGTACAAAACTGTATGAAAACTGTCTTTCATATACATTTACGTATATGTATATGTATATATATATATGCACATATATATAGATATACATATATACATATACGTAAATGTATATGAAATGTATATGTTTATTACATATATTATATGTATACATATAATACATATAAAAGAAGTACTGAAGAGGATTATATTATAAAAATACACCAAGAAATTAACATCAGTGTCATAGTTTGGATATAAGGTGTTTCCTAAAAGCTTCCATTAATGCAGGAATGTTCTGAGGTGAAATGATTTGATTGCGAGAGCTAAAAACTTATCAGTTCATCCTAGTTTGAATAGACTGCCTGGGTGATAAATGTAGGCAGGTGGCTGGAGGATGTTGGTCACTGGGAGAGGTGGCTATCTTCTCTGTTGCCCTTCCTCCTCTCCCAACTGTCTCCCTCCTTCTGACCCCACCATGTGCTGGGCAGCTTTCCTCCATGATGTACTGCCTCATCTTGGGTCCACAACAATGGAGTCGACCATCTAACAGACTGAGAGCTCTGAAACCATGTGCCCCAGATAAACTTTCCCTCCTCTAAGTTGTTCTTGTGGGTATTTTGGTCACAGCAATACAAAAGCTGACTAAAGCAATTAGTTATGTTTGCCTAATAAGGTTATGTCATTTTTATTTTCTCTCTTGTGCTTTTATGTATGTCAAATGATTTCATCACAAATGTGTATTCTGTTTTTATTTGAAAACAAAATGAAAGGAAAAAAGTAGGTTGTTTTTTAAAATATTGAAAAAATATTTCCTAAGAATTCTTTGCACGAAACTCCCATCTATAATAAAACATGATGCCAATTTTTAAAAATAAAAATAATACAAGGCATTAAGTACACAGTTATTCATAATGCTTTGTTTATTGGTTTCATAGCAGTTTATTATTCAATAAGACAAAGACTAAGAGTGAGTTTCCTTGAACTTGGTTTTCCATACTTCCAAGTGTTCACAATTTTGGCAGAGGAGAAAAGCGGATTGGCTGTGAGAGGGCTGAGTGCAGAGATCCAGACACAGGTCCAGAGACTGAGTCAATAAGTAATATCAATGAGCAATAAAAGTAACCCATGATTCATACCAACAGTGATTCAAGGAATAGTCACTGGGCTATTTTCTGAATATCTGTTCTCTTCAGAGATGTAAGACATTACTATTGTCTTCCCCTTTGGGAATTCTTTTCTCATAGGAGAATTGGCATTATCTCTCTTGTGTATTTCAAACCTTGCAAGTAGGCACACTAATCCAGACAGTTCCAAAAAGTTTCTCAGCCTCTATGCAAATAAAATGCTATTTGGATTACCTCAGCAGGTCACCAAACAGATCATAAAACCTCTGAAACAAGGAAATAAAAACAGAAATAAAACCATTTGGGACTAAGATTGACAACTCTAGCAAAGGAACAAAAAACAGAAATCAGAATGTGCCTGGCATGTGTTATGCTGAGACCTTTGCAATTGAGAATACTCAGAAACTTCCAGCTTGGAATACAAGATGCCTCGGGGTGGGAAGCTCTAGGGAGATGAAAGATCCCCAAAAGCATAGTGCAAGGTGCCAGAATAAATGCAAACTTGGCAGAGCCAACTTGAAATCCTTGCTTATTTATTTACTACTCATATGACCATGGTAAGTTATTCTTATCCACTTCTGTTTACTTGTCTGGAAAATGGAGATATGAAAGGGTCATTGTAAAAAAATAAAAACATATTTTTAATTCCTAGCACAACATAGGCACTTGATAATTGGTAACATTTTCTGGTTTGGATCTGGATGCTCCCCCAAAGGCTCATGTTTTGAAGGCTTGGTCCCCAATACAGCAATGTTCAGAGGTGGAGCTTTTGGGAAATGACTGGATCATGAAGACTCTGAATCCGTAGATTAATCCATTGATAGCTGAATGAACTACTGGGAGTTGGTGGAAACTGTAGACAACTGGGCATGATTGGAGGATGTAGGTCACTAGGGGAGGATCCTTGAAGGATATTTCTTGTCCCTGGCTGTTTCCTGCCCCCACTCCACCATCCCCACCCATCAACACAGAGCTGTCACACCCTTCCACCAGTGACTCTCCATCTCACCTCAGGCTCAGAGCAATGGAGCCAACTGACTCTGGACTGAAACCTCTAAAAACATTCATCAAAATAAATATTTTCTCCTCTAAATTGTTTTTCTCAGATATTTGTCACAGAAATGAAAAGCTGACCTAGACAGTAGACATACAGCTGGGTGTTGTGCACACTTACAGTCCCAACTACTAGGGAGGCTAAGGCAAGATCTTTAACAACAGTGTCATAGTTTGGATATATGCTTTCAACAGATGCCTAGGCAACACAGCGAGACTCCCATCTCAAAAAAAAAAAAAAAAAAGTAGCTATCTAATATTCCCACAGCATTACTGTGACAGACTGGACATTACTTGATTTGGGTAAGAATTAGCCTATGTATGCAATTTTTTCTACTTAACCCACAGTGATTTTTTTTTTTTTTGCATATTCCTTCAACACATTTTACATGTTATACCTTGAGGCTACTGTATTCACTTAGTATTTTAAGTGTATCATTTCCCACAGTAGAGTTGAACTCTTTGAAAACAGTAACTATTAAATTTATGAATAGTTAGTGTTCTGTCCTTCAGGACTTTTTATCTACCTTCTGATAAAAACAGAGGGGCAAGTTGTATTTTCTAAAGACCCCCCCCCCAGGCACCCTCTCCCAAAACGTATATTGCCTGCACATCTGTGTTTATAACCAATCATATTATGAGGCATGCAAGCAGAAAATAATTTAAGTCATTGGTTTGTAAGATTCTTGTTTACATTTTTTCACACTAAGCACATAAATTGCTTTAAAGAACTAGTTCAGCATAGTAAGTGGGATAACAGAAGCAAATGTAAACTACACAGATTTGTTTTGAAATAAAAGGGAAAGTTCTTCACGTAGTCCAATTCAACAACTAATTAGTCCTGCCTCCCTCTCTCCTGCCGTAGTTCTTCCCTTGCTTCCTCTCTTCTCCTTCCTCAATTCTCCTTTCCTCCTTTCTTCCCTAACTTTCTGAACAGTTCAGGCTAAAGCCACTAGGTGGAGCCATCCAGGAGAGGCCCCCAGTCAGCCTTTTCATTTGCCTGTTCATCTGCCCAATTCATACAGGAACTGTGTTCCAGGTGAATTAAGCCACGTGTGCTCCCCTTCTGTTCTTTTATTCTTCCTGATGGTTCTTATGGGTAGCATGTGGAGTGTCTGAACCAGTTCCAAAGCATAATATCTCAAAGACAACCAACAGCACAAAATACTATTTTCCTCCCCTTCATTTTCTTAGAACTTTCTCTGTATCTGTATCACAGGACACCACTTTTGCTGTTGCATTATTATTATTACTGGGGAACATACCCTATCACCAGACTGATCTCATTTGGAGTAGAGAGGGAAGAATTTGTATCTGATGAATCTTGCTATAGTCCTGTATATGGCTACTCGACATTTATTAACCACTTGGGATCTGTTAATGATTTCTTAGATGACAAAAAGGCAAAAGACTATTTTGGGCAACAAAAGCAAAGAAATTATGGTGAGAATTAATGCATTCACTCACTAATTCAACTTATACAGAGTTCTTGCCATGTGTCAGGTATAGTGAGGAAAAAACAAAACAAACGAACAAAAAAAGATAGTTTAAATGGAAATAGTAGGAGTCATGCAGTGGGCAGAGGCCAAGCAGCTATGTGGAGCTCACCAAAGATCAGGCTGAAGAGTAGGCATTTCAGACTAGCGATGATAAAAAGTCTGCATGGTGATTTATCATTTATTAATATCTTACAATTTATAATGTTTTATTATTTACTATGTCCCTTTATATACATCACTTCATTAAAGTATCAAAATAATCCTGTGATGTTTACAGATTTAAAAAATAAGATTAAAGAGGTTAAAAAAAGGTGCTCAAAGTTCCTATCAAGGTTAGTATTTGCAGTGGTTAATACAAGACAGGGTTGGGATTTGCCCTAAAGCAGTGTGGCTCCAGAGTACTTAACCACTATCATATACCCACCATGTTCTTAGGCAGAGAAAAAGTGGACAAAAAGTGTGATTGTAGAAAGCCCTCCAACAGTTGCCTATTGGATTGACTGACTTTGGAAGGAGTCAAAGAGGACATACTGAGAATCCTCCCCAGTGACATTTACCTTCATGCAGCAAGCCAGGTTCTCAAAATGCTCCAGAAAATAACTCATCCAATTCTGTTGTGCATGACCTGTATCATCAGCATTGTTCAGGTGGTCCTAATGTCTTCGTAAAGGCTTAAATGTTTCAGGAGAAATACCTAAACAATTGGCATTGTTTAGCTTTATCAGATCATTGCCCTCTCAGATTGAGGACCATTCTCCAAGATGACTAACCTTAATTCTTCTAAAATATCAATATTAACCAGGAACAGTGGTGCACACCCATAATCCCACCTACTGAGGAAGCAGAAGCAGGAGGACTGCAAGTTTAAGGCCAGCCTCAACAATTCAGTGAGGCCCTGTCTCAAAAATTAAATACTGGGAGTGATTCAGTAGTAAAGAGCCACTGGGTCTGATTTTTTGCTCCCAGTGTAGTAGTATAAAAGGAAGATAATGACCTAAGAACTACTTTACACTAGTTAAGATTCACAAGGAGAATTATCATTTATAAAACAACTAAATATGTGACCCTTGATTGGATCCTGGATTATAAAAAGAAATGTTGTAAGTAAGGTTATTGAGATAATTAAGGGAATTTGGATACTGAGTCTACATTAGATAATGTTAACTATCAACATTGAAACGTGGGTATAATATGGCATTGAAGACAATGTCCTGGTTCTTGAGAGATGCTGAAATGTCCAGGAAAGTGGTAGCATTGTATGTGAAATATATCTGGCATGTTAGAGACAGTAAAAGTAACCAGCAATGCACCTAAGTCATGTTATACAGATGTTCATTCTCAACTTTGAAATTTTTTAAAATGAAAAGTTAAATTAGCATCATTTTAGACAAGTAAGGAGTCCTTTCAAACCTGTATGGAAAAACTTTCAAAGTGTAAGTGGATTTACACATTAACAGAAATATCTATTTGCTAAATTATCATCAACTTGGAAAGTTCTTAAAAACCATATAAAAATATCCAGCACCATCACTGGCTTTTATAAATCTCGAGGCAACTCATGTTCTTTAACATTTGTGTGAACTTTCAAAGCAGAAGTAAATCTCAGTTAAAATTTCAAGCTGAAATAATTAGGAAACTAAGCAGCAAATGTTCAAAGCACACTAATAGTTTCCTGCATTAATGGAAGAGCTTTGAAATGTTTAACCATAATATTCTTGTGGCCTGTTACAAGGATTAAAGTTATTTTAAAAATGAATTTTTTTAAAGTAATCTTTGTAAGAATGAGGTGGGAGGGGAAAATTTGTATAAAAATCATTAAGCAGAAAATCTTGAAGAATTATATACTGTAGAAATTCACTTCTGTTATTTTCTCCCTACAGCTCTCCTGCTCAAGAAAGGACTGAGGTTGTGCCAAGAATTTTTTACTATAAAACATTATGATGCCAGAGTGGCTTACACATCTAGACAACATCTGGCACACTCAGTAAAGAGAAATGAAAATACAGAAGGTCTGCTAAAGATGTAAGATGTAAAAGCGTGAATCTTTGATACTTAAATTATAATTTCTCTTAATGATACATTTCTTTTAGAGATAGGGACATGTAATTTCAGATCTTTATCATTAAGTGCTTCAAGCAATGGAAAGGACTATATATATATACATATATATATGAATTTATAATAATTTCTATAGATCTTCACTTTATAGGAACATTTTTCCAAAATGTTTAAATATGTGATAATTCTATTAATTATCTGCTTCAATCTGGAGTGATCTAACCATGTGTAAAGATGTAATTTATAATGTGCTATGTGAATGTTAGATTGGTTAGGAAGAAAAGTTTAACCATATCCCCATTGAATTTGTGTTTCTTTCTGACCACATCTCATGGTTGGAGCTAACTGTGCTGAGGTTTCAAAACCTAAAGGTCATCAAGTACTAACTTAAAATCTATCATACATGTCTCTGTACTAGGAAAATAGACCTTGACCACATGGTCACAGTTTTACTGCAAAGGTTCCTTGATCCCCTTGGAATGATGTGTCATTTGATAAGGTTTAGTCATAGATTTTCTTAAAAATATCATCTTAATACAAGTACTAGTTCAAGAAAAATAATGACTGACAAAAAGATCTCCAAACTACAGCATAGACGGTCCATGTTTGTGACTAAGTATCCCCTTGAATCAAAAGCATACAAGCCATTTCATTCTGCAGTCATCATTGATGCTGCCCACAAATTACCTCTGGTTCAACTCCAGGGACCCTAACAGGATGCCCTCTGGGTCTGTTTGGACTTACATGTGATCTTATGACATGCCTTGGCCAGTGAAATATGTTTGAATGCTCTACAATTATACAAACTTATTTATGCTCCATCTCTCTCTACCATCCCTTCAACATCACCTTAAAAGAATTCTGTAACACGACAGTGGTCCACCATTGCCCCAGATCTTAGGGAAATTCCCAATTACTTCTTTCAGTTCCATTGTAGAGTGCCCCAGCACATGCAAGAAATATGGGTCCCCAAGTTCTGCAAGGCTAACAAGTGCCCAAGATTCTTGAACATTGAGTGGCCTTTATTCAAGGGCAGCATGACTGGAGTGTCCTCCACTTTCCTGTCCATTCTTCAAGCAAGCTTTCTTTGCCTTCTGATTGGAGAAATTCACTGTGTCATGCATTCTTCTGTTTTCCCAGTCATCACCTTACACTTCCTCTTCCATTCTTCACCTTTCTAGACCTAATCTTTCCAAGTAGGAAAAAAAATGGTTCTTTGTGCAAGTCTTGGAAACTTTAGTCTCAAATTCAGTGACCTTTTTCTTAAATCTTTGTTTCTGCATCCAGTGGAGATGGAGAAACTTCAAAATAGAAGTGATAGAACACAAGTGATAGGCTGAGATACAATGTTGCATACTTTCATTGACTTCCCTAAGAATAAAGATCTGATTGGACATCCACTGACCAGTTAATTAATATACAGGTGCTCTATGTACTATGATTAGCCTAGCTGTTTGACTATAGGTCAGGCATTGGTCCTTGGATTTATCACCAAAGGGTTAAGATCACATGCAACAAAGAAAAGCATATATATATGGTTGGTTGCAGCCACTGTTTGTCAAAAAGCTGTTTTCATGAGAAAAGGCCTATATATAGATAAGCAAGCCAGTCACATTGGATTCAGTTCACTGCTATTATCTGAAACTTCCTTTAAAGGGTAATTAATCAACATCTATGTATAATTGAAATTTTATTTCATTGGCTTGAAAAATCCATTGTCCCTCACTTAGTAGGGAGTCCTCCCTCACCAGAGAGAGGAGTTCTCCAATTCTTAATAGTTGTTGAAGTGCAAAAATGAATTCTACCAATGGCCAAGACAGAGGGTGACAAAATATCCAAGCAAATAGATGCAGAAAGAAAATTTAAGGCATGAACATGGTATGTTTACATGCCCTTTACAGTTTCCAAAGTGCTCCTGATAACATATATATGCACCCAAGAACTATCCTATTATTAGACATTGTCCTTGTTTAGTCTATGAGTCTCTTTTTCTCTGTTCATAAAATAGAAATAATAACAGATATAGATTTTTATAGTTGTTGTGAAAGTTAAATAAAATAAAGAACATGAATTTCTTTCATGAAAAATAATATAATTTTATAAAGTTTCAATTATTGTTCAAATCAATAAGCACATATTAAGGACTTTATATGTGCCAGAGAATATCCTACCTGCTGGGAATAACAAAGAAAAATAGCACAGAGTCTATACCCTCAAAGAGCTTACCACTTCATGTGTAAGAGAAACATGGGGATTATTTGGGTTTTTGGTGTTAAGTTTTTTGAGTTCCTGAAAATTAATGTCCTATCTTCCAGCCTACAATAAACAGGAAGGGAAAGAACACAATTTCAGTGAATTTAAAAAGGGGGAATTAAGGGAAGGGAGAGGGATAGGAAAATGAAAGACAGTGCAGTGAATCTGACATAGCTTTCGTGTTACATATGTGAATATACCACAGTGAATCTTGCCATGTACGTCCACAAGATCGGGGTCCTAATTAGAATAAGACATAGTGCATGCTTGTATAATTATATCAAAATGGATTCTACTGTCATGTGTAACTAAAAGGAACCAATAAAAAAGGGAACATGGAGGAAAATGTTTAAATAAAATATTGTACATGTGTGAAAAACATATGCATAAAACCTGAAAGTGTATTGATGAAGACATTAGTCCAATCTTGTGGTACATGAAAAAAATTATGGAGGAAATGATATTTGAAAGAATGAAGGACAGTTTTAAAGAACTGTAGAATTGAAAATCTTTAATTTCAACTGATCATACTATGAAGAAATTAAGAATCAGTTTACACTATGAAAATATAAGCTATTCATACCTTGCCGGCTCCCTTATTTTATTGAAAACATCTTTAGGAAGGGACCATATCCCATTTACTTTGTACACTCCTGAGACTATTTGAATATCACTTGCAAGGGAATGGAATCAAGAAGTCTGAACACAAAATGAAAGTGGAGATAACCACATATGGAATTACAAAGATTTTATAGTTACCATAGTATCATAGAATTGCAAAACTTTAGACCTGGAATTGGAATTGATCTCCAAGGGCATTAATCCATGTTGCAAATATTATATAAAAGAAACTAAAGTCCAGAAAGAGCCACACTATTAATGACTATATCTCAAACTTAGGATTCTTATTTTTACAAAAATATTATATAATATGATCATAGTTCTGTGTGCTTATATAGTAAGTTTATATAGAAACTTATTTGCAAATATGTATGTACAAGCATATGTAAGGTGCATATACATATACATATTTGGATTTCAGGAGATATATGTATCTTTGCTTGCATATCCCTTGAATTTTAACTATCTACACACCTAACTTATGAGATGAGGAGAGGAGACCTTAAGCCCCTCAATCATCAGAGGCAAATGGCCTTTTGTTCTCATTTCATAAAATTTTTGAAGTTATTCTAATCTAGAATATCTTACCTTGTGTTGCAAAGGAAGCAAATAGATGACAGGTGTATATACCAATGTTGAGGAAAGCACTCTGATACAAGTAATATTCTAAATAATATTTAGGTATGTGAGATTTCCATAAACTGACTTGCCACTGTAAGTTGCATCAAAATAGGTTATCAATAGATATTTACTTTGGGAGAGGTTGACGGTCATAGAATTAGTTCCAGACACATAAATACTGCCCTTAATCAACCACCTCTGCCCATCAAGTCACTGGAGGAATTGTAGGCATGAGGAACAAAACTAAGCAGTGGAATACACTGTTTCTATCAAGGGATTTAGATTCACAGTCCAGTCTAAACCTTCAGGGTACATGCATGGATAAGCACAAGATATGTGCATTCCAATTATTTTCTCCCAATTTTTCCCTTGGTTTTTCATTGTTTTAACAATGTCTTTTGAGTAGCAAAAAATTTTTGTTTTGATGGAATTTAATTTGTCTTCTATTTTATTTTCTTGTATATTGATTTCTGATTATTTGAATACAATTTATTGAAAATACTTATCCTTTCTCCATTTGATTGTTTTTGAAGCCTTGTAAAAATTAAATTGTGTATGTATGTGTATCTATTTCTGAATTTCATTATTTTCCATTGTCTACTTTTCTATTCATTACACATTCTCTTGATTGCTCTAGTTTTATAAGTCTTGAAAATATTTAGAATTTGTCTTTTAACTTTATATTTCAGAACTATTTTTCCATTCTAGGTCCTTTGGTTTTTGATGAGTTATAGAATCAGTTTGCCAATTTCTAAAACACATACTGGTATTTTAATTGAAATTGCATTGAATCTAAAAATCAATTTGGGTTGAATTTACAGCTTTTGACCATGAGTGGGATTTATTTTTACATTAATTGAGGTGTTATTTCATTAATCTCAATAATGTTTTACAATCTTCAGTAAACAGGTCTTTATCTTACCAGATTTTTCCTACATATTTAGTATTTATGGAAATTATTAAAACAGTATTTTAACTTTAATTTCTGATGATAGCATATTTAAGTATGATCCATTTTTGGTGTATTGATTTTGTATGCCAAAAATTATATAACTAATTCGTTCTAATAGATTTTTATAGATTCCCTAAATTGTGCACATAGATGGTCATGTCTTCTGCAAATAAAGGCAGTTTTACTTCTTTCTTTCCAGTGTCTGCTTTTTATTTTTCTTGCTATGTTACACAAGGTAAAATCTTAAGTACAATCAATGTTGAACAGAAGTGCTGTGGGGGAACATCTTTTGCTCGTTCCTAATCTTATGAAGAAAGCATTTAGTCTTGCTCCATTAAATGTGATGTTAGCTATATTTTTTCATAGATGCTCTTCATTAGCTTGAGGCAATCTCTTTCTATTCTTATTTTGCTGAGACCTTGGAATCAGCAATGGATATTTGTTTCTGGCAATGCTGTCTATGCATTTGTTGACATAATCTTTTTTTGAGTTTTTAATACAGTGAGTTACATCAATTGATTTGATTTTCAAATAATATTAAAACTAATTTACATTACAGGGATTAAATCCTATTTGGTCATGATACATCTTTTTTATATATTGATGGATTTAATTAGTTATGATTTTTTAAATTCGTTGATCTTTGTTCATGAGAAATATTGGTCTGTTGTTTTCTTGTAAGGTATTTGTCACTGCTTCCTGCAATAATGTAGCAAAAATTATTCACTCTTCAATTTTTTGAAGTTTGTGCAGAAAGTTATTAATTCTCTAAATATTTGGTAGAATTCAGCAGTGAATCTATTTGTAATTCTCCCCAATTATCTTAGTGGAAAAGTTTTTAAGCTATCAATTAAAATGCCTTAATAAATATAGGGTTATCCAGAGGGTTTTGTGTGTGTGTGTGTGTGTGTGTGTGTGTGTGTATACCTGAATACTTTGTGTCATTAGATAAATATATCTATTTAATCTAATTTTTAAATTAATTAGCATAATATTGCTCATATTTCTTTATTGTCCATATAATCTGCACTAGTGTCACCACTTTTATTCCTAATATTATGTCTTCTCTCTTTTATTTTGATTGATGTGATTAGAAATATATCAATTGTATTGATCTTCCTAAGAAAGGTTTTTAATTTTTTTCTAGTTTTTATTTTATATTTCATTTTTAAAACTTTGGTTTGAGTTTTTATCATTTGCTCTGTTCTATATACATTGTGTTTATTTTACTTATCTTTTTCTAGTTTGTTTAAGGTGGAAGCTGAGTTCATTGACTTGAGACCTTTCTTTTTTAATATAGGCAATAGATGAATCGATTTCCTTTCCAGTGTTGATTTTACAGCATGTGATAAATTTAGATATGCTACATTTTCATTTCATTCAATTTAAAATATAATTTTCCTTTGCATTTTTCTTTCACTAATGGGCTATTAAAACATATATTATATTTCTAAATAGTTCAAATAGTTGTGGATTTTCCAGAGATCTTTGTTGTTGTGTTTTTTTTTTTTTCCTAATTTAATTCAAGTATGGTCAGATAACTACTCTATAGGGCTTGAATCTTTTTCAGTTTTTGAGAACTGTTTTATAGTATAGAGTGTGGTCTATCTGGGTAATGTTCCACGGGTACTAGTAAAGAATGTGTTGCTGTAGAGAATATTCTATAAATGTCAAATAATTTAAGCTGGCTGATAAGATTGTTTAAGATCTTTTAAATCCTTACTGATATTCTGTCTGCATGCTTAAAGTTTTGAGGAGGTGACTTCCCACTCATATTCCTTAATCTTCTTAAAATTGCAGTAACCTGGTTCCATGGAGGATGTGCTCATCTATTGTCCCCATGTCAATTTGACTCTGGCTAATTCTACTTTGGGACCAATTTCCAAGTTGTATCAAGTTGTTTTACACTCATAAGAAGTAGACATATGGTCAGAGTATCTCCGTTAATATGAGGTAATTTTAAGAAAACACGGGAAATTTGAAAAGAGGTTGGCCACAGCTGCAAACCATGGTTTATAAAACACGATTCCTTCCTAATCAGTATGTCCAGTATGCAAAATGCATCCTTTAAGAGCAGACAGCAACTCTAGCTTTTGGCCAAGTTCATGACCATTCATCTGCCTCATCCTCTATCTGTGCTTTAAGTTCTTTAATGCTGAGTATATTATTCCTTATTTTCTTTGTGACTCGTTTCTGCTTACACATCTTCTACTTTTTCACTGCTGCTTCTTTTTTCTTTCCCCTGGACTATCATTTTGCCTCTGGATTACTGTATCATTTTTATTCCCGTGTCCCTCTCATTCAAACACTTGCAAAGAGGTTCTCTGACTGGCTTGCTTTTTACCATCTGTATAGATCACTCCTATTGCACAAAGGTCTCATACCTGGCTATTACCATAAACTACTAGTTTTAAGTATAATTTCTAATTTTCAGCTGCCAATTATCTTTTTACATGGTTAAAAAAAACTATTAAGTGCCTACCATAAGTAGGAAGTTCTATCAACGTGGTAATGAAAAAGAATGAAAGCTTTTAATGGTTTAGTGTATCCTAAATTTCTTTAACCTGTAAAAACAAGAATTAAAAGGACAAGCACTTCAAATTTAAAATATAAATTTAGCATGATTGAATATGACCAATTCAAAACTGCTAAAATAATCTTTTATTTAAAATATCCTTTAACCACACCATTTTTTACTTGCTCCTCAAAATAAAGATCAAGATAATTTACAGGAACAAAAAAAAATCATTCAATGAGGTAAAATTCACAATGTCAAGTAGTTCAAACAAAAATTAGTAGTCAAACAATGAAAGCAGAAAACAGGAACCATAATGAGGAAGCTAATCAACTTCAGTAGATATTGTGTGTCAAAATTAACAAGCTGATTCTAAAGTTTATATAGAAATGCCAAGGATCCAGAATGGCCAAACTAGTTCTGAAATAGAAAAAGAAGTTGGAAAGATAACACTATTTGATTTTTAAGGATAATTATGAAGCTACTATAATCAAATCAGCATGCTATTGATATAGACAAATAGAGGATTAAAAAAGAAAAGGATAGTCTAGAAGTATATTCACATATATATAGATTACTGATTTTTTTTTATGAAGTTCCAAAAGCAATGCAGCATAGAAAAAAATTGTCTTTTCCAGCAGGGTACCACAGTGCACACCCGTAATCCCAGCTACTCAGGAGGCTGAATCAGGCTTCCAAGTACAAGGCCAGCCTGGGCAATCGATCAAGACCTATCTCAAAATAAAATTTTGTGAAAGGCTGGGAATGCAGCTTAATGATAGAACATTTGTCTAGCATTGTGCAAGGCCCTGGACCAGATTTGTTCCCCAGTGCCATCCCCAGAACATAGAAAGAAAGAGGGAGAGGGGTGGGGGGAGAAAAAAAAACATAGTCTTTTTAAAAAATAGCACTGAAAGAATTGGATATTCATATTTTCTAAAATGAACTGGTATCCAAACCTCTCATCATATTCAAGGTTTTACTTTTCTACATTTAACAGACCTAAACATCTAACTAAAAATATAAAAAACAAAATATGAAATCTTTCTGATCTTGAGTTAACCAAAATTTTCTGATATGATACTAAAATAATAATATATGAAAGAGTAAGTAGATAAATTGAACACCACTAAAACAAAAATCTTCTCTGCGGGATACTGCTTAAGACTTAAAAGAAAATCACAGACTGGAAGGAAATATTGTACATATCTCATAAGGAAATAAAGCACATATCTCATAAAATACTTGTATCCAGAATATATAAAGAATTGCTGAAAATTAATCAACAAAACCCAAATAGGTGGATTTATTTTCAATGGCAAAGGTTTAAACAGATGTTTTTACCAAAGAAGATGCATAAATGAGAAAAAGCTTTTCAAAACATGCTCAACATCATGGGTCATTACAGAAAAAAAACAAAAAGATACCACTATACAATTATTAGTATACCTAAAATTTAAATTACCGACCACACCAAGTGTCATTAAGAACATAAAGCAACTTGGAGCTCTCACGCACTTTTGGTAAGAACATGATATAATTAAAACACATTGAAAATTTTTTAAAAAGTTAGGCATGCACCTACCTTGTGATCCAAACATTCTGTTTTTAGGTTTTTGCCCAATGAAAATTATATATATATATATATATATATATATATATATATGTGTGTGTGTGTGTGTGTGTGTGTGTGTGTGTGTGTGTGTGTGTATCAGGGTCATCCAGAGAAACAGAACCAATAGGTTATATAGAAATATATAAGATATATAAGAAGGGATTTGTTTGTTTGTTTGTTTCTTTGGGTACTGGGATTGAACCCAGGAGAGCTTAACCACTGAGCTGCATCCACAGCAGTCTTTATTTTTTATTTTAAGACAGGGTCTCACTAAGTTGCTTGGGGCCTTACTAAGTTGCTGAGGCTGGCTTTGAACATGCAATCCTCCTGCTTCAAGTCTCCCCAGTTGCTGGGAGTATAGGCATGTGCCACCATACCTGGCTATAAGGTGAAATTTTATATGGGAAATTCTTCATGAGATTATGGAAGTTGAGAAAGACACAATATGCTGTGTTCAAGTAGGAGAATCAAGAAAGTTAGTGGAGTAATTCATTCTAAGTCTGAAGCTCAGAGAACCATACAAGCCAATGATGCAATTCTCAGTCTAAGGCCAAAATCCTGAGATTTTGGCAGGGGTTGGAGAAATGGTGCTGGTTAAGTGCAAGAGTCTGAAGACATGAGAACCTGGAGAAACTGTGTCTGAAGGAAGAAAATATATACTGTGCCTAAAGGAGAAAATATATATGTATTTTTTCAATATATATATATTGCAGCTCCAGGACAGAGAAAGCGCAGTTCCACCAATGGGTGAGATGATACCTGCCCACACTGGGGAGGGAAGATTAACTGTATTTAATTTACTGATTCAAATGCTAATCTCTTCCAGAAATACCCAGAAAAAATATTTTACCAGCTATCTGGGCATCCCTTTACCCAGTCAAGCTGATGTATACAATTAGCTATCACCATAAATTATCTATATGAACATTTGTACACAAATAAATGCTTATAGCACTGTATTTGTCACAACTGAAAACTAATGCAGATGTTTATGAACAGGTGAATGAATGAACAAACTGTGGTCTATCCTTACAATGGACTACTACTTAAAATAAAAGGAAATGAACTACTGATTTGTTACAATATTGATAA
The DNA here is from genome assembly GCF_048772815.1 of Callospermophilus lateralis. Lineage (NCBI taxonomy): Eukaryota > Metazoa > Chordata > Mammalia > Rodentia > Sciuridae > Callospermophilus > Callospermophilus lateralis. The sequence goes on from NC_135308.1 coordinate 105,274,529, forward strand.
ATCCCAAAATAATAATGCTGGTAAAATAACATAGGTTAAATAGTTCATAATGTTTTATTCCATTTGTACAAAATCCTTGGAAGTGAAAATTCGTGGAAATGTATATTAAAGAAAAGTAGAGCAATGTTTTTCAATTCAACAATAATAAAAAAAGAAAGTATGATTTCAAAATGAGAAGCAGACCCAATACACGTTTCTCAAAATAAAACATACAAATAGCTAGAAGGTATACTTTTAAAAATTAACAACATCGGGGTGGGGTCCAAGATGGTGGGCTAGAGGGAAGCTGCATTCTGGGTTGCTCTGGACCCAGGATTTAAGTAGTGGGAATACTGTTTCTCTGCAAGTGATTAGAGGATTCCCAACAGCTACTCATGTGCAGGAATCACAGCTGCCATGCTGTGCAAGTCCCCAGGCCTTAGTGTCAGCACAGGACTCTCGTCCACTCGTCCACACAGGTTCTCTGGTGCCCAAGTAGGGCCATTGGACAACTACCAGGGCAGGAATCCCAGTCACAGCTCCAACAAGGACACCTGGCTGCAGCCTTTGCAGGAACTTCAGCCACCACTTCCATGTAGACCCCCATCTACTAAAGTGGGACTCAACATTGCCTTCATCTTGTGGCACTGTAACCACTGACCAGTCCTCTACATGTGGTAGCCTGAGGACAGGGCACTGGGTCTGGAGACAGCCTCCCAGCCACAATACTGCATGCCACAGACCTGCATCTCTGAACAAGCTGCTCAACGCCACTGTCTGGCCCCACCCCAACCTGACACCCCATCACTGAAAGCAGCCGCCTCCATCTTGGGTCACCTTCGTCACCATCTTTAGTTGAGGCAACTCCCTGCTTGGAACACTGACTGAGTATTAGAAACAATATCAAGATACCCAAAATCCCCAACACCCCCGCCTCCCGGCAGCTGCTAACCAGGCACAGTGCTTGCAGATACGTGGCCAGTCCATAGCTTGCAAACTGGGTTGCAAAACCTGATCTTGAACTGCCAAATACAAAACAGCTCTCCATGACAGATGATCAGCCCTCAGAGTGAAGCCCACAAGACCTCTGGACAGAATGGTTCCTGATTGGGAAGTAGACCGGAAAGAGGTGAGCGAGATACAGTTAGAGACAAATAAGAGGCCAGGAATTGCAAGGTCTACAGGCAATATAAAGAGATAAGATCAGGTGCCACAGCACATGAGTGGGCCCCAGTGGAGATTCTTGGGGCTCAGTCTTGCAGCAGGGGCTGACAAGCACTAACTATACCCCACTTCCAGGAGCCACACCCCAAGACCAACACTTCCACCCTAATAACCCTCACCATCCTGAAGGTGAGGATTATTAGCAAACAACAGACAACCCCACCTTTTAGATGAGAAGGGAAGCAAGAAATATACTGAACTCCAACAAAAACAATCCTGTATCGTCCTTCAAGATTTTTTTTTTTCTATTTCTTCTCTCTCTCTCTCTTCTCCCACCCTCACATCCCCAATATTTATGAAACCAAGTACTTTTCATGAATTAGGTTACTGACGACTGGGATGGGTGAATAGTATATTACAGTGGTGTTGTATATTCTTTTATCTCCTATTTTTTCATTTTTCTTAATATTTATGTTTGTTGATTTTACTCTACTGTCTTCCCACTTACTTGTCTCCCCCAAATCACTTTCTCTCTTTTCTCTTGCTACTAACCAACTTCTTTAGATTCCTCTTTTATGCTTTTTAAGATCTAATAACTCTACATCCTCACCTCCTACCCCTACAACTTCTCATCCTACACCTCACCCCCAGTTCTTTGTCCACCATCAGAAACAGTAGACCCTTTTGCAAACCTACTGTTTATATTGTAGATAATAGTTGGACTCACCATTTCTGCATATAGTAATAAAACCATAGACATCTTAATAGTAGCTATTTGGCTTAAGATTGTATATTGTTCGTTTTGGAATCTGTTCACATTGTTCTCCCCCTTAAAGGAGAGGTATTGGAAACTTGCAGGGACACTATAAAAGGCTATAGGGTAAAAACTGAAATGCTTTGGATGTGCAGTGTTAGAAGGGAAGACACATGAACAACATGAAAAAAACAAGGGAAGAAAGTGCCCTCAACAAATCAAGATATTACATTATTAGAATAATGGTTGGCACAACAGAAGAAATGTCAGAGAAAGTGTTCAAGATGTACATAATTAAAATGTTCTGTGAATTAAAAGATGATATAAGAGAGCAAATACAGATAGCAAAAGATCATCTTGATAAAAAGTTATATAAGCAAATACAGGAAGCAAAATGTCACTTCAAAAAAGAGATAGAGGTTCTGGGGGAAAAAATACAGAAATTCTTGAAATGAAAGAAACAATAAACCAAATTAAAAGCTCAATAGAAACACCGCCAACAGATTCAATCACTTGGAAGACAGAACCTCAGACAATGAAGACAAAATATATAATTTTGAAAAGAACGTTGACCACCCAGGGAAGATGGTAAGAAATCATGAACAGAACATTCAAGAATTATGGGATAACATAAAAAGACCAAATTTAAGAGTTATTGGGATAGAGGAAGGGGTAGAATTACAAACCAAAGGAATGAACAATCTATTCAATGAAATAATATCAGAAAACATTCCAAACATAAAGAATGAATTAGAAAACCAAATACAAGAGACTTACAGGATACCAAATGTACAAATTCACAACAGATCCATACCAAGGCACATTATAAGGAATACAGAATAAGGAGAAAATTTCAAAAGCCATAAGAGAAAGAAATCACATTATAGGGCTAGGGATGTGGCTCAAGTGGTAGCACGCTCGCCTGGCATGCATGCGGCCCAGGTTCAATCCTCAGCACCACATACAAACAAAGATGTTGTGTCCGCCGAAAACTAAGAAAATAAATATTAAAATTCCCTCTCTCTCTCTCTTTAAAAAAAAAAAAATAAAATAAAGCTACTTCAACACCTAGAGACTAAATAACATGCTACTAAATAAACAATGGGTTGCAAGAGACATTAAGGAAGAGATTAAAAATTCTTAGAGGTAAATGAGAACAATGACAAGAGGTATTGAAATCTCTGGGACACTAAGAAGGCAGTGCTAAGAGGAAAGTTCATTGCATGAAGTTCACCCCTTAAAAGGAGAAAAAGTCAACAAATAAATGACTTAAAACTACATCTCAAAGCCCTAGAAAAAGAAGAACAAATCTACACCAAAAGCAGTGAAAAATAGGAAATAATTAAAATCAGATCTGAAATCAATGAAATTGAAACAAAAGAAACAATTGAAGAAATTGACAAAACAAAAAGTTGGTTCTTTGAAAAAAATAAATAACATTGACAAACTATTAGCCATACTAACAAAGAGAAGGAGAGAGAAAACTCAAATTACTAATATATATGATGAAAAAGGAAATATCACAATGGACACTACAGAAATACAGAAGATAATTAGAAATTATTTTGAAAATTTGTATTCCAATAAAATAGAAATATTGAAGGCATCAACAAATTTCTAGAGTCATATGATTTGCTCATACTTAATCAGGATGATATACACAATTTAAACAGATCAATTTCAAGCACTTCTACTTAACACAGTTCTTGAAATTCTATCCAGAGCAATTAGACAGACAAAAGAAATTAAAGGGATTTGAATAGGAAAAAAACTCAAATTATCACTATTTGCCAGTGACATGATTCTATACCTAGAAAATCCCAAAAAATCCATGAGAAAACTTCAAGAACTAATAAATGAATTCAGCAAAGTAGTTGGATATAAAATCAACACCCATAAGTCAAAAGCATTTCTGCGTATCAGTGACAAATCCTCTGAAAGAAAAACTAGGAAAACCATCCTATTTACAATAGCCTCAAACAAACAAACTTGGGAATCAATGAAAATGGTGAAAAATCTCTATAATGAAAATTCCACAAATTAAAGAAAGAAATTAAAGAAGACCTTCGAAGATGGAAAGATCTATCTTGCTCTTAGATAGGCAGAATTAATGAAAATGACCATACTACCAAAATGACCATATAGATTTAATGCAATTCCAATCAAAATCCCAATGACATTCCTCATAGAAATAGAAAAGGCTATGGTGAAATTCATCTGGAAAAATAAGAAAACCAGAGTAGCTAAAGCAATCCTTAGCAAGAAGAGTGAAGCAAGTGGCATCACTTTACTACAGAGCGATAGTAACAAAAACAGCATGGTATTGTTACCAAAATAGACTTGTAGACCAACGGTACAGAATAGAGGACACAGGGACTAACCCACATAGTTATCTCATATTAGACAAAGTCGCCAAAAACATATATAAGAGAGAAGATAGCCTCTTCAACAAAATGGTGCTGGGAAAATCCATATGTAACAAAATGAAATTAAACCTCTCTCTCACCATGCACAAAACTCAACTCAACATGGATCAAGGATCTAGGAATTAAACCAGAGACCTTGAGCCTAATGGAAGAAAAAGTAGGCCCCAATCTCCACCACATCAAATTAGGCCCCAACTTCCTTAATAAGACTCCTATAGCACAAGAATTAAAACCAAGAATCAATAAATGGAATGGATTCAAACTAAAAATGTTCTTCTCAGCAAAAGAAACAATTAGTGAGATGAATAGAAAGCCTACAGAATGGGAGCAAATCTACCACAAGCACATCAGACATAACATTGATCTCTAGGATCTATAAAGAACTCAAAAACCTTAACACCAAAAAACCAAATAACCCAATCAATAAGTGGGCCAAGGAACTGAACAGACAATTCTAAGAAGAGGATATACAATCAATCAACAAATATATTAAAAAATGTTCAACATCTTTAGCAATTAAAGAAATGCAAATTAAAACTACTCTAAGATTTCATCTCTCTCCAGTCAGAATGGCAGCTATCAAGAATACAAACAACAATAAGTGTTAGTGAGGATGTGGGGGAAAAGGCACACTCCTACATTGCTGGTGGGACTGCAAATTGGTCTAGCCAATCTGGAAAGCAGTATGGAGATTCCTTGGAAAACTGGGAATGGAACCACAATTTGACCCAGCTATCCCTCTCCTTGATTTATACCCAAAGGACTTAAAAACAGCATATTACACTTATGCAGTCACATCAATGTTTATATCTGCACAATTCACAATAGCTAAACTATGGAAACAACATAGATCCCTTCAATAGATGAATGGATAGAGAAACTTTGGTATATATACATAATGGAATATTACTCATCATTAAAAGAGAATAAAATCATGGTATTTGCAGGTAAATGGATGGAGCTGGAGAAGATAATGTTAAGTGAAGTTAGCCAATCCCAAAATTCCAAAGGTCAAATATTTTCTTTGATATGAGGATGGTGATTCATAATGAAAATGGGCAGGGGAGTATGGGAGGAATGGAGGAACTTTGGATAGGACAAAAGGGAGGGAGAGAAGGGAGGGGTCCTGGGGGTAGAAAAGAGTGTAGAATGAGTTAGATATCATTACCCTAAGTACATGTGTGATGACACAAATGGTGTGAAAATACTTTGTGTACAACCAGAGACTGGAAAATTTTTATCTATATGTGTAATATGAAATTCATTCTGGAATCATATATAAAAAATTAGAATAAATAAATAACAATAAAAACATTAACAACATCAGTGATAATCAAGGAAATGCAAATTAAAACAATGACATATCACTTCACACTTGTTAGAATGCCTATCAAAAATATGTAAGATAAAAAGTGCTGGCAAGGATGTGGAGAAAAGGCAACATTTGTACATTATTGATGGGAATGTAGTTAGTATAGCCATTATGGAAAACAGCCATTATGGAGGTTCCTCAAGCAATTAAATAAAAACTATCATATTATCCAGCCATCCCACTAGTATACAAAGAAAATTAAACTGGTTTGTGTAAGAGATATTTGCATTTCCATGTTCATTTCATCCTTGTTCATAATAGCAAATATTGCATAAACCTAAGTGCTCATCAACAGATGGATGAATTTAAAAAATGTGGTATATATATACACAATGGAATACTACTCAGCCTTAAAAAAGAAATAAACTTTGTCATTTGCAATAACAATAACCCAGAAGACCTTATGTACAAATGAGTCAAGCACAAAAGAAAGTCAAATACCTCATGATCTTTCTTATATATGGAATTTTAAAAAGTTGAATTCATAGAAGCTGAAAGTAGAATGGTAGTTACTAGCGGCTAAAGGGTTAGTGAATTGGGGAAATGTTTGTCAACGGACACAAAATTTCAGTTTAGATAAAAGGAATAAATTCAAGAGACCTACCGTACATCATAGTGATTATAAGTAGTAATGATATATTGTAGATTTTAGAACAATATAGTATATGTATTATACATCAACATACTATATATATTAAGCAAATAACATATTGTATACTTAAGAGAATATATTTTGTTAAGTTTAGTCCATGGCCAGCGCAGACGGTGTGAAGGGTTGGATCATGTGGGAAAATCCTTAGGGAGTTTAAATTAAAGACACAGACACCTAATAATAATAATAATAAAAGACACAGACACCATTTTACCTTTAAACCAGCTCCAGGATGGCTCCTGGAACCCTCAGCCTCAAGCTCCCTAGAGGGGCAGAGAGGTTTTACTGAAGAGGCTAGAGAGGGAGAGCAAGCAAGCTAGAGAGAGGGCTTTTATTGGGGAACAAAAAATTCTGGGAAAAATCCCATCCAATGAAGGTCAAAGGGGGCAGTATGGCAAGGTCAGGTGCAATGATTGGATCTTTGGGGCAGTGGTGAGACATGCCTCCACACGGACAAGCTCTCCAACCCAAGAAGGGTGAGGAAAGCTCTGCCACATTAAAAGTGACTGAGCGCCTCACACCAGCTGGGGAGGAAACTCAGTCACACGAAAGGATGGTCTCCCACAGTTAAGTATACAATATATTGCATACTTAAGAAAGAGTTTAAGTGCTCTCACCACGCCAGACACACACACACACACAAACACAACATGTAAGGTAATACGTTAATTAGCTTGATTTAGCCATTCACAATGTATACATAGTTCAAAACATCATGTTGTACACCACAAATACATGCAATTTTATTTCAATTAAAAAATAAAGAAAACTAGTAGAAATGAAAATTAAAGGAAAACAGAACAGCAACTGGTTAGAAATGAGTCCAAGGGATAAATGGGACAGAAATAAAGAAACTGTTTTTAATTTTTTTTATTAGAGCATTATATTTATGCTTAGTATTTGGGTTCCTTTTGACATGATTATACATACAGGGAAAATTATTTCAATCCTCCTTCTCCTTCTTCTCCCTCTCCACTTTCTCTCTACTCTACTGGTCTTCCTTTTGCTCCTTTATTTATTTTGGTTTATACTTTCTACATATACATAAAGAAGAAATCCCTTTGGTAAATTTATATATGTATGTCACATGATTCTGTTAGAGTCATTCCACATTTCTTTCTTGCTCTCTTCCTTCTTTCCTCCCTCCCTCTTGTTCTCCTACTTTACTCCACTGATCTTCCCTATATCTTTGTGATATTCCTCTCCCACTGCCTTCTTTCCCCTATTCTGCTTTCTCTCTTTCACATATGAGAGACAGCATTCAACCCTTGGTTTTCTGAGCCTGGCTTATTTCACTTAGCAAGATTTTCTCCACTTCTGTCCATTTACCAGCAAATGGCATTATTCCATTCCTCTTTATGGCTGAGTAAAACTCCATTGTGTATATATACCACATTTTCTTGATCCATTCATCTATTGATAGGCATCTGGTTTGATTTCATAATTTGGCTATTGTGAATTGTGCTGTTATAAGTATTGTAATGGCTGTATTACTATAGTATGCTGATTTTAGTTCTTTTGGATAATTACTGAGGAATAGGACAGCTGGACTGCATATGGTTCCATTGCTAGTCTTTTGAGGTATCTCCACACTGCTTTCCAAAGTGATTGTACTAATTTGCTGTTCCACCAACAATGTATGAGTGTACATTTTTCTCCACATCCTCCCCACATTTATTATTATTTGTATTCTTGATAATTGCCATCCTGACTGGAATGAGATGAAATCTTAATTTAGTTTTGATGTGCCTTTCCATGATTTCTAGAGATATTGAATATTTTTTTCATATACTTGTTGACCATTTGTGTTTCTTCTTTTGATAAACTTCTGTTTAGTTTTGGACCATTTTTTTTATTGGGTTATATATTTTTTGGAATGAAGTTTTTGAGTTCTTTATATATTCTAGTTATAACCATGAGTCAGAGGAGTAGCTGGCAAAGATTTTCTCCCATTCCATATGCTCCCTCTTCACTCCCTGAATCATTTTCTTTGCTGTGGAGAAGTTTTTGTATTGATGACAACCCATTTGTTGATTCTTGTTTTTATTTCTTGAGCATTAGGAGTCTTGTTGAGGATGTCAGTTCCTGCACCTATATAATGAAGTTTTGACCCTATGTTTTCTTCTAGCAAGTGGAAGAATTCTGGTCTAATTCTATGTCTTTGATCCATTTTGATGTGACTTTTGTGCAGAATGAAAAATAGAGATCTAATTCATTCTTCTCCATATAGATACCCAGTTTTCACAGAATCATTTATTTAAAAGGCTGTCTTTTCTCCAACATATATTTTTGACTCCTTTGTCCAGTATCACATGACTTTAAGTATGTAGCTTTATCTCTGATTTTCCATTCTATTCCATTGGACTTCATGTGTATTTTGATGCCAGTGCCATGCTGTTTTTGTTACTATAACTTTGTAGTAGAATTTGAGATTGGGTATTGTGATACCTCCTGCATCAAAATTCTTATTCAGAATTTCTTTAGCTATTCTGGTTCTCTTATTCTTTCAAATGAATGTAAGTATTCTTTTTTTTTTCTAGTTCAATGAAGAATTTCATTGTTATTTTGATGAGGATTCCATTGAATCTGTATATTGTTTTTTGTAGCATGGCCATTTTGACAACATTAATTCTGCCTATCTAAGAACATTGGAGATATTTCCATCTTCTGAGGTCTTCTTCAATTTCTTTCTTTAGTATTTTATAGTTTTAATTGAAGAGATCTTTCACTGCTTTCATTAGATTAATTGCCAGGGTTTTTGTTGTTGTTGTTGTTTTGTGTTTTTTTTTAATATTGTGAAGGGGATGGTTTTCCTTATTTCTTTCTCAATATAGAAAAGCTATTGACTTATGAGTGTTTATCTTGCATCCTGCTACTTCGCTAAATTTATTTATCAGTTCTAGGAATCTTCAAGTGGACTTTTTTGGATCTTCTAGGTATAGGATCATGTTATCAGCAAACAGTTAATGTATGACTTCTTCTTTTCCTGTTTGCATCCCTTTAATTTCCTTCTCTTTCCTGATTTCTCTGTCTAGAGTTTTAAGAACGATATTGAATAGAAGTTGTAAGAGGAGACTTCCTTGTCATGGTCCTGATTTTAGAGGAAAAAAACGTTTTTCTCCATTCAATATGATATTGGCTTTGGGCTTGTATATAGCCTTATAATGTTGAGGTAAGTTCCTTCTATCTTAGCTTATCCAGAGTTTTGACTATGAATGGTTGCTGTATTTTAACAGAGGTCTTTTCTGTGTCAATTGAGATGATCATATGGTTTTTGTTATTAATTCTATTTATGTAGAATTACATAATTCTAATTATGTAGAATTACAATAAATGTATTTTTTGTAGCAAACAATATACAGATTATTGATTTTTGTATGCTGCACCATGCATCCTTGGGATGAAGCCCACCTGATCATGGTGTATTAGCTTCTTAATATTTTTTGAATATGAATTGCTAATATTTTAATAATGATTTTTCATCAGGGAAATTGGTCTGTAGTTTTATTTTCTAGATACGTTTTTGTCTGGTTTTGGTATAAGATTATACTGGCTTCATAGAATATATTTGGGAGTGCTTCTTCCCTTTCAATTTCATGGAATAATTTGAGAAAGACTGGTGTTAGTTTTTCTTTCTGGTAGAAAACTTTGGGATTCTCTTTTTGGTAAGCTTTTAATTGCTGTTTCAATTTCATTACTTGATATTGGTCTGTTTAGGTTTTCTATACCTTTCTGATTCCATTTGGGCAATATGTGTGTAGGAATTTTTCAATGTCTTTTAGATTTTTTAGTTCATTGGAGTATAAATTTTCAAAATAATTTCCAGTGATCATATTCATTTCAGAAGTGTCTGTGGTGATTTTTCATTTTTCATCTCTAATTTTGTTTATTTGGGTCTTCTCTCTTCTTCTTTTTTTTGGGGGGGTTAGTTTGACTAGGAATTCATCAATATTATTGATCTCTTTGTTGCATCGATCATGTGTATTTTTTTTTCTCAAAATAATTAATTTTGGCCCTAATTTTTTTTTATTATTTCCTGACTTCTAATGATTTGTGGTATTAGTTTGTTCTTTTTTTCTAAGATTTTCAGGTAAAGTATAAGCTTATTTATTTGGGATCTTTTAATTATTTTGATGTAGGCACTCAATGCAATAAATTTTCCTGTTAGTACTGCTTTCAAACTGTCCCAAAGATTTGGTACATTGTATCATTGTTTTCTTTCTAAGAATTTCTTGATTTTTTAAATCTAGTCTTCCTTTAAAAGAGTGTGGTTTAATCTTCATGTGTTTGTGTAGTTTCTATTATTTTTATTGCTGTTGATTTCTAGTTTCATTCCATTGTGGTCTGATAGGATGCGTGGAATTACATCTCTATTTCTATTTGCTAAGACTTACATTGTGACCTAGAATACAGTCTATTTTAGAAAATGTTCCATGAGCTGCTGAGAAGGTAAATTCAGCTGTTTGGGGGTGAAATAGTTTGTGGATATCTCTTAGGTTTATTTGATTTGTAGTATTATTTAGGTTAGATATATCTTTATTGGTTTTATGCTTTGATGCCTTGTCTATTCATGAAACAGGCGTATTGCAGTTACTCAGTATTATTGTACTAGGATCTATCTGGGAGTTAATGTAAAGGAGTAATTTTTAAACTGGACTCTGATGCACTGACATTAGGGGCATCTATATTTACTATTATTATAGCTTCTTGGATTGTTCCCTTTACCAGGATGTAATGGACTTCTTTGTCTCTTTTGATTAATTTTTGCTTGAAATCAAGTTTGTCAGATATGAGAATAGCTATTTGGCTTGCTTACAAACTCTGTGAGGAATATTTTTTTCCATCCTTTCACTTTGGCCTGTGAATGTCTCTTGCAGATATCATGTAGTTGACTTTTGTTCTTGATCCATTCTGCTAACCTATGTCTTTTATATGGTGTTATTATGGATATGAATATGTGGTTTACTGGATTTTGATTTTTGTTATGTTTAATTCTGTCTTGATTCTCATTTAAAGGATTAGTCTTCTGTTGAACTTCATCTATTTGAGAAATTTGGGGTTCGTTTTTTAGTTCCTTTGTGTGCAGTGTATCTTTGAGAATCTGTTGTAGTGCTAGATTGGTTGTCATGAATTCTTTTAGTGTATCTTTGTCACAGGAAATTTTATATCCTTATCAAATATGGAGAAAAGCTTTGATGGGTATAGCAACCTTGGTTGGCAATTGTTTTGTTTTAGAACTTGGAATATCTCATTCCAGGCCCTACTTGCTTTTAGTGTTTGAGTTTAGAAATCAGAAGTGAGTCTTATTGGTTTGCCTCTAAATGTAACCTATTATTTCTTTCTAGCAGCTTTTAATATTCTTTCCTTGATTATGATGTGTCTTGGAGAACTTCTTTTCTGCTTAGGTCTATAATGGGTGCCATATCCATCCTGTTTGCGAATGTCTATCTCTTTTCTGATATGGGGGAAATTTTTTGTGACTATATAATTGAAAATGTTCTTAATATCTTTAGCTTGATCTCCAAGTTCTTTTCTATCTGAATGACTTTCAGGTTTAGTCTCTTGATGTTTCCCCCAAGTTTTTGTATATTCTGCTCATGTTCTATTTTTTTCCTTTATTGCACTGTGTACACAAATTCATGGAACCTATCTTCAAAGCCTGAAGTTCAGTCTTCAAGCACTGAAGTTTTATTTTCTACAAAATCGAATCTGTCAGTGATATTTTTAGTGAATTTTTTATTTGATTTATTTTGTCTTTCATTTTCTGGAGCTCTCATTGGTTTCTTTTTAATATTTCTATTTCTTCATTGAAATGGTCTTTCATCTCCTGTATTTGGTCTCATAATGCATTCCTTAGATCTCTTTTTAGTTCATTGAACATTTATTCATCAGCTTTTTATGATTTTTATTTGGGATTTCATCCTTTTTCATATCTGTATGATCCTTTATTGGGGGATTTTGAAATGTGGGGAAAGATGTATTTCCCTGTTTGTTCAGGTTTTCAGAGCAGCATTTGAGATGGATTCTACTTCCTCTTTCATATGTGCATCCTTACATGGGTCATTCTTTTTTATTCTAAGATTTATTTCTGGTTTTGATATGTGAGTAGATGTTGAAGGGTTGGACCTGAAGTTTCCCTCTGGCTGTTCCTCCTTGGGTGTTTCTCTCCCCAATTCTGAGTTGAAGTAATATTTAGACTCATGTGGGTCTAGATCATGTGTGGGGTGAGATTCACTGTTATTTGGCTGAGCTGTGAGCATTTCTTGGCAGCAGGATCTCTACTCTGTCATCTTGAACTATGCCAATCTCTTTCCAACCAGGGGCAGCCAGGACTTGCACTAATATCAGCCACAGATATATAGTTTTGACATAAATTTCCAGTGTCTATTTTGACATCTATAATACTAAGCATCACCTATATAGAAATGGTGTGGTCAACATTTAAAATTAGCAACAGCAATATAAAATTGAGGATTAGATCAGCATTCTACATCAGGTGTCTACTGTTTCATTCACTGTATTAATAAACACAATAACATGAATGGGGTATGAATTATATAAACTCTGTAATTCTATTATTCAGTGGGATTACAATTTCTTAAGCACAGAGGGTGGGAATGTAAAAATTTGCAATATTTATGAAAAAGTGATCAAAGGAGAGTCAGGTGGTAGTTAGCAGATGTTGGTTGTGAAAAGAAGGAATACAAGATTTATAGGAAGTAATAAAATAAAGAAAGAGAGAATGTGGGCACAGAAAAATTTGGTTTCTAGTCGGGGAAGAAAGTGATAAAGGGAAGACAAGAGGGACAAGAGCAGATATGGACAAACCATCAACTGTAAGATCCAAACAGGTCAAATCCATGTATAATTGAACCCCACTTGAGGCAAAATAAGGTTAAATAATAAACAAGTGCAGAAGAAAGCAATTAATGTCAAAGTAAAATAATGTAAATGTGCTTTTCAAAAATCCATCCATGTGGTGAGTATATACACATGCACACATACTCCCCCCTCCCACACACAAAATTATACATACTGGGAAAAAAGTAAAAAGTAACACAATATGATGCAATAATGTTTGAAAAAATTTAAAATAACTAAAATTTTAAAAAGAATAAAAATGATAAATTAAAAATGTAGGTATAAAGAACAGAAAAAGAAATGAGAAAAAAAGTAAAGAATAAAAAATGAAAAATAAAGGACTTATTTCTGATGAGGTGATCAAAACTGTTGGCAAAGATGGAGTTCATTCTTGGTATTTGTTTTTGGCTTTGTAAGCCAGGGTAAAGAATTGGGAATTAATGGGGCTTGAGTTGTGGCTGAGTGGTAGAGTGTACGCTTAGCATGCACAAGGCATTGAGTTCGATCCTCAGCACCATATAAAGGTAAAATAAAGATATTGTGTCCACCTAAAACAAAACAAAAAAATAAATATTAAAAAAAGAATTGGGAATTATTAAGCTCAACACCTTTGTACATATTTGTGTTCTTCTCTTAGCTTCCAGCCTACGTGAGTAGGAGGCATCACTGGTTGTAGTAGATCTCATCTTCCAGTCTCCCAGTACACAGTGAGGTAGCATAATTGGGTATTAACACAAACTGTGTGTTCTGTAAGTGGGGGTGTTACGGAGTTCTAAATTGAAGATTTCCAGCAATTGAGGTTTAGTCTAGATTCAACTTTTGAACTCGTGGGTGTGTGTTTGAAAATTGCTCAACACCCCCTTTTGGAGTGGGGGATACCTGTCTCTGCAAGATGTCTGGAACTCTGGGGTTCTGGTAAAATTTTAGGACATAGGGACCAAGCCTCCATAGGTTTCACCCTCACCACTAGAAAATATATGGTATACCGGGTATCTGCCATGGAGTGTAGGTGCTCCTGTATGTCTGCTGAATCACCAGCAACAGTGGGAGCTTTCTCTCTCGGGATCCAGAGCCTGAATGGTCCAGGCAAACTTTTCTTTGCCCCTATTTCAATCTCTGTTTCATGTGCCTTCTGGAAGTTTTTGGTTAGCTTCAGGTGTTCCCAGTCTCCTGTCTCCAGGCTGCAGGAGCACTGGGGTAGGGAGTGGGGGCTTTTGCAGGCAGTGAGAATGTGGGGGGGCAGTGGGGGCCACACAACTGTGTGCTCCAGAACCACTGTGGAAGCAGTCACTTTCCCTGGTAAAGCAATTACAATGGGTGGCGGCCTTCTCTAGTAGGAAGAGCTTGTGCAGGTAGCCCCACAGATATTTTCCCTGCACAGACTGCTTCCCCTCCTGGGGAAGTTATTTTTGGACTTGCTTTCACTGATATGCTCTCCCTACTGACTCTCTGTTAAATTTAGCCTTCCTCTCTAAACCACAGGATACCCCAAGTCAATTCTTTATTTTTAAATTTTTTTATCTGCAGGCCATGCAGCTCTGTTTGACTGTGCTGCCTCTTGCCTTTGCTACAGCTGCCAACAGCCACACTGAAGCCCAAGCTGGTGCTTCTCTAATGAAATATTATGTTTGCATTTCTGACTTTTGTAACTCTATAGATTTATTTTATTTTATTTTATTTTACAGTTCAGTATTAAGTTTCAGTGAGATTCCTCCAGTTACCTACCCAGGCCAGTGTTGAGGAGCTGCTGGGATGTGCACCCTTCTGCCATCTTCCTCTCTCTGGAATAAAGAAACTTTGAGAGTGATTGATATTTTCATTAATTATGGCTATGTTTTCATAGGTATATAAAATGCAAAAACTTATACAATTTAAATTTGTATATTCTATCATATTTGTTTCAGTCATCTTCAATAAAACTGTTAAATTGTTTTTTTAAAAAAATAAACTATAGGCAATGGGCATTTGTAGATCCCAGATTATCTGGCTGCATATACATATGGAATACCAGGTCTTTTATATAACACCCCCCACAGAAAACTCCTTAACTGTAGCCCAAACTCTGAGGCATCTGAAAAACCATGGTAACTTCAAATATTATTAGATGACTGGGTGGCAAAGAGGGAGAGTGTTGAGGGCCACAGCCGAGTCAGGATGACCCATGGTTGAGAGGTGATGCCAGCGAGCCATTAAGATGATGACTTTTGAGTTCTCACGGAGTTCCCGTTGAGTTCCGGTTGAGCTCTCGTGGAGAATCCTGAAGAGTTCACGTTGGTTAGTGAAGTTCCAGGGGTGGGAGTTCCGGTTGGTGTGTGGTGTGCCTAGAAGGGTGCGTGGGTGGCGTTCGCGTGAGTTCGGAAATAAAGTTTGTTCCTGCTTGAGTGGCTTGTGATTTGTGCCCAGCCAGACTGTGGCAGGAGAGTCTAGCAATTAAAATATTAAATAAATATTGTGGGAAGGCAGTTCTCAGAGAAAGGTTGCGAATGGTTCTATTGGATTTGAAGTAGAGGTGCAGAAAGCTTTTCAAGTCTTTTAAGCATACAACAGGAATGACTAAGTTCTATCTTCAAAACTGAACTTACCAATAAATATTTCTGTTAAGGAATAATGACACATAAATAAGAAAAGTAGAATCAGATTATAAGTCTTGAGTACCATATCTAGGATTTTTTGTTAAATTCTGTATGAATTCCATTCATCTTAAACCAAGGGAATGCTATCAAAATTTTATGCATAGGGGTAACAAAATGAAACTATGAACTCTGGAGTCAAACAGTCCTGGTTTAAATTCAGGATCTGCAATTTTATAGTCATGGAATTTAGGAGAACTTTTTTTGGGTGTCTCAACTATTAAACTTTTACAATAATATCAACTTTTCAGGGTTGATGTATGGATCAGAAAATATGTAAGCTTCTGGAAAAGTGTCTAGTACTAAATAAGGCTCAATATGTAATAGTATCATGATTATTTTAAGAAGAATAAAACATCACTGTCATGGGTTGGGGATGGAACAGATGAGAGAGAAACAAACTGGGATGCACAAAATTAGTACTAAGTGAATGTTGCCAGCCGCTTAGCTATCAAGTGCAGTAAACAGTTGCTCTTTTTCCAGGAAGATGAAAGGATATTCCACTGGCTACTGAGCTACAAAGACTTGGTCTTTGACTATATGGAAACATTCTTCAACCTCCTTGTAGAGATTATTTAGTCCTATGAAAACCATAATATATTTGTCCTTGGACCTATATAGCAACAGTTCTCTAAGTTTCTCTCTCTCTCTCTCTCTCTCTCTCTCTCTCTCTCTCTCTCTCTCTCTCTCTCTCCTCTCACACAAGTATAACAGACATGAAGCCAAACCCACAAAAGAAAATTAACAAATTTGTTTTTCCCAAAGCTAACTCTGCTGTGCATAGCATAAGGCAATAGTTTTATGCAAACATGACCCAACTCCCAATGCTGTCTTCTTCTGTTATTTCATCTCAGTCTCATTATTTTATTAATATAGTGCCCAGTACAATTCCTCACCAAGCTTTGTGCCTGTCTCTGTAATAATCATGACTTTGACTCTATATTTTCTGAAGTTTCCCCATAGGGTTTCTGATTTATTAAATATTATTTGCTTCTCCACCCTGAAAGAAAACATTCTATGATTCAAGACCTGAAGACCATAAACTGTTTCTAATAAACCTAGTTTCTACTATTTCCATCAAGTTTCTAATATATCTGACATATCTGACATGATATCTAATATATTTGACATGCTTAATGTCCCTTGGAAAATATTATATAGTAGCCTCAAAACCCCAAATACCAGCATTCTATTTATTTTGAATAATGTCTTACTGGTCCATTACAATTAGACACAATAGTGGGGTTTATTATGATGTTTGTTATGATACATGTACAAAACAAAACATAATTTGGTCAATTTCATTCCTCAATACCTCCCTTTTCTCTCCCTTCCTTTCTCCCCCTGGGCCCTTCCTCTGCTCTACTGATCTCCCTTCTGTTTTCATGAGATCACTTCCCCCTCTTTTTCTCTAGTTATGGTTTGGACTTTTAATGCCTCCCCCAAAATCTCATGTCTTAGGCAATTCAGAAATATTCAGAGGTAAAATTATTAGATTAGGAGAACTGTAACTTTATCAGTGTATTAATCAACTTGCTGGATTTATAATTTTTTATTATTTTAGAAAAGGATAATTTATTGGTCAGCTGATTCAAAGAGAAGAAAGAACCACTTGTCATGAATAAGATACCCAGTGTGCTGAAAAGGAATCAACACCAAAATAGAATTATAGATTTGAATTCCACTAGCAAATCAGAGTTTTTTTTTAAATATACTATGTTTATTCTTTGCAACCATACCTTTTCTTTTCTTTTTTTAGACCTTTTTGATTTTATGTTTTTTTTAAATACACAACAGCAGAATGCATTACAGTTCTTATTGTACATATAGAGTACAATTTTTCATATCTTTGTATATAGAGTGTGTTCACGCCAATTCTTCACACCTTTATACATGTACTTTGTGGGATTTTTTGCATTATAATTCTTATTATACATACATACCACATTTTTTTCATATCTGTTTATATATAAAATATGTTGAAACCCAATTCAAGTCTTCATACATGTACTTTGGATAATGATATCTATCACATTCCACTGCCCTTGCTAATCCCTTGTGGATTTATCATTTGAATGGACTACTGGTGGTAACACCATGGGCAGACAGGGAATGGCTGGAGGAAGTAGGTCTTATCCCTGGTTCTTCTCTCACTTTCTCAGATTCCTGTCTGCCATGAGCTAAGGAGTTTTATCTGTCATACCCTTATTAAATGATGTTCTACCTCATTGTGGGCTCAGAGCAATGGAGTCAGCTGACGATGGACTAAACCTCTGAAACTGTGAGCCAAAGTAAACTTCCTTCTCTAAATTGTTCTCATCAAGTATTTTGGTCATAACAAAGAAAAGCTGAGTAACACATCTCTCCAGCTTCCACATGTGAGAGAAAACATCTGATTTTTTACTTTTTTTGCATCTGGTTTATTTCACTTAGCATGATGTTCTCCAGTTTCATCCATTTTCCTACAAATGACATAATTCATTCATTTTATGACTGAGTAAAGTAAAACTTCATTGTGCATTTATAGCACATTTTCTTTATCCATTCATCAGCTGATGGACACCTAGTCTGGTTCTATAACATGACCTGGTGAATTGCACTGCCAGAAACATTAGTATGGACTTCTATTTAAAAGCAAAATTCTACCACTATATTCTGCATCACTTGGAAATTTTTGAAGTGGTTGAAATATTAAATAATTAGTATAATTGTCTAAGCTATATGAATATCATGTATTTTCACATTTTGTCCAAGTTTTTGTAGTTGTTTAAATTTTAAAGTCCTGGGCTATAAACTTAGTATTTTGTGACCAAAGTAGAGTAAATAATGGAAATTATTGTCATGACCAATTCTATTAGGACTTTTTCAATGGCTGGTGATAAAACCCCATCTCAAACCAGCTTGAGCAAAATAGAGACTTCATTAGATTAAGTAAATGAAAAATTCATGGGTTTCAAGCTTTGGGGAAAGGAGGATGTATGCCCCATGAATGGCTCTCACTCTCCCTTTCTTGGACAATTAACTCTTCTAGACATTAAAAATAGTTTCTGCCTGCAATACCCATATCAAGTTATCATAATAAACTTTCCAAAAGAAAGAAGCTTCACTATTAGTTCTGGAAGACAATTATGAGACAACTCTTCCCGAGCTTAACACTAGGACCATGCGACTGGGATGCTCTAATTAGTCAGATCTGGGACATGTGTCCTCTGCATCTGGGAGATGTAAAATTAAAATGTAATTCCTACTTCAGTGGGTACTGGATAATTAAATGAGCCTATCACAGTATCTGGAACATATTAGATATTCAACAAGTGAAGAGTCCGTCCTTAGTATTATTGCCCATATATTTCCTGTGCAGAAATAACCTTCTTCCCATTATTCCCTTGTCAAATCCTTCAATACTTTCTTTTTTCCTACTGATGGATCCCCAGGTCCCAGAACTGTGCCTGAAATACAATAAAAAGCTCAATAGGTATGTATACAAGAAGTGGTCTGCCTTATGTTCTACCCCAAATTGTTGACTCATTGAGGAGATGGACTTTGATTAATTCATTTCTTATTACCCCTAAATTCCTAGTTCATAGCCTAGAACTTGTTGAACATACTTGAAGTGCTTGTTGAGTGAATGGTTGAATGGATTAAAACCCAAATGATGGCCTCAGTATTCCATTTTCACTTCTGAAGCACTAATATATTCATTAATGAACACTTTGATGCCAATCATAATTGTAGTATCTAGGGTTTAAGTTCCATAAGAAGAAGGGGAAAAACAGGGTACAAATAACTGGGCATGGTCGTCCCTGCCCGTAGCCTATGCTGTTGGTGAGGCTGCAGCAGGAAAATCACAAGTTCAAGACTTGCCTAGGCAACATGTGCAATGCTGTCTCATAATAAAAAGGGATGGTAGGGTAGATCAGTGGTAGAGCACCTGTGTAGCATGCTGGCTTCCATCCCCAGCATCATAAGAAAAAAGAAAAGAGTACCAATAACACACCATCGTGTTCAATCAAAAACACATGCAAACCAAAGTTAAAAGCATAAGGAATGACATTTATTGTTCAATGGCAGTAAAATATAAAGATTGCTCAATGAATCGGATTGCATTTGTCTTAAAGCTGTCTTCCTTTCAATCTCAGAACAATAAACAGAAAATATCATGCATTTAACAAAACATTTCTGAAGTCAGAGCACATATTGAGTGATGAATAAAATGTGCCTTTTAACATACACAGTACTGACATCATCAGTTCCTTAATGAGTCCCCAGACCACAGAAGAAAGTTTTATAAATTCCAAATTAGTGATATTCTCATGAATATTATTAGCATACTTGTTCACCTAAGAACTTTACACCATATCCTGAAATTCAGAACTGCTTTAATGAGGCAACAGTTACAATTTGGCTTTATTAGCAATTTAATAGAACAAAGATCCATTTAACCATCACTTAAGTCATTTCTCAAGCATTTGCATATTGAATAAGCATGATAAAATAAGGAAGAGATTACATGTTTTCACCAAATTCTGATGGGATTGTGTATATGAACATAGCTTGATCCCATGTTAGTAAATTTCCTAATGGAAAAATATGACCTCCTACCATTAAAAATTAAATAACCCTTTTGAGACTTACTAAAAAGAAGTCTTATCCAACTTTGCTAACATCAAATGGCCCATTCAAAATAACATCTTGATGTATTAGTATATGAATGAAAAGCATCTGTTCTCATGTTTGGCTTAACATATACATTAATTTGAAAATGAAGTGGAAAGGTGTTTTAAAGATGTGTACTTTGTTTCAAAGAATCTAAACCATTAAACACATTTTGATGCTCTTCTAAAATTTAATTTGTTGTTTGAAATACAACTAAAAGAAATCTTTCTTTCTAAGGCTAGATACAACCTTTCAGCGGGGAGTTTTGACCTGAGACTAACTGACTCAAAGTGGATCTATAAATAGGCCTCAGGAAGTTCCTGAAATCCCTGAAACTGCCAACGTTTTAGGTGTCTTGCAGACATGCCTTTATCTAGAGGAGCATTTCTTAACCTTAGAACTACTGAAATTTTGGGCCAGATAATTCCTTGTTTCTGGGCAGGGGGTACTATCCAGTAAGTTGTAGAATGTTTAGCATCATCCTCAGCTTCTACCCACTAGAAGTCACTATGAGTCATTACCAGGGAACTTGGATGCTCTAATTAGTCAGACCTGGGCATATGTCCTCTTTTGCATCTCTCAAACAGAAAAGAACACATGTTTCAATACAGTCCCAATTGTGACTTTCAAAAATATCTCCAGACATTACAAATATCTCCAGAAAACCACTGATCTAGAAAGAGGATCCACAGTGTTTATCGGATTTCCACACAGGTCAAGAGTGAGTACTTCTGAGTATAAACAAGATACCTAATCATCAATCTACTGGGCCTCAGAATTAAGTGTACCTGTCTGGCTTTGGGTATTTTCCCAGGTTTTATCCTAAAATAAAATGCATTGCTAATACTCTCACATCAGGAAGAGAGATGGGTTCCTCCCATCCCACTTTTCTCCTTGAGAAGTGTATCACCTAAAGATTAGTTTCCTTGTCTCAGATCTCTCAGTTGCCAAATGGCTTCAGAAAGTCTAAGGACTATGTTTAGAGGAGAAGAGTTTTAGCTGGGCACAATGATGCACACCTGAAATCCCAGGAACCCCAGAGGCTAAGGCAGGAGGATTTCAAGTTCATAAGCCAGCCTCAGCAATTGAGTGATTCCCTGTCTCAAAAAAATAAAAGGTACAGGGGATGTAGCTCAGTGATGAAGTGTCTCTGGGTTCCATTCCCATTACAAGAAAGAGGGAGAGAGAGAAGAAGAAAGAAAAGAAGAAGGAGAAGAAGCCTTATAACTATCCCACATTGGCTGAAGTCAGGGATTCCATTTTTTTTCATCTTGGTTTGCTTCCCCATCACCGAACTCAGAGTCTGACTCATCTAATCAACATGTTATTTGGTTAAGTGATTGTGAAACCCATGGCATCTGTGAGTGTTTATTCTTAATTAAAAGATTCATAGGAACAAGGTCGTTATGGAGTAACTGCTTCCCAAAGCCCCGATTTTCTCTACTTACTTTAAACCTATTGCTTCATGGATCCACCCCAGGGAGAACAGAGCCCATTCCATGTCATTAACTTGGATTCTTTAGCAGCAGATTTCCTCTTTGATTGGTGCAGGTTTGGACCCATGTGCAGATCACAGTTATCCCAGAAGCTATGTAAATGCATGGTATCGTGCCACAGAAACACTTGGAAGTATGTGGTAGCCGTCATGCTCTCCTTCTCTTTCTGACAAACAACAACAAAACTTCTCTCCCTAAAACTGCTACCAACACCCAGTTTATCTGACGTTCTTTTCCAAATCTAACTCTGATAGAGATATTTGTAATGTCTGGAGATATTTTTGAGAGTCACAATTCGGGCTGTATTGAAACATGTGTTCTTTTCTGTTTGGGAGATGCAAAAGAGGACACATGCCCAGGTACCAAGTACTAATTAGAGCATCCAAGTCCCCTGGTCCTAGTGCTTGGTTCAGAAGAGTCCTTCTTGGTAATGGCTCATAGTGACTTCTCTTGGGTAGAAACTGAGGATGATGCTAAACATTCTACAACTTATTAAATAGTTCCCCCTGCCCAGAAACAAGGAATTATCTGGCCCAAGCACCCTTCTCCTACCAACCCCCACACAACTTTCCTGCCTATTCCACAACAAGCTAAATGTGTTTTTCAAATTATTTAATGGAAAAAACAAAAGAAAATTACAAAAATAACTTCATGAGGAGAAAGATAAAGTTATGCTCTTACAAAAAATCTCACAATTTTTTCACTGGTTTATATTTCTTCACCTTTTTAAAAAATGTTAACTGGAAGCTTCACCGATTTTTTTCCTCATTTTTATTTATACAAATGGAACTTCAGGTATACACCTTTCTTTTTTATCCCTGCCATTATGTAGATCTTTGGCTTTTTTTTATCCCTGCCATTATGTAGATCTTTGGCTAAATGCTGGACCATTCCTGTTGAAGAATCACAATCATCTGGAAAATTGCAAAAGTAAATACTCTAGGGTCCCACCCAGATGAAATAACCAAAAAAACAAAAAACAAAAAAACAATCTGAACATCTTAAATTGCCAAAGAGAGAGGGGGAAGAGTGGTCTTTTCCATAGTCACTCAAGAATCAGGCTGATAGAGATTCTATCATCTTCAAAATGGAGCTTCCAAGATTGTTTACAGTGTTACTATTCACTCTGTAGGAAGGAAGCATACAGAGAAACATGTGTAGGACATGGAGGTAGGTCAGGCTGGGAAGTGACATATGTTCCACTGGGTAGAACTCAGTCATATGGCATAGAAACTGCAAGTTTGACAAGAAAATGCTGCCTACTTGTATCCCCAAAAGCCAGAAGAGAATATGAACCTTGGTGAACAGTAGTAGTATTTAGGATTTGAGATAGCTCATATTTTTTTTTAGCTTGAAAATGCACCATATTGCACAGTTGAATAGAGTAGACCCCAAGGTCAGGGTACCTTTATATCAGTGGAACAAAACTGATTCAATACAACATCTGATGTTTAGTTAATTGATTATTTTAATTAATGTATTTTTGGAGCACATTAAGGTCTACAGCAAATGTTGTGGAAATATGGAGTTCCCATACATCCCTGACAGCCCTGAGTTATCCCTATGACTCAGCTGGCATTAGCTTATTTTATTTGTTATCACCAATGAACCAATGGCAGGGCACCAGAATGGTCTGATATGAAGAAGCCATCATGTGTCTTCATAAGCATGCAAAGGAAGTTATCATGCACCTGCAGCCCTCTTGAAAAGTCAGACTCTTATGCCTCCACCCTCAACAACAAAATGGATTATTTTCACTCCTCCTTCAAGGACTGGAGCAATAGAAGTCTTGCAGGGCTGAATATGATTAGAAAAGTCCAGGTAACATTGTTTCACCCCAATAGCAAAAGGGAAACTAGGGAAGCAAGTTTCCAGTTTCACCCTTACAAAGGCAGGCTCATAGACTAGACATTTCTGTTAAAGAAGTGGTAAGCAAGTATAAAAAAGGGGGGGAAATCACACCACACAGATAACTATACGACACTTAAGAAATAACCCAAAATTTATCAGAAATTATGACAAATACAGGACAGTAATTGCCAGACTTGATTAAGCAAAACAGTTCAGTTACATACTGTTTACAAGGGATGTCCTAATGTAAAAGGACATAAAAAAATTAAAAGTACAAGTATGGAATATTACCCAAGAGAAAGGTTATATAGTAAGGGGACCTTCAGCACAATAGCATTACCAAAGTTAAAGAGGTTTATTGTACAGTGAAAAAAGTCTTGATCCACTGGAAATGTACAATAAATCTAAGCTTACATGAAACTAATAAGGTAACTTCAAAATACATGAACCAAAATTTGACAGAACTATATAAGCCACTTAGCAAATCCTCTATTATAGTGAGATTTTTATCATAACTGTCTCAGTAGCTAGATCAAATTAACCCCAAATTAATAAGTGTGGATTTAGCAATACTACTAAGTTTATTCCAACATATGTATATCTAAAACTTTGTTCTCTGGTCCCATTTGCTTTACAATATTTCTAGTAAAACTACATGCTATCTCCCAATATCTCCTTTTTTGTACTCTTAAATGTGGTGTAGGTGGACTTTTATAGCCACAAATCCACTCAAACTATTCTTGTTAAGTTCTACACATTGCTAAATCCCATAGTTATTTCTTTATTTTTCTTTTTTCTTTTTCTTTTTTTTTTGTGGAGAGAGAGAGAATTTTAATATTTATTTTTTAGTTTTCGGCAGACACAACATCTTTATTTGTATGTGGTGCTGAGGATGGAACCCAGGCTGCATGCATGCCAGGTGAGCGCACTACTGCTTGAGCCACATCCCCAGCCCCCCATAATTATTTATTGAGTTCCCATCTTGGTATATTATTAGAAGCATGGGCCCAGTTGATCACTCTTTCCTGCTTTATTTATTTTCTTCATTGGTTTCTGGTACACTAATCCCCTTGAATTTCCTCTACCTTCCAAAGTTTATTCTTCACAGTCTCTCACTGGTTCATTGTTTCCTCTTGGACCTCTGAACATTGGAGAGCCTCAGGTCTCAGCAACTGGTTCTATTCTCTTTTCTTTCCATATCCATTTCCTTGGCAACTTCATCCAGTCTCAGAACTTAAATGTCATTTATATGCTAATGACTTCCAAAAGTCTGTCTCCAGCCCAGGATTCTCTCCTGAAGTCCAAGTTTATAGATACAATTACCTACTCAACACCTTCACTTGAATAACTCAGTGACATTACAAATTCAACATGTCTAAAAAAAAATCTAAGCAGTGGTAGAACACTTGCTTAGCATATATGAGACTCTGAGTTTGATTCTCAGTGAAAGGAAGGAAGGAAGGAATGGAGAGAAGGAAGGATGTGGAGGAGGGGAAGGAGGGGGAGGGAGTAAAGAGGGGGAGGGAGTGAAGTGGGGGAGAGAGGGAAGAAAGAAGGGAAAAGAACAGACTTAACTCTCAATGTCTCCTTGTGAAAACCTAACTCACCCACAGACTTCTCTGTCCCTGTTAATGATTGTATTCCTCCATGAACTCAGACAGACGTCATCCTTGACCTCCCTGTCCCATACCACCTCTAGCTCATACCACCACTTTTCTGTCAGGAAATCTGTTTGGCTTTATCTTTAAAATACATTCAGAATTCATCCCCTTCTCTCTGTCACTACCATGGTTAAGGCCATGGTCAGCTCCTCTGTGGATTATTATACTATCCTCCTAACCGGGCTTCTTCCTTTCATCCTTGCCTATTAGTCTATTCTAAACACAATATCCTCCGTGACCTTTTAAATTGTAAACACATCATGTCATATCTCTGTTCTCTCTTTCTCAGAGTAAATGCCAAAGACCTCATAATGATCTACTCCCTTATTATCTGACCTCATCTCTTCCTACACCCCTTGTTCACACCCCTGAAGTTACACTGCCTCCCTGCTGCCTTTTGTACTGAGTGTACCACACACACTCCCGCTGACCAACACCTGAATCTGTTTACCATCTCCCCTCGTAGTCTTGGCACTGGCTATCCCCTCTGCCTTCAATTCTCTTCCCTCTGATATCTACATGACTATGGAGTATGATGCAATGAAGCCAAAGGTGCCAGAGGTTCTGGGAAGAATTTAAAAACATAGCCAAAAACCTGAAGGCAATGGAGACAGTATGAAGAGTAAGATGTGCTGAGAGAAAGTCAAGTGAGGAGATGGTGGTGAATGATGAAGTTGTGCTCAGAATTAAGTACAGACAGTTTACACAGATCTGCGTAGGATCTACTAGAGAATTTAGACTTCATTATAAAAGCATTGGGAATTATCCCAGTTCTGTGACCTCGTTATCACCAAGGACTTTCCTTCTTCTCTACCCTCTTAGCCATCCATCCTATACTCCATCAACACTAAACCCTGCACTACCTTTAAAATTCTAATTTCCAGACAAGCATTGAGACCCACACATATAATCCCAGCTATGTTGGAGGCTGAGGCAGGAGCATTGGAAGTTCAGGCTGATCTATATCTATATCTATATACTTTTTTAAAAAAATTAAATTCACATCATAGATCAAAAATGGGTACTCAATAAAACCCAGAAATCTTACTCTGTTTCTCTAATGGACTCAGTTTCCTACCCCCTCATTTTTTTTCTATTTTGTCCTCTAACATCCTTCCCCCACCCCCCAAAAAATCCCTTCCTCAGCCTTCACCTTCACTCTTCATGCTTCACTCAGAAGCCACAAGCGCAGACTCTTCTTCTCACCCTCTTCCTACAAAGGGCCTGGCACCTACCCTGTTCTCCGCAAGTCCAAGTCTGTGGAGGAAGAGCTCTCTCCTCCCAAGGAAGGGCCCCCACTCCCCCCCTGACTCTTTCCTCAGTCCCTCTTGCTATCATGGAACCTGGATTCTGATCTCCCCTCCCTACACTGTCACCATTCCTTCCCAGCTAAATGACCTACCCACTATTATTCTGGTATTCTCCACTAGCTCCCAACTTGAAAAAAGGAAAATGTTTCACTTCTTTGCATAAACTCCTCCAAGTTTCGCCCTGTTTCTGTGCTTCCTTTCAGACAAAAACTGTTCCAAACTTTTTCAATATTCAGTTCCATCCTCTGTCTCACGTTTAATCTTTCTTCAACACATTGCAGTCTGGTTTTATTCCCTACCATTCCAAGTAAGACTGTTTGATATGTCAAAGTCATGATTGTCAAATTCAAAGAATTCTTCTTTGTTTTCATCTTACACCTCAGCCATATTTCAGAGGATGTTATCCTTCTTGTCATGAAATAATCTCTTGACTATCTTGACACAACAGCATTTCTGCTTTTCCTCTTACCTCACTAACTATTCTGATCTATCTATCTTTCTTTCTTCCTTTTCTTTTTTTAATGTTTTGCAAACAGTTAGTATTACTGAGTCACTCCACATTCCTAGTCTCTTTTTTATCTATATTTTTCCTAGAATGGTCACATCCAATAGTTTAAAACATCACCTGTATTTTGATGACTCCCAAATTGATAGTTCCCATATAGATGTCTCCTCTCAAGCCCAGATACTGATAACCAACTTTGACCAAAATCTTCTTGAATTTCTCACTATCTTGAGTACAAAATCCAATTTCCAATCAAAATCTGTTCACATACCTTCACCATTTTATGAAATGCTTTTGTTGTTCATCTTATTGCCAAACTGAAAACCTCAGAATCTTCCTGGTTTCTTCAATTCCTTCATCCCTTCCATTTAATCCATCAGAGAGTCCTACTGATTCTAGCTTCAAAATCTACCTCAACCATGTCATTTTTTTCCCATCTACAATGCCATCAGCTTTGCCTAGAGCACCATCATTTCCCATTTTAGAGTCCTTATTCTCTCTTACACATCCCTTCCCACTCCATTCCTTACAGTAGTAGGTAATATTTAAAAATAGATTATCCTATCACTCATAAAAGGCTTCCTATTTCACTGAGAGTAAAATCCAAACCCCCTACCTTATACAACTGAGTCTGATTCAGGACCTGCACAACACTGTTCACTACTCCCCTTTGCTGATCAATGCTTAGTCCCAGAGGCCTTGCCAGTGTTCCTTAAACAAAGAATGCTCTTTTGCTTTAAAGCATTTGAACATGATTTTTCCTTTAGTGGAACATCATCACCACTACTCTTTGCACATCTAGTTTCTTCTCATCCTTCAGGAGGAACCTGAAACGTTATCACCCAAGTTTACCCATCCTCACTTTGTTTCTTTTACAGAGGTTATTGTAATTTAAGGAATTCAGTTAGAAGGACGGTTCAGCTGAGAGAGGATGACCTGAAATGGAATATGGATAAAAATGGGCAAATGTTGACAATGTAAAGCTAACTGTACCTTGTGAATTAACTATATGGGGGAAAGAGGGAAAATGTATGAGGTCCTATGGGTGAGGCCATAACCTGATAGGACTGGTATCCTTATAAAAGAAGAGGAGACACAAGAGACCATTTTTCTGTCTTTCCACATATCTGCACAGGAAAAGCCATGTGAGGACACAGTGAGGAGTCTCCTACCTGTGAGTCAGGAAGAGAGCCCTCACCAGAAACCAACTCAGACTGTGAGCTATACCATCAGCTCCCCTTCAAACTTGGATTGAATCACATCACTTTCTTTCCTGGTTCTCCAGCCTGAAAATAGCATATCATGACACTTCTGGGCCTTTGTAATCATATGAGTGAATCCCATAATAAATCTCCTGAGAGAGAGGGAGGGATGGATCCAATTGTCTGCTTCTCTGGAGAACCTGAACTAATATAATCAGATTTGCATACTAGAAGGATTCAATACAGTCCAAAGAAAGAGTTGGAAGGCTGCTAGAAAGAATGCAGAGACTTCTAAGAAACAAGAAGCACAGGCAAGAGAGGATGGTGATCGGGATTGTATTAGTGGCTACTGGAGCAGAAT
The DNA here is from genome assembly GCF_048772815.1 of Callospermophilus lateralis. Classification (NCBI taxonomy): domain Eukaryota; kingdom Metazoa; phylum Chordata; class Mammalia; order Rodentia; family Sciuridae; genus Callospermophilus; species Callospermophilus lateralis. The sequence continues at coordinate 105,303,409 of NC_135308.1, forward strand.
GAACAGATGAGGAACAGACAGAAGAAGTGTTTAGGGGGATGCATGGACAAGACTCAGTAATTGCTTTTATATTAAGGGAGAAAGGGAGGACAGAATCAAGTTGACTCCCATGTTGTTAAATTCAACAAGTGGTCTCCTATTTTGTTATTTGCTGGGGAAAAAATGGTGAAGATTTAAGGTGAAAGAAGAGCTTTTTTAAATTTAAGATGTCAAGGAATCATCTGAGGCAAAGTGTACACATCCTGATTTAGCAGTAATATATGTATAGTAAATTACTTGGAAAATAGAGAACATAGAAAAGAAAGCACTCATCCTTAATCCCACTACCCAAAGATAGCCATAGTTAATATATGAGTGTGTATAATCTCTTCTCTAAAATTTCACAAACATAAGCACACACACACTTGCACACACACAATAGTAGTGTCATTAACATATTATTGTGTAATCTACTTTCCCCTTAACAACAAACCATGCTCATTTTTGTATGTATCATTCTTGTACAATTTTATTTTCAATGGGTGTCCAGGATTTCATTATATTTGTTAAAATTGACTTAATAACTCTCTTTTGTTATAAAAAAATATATTATGAGAGGAATTTTAGGGCAGTAAAGCTATTCTGTATGTCATTATATATTTGTCAGAACCCAGAGAATGTATAATACCTAGAGAGAACACTATGTAAATTATGTACTTTGGGTGATAATGATATATCAATATGGGTTGGTCAATTTTAGTATTAAATATTTCACTCTGGTGAAAAATACTGATAGTGGGGGACACTGTATATGAAGGATAAGATTGTATGATAAATCTCTGTACCTTCCATTCATTTTTGCTGTGAACCCAAAACTGCTCAGAAAATAAAATCTGATGTATTTATTGAGAGACAGAATCCTTATATACAAATTTATGATAAATTCCAGCAAGTGGAGATGTCTCATTAAAGGACATGCTCATAACATAACTTTATGTTACCAAATAGCCCTCCAGAAAGTTTTTAATGACTTTTACCCCTACTCAGATAGTACACTTGCTTCAATTTTCATTTCCAGACTCAATATTGCCCCTATTGCACACCTCCATTACCCTGTCCTCAAAGTTGAACTGTAAAAACATTATTGGATATTTGACAACATCCCCATTTTCTAAACTAGAATATAGTACAAAGTTCATCCAGTCTTTTTGATTACCAGTTAGTTGCGTCTCTGAGTTGCCTTCCTATTTGTATGCCATGCAAATTTGTCTTTATTTAAAATTTCAAAGGAATTCCCACATGGATACCAGATGTTGACCATTTAATACAAGAAGGTGTTTCCTCATTACACAAATACAGTATGTGTCCAAAGTATTGGCATTGTTTAGTTTATGAATTACTTAAAATAACTACATCACAAAAAAACAATGGTTCATGTGTGAGTCACAAATTAAACAATGCCAATTTTTTGATGTGTACCACATTTGTATAATAAGAAAACACCTTCTTGGATTAAATGGTCAACATCTGGAATCCATGTGAGACCTTTAAAAAAAATTAGTGTTGCATTTTCTTAAAATTTTCTGCGTAGAAAGAAATGCTAAATGGAGTCCATTTTCACAAAAATTTCCCCGCTCCAAACATTCTTGTAAGTACTGAATCTCTTAGTTGGAACAAAAGCTTAAATCAAAGCAAAAAACATCAAATTCCATTACAGGGGATGCCAAAGGAATCTAAGTGTTTTTCTTTTGTGTATTCTGGAATTTTACTCTGATACTGTAGAACACAACCAAGGTGATTGAATCATGTTACCCAAAAGATATTGCACTTCCTAACTCTTGAAACCTATGTATGTGGCCTTATTTGAGGAGCACACACACACAGAGATGCAATTAGGTTTAAAGATCTTGCTACATGACCATGGCTGGATTTGGCTCTCATCCAATGACAGGTGTCCTTATAAGAAAAAGGCAGAGGGAAATTTGGGCCACAGAAACATGGAAAGATATATAGAGAGGACTATCTAAAGACAGAGGTAGAGGTTGCAGTCATGTAGCTCAAGCCATGGAGCCACCAGGGAACTGGATGAGACATTTGCTAGATCCATCAGAGGGAGCAAGAACCTGCTGACACCTTGATTTTGAATTTCTCATCTCCACAATGTGAGAGAATAAATTTTTGTTGTTTTATGCAATTCAGTTTGTAATAATTTTTATGGCATCCCTAGAAACTGCAATTATTAGTGTGTGGTTGAAATGGAAATCATAGCAATTGGATCATATATATATATATATATATATATATATGTGTGTGTGTGTGTGTGTGTGTGTGTGTGTGTAAATTATACACACACACATATATATCATATATATTATATATATATAATATATATTATATATATATAATGAAATAATGACATTACTGTGTCTTAGATTTGACATGCCTGATTTTTCAGCTTTCAGTTAAGATCAAGGACTTGACAGTTCTGCTTTAGGTTTAAATAACATTAAATTTTGTCCCATCATTCCAGATGTGGAACAGTTAAAAAACTTAAATTGGACAATGAACTTACGATAACTTTGAAATATTTACTATTTTTAGAGGTCTATTCTTTTGAGAAAAGCAGAAGCCGCAGTGAATGAATGAATGTGTGTGTGTGTGTGTGTGTGTGTATACACATATAGAAAGCATTGTAAGTTCTATATTATGATTTTCAAGCTTTTTAATACACCTGTGACAATTTTGTTGAAATAGGTGCAGAATTAAAAAATTGGGACCTAATGTGTTAAAGGTTCTCCAGTTCCCTTTTAACTTTGGAATATTCTTATCCCAAAAGATGCTCCCTCAAATTTTTATCTTTTAAGTAACTTTGAGAAAATATCCATGAAGTTGTAAGAATTCTAGACTAGTTGCGCAAACCAGCCTTCTCATTTCAGTCTTCAAAGTGGTGATAGATGACCGATCTCCAAGAGTTAGTTTGACTGCTGCTCACTATATAAACCAAAATACAAACTAAAAAATGCTGAATAATGCATTAATCAGACTGAAAACTAAAATTAGACAGACTGTTACACTAAATGATTATGTTTGCTGTGGATTATGAGTATTATAAAATCTGAGTATTTATGCCCTTGAACTTGGAGTGGATAGGTACATTTTGATTAGCTTCTTGGTGGCTTTCTAAAGAGACCCTCCCATTGGCATAACCCCAAGCTCCCTCACAAGTTTCATTCTGTTTAGTTTGCTGAGGTTTTATATAGTTCAAAACCATAAATTATTATTTGTAAGTACAGGATCCCATGGCCATTCTTTCTATGCCCTCTTATCTCGTGGCCCCAGCCCCTGGTCCACCTCAAAAAGTAAAGGATCTACAATGGAATATTATGCAGTCACAGTAAATATTTTCAAGTAACTTTTAATGACATGGGGAAATGTTTCTGTATACAAAGTTGAGTAAAAAAAATTGGGAAAAATTGGATATACACTGCGATCCAAATCTGTTGAGACATAAGTATTTACATTAACATACATTTTAAAATGACTAAATTTTTTCATAAAAGAGCTAAGTTGGCTATCTCCAGAAAGTGGAATTACATATGAATTTTACTTTGTTAAGTGTGTTTTTGAGTCTATTTCTTTATAACCCCAAACTAATAATGCAATGTAATGTAATATAACCCAGGCAATAACTGGAAGCTAAGAACCATATTTGTGGCATAAGTCCTATACATCATTATGGTAGTTGCATAATTCAGAAATGGTTTGAAAAAGATATAAATTAATCTTGCAACATTTCCTTTATATTCAAGAACACTCATCATCCTGAATTTCCCTGCTTCAATTATCTGCTTTTTCTTCTGTCTTCTCATGGAGGCTGAGAAGGCTGAAAGAAAAAAAAAGAGAGAGAGAAAGGGTTCACCCTAAACAAAAGGGAACTGCTGAATTCATTTCTGGACACTTTCTAACTCCTCCTGGACTACTGTGGCCTGAAGGAGGGATAGCATAGAAAACCAGCACTGTTGAGCAGCTTGTATTTTCTGAACAGTAGAGCACATAAGAATTCTCTTCCTGCAAATAGAAAGGCAGGGTTTGGGGAGGATATCAAAAGTTTATTTATTTTTGCCCCAAATTCAACAGATCCTGTCAACAGCAGCAGGGAATATTTCAAAAGTTGCGTGGTGAAAAGACGAACTTATAAACTCTGAGAGGGTAAGGACTATGCTCTTTCTCATATTTGTTGGCACAAAAGCTAGGACAATGTTTCTCACAAGTGCCCAATAAGTGTTGAATTCCAGAAACCAAAAATACTGGGGGGATTTCAGACAGCTGAAAATGCAGTGTTTAACAAGCTTCTGAGTCCAGCGGAATGAACTTCATGGTTTTTAAAGGCCAACAGAGATTGATGGAACCATTAGCAACTGAGGGATGGATGGGGCATAGAACACATTGAGGCATGTGTAGCTTTTAAAGGAAGTGCATTAAAAGAGTTGATACACCCAAAATGCATCAGAAAAAAGGGAGTGAAGGGGACCAGGAGGAACACATGTAGGTTGGATGAGTGTATTTCTTTATGGTTTTATGTTTGAAAATTTAAAAAAAAATGTGTATTGATTTTAAGGATGGATTGGAAGGTATGGATGTTGAAAGAGTATATATGTCCAGATATGTGTGTATATCCAAACCTTGGTGGAAGGTATGGATGATTATGTATATGATTTTTAAACTCTGAGAACCACTGAGTTATTTATATAATTGGGTTCCCATGCAAACCATCTGACTACTAAGAAATATCCTTTAAACTTCAATGATCATGACCTTCAATGTTTCCAGAGCCAGTGATAATACCTGTTCATATATTTCCAACCCTAAATACTTTTTTAAAAAATAGAGATAATGCTCATCATTTATTTCTTCTCACCTGCTTAAGAGCCACTTGATAATTTCTTTTGACCTCCTTCTATAGCCCTGGTGCCAATTAAAGCAGCATTTGTCTGAAAAGCAGACAGCAAATATGCTAATGCATGATCACCTGCAGAAAAGGAACTGAATCAAGATAACAGGAAAATGGACACCCCAGGCCATGAGTCGGTAGGATGGGACAGCTAGCAGGAACATGAGCTAAGAGAGAAGGGAGACCCTTGTGGATGGAATATCAGTGCTCAGTCCTTTCCTCCAGCAATTCTGGCAACAGAAAGCAAAATCAAAGCATAAAGGGCACGTGCATACTTGTCGTGTATGTGTCTGTGTGAATTTCCTAGGTACCACTAAAATGTCCATCCATAGCCTAAGCCTATGGCATTCCAGAATGAAAGATAATTAAAAGACTGATTTGTATATTCAAATGTCAGGCCAGTTTTACAAAGTGAAGCGTCTGCTGGGCCTCAGAGCTTTCTGATGAAAGACATTTAAGCACCAGTTAGCCCATTTCTATGATCTAGGTAATAAGATGGCCTTGACAACTTTCTCTCTTTTAAAATTCAAGTTATTCTCAAGAAACTATGACCACAGACAAGCACTTCATGATTTTGGGCTGTGAGAGATTTAAAAAAAAAAAAAAAAAAAAAGCATTTCCCATGGCACTTACTTTCCCTAAACTTCAAAATCTGGCAGAAAAGAGAATACTAAAGAGAAAATCATTAAGAAAGAGATTATAAAATATCATGTGCTTCTGAATTTCTTTAATAAATCTCACCAAAATTGGCAGAATGTATCTTTTATAAAGCATCCCACACAATGTGAATGCATCCCATAGTGCTATGGACCCCTTGAGTCTGGTAAAAAAAAAAACCTCAAGACTTGAAACTTGTCTGGAAGGGTCCAAATTCCATTTATTAACCTCAGGACCTTATATAAGCACTTGAACCATATTCTGCCTCAGCTCCCTTGTCCAGCAACCAGAACCCTGATAATAATACTGTCTACATTATAGAGTTATTTCTGTGAGGATTAAATGAGTTAATATACCCAAACACTTAGCACAGGGTCTAAAACCTAGAGAGGATCCTAAAAATGTAAATGAGGTTAACATCATATAAAGAAACTGTACTTTAAAACAGCTCTTAAAAATTAAACCGTTGTTAGCAAATCCCTGCCCCCCATTCCCAACAAGGAGGCATTGAGATGAGCTTCCAAGATGACTCTTAAGTGAAAGTAAAAGATCATGCGATAAAGACATATACCAACAAAAAAATCCTTTCATAAAAAATAATTTCCTGATGTTGATTAAAACCATTGTCTTCTGAAATAGTGCCTTTTCTAAATGCCAACCCTTCAAAGGCTATAGCTGAGAAGGTAAGCACATTAGAAGCCACCATCATTACGTAGCTTGTTCACTAACAAAATGCCACATAATGAACTTCTAGGAATGTTTCTTATCCACAGATCAATGACAGCTTGGTTCAAAACCACATCATTTCCTTTTTCTGCTTCATTTCCTTCAAAGTGAAACATAATTTTTTCTTGGACATGAAATTAAAATTGCTGGATTAACTAAGCAAATCGTTACCAGAAATGTAATTTTATAAAAACACTATTTCGGGGTTGTCAAAAACATAAAACATCTGTGTGGTGTTTGTTAATACATAAAATAACCCAATATACATAGTGTATGCCAACTAAGTGGAAAATTGAGCCTGTAACTAGAAGTGCAAACAGAAATCATCATAGATTCCATCAGTATTGTGTTTTTAAGTCCAGTTGGGAACATTTTAAGAGCCATAACACTGCGGTTTTCTTTATTTTTGGCCAGAGGTCACAAACTACTTGACACAGATGTTTTGTTTGGCCAACACAGGGTTGGAAAAATTATTGAACTCAACTACCTTTAGGTAAACCATGACCTCTGTTTATCTACCAGGCCCTCAAAGGCATCCATTTCATTTTGCAAACCCTGCTCTAGGCCTATCTGTCTCTTTTTGATTCTCTTCTCTTTGAGAAAGAATGAAAAAATAATTATTGGTTAAATGGATACCTCTCTCACTGATGGCTTGATAAAGTCCAGAGACTTGAAAATTAAGCATACTAACAGTTATATTCAGAAATTCTTGGGTTCATTTTAATGTATATCTTCAGTGTATATAACTGGGACTCATTTGATTAGGATTGCTGAGTTGCTAAAATTCACTTATAGTTGGATACTAAAAGAATTCATAAAATAAGAGAATTTTGTTTTCTTTTTTTGCTATTCTGGGGATTGACCTAGGGCCTTGTGTATGCTAAGTAAGCAGTCTACTACTGAGCTACAGCCCTAGCCCCTGAGAAATTATCAAAACATATTCTTGTGGTATGAAAGTTTGGATAAAGTTCAAATTTTACATTATTTCCAAAAAATTTATAACATTCTGTCAGTGGTTTATTTTTCTTCATAAAAAAGGAAATGAATTTTCTCAATGCAGTATGTGAAGATAATTGAGTTTCTACCAATGTACTGTAATGAATATTTACATATATATACACATACAGACATATGCATATATACACATACTCAGAGCAGGGACTGAGCCAAAGCTTGCTCTTATTCTTTTTAGTTCCATCATCTGTCCTGGAAGATTCTATTCCACTTACAAGTTAAGTCTGAGTATAGGGCTAAATAAGAGAACACTGGAGTGGATTTTTCTAAAGCATTAGTTCATGCATCATTCTGAAGGTGTTAGGTTTTAGGCAATGATGAGGCACAAGCTAACTGGCTTTAGATTTCAAATGTTGTTGGTTAAGTGTTCTTATAAATTAACATGGAGGAATGCTTCCATTCATATGGCCCTAGTAAGTACACCCTTGTCTCCAGCTTCTTCCTCAGAAGACAAATACAAGGCACCATGCAGTGAATTTGCTTCTGGGGGTGGTGCCCCTGAACTCTCCTGGATTAGTTTTTCTGAAGGTTCTGGAGAATTCTCCCTCCATCTTGGACTTGAGTGCTGTTGGGAGACTTCCCATATTGAAGGACATGGAGAAGAGAAACCCAGAGCAGATTGTGAGAGAGGATCCTCTTGAAGGCTTACATCTTGGATGCATCTATTGGAAAGCACTTCCTTTTCTTTGGAATTCCGCCATTTCATCCTTCTGTTTTGAAACCAAATTTTCACCTATTGATAAAATAATTGGAAAAAAATAATGATTTATTCTATGTTATTCCACGTAAGCATTTTGTTTATTCATTTATTTGCAGCATTAGGGATGGAACCCAGGGCCTCAACTGTGCTAGGCAAGCACTGTGCCTCTGAACTGTACCTCCATCCTTTTATTTTAGCATTTTAAACTGTACTTGCTTCTATATCCATTCTACAGGACACCTTATTATGAGACCCAACCTAGAAAGTCCCTGTGGCTTTTCACATTGGCTTATACAAAAATATCTAAGAAATTACTTTAACATAATATCCCCACATATATTCTAAAACAAAATAACCATAGTAAATTGGTTACATTCTATAAGCCTCATGTCTTTCAAAATTGACTTAACTTTCTCAGGTATTTAAACATATCATTTGGTCTGTGCTAAATTATTTATTCAAGGAACTTTATGAACTCACATAGCATATGAGCATGCTATTTTGTACCAAGCATCAGACCACATGCACTGTAGGTGGATTTTATACTTTGATCCTTACCATGGCTATAAGAAGTCTTCATTTCACATATAAGACAACCGAGGTTTAGGGAGATTAAATGTTCAAGATTAAATAGTTAGTATAAAGGAAGCACTTAGACTAGAATGGATGACTATCCAAATCCAGTATCTAGGCTCTTGTAAAAAAAATGCAACCTCATCAGATTTTTGAGACTAAATTGAGAATATATTTTATAATGCTTTGTTAAATTATAGGCTTTATGTAGTCCTCGGACTTGTCACACCATGATCATTAGGTTTAATAAGTAACAATTGGTTGTAATTAAGCCCAAAGTTCTTATAATGGGTTCTTGATTGGAGCCACAGCTTCCCCCAATGCACCCAGCATAATGCCCTCTATATTATTATTATTATTATTTTACTTATATATTTTTGTTGGTACATTATAATTATACATAATAGTAGGATTTCTTGTTGCATTCTCATACATACACACAATGTAACAATATAATCTGGCTAATTTCATTTTCCACTACCACCCCTTCCTTTCTCTCCCTGACCCCTTTCCTCTACTCTACTACTAACTCTATTATTAGCTATGCTTTTTATCCACTGTGTACTCAGTGGTCCCTGAGCAGAAGATTTCCCAATTGGTTTTCCTGATATTCTGAAAGTCAATCACATTATTTTTCCCAGTTCCCATTTCCCATTCTACCCTTACACTAACAACTTAGATTTTCATTTTTAAAACACAAATGGAAACTTTTTACCTAGATAAAGTATATAAACCAAATATTTCTCTCAATGAAGAAAAAAATTCTATCCGAAATGGTCCTTCCAAATTGACAAAATGATTTCTTTATTCCTTCAACTTGATTGACAATGTTTAGAATGGCTGCAAAATAAGTCTACCCAGACAACTGAGTGCAAAATACTGCCAGCCCAGTTACAACTTTGTGATTAAGGCTTTTCATAAGAAAATAGCTCTGAAGTACACATATCAGAGCATTTGGTTATACTCATGAGCTTGTTTTTTATTTGAAGTTGACATTTACTTCTACAAAGCAAGCAAAATATTTCTAATGGGTTTTCACTGAGTTATTTGTTCCCATTAGTGAAGCTGGTCTTTCTCATCATATTCGTTATTTTCTTCTTCTCTTAATCATTCTGTATGTTTAGAAATATTTAAGTGCTATCAAAATTAAAACAAACACACACAGCATAATGCCCTCTATATTATTATTATTATTATTTTACTTATATATTTTTGTTGGTACATTATAATTATACATAATAGTAGAATTTCTTGTTGCATTCTCATACATACACACAATGTAACAATATAATCTGGCTAATTTCATTTTCCACTACTTGTGAAAGAGTTTTTTCATAATCAGTGGTCTTGGGACACATACATATATTTGTAACAAGACACTAAAGTTCTACCTCTTTCAACAAATACAAAAACATATTCCAGGTAGAAACAATAAGAAAACAAAACTATCAAAGTCCTAGAAGAAAACATAACAGATTGTCATTATAGTCTTGGAGAGATGAATGTTAGCATGCCATAAATTACTAAGGCTATAACAGATAAGACAGAACTGATTATATGAAAATGCAAAGTTTCTATATAAATAAACATATCAGAAACATATGAAAAAGCTAAAAGCTACTCAAAGAATTAAAAGCAGAGACTCAAACAGATATCTGTATGTCTATCATCATAGCAGCATTATTCACAATTATCAAAACATGGAAACAACTAAGTTTTCATTGACAGATGAATGGTTAAATAAAAATGTGGTATGTCCATATGATGGAATATTATTCAGTCTTAAAATGATGAATATTCTGACACATGCTACAACACATATGAACCTTGAAGACATTATGTTAAGTGAAATGAGCTAATCACAAATCATATAGCTAAACACTATATGGTTCCATTTATATGAGATTCTTAAAAGTAGACATTCATAGAAAAAGAGAGTATAAAGGTTGTTGACAGGGGCTGAGGAGGGAGAAAGGAGGAGTTGCTTTTGGACACAGTTTCAGTTTTATAAGAACTAAAAGTTCTGGAGGTGGAGGATGCTGATGGTTGCACAATAATGTCAATTACTGAATGCCACTGAGTGATACGTCTTATATTTATTTTACCACAATAAAAAAAACCACTAACTCAGGATTTTTATAGCATCTATAACAGGAAAATGTAAGTAATTGTAATATTCCAAATATGTTTATTAATATCCAAAATAATTGCTACACATCAACAAGACACAATATGATAGAAAAAAAATGCAGTATGGAAAGGCCAGTGATGAAAAGACCTCAAATTCTAGAAGTTAGAAAAATTCAAACTAAAAAATAATAAATACCATTGTCCATAATATTGCTGATATTACTTAAAATGATAAATGGTAAAGGGATTGCAAAAATCATTTTTGTTAATAAGAGTGAATTTTTTACATAATTCAGCAGCTAATTTTATATAATATTGTTTTAGAAAGAAATTTTTACTCTATCACACTTTAAAAATATACATATACCTTAATAAATAATCCTACTCCTAGTTCCCTAATTTGCAATAATATTTTAAATGTGCATAAATAGATGGAAAAGTGAAAACTAGAAGTAACTTAGAAGTTGATGGTGGTTAATTGAATTATTCTATATCCACACTATGATCTGTAATGAGACACACATATACAAAGAATGAATTGATTGATAGGTACCGCCATGCAAGGATGCATCCTATAACATTTGAATGTAGGGGGAAAAAAAGTAAAACAGTATAATCCTCAGTAGTGTTAGTCACAATAGTCAAAACTGGGAATAATAATATGCTCCCTTCGGTAAAATGAATTAATCATTTTATACCATGTAATGATAATACAAACCAAGCACGAGTAGAATGATCTGCTGCTACATGCAACAACATGAAGAATTTCATCATCATAATATTAAGTGGAAGAAACCACATACAAAAGAATACATACTGAGTGCTTCTGTTATAGTACAAAAACAGGCTAACTTAATCTATGTTGTTAGAAATGAGAATAGTGGATGTGCTTGGAAGAAGTAGATGATGACTGGGAGGGAATCTTTGGGGTCTTCCAGTATCTACTGCTTGATCTGTGCACTGGGTTACGCAGGTGATCTAAACTGATCTTTAGGAAAAGACAAAATATATGCACAAGATTCTGTTTATAGGAACACAATACACACACTAACAGATTTTCACACTTTCTTTTGAGCACTGAGAGATGGAACCTTGCTATTTTTCATCTTTCAACATCTATGTACCCTTTAATTATTATATGGTCTTGTGTTGTTATTTAATTTTCATGAGGTTCTACCAGGTGTACAAGTTTCTGAGGTACAAAAAAATGTATGTCTTTCTCAGTACTCACCATATTTCCTCTTCCTGTCTATCTCACATAGTATCTTGCACACAAGAGACCAACCATCAAGATGCAGCTACTAATTTATCTGTTACATACACAAAATTGCTCTGAGACCTAAACAGAATTCCTTAATTGCTCTTGTTCTTTAAAGTGAGAAACCAAGGCCCAGGGCAATCAGTTGAGGTTGTGGACTCATTACTATCACAGTTCAAGAAGGGCACAGACTGATGGATCTAGGTCAGTTACCCTGTACCACACCATGTGCTGCATCCTACCACTCCCAAAATTTGGACATGAAAGGCAGTCTATGGAGACAGAGCACATCCCTAGAGAAAGAAAGCAATGTTGAAGAAAGTGCCATACAATAATAACTGGTTTTAGTAAGGTCCAAAATGTAGCATAGGTCATCTATAGTGAGGAAGAGGAGGATGGCATGATTAAGACAGAGCCTCCGCTAGCCCTTCAGTTTCTTTACACTAACTGGCAAAATGCAGGTGGATGTAGGCCTGACCAGGAAACCCATTCCTGCTGCCATCCTCCTGCCAGTCAAATGCTCTGAACAGTGAATACCCCGCACAACTGTATACAGGAGCTCTAGTTTGAGGAAAACATAAACCCAAAGTCAGGATGCCTAAGATAGAAGCCCAGCTCCCAAAGAGCTTTGCTACATGACACAGGACCTATATTCAGTTCTGCACATTTATTCATCTAGAAAAGAGGCCTATTACAGTGCATTGTGATAAGAAGGATTGAATAGGAAAATGCTACAGTCTTATGTGTTAACTATTTGTAAATGGGTCAAACTTTAGAGTAGTCTTCACTGTCAAAAAGTCAGAAAGTCGCATTCACAATTACATGAAATGCAAGAAAGGTGTGTAAGAGTTGCAAATGTGAATGACTAAACTGTACATGACACAAACCCAAAGTGCAAAATAATGAGACCCATTAATGAGTCTTCATAAGTCACTTATTCATGCTTTGATTTTTGGATTGAAAATGAAGAGAAAGACAAGAAAATCGGTTCCTGCTTTTGAAAGAAATTATTTAGCCTGCTCCTCTGAATACAAAGCAAAAAAATTATGCTATAAATGCTACTTCCTTAGCATTTCACTTCATTTTGGAAGAATCAATCAGTCCAATGGCAAAACCTAGACTTATCAGTGATGGATCTATTTCCAAATAGGAATCATCCATTTCTACCCACTAAAAATTATGAAAAGCATTTTGAGAACACTTCAGGGTTCTGCACTGTGCCTAGCACAAGAGATATTTTAGCAAATAAATGGATTTCATTGTATGCCTTCAGAAAGGAAAAGCAGGAGACATCTTCCTGATCATTAGTACCTGTGACTCCTTTAGTCCCAAGTTGATGGCAAGTTTCTTTCGGTCTGTTTTGCTGATGTATTTTTGCTTCTGAAACATTTTCTCCAGAGCCTTTCTCTGGTCCTCAGAAAATACAGCTCTTCTTAAAATGCCCCTCCGAGCTTTGGAATTAGAGTCCTGGGTCAGCAAAGGTAGCACACTCTCTTCTCCTGCAGAAGGTGGAGATGAGATACAAAAGCCCAGTTAGCACTGGAGAAAAGTCAGTCTGGCATCCTCCTACTCTGCCTTGGCCAGAGGATTTCATCTCAACTCCACACACTTAGAGCAGTACTTCCTAACCTCTTTTAGGGGGTAGACTCCTTTGAAAATCTGATAAATACTCTTTGCTTCCCACAGGAAGGGAAGAGGGGCACATGTGCTTGCCCTCTGATTTTGTGTGCTTATCAGGAAAGCCCATGGTTTCAGGTTACAAAGCCCCAATGCAGAACAAGTCCTAGGTGGTTTAAACATTTCATTTTCATCTAATCTTTGCTTATTTATTTTTTCATTCTTTTTTTCCAACAACTATTTGAATTCTTACCATATGCCAGGTCCTCTGCCCAATACCACAAATTGAGAAATAAACCATATCTGTTTTCTCTTTACCTGTAAAATCTAATAGATGGGCACTTACTGAACTAGCATCAAACAAGCAATTAAGTGTGCATTCTTTTTATTAAATATTTATTTTTTAGTTGTAATTGGACACAATACCTTTATTTTTATGTGTTGCTGAGGATCAAACCCAGGGCCTCACACGTGCTAAGCAAGTGCTCTACTACTGAGCCACAACCCTAGCCCTAAAGTGTGTATTCGTTCTTTATAAAGGCACATAGAGAAAACAAAACAAGGTGTCTGATCCAAATCTGTGATGTCAGAGAAAGTTTGCAAGAGTCAGAGATGCTTAATCTAAGAACCAAAGGGAGAGCTGGAGGATTCTCAGTAACCTTCCTCACCAATTGATTCCACTGACAAACAACTTCTTGAAGACAGAGACATTTTCTCCTTTTTCTCCCTTTCTGTGGCTAGCACAACACTGGTTGCTACCCTCTGTGTGTTTGCAAGCATTCATCAGCCATTCACTCATTCTGTTTGCCAGGTATGTCAGGCAAGAGTAATATACCCTGCACCCCTTGTGCCTGCAAAGATGTCTGTGTTCTAAACCAGAATCTGTATGTGTGGCAAGGGGTAACTAAGGTGGCAAATGGAATTAGGGTTGCTAATCAACTGATCCTGAGCTGAAGAGAGTGCCCTGGATCATTCAGGTGGGCTCAATGTAATCACAAGGGTCCTTGTAAGTAGAAGAGAAAGGAAAATAGGTCAGAGTCAGAGACAGATTTGAAGATTCTATAGATTCTATGACTTGCTTGGAAGATGGAGATACAGTTGTAAGCCTCAAAAAAAAAAAAAAAAACAAAAAAAAAAAAAAAAACAAAGACAAAAACACACACACAAGGAAATTTATTTTCTCCAGACCGTCTAGAAGGAACACAACTAACACTTTTATTTTAGTCTAGTGAGACCCATTTGAGATTTCTGGCCTCTAGAATTGAAAGATGGTTAAACACGTGTTGTTTTAAGGCATGAAGTTTGTGACAACTTGTTACAGAATCACTAGAACACTAAGGCACTTGGTATCAAGCCCATTGGACTAACTGTTGAGGAAACCAGCCATGAAAAGCTTCCTCACCTTTCTTATCTTCTATCTTTGATGTGTGACTCATGCATGAATATGTACTTGTGTATTGTCAGACATATTTCTGGTAGATTTGAAGTTTGAAGGGAGAAGACATAGTATTTACCTAACCTGTCTATTTAAATTAAAAACCTGTCCTCCAACCTCTACATAGTCTAGTGATTGGGAATGCTATAATACTTATCACACACCTTGAATTGCTATAAATGTCTCTTATATTAAGCCCAAGTTTACCTTCCTCTACTCATTGGTCTTAATTCTACCCTTTAAATCCACATTTCAGAAGAAAATAATATTCTTGTTTTCAAGCCAGGGATATTCAATTACTTTTAAAATTCCTTCACTATTTCATTTGTTGCCTATTTCTTAAGCTGGTCTTTATAGGAGAGTTTGCTCAATATACCTTTCAAAGTGGGTCTCCAGAACTGAATAGGGTAGGCAATCGGAATATTTCAGTGTCCACTAGGACTATGGTCTTCCTTGTCTGGATAGCTGATCATTTAAAGCACAGCCCAACAACCTCACATCATTCTGTAGGCACACAGAGCTCACAGTACATTCCTTCCCAGTTTTGCTGTACCCAGCAGTTCTCTCCCTCCTCTACCCTGTACTTGCATACTTGTTCTGGGGAACCTCAAATCAGTGTAAGCAGCCCTGTTAGATTTCATGTTCTGCTCAGGCAAGGACTACCTACAAGATCAGGGACAAGCACTCCTATCTCCAAGCAGTTATTCCCATCATCACTCTCTGGACTAAACATCTGGAGAGAAAAGGAACTCCACTCCAGGAATGTAACTGCAACACTTGCACTGCTCTCTTGAACTGCTGAATAGAGTCATCAACTTGGAAAACCCATTGTCTTTGAGCCTCTGACTTCTTTAAACATTCTTCTTGGTTGACCGAATGTCATTTATCTATGGACTACCCCTCCCTTCACTTTTGAGAAGACAATACCCATATTCAACTTATTGCACAAACTCAATTACATTTTAGACAATATAATTAGGCTTCTTGCTCTATTAGAAAAAAAATGCTACATCTCTTTTAAGAACCTACAGTGCTAAAGTTAAACGTTCTATATATTTAAAAAAAACTATATGTGTTTGTTTATGCAGCCTTGTGTGAGTTTCCATAGGTCCTGTTTCACTTCCACAGCCCGCTACCACTCCAGCTGAGACAGTAAAAGACTAACAGGTCAGATGATGAGATCACTAATCAGAATACAGCCCATCATTGAAAGTTAAACTCACAGAACCAATCTACATTTGCAACAATAAAAATAGTGACCCTTCCCTGTCACCTTCAACTAAATTCTAAACTCAAATTCAGAAAATAAATTATGTTCTCTTATGTTTCAACAAGGCAGGTAAGATGGTAAAATGATCTCAAAACATAAAATGTGAGTTCCTATCCTAAGAAAAAGGCAGGGTGGATTGTGTCAGAAAAAAAAAAAAAAAAATGTTTCCCCTGTTCAGACTTGCATATTGCTCAAATTGAGGCTTTGTCTTTTAAGGCATAAAATTCTTGAAAGGTCAAATTCAAGTTGGGTACTTGAAGACAAAAATGGAATAATTACCTGATTAACTCAATTAGCTAACCTACATAATTAAGATTCCTATTTTTCTCAGGTAGTTTTTAAAAAGTCATTCTCCACATCATATCTGAAACTTGCCCTTTTATTTTAGCTGAGAAATGTGTTATTTTGAAAAGAACTTTATGGATGTAATATCAAAGATTTTTCCATTCACTGGGTTGGGGAAGGGGAGAACTATTACCACTGCCTTTTAATTTTCCCCTCCCCCGTAAGGGTTGTGCTTAAATAGCTTGTTAAACTATTTACTGCATGTGAGAAGGGTACTGGATGAATGACTGTTTCCACATTACAACAAGGAGTCAACTGTAAACCTAAGAAGTTAAAAATTAAATCAATATTAAACAAATGAATCATGTTCAGAGTCAAAAGGATATTCCACTTTCATAGTTACAACTGGGTTGATCTGATCCTTGGCTTTTGGAAAAAATGAAGTCACCTTGTGAAACAATGATGAGGGCCATCGATTTCATCAGTTATTAAAATTTTTAGTATAAACCTTAATTTTGGCTGACCAAGCAAAACTTAATACAAGTTCACTTGGACAGTTCATATTCCTTCCTTTGTACAGTGGAAAATAATTTTAAAACTTGGGCATAAACATTGTTCTTATTATTAAAAGAAGTAGGGAAAAAAAGAAAATCTAGTAAACGCCTTCAGTAAAAAGGATTGTGCAGATGTATACACCATTAACTGTTCCTTGGTATCATGGTTATTTATGTAAAAGTCTTTACTGACTGCATAATTACACCATTTCATTATTAGTTGCTGCCAATATGAGTGAATATTATAAACAAAAAAGTAAACTCATTTTGGTGTATAACTAATAATAAGAGACACCACTCTTTATTAAAAACACTTGTGTCATCTCTAAACCATCTTAAATGCCAACTTTAGAAAGGCAGGCAAACTAAATGCATCATTTATTATCCTAGATCAGAGGTGCACTGATTTTCAGCTTTGTATTTATTTTTTTTTTAAATATAAAATGCAAGACTTCCAACCTGTAGGGATAAACACAATAATTTATGACAATTATGCAAAGGACATAAAATAGGAAAGACCAAGGAATAGATGGAAGAAAGGCCATCTTACCCTCTCAAGCAGTCAAGCAGATGAAGTTGTCTAGGAAGTGTTGTTGGCATTACTATTATTTGTTCTATTTATTAAACTGGCCCAAACTTCCATGGCTCAGAGACTCTTAAAATGCCACTATAAAATAAATACACGTACACACACACACTCACAGATACATATGTGAATGTCCACCTGTTACATGGCATTTTTCTTTGCCCACTTCTACTTACCTGAACTGTACCACCAGAGATTTTCCAAAGCAGAAGATAGTAGCATATCAGGGTGAAATAAATGAAACAAAGTGTGGGATCCCTTTTAACCTCCTCTCCCAGAATGTAACACCAAAGATTTAATTTTGCAGAGATGCCACTGTGGGCATGGTATCAGATATTTGGGTTTTAAGGCCCCGCTCCTGAAATCTTGGCCTGCTACGCTAATATATGGTGATAAATGTCTCCTTAATTTGCACGACAGCTTTCAATCTTCTTCAGAGCAGACCACCTTGAAGGAGCGAGCAAAAGGTTTAGTCATGGTTTCTATTTTGCTATTTGAATTCAATACATTCTAGTTAAATGGACAATTAATAGGTCACTTCCAAAATAGTAGTGTATCAGTCCTGGTTAATAAACAATCCCCACAGTTGATAATGGGCCCTATGTATTCAGCAAGTCCCTGTATACACTCAGCTCATCCACTAAATCCCTTTTCAGGTGGACAGGGTTATATGGGAAGATGAGCTAGAATGAGTCTATAAAAGTCAGTTTCATTCACTGCTTTATTTTTCAGTCAAGTGCTTTAAATGGTGTCCAGAAATTCACTTGGAATGTGAGACAGGAGAAAAGACTGACACACAGAGCCTTGCTTTATGACCATACAAAAGGGCAACTGACCCTTGCCCAAGCCTTTTCCATGTGAAATGGCTCCTAAAGTTCATCTGCAGAGTGAAAAATCGTGGTGAGGTCGCGTGTGGATGAGTCAAGTGAAAGTGATGATTGGTCACGGGCCTGTCACCCATTGTGCTGGGTCCCAGTCATGTAAAGTGCTCTGTGGGAAAGTATCAGCCCCCTAAAGAGATGCTCAGAAGCTTGAAGCTCATTAAACGGCCAGCATTTGCTGCCTCACTTGTCAGGAATCATTCTGTTGAGCAACTGCTCTCCTGAAACATTCATAAAACACATGCACTGAGGCAGCAGGGAGCTGAATTCAACCGTGATAGAGCTCTGCACTTTAGTCTGACTCAACTCTTATTTCGCTTTCACCTGACAGAACTGTTAACTGAATAAATGTTTTCTCCTAGGCGGCTGAGATAAATGCATCTCTCCACTGGACTTCTTTATCATCAACACAAATTCTCTGCCTACAGATTCTTACCTTATCAAGACATCTCAAGACCTAGGTGAACTTTACTTGCAGCTAGACATTTGTCTTTGCAAGTGACAGTGTGTGTGTGTGTGCACGCTCTGTGAGTTTTGGAAAGTTCATCCTTCTCTTTCCAGGCCCCCCACCCGTGCTATTAAATTTTGCTTGTATGATTTTTAATGTCTGCCTGAAAGCATGGTCCTATAACTCTGGCTGGGTTTCTTCACAATGATAAAGAGGAGGTATTTATCCTCTCTCACAATCTTGGCAATTTTTAATGTTTTTCTACAGACACCTTATGACTTCGTGTCACATTTTAAACTGGGTGAAATTTTACACAGCGGTTTCTTTGCCTGCCTTCCTTTCTTTTTTCTTCTTTAAAGGAGTGTTGTTACACATTTCAGAAAGAGCCAAACTGGTCCCTCAGAGATCTTTTTATATCAAATGGAAAACAAGTTGCTTTCCTTGGTATGTCAGCCCTAGGTTTCAAAGCCATTAGAAACTGCTCACAATTGCTCACTGTGCTGAGGTTTGATAAATCTCTGGAAGCCTTCTGAATAGGATCGCTGTGATTTTTAGTGAGGAATTAGCTCCTTGCCATTGCATTACCAATTAGCTTCCCTGAGCACATTAAATCCTGCTGCTCTGGTTTACAGAATAACTGAGGCATTGCTGATGAATCATTAAAAACTTACTTGGAAAAGCGGAGGGGGATGCAGGGCGCCGACAGGACCCACCACAGCACGCAGAGTAGAATGCTGGAGCGCTTAGAAGAAAAGGTTTGGGAGGCCCTGCAGAGAAAGCATTGGTCTCATTGATCAGCCATTCTTTTAGACAATATTCAAAATTCCACTTTTCTAAAAGTCAGTGAGTAAAAGCCCTTCATGTTCTTAGTTATTCCATTGTAACTCATACTGAAATTAAAGTCACATTAAAGTACACTTCATCTGTCAAAGTGCTTGCTAAATAATTTCAGCAAGATTTGGGAGATGTAGCGGAGATATCAAAATTATTAGTTCTTGTCCTGTGAGGTCATAATTACAAGTAGTGAATATCTAATATTCCTTTATTTAAGATATCTAGAGCAACACTGTCCAAAAAAAAAAACTGTCCGGGATGACACAAACATCGGTGTCTGTCCTGTCCTACATCTTAACTACTAGCCAAATCTAGTAGCTCCTGAAATGTAGCTAATGTGACAAAGCAACTGAAATTTTAACCCAAATTAATTTAAAATAAATAGACTCATGTGACTAGGGACTATGATATTAAATAACACAGCTCTAAAATATTATACTTACCAAGGAACAATTTAAACATTATGGGCTTACATTTAATTTTGAAAAAACATTATATCACTTTACTGCTTGTTTTTAGAATAAAGTTTATTTGAAATATATACTGAACTGAATTCCCAAGTTTGTGATAATTCATTTACTGAACAATTCCTCAATAAAAAGTGGTGTTTCTGATCATATGTACATGTTTTTAAGTATTTGAGAATAATCCTATTTTATCTCCAGAGAAATTCAGTTAAACTGAAAGTCTTTATAGTGTTTATAGTGTAGTGATTTGCCAAAAAATTCTGTTCTCATTTTATTAAACTGTTACTCATAAAATTTTCAAGAGATATGCATGAAACAGTTATGATTAGTCTTATATCAAATGTATGTAAAGGAGACCCATTTTTGTGTCCAAAAAGTTCTACAAATTTTTTGAAGTTTCATTATCATTATAGACCATTCTAAAATTTTGAGTATAAATACCATCACAGAAATTATATATCACTTCAATTGAATTTAACATTTTAAGTGAAATTTTTCACTCTATTCCCCAGTCGATGAAAACGTTATAAGGGTAAGTGTTATAGAATTTAAACAACAATTCTCCTTTATTGAGAACTTCCCAGATGCCAGGCTTTGGTTAAGTAGCTTAAATATACTGTCCTTAATACAATGGGTTTAATACAATATAAATGTGGTTAAGATTTCCCGAAGGCGGGCACTTGCTTTTATCATAGCATACCACGCAGAGTGCCTAGCACATCATAAATCATCAATATTTTGTAACTAAATGAATGTTCTTCAAGACTAAGACATTTCCCTCGTATTCTTAGGGAAGAATCAATGATCAAACTTTGAGCCCTTGCTTGCTCCCCCAAACACCTACCTTCATGGTATCTTTCATAATTGATGACCTTGGAACTTAAAACATGACTTGAAAATAAATAGTTTTGTTATTCTCCTCTCATACTCAAGTGAAAAATTCTTTCATTTTCTTAATTATACAAGGGAATGTTGTCTTGACATGACTACATACCTTTCTGAAGAACACAGTACTTTCAGATTCACATTTTAATCAATTGATAAATGCAAGGTTATTTTCATCAATTATTTAAAGCAGATGTCAACACAAGCATATTTCCCAGTTAAAAATAATTATTGTATTTCAGGGTCCTGAAAACCCTAAAATTACAAATTAGCCATAAATGCAGATTTCTTCCTTTAATACAATGGAGAGTTTCGATATTAATGTTTTCAGACTTTTTAAATATCTGGATTTCCAGAGAATAGTGTTTAACACTGTTTGGAAAATATGGCAACTAAGGCAAAGGTATGAAAAGGAGAATATTTTGGTGTTCAAAAAGTTCAAAAACTTTTTTTAGTTTTATTTTTATCATAAATTGTTCTAGTATCAACTATAAAACCATCAGAGTAATTAAAAATCATTTAAATTTTATCTCTTGAATTATATTACAAGAACATGACATTATTTAGGCAGATTTATATTTCCATAATTACTATGGACATATGAAGTATTTTGAAAAATTGAATTATGTTTCCAAATATAAAAATTGCTTCATTGTATTTATTATCAAGCTTTTATGTTAGCTCCTTCTTTCTTTCTTTTTTTTTTCTTTTTAGGTAGAAGGAAATAAATCAGTAATGTTGCATTTACATACATAAAATTAAACATTTATTGTGTTAGGTGGAAATGCCAAAGAAAATCTATTTGCTTATTATTTGCTGTTCAATATAGAACACAGGAAATAAGATCGTACCCAAGTGAAACCACTGAAATAATAATGCAAGGTATATATAAATTAGATAATTTCTATTCTAGCTAAAATGTTTTTTAGTCTACCATAGCATTCCCCCTAAAAATGGGAAAATAAAAGATTTTAAAAAACAGATGATTTCCTTAAGTAATCAATTAAATACATTTGTGATAAATGTGGTTTGAAGATGTCTGATTTTATTATTAAATTTTTCCAGAAAGAGTTTTAATGGAACAGCCCATTATATTGCTATACATTACCCTACATGAAAGTTGTAATTAAAATGACAGTTTCAAAATCTGTAATTACAAAAAATGTCAAAGTCTACAGTAACAATTCCAGTTTGGCTAAAGAACTGGCTTTCACACTTTGTGACACGACCAGGCTTGAAATTCTATTGTATAGAAGTTCTTCAACATTTTAAATCATCTCTTTGACACATATATTTACACAGGAGATTAGTCAATTCCTGATTGCTATACATAAATACACCTTGTTTAAGCTGGTTTATGTGGAAATCACTGTGAAATTCCAATTAAGTGCTCCTTTTTTTTTCACATGCTCCTACTCTGACATAAGTCAAATGCTAATCTATCTGAGCATGTGATTGCCTTGGTGCTCAATGGCAACAGGAAATAATTATTTAAAATAATGCAATGCATTTAAAATATATTTTGAACTTTTAACATTTGTAAGCCACATACTTTTTTAAAATGAGGAAAAGAGAAAACTCAACCTTCATGAAAATAAAGTGACAAGTGAACATATGTGTGAAAACTTTTGAAAGCCTTAAGATCTACTTCGAAGACACTCTGAAAAATGCAGGGGGGGGGGGAAAGGCCATTTAATACTGGATGATAAGCATTCAAACCCCATCAATGCAGTTTAGATGCAATTACTTCATCATTCAACTGTGTAAAGAATGACTCATGGTAGACTTACGAAACAAGAGTCATAATGATAATATTTAAGGAGTGTTTACTATAGATAGGCACTGGACTGGCTACGAATTTAACACAAGCCATTTCATTCCTTCATTCATTAACATTCAACCTCAAATGGGCCTCCGTCCAGAATGTGATTATGATCGCTTTCACCAAAGTAAAAAAGTAGGCAAGAGAAACAATAAGGATTTTTGTAATTAGTTATTAGCCATGAGGGGTAGGGATTTCATTTACAGACTGCCAGTTATTCCAAGCTAGACTCCGGAAAAATAGACACATCTCCTAAGATCCCCAAGAGAGAAAAAGAATGTCCTTTCCTATGAAAAGAGCACCCATGGGACAGATTCTACAGCATGATCTCGGGTCCTATTGGTACAGCATTTCAAGATACTCCAAATTTCATATTCCACCAACAAATCAAACTTCCATTTTCTATGGGAAGTTGTTGCAACTCACAAACAAAACGATTTAAATTTTGGGGGACTAAACCAGAATCTTTCTGCAACCAAATGACTAAATTCATGCATTTCCAGAAAACTTTATAAACTTTCCACACTTCATCAAAGGTTCTAATTTATTTGAAGACACAGATTCAAAGTGTCTTTTAATTTTATTTTGAATATCAATTTTAGATGGGAACTTAGAGCCAACTTAAAGGTGAACTGGCCTTACTTTTTCAAAACTAAATAAATCTAAATAGATTGCTATATGATGTAAATATCCCAAGCAAAGGATAGTTACAAGCCTAACTATAAAGAAATTATTTTCAACATTCTGTTGTCTAGAAAACAATTATTTTAGTTGACTTTTGTTATTTTCATTCTTCTTTATTGATGGAGAAGAACCATGGAAATCAATTGGTGTGAAACCAATTCTTTTTATTATCACTGCAAACTGTGGTACTAACTGACTTGAGGTGACATTTCAAAGACAAAGTACCAAAGATCACCAATAAAACTTTTAAATAAATTTCAGCGTTCCATTGTAATGCTACGCAGACTGAAGCACATTTCAAGGAAGATGAGGAGAAATGAGACAGGGTTCTAATATATCCTACTACTGTAGAAGGTAAAAAAAAATAAAAATAAAAACCTCTGGGAAAGAATAATAGGGAATTAAATAATTTTGAAAGGTTAGTTTTAATGATCTCCTTCAAGTACCAGGTACACAGACTGTGGGAATAAAGAAACCTAAACTTCTGATTTGAAAATAATATACAACTGAACAGATAATCTAGAGAAAAAAACTCTTAAAGAATAGTGAAACATTTTCCTTGAGTAGTTAGACCTAAGAAATATCAGTTACTTAATGAGATTTGATTTATTTATCACACAGTCAACCTAAAAGCAATTCATTTAGTGATTCAATTGCAATCCTTGCCCTCAATCAGCAGGGAAAAAAAGTTAGATAAATTCATCCTTTCCCCTCTGTTCATTGAGAACAATAGAAGTCAGTATTTTTTGCCCCAAGAATATTTTTCAGACAGAAAAACATAGGTCTTAATGTTTTTTTAAATTTTTTATATTTATTTTTTAGTTGTAATTGGACACAATATCTTTATTTCACATATTTATTTTTATGTGGTGCTGAGGCTGGAACCCAGAGTCTCGCATGTGGGAGGTAAGTGCTCTACTGCTGAGCATAACCACAGCTCTTGTCTTAATGTTTTAATACAGCTCTTTAAGAAGCCAAATCAAGTGCAGTTTGATTCTGTCCTTTTAATTCAAGGCAAATAATATGGATCACCTATCATCTATCAAATGCCAGGTGTTGCACTGTGTGCTGGGACAAGTTTCCCTTCCTACAAGAATTTATGATTCTAAAAAACAAAACAAAACGAAAAAACTTCTTTAACTTAAATATCTGACTATGCTAATGAAAAATGAAATATAAAAATTTCTCAGTACTCCACATTAAATGCATTCTGTTAAAGCTGATGCACTCCCCAAGGAAAAGATGAAATTTAAGAATTCCATACTGTGCATTTCCCTAACCTGTGGTTCTCAACATATTGGGATTACCTGGGCTATTTTTCAAAGACACAGATATCTGGTCCCCACACCAACTGGGTTAAATCAGAGTAGGTAGGAGTGGGTACCTTGCACAGAATTTTTTTTTTTTCTTTTTTGGTGCCAGGGATTGAACTCAGGGGCACTCAACCACAGAGCCATATCCCGAGCCCTAATTTATATTCTATTTAGAGACAATGTCTCACTGAGTTGCTTAGTGCCTCTCAGTTGCGGAGCCTGGCTTTGAACTTGCAATCCTCCTGTCTCAGCCTCCCAAGTGGGAGGGATTACAGGCATGCGCCACTGCCCCCGCTTGCACAGCATTTTTTAAACAAATTCCACAAGTGATTATAATGGCTAGTGAGTATGAGATCACTGAAAAGAACATAAAACAATGTCTGATACATAACAGTCACTCAATAAATGTCAGCCTTTCTCCTGCCATTATTATGTAATTCCAGATCCATAATAAGATAACACCTAAAAAGAAACAATATGTCCAGACTTCTACTGAAATAGAAGCAAATAAAAAAAATATTGTTAGGAAGGTTTGGTCAAAGAAGGCTTTAAGCAGGAGAAACATCTTAATTAGGACCTTTATCTATTTTGGAAGTATTTGGAATGACAAAAAGAAAAGACCGCATTGGGGGTTAAGTCATATGAACAAAGGAAAGGAGGTAAGAATGGTTAGGATGCATGAAAAAGCTTAAGAAGAACAGTCTGGTACTGGGACAAGGTCAAAGGGACAAGAGAGGATAGAAGAGATCAATGTTGCCAAGGGAATGAGGTCCAGAAAGCCAAAGGGATTATTTTCTTTGATTGTCATCAATGGGGATAATTTATGTTTTCCTGGGTAGCTGGGTCATATGATGAAAGCTACATTTTAGAAAAATTCACCTGGAGGGGTGGCTGAGATGAAATGGGAAAAGGAAAGTCTGTAGGGAAGGTTGTGACCACAGTAACACTGTGTAGCAAGAGGCAACCATAAGCATTACTTGTTTGGACACTTCCATCAACATTTTCTCATGAATCCTCACAACAGCAACTACTGGATAGGATCTGGTTTCCCCTCCAGCTGTGGGGCATTAGTCATTGTGACCGTCCATCATTGTTGTTGTCTAGGGTCACCAGCTCTGCTGCCTCACCCTTTCGAGGAGTTTTCATTAGCAGCTCCAAAACAAAAAAGCTAAATTTGAGGAAATGTTTTGCTGTACTTTATTTATAAATTCAGTGTCACAGAAGAGAAATGGTATCTGTAGCCCTTGAAACTCTACTTCTAAAAGGCTTTGCTTTCCTCTCTGAGCATCTAGCTATACACCACTGTATGTGATCAATTCCTACCTGGTCAAAACAAGATGGGTATAGTGGGAACTGTGTCTGATGTTCATCATCCTTATTTCACCCCCTGGAAGATTTTAAATGCCTGCAAATTATTTGGTATTCCTTCCATTGAAAGGTGTGGTCTTTTCTCCCCTCCTCTTGAATTTGGGAGGGTCTTAGTGACTTGCTTAATACAGAGAAATGACAGTAGTGACATTCTGGAATTTTCTGGACTAGTTCATAAGTTAAAAAGTATAAGACCTGGTCAGAGAGGTTCCAGAATGTCACAGAAGTTCCAGAATGTCCAGAATATCGACAGTTCCAAAACCGTGTGGGGTTTTTGGAATGTTTGCTCTCTCGGAACTCTCTCTTTCAGAACCCAGCCTCTGCTCAATAAGAAGGTCAAGCCACCAGGAAAATCCAAGCATGGGTGCTGCAATGAGCAGCTCCAGTTGAGCACCTAGTCTACAGCCAATGTCAACTGCCAGTCAGGTGAGTAGCGCTAGACATCTAGCCAGTAGATCCTCCAGATGACTGCAGCCCCAACTGGAAACCAACTGTAACTGTATCAGATTCCAAGTGAGAACTCCCTACTGAACCCAGTCAGTGCACAAAACTGTGAGGGAAAAATAATAAATGGTTTCTTTTAAGCCACCAAGTTTTGGAATGGGTTCTTGTACAGCAATGCCTCTTTTGCCAACAGTTTATTTATGGTGAAATAATGAGAAGAAGTTTTTCACATCTTTTCCTGTTCCTTATCAATGGGCTCTGACTTATGTGCTTGAAAGTCAAGTGCTGACCCTACCATCTGTTCACATTTTGAAATTTAAAAAAGCAGAGGTTCAATGAAGTTTTACGAATTGCTTAGGGTTATTCAATCGGTAATATAAAGAACTTAGACTTGAATTTAAACCTTAAAATGACACAAATGCTGATAAAACTAGATCAGAAAACCATATGGTTGTTAAAAATTTACCAAACTTGTCACTTATGCTTTGGAGGAAGCATTGTCAATGTTTATTATTTTTATTATACTTTTTATTATTATAAAGGACCTAAAAGTAAATATGTTAGGCTTTGTGAGCACAAAGTCTCTTGGATTAATTGCAATGCAAAAGAACTTATAAAGAATTCATAAATTAGGAGGTATGATTCTATTCTTGATTGAAGAGTCAGATTATGTTTTTGTTTCAGACCCCATAAGAACTACAGGATTGGTACAATGCACTTTAACTCAACCCAGCCTCAGGTCAGTCTACTTAAAAACCTGCCAAGCAGTCATGCTTTTATTATCTTGTGAATATACATAAGTTTTTTTCAAAGAATAACAAACTCCTTCCCATAGTTTAATTGAGAAAAATATTAGACATTTGAAGTTTTTAGGAACACAAAATTTGGAGTCTTCTCAAGCAGACATGTAGAAATCTAATATATATTTTATTTCTGATGGTCATTTAGAATTACTAAGATTAAGGTTTTATTGAAAAGTGAAAAACCTAATTCATCTTTGGAATATTTATAAATAACAAGTCAATTAAATATCCCACAATATATTTTAAACAGGTTCATCCTCCCTCCCCCTTTCTTTCTTCTTCTTCTTTTTTTTTTTCTCTTTCATTTTCCTGAATTCTTTGGTTCTGAAAGAAAAGTCTAAAAACTTCTAGAGGCTTTTTGATCTTTGACTTCAGAGAGAATTTTAGTGCCTCAAGTTTACTGTTCACATAACTCACAAAACTATGCCCCTGAAATATTCACAACTAATAACTGGTTGACAAAATGAATAATGCTATTAAAAATGAAATCAGTTATGGTAACTTTATATAAAGTGATGAATCATTTGGCATTGCTAAGTTAAGAACTGACTGGAGGCTAAAAAGAATTAAAGGGAGAGATTTCATTAAAAGTGGAAACATTACTGAAAGTGAAATAAAATATTTTGGAATAAAATATACAAGGGTCTGGTAAGCATATTATGTACTAAGGCAAAAATCCAATTTCTTACTAAGAGAGTATAAAATAGAAACATGATCTAATGAAGTCTTAAATAAGGATTCTAACAAGCATTCCTAGATAAAATCATATTGTTTCATTTTACAATTTGCCTTTTACTCCTGGCAGACTCCAGGTGCATTTGAATGAAAACTTAAGTTATTTAAACTGATCTAAAATGTGTACTTGCACTGTATATAAAGAAAAAAATAGGAGATGGTGTAGTGGTGCACACCTGTAATTTCAGTGACTAGAGAGGCTAAGATAGAAGAACTGCAAGTTCAAGACTAACCTCAGCAACTTAATGAGGCCCTGTTTCAAATTTTTAAAAAAAAAATGGCTCTGGGTGTAGCTCAATGTAAAACACCTTTGGGTTCAAGCCCCACTACCATAAAAAACAAACCAACAAACAAAAAACTGTAAGAAAAAACTTTAAGGGCAGCAAATAAAATTCCCTCAAAACAAATAAGATGGATTCTCCAGTTATAAACAATGTCAACAGAACATTTTACTTCTGTAAAAACCTTTCCTATGTCAAAGAATCTCAAAGCATTTTATGAACAAAACTATTAAACAGAAATGCAGAGAGGTTGTCTCCTTGGATACTTTCAAGTTGTTATCATTTCTATCATTGTTCAGCGGCAAACAAAACCATGAAATATCTACTTACAGCAAAGAGAGATGTTTTCTGGTGGGCACAAGAACAAGAATGAAGTGACACATACAAAGAGGAAGTCCCAAGCACAGCTTAGGTTCCAAGATTTGAGCCACAATGATGGCAAGCAAACATAGATAAAGTGCTAGGGACAGAGTTCAGTGGTAGAATGCTTGTCTAGCATGTGCAAGGCCCTGGTTTCTGACCCTAGCACCATTAAAAAAGAAAAAAAAAAAGTCTAGATAGATAGGCAGATCAATAGATAAAGTCAACTTGACAATCCCTTTAAATAGCCTATCACAAGTGGTACCCTTACTTAGTATCTTTATTTTTAAATTCTACATAAGCCTGTACTTAAATTTCTGGGCATTCAATCCATTTTACCTCTTAAAATTACCCCTCAAATATCTAAAGTAAATAAGAGTTAGTACAAAATACTAAATGTTCCTATTTGACTGCTGGATTTACTCCTTTATTTTGTTATTAAACCTCAATGGCTTAAATATAAGTTACCATATTGTGATTGACTTGGTTGAACAAAGTACAGAAGCATGTATTGGGGGTAGGAGATGAACAGATGCTAAAGTTGAAGGCAAATTAAGTGTACATAAATTGTTGTCACACTGTAGCTGCAACTCAGATATTATTTTCTAAGGAGTGTGGCTTACTCCATCAGTACCAAACATAAAAGGACTACCTATAAGTTCTATTAGTACTATTTAATGCAAGAATTTCTCAAACCTGAAGGTATTGATGAACTTAGAGGCCATTTAACAATTTGTTCGCAGCAGATTATTCAGAAACTTGTAAAAGGTATTGATATAAGTTACCTACAAAGATATATTAAGCAGAATAAAAATATATACATATAGAGCAAAATATGGTTCTGATATTATCTATAAATTCTACCAAAGGATTGCTGGGCTAATGGCCAGAGTAAAAAACTGCTAGCATGGGTACCATCATTGTTCTGTTCTGGGTCGACACTCTTATCCTGGTTCTGGGTCAGCATTAACATTTAAGATTGCAATATTTCATTTTTCCAAAACAAATCTAGAGCTTAGTTTGGCAACAAAAATTACAAACTGAATTAAATTAGATCACAAAGTCTTCAGTTAGACTGGAATCCTCGCTTTGAACACAGATTCATCCTTTATCCATATTCCAACTGCCTAAAATGTATGACAGTCTATATCACTTCCTATTTTCAGTGTATCTCAATAAAGGAGGAATAAAGTACCATTTTGAACACAAAACATAAGTGTATGTAACTTCAGACAAAATCAAGGAATAATAGGTAAACAACCCTAGCTGAATGACAACAAAAAATACTAAGGATCTTCCATTTCTGTCCTATAGAGTACCACTCACTTGGCAAAATTAATTTTTAACAAAAAATAACAAACTTACTTATCCAGAATGAACATTGTCTTTCCAATCATTTTATATGCAGCACAAGATTTAATAAAAAATAGGTTTTGTCAATTATTTCTAAAATGTTTTAAATAACAAATGTTACTAAAAAGCAAAACTATTTGTTCTATTTTGAAGAATACCGATGTCATTACCATCAATTTGAAAATTCATGGCATTCTCATAACCAAGATAAATTAAAAATATTCAGCTTTTCACATTCCAAATCCTTCTTTTATACATAAGCATGTGGGTATTTAAATCTATAACAATACTTTCCAAATACTGACATTATCAAACTTTGGAGGGAGGATCTTTGACCATTAGGATTTTACTCAGAAAGCCTCCAAATTTCCACTAATAAACTATAACAGGTCTGAGGCTTTTTTTTCTCAGATAAAAAAAAGTGGAGATGAATCTATTCATTACACACTACTGCACTAAATGTGCCCCTCTCAAACCTTCCAGGATATTCTTTGATTATAAAGGAATGTGTTTAAATTATTCTATATAAACAATTGAACAATACATAATTTGGAGTGTTCCTTTTCTTGCTCTAAATTTTCAAACCTGCCAGTTTTCTAGGATGAAGCACTGACAGCTATACTTTCATCCATGACCTGTAAACCTGGGTTACCACTCACCTGTCCCCATGTTTCAGATATGTCTTATGACAAGAAAGTCAATTTCTTTCCTTATAAGCTGAGATATAAAATCATAATCTGATTTATTAGGGTGACTGGAATACAACTAGTTGTCCCATTCCTTTTCAGGTTATCATAGTCAATGAAGGCAAACTAAAGTGCCAATTTGAAGATCTGGAGGAAAAAAAACTTTTTCTGCTTCACAACACCACAGATATTTCAAGTAATATTTGGGATGGAAATAAAATTAGTAAGTGAAACAATATTTTTCATTGTAGAAAGAGATGAATCCCAACAGCTAACTTGTTGGCCCATTATGAAGAATAAAAAAGCTAATGAATGATTGATTGGTAACCTATAGAACACTATAGAAGATGGAATGTAAGCCCCCACATGGTTGTTCCATTATAATGCCAAGATTCTAAAACAGAAGTTGATACATGAGATACCCTCAGTAAGCATTTGCTAAATTAATTATAGTATAATTAGTAGTAGGTAATCAAAATTATGAAGCAAAAATACACATAGTGGCATAAATCCCTTAAATTTTAAATAATGCTATATTTCATTAATGCACTTAAAAATAACTCTGCATGTCCTTATTCAACATCTAGACAGATGCAATCAACAAATTAAGTTTGAAATAAAGTGGATTGTCAATATGTACAAATTATTAAAATCATATTTTATAATTTTACCCCAAGTTAGTGTCTAAAAGATTAGTACTAATTATTCACTGATATTTCAAAAAGAAATATTGTTATCTTTCTGAAAACAATAGCTCTTTTATGCTCTCTACAGAACATCAATCACTAGTTCATACTCACCTAATTTCCAGGTAACAGCTAAAATCATTGGCACTCATTATAACTTCAT
Organism: Callospermophilus lateralis; assembly: GCF_048772815.1. NCBI lineage: Eukaryota > Metazoa > Chordata > Mammalia > Rodentia > Sciuridae > Callospermophilus > Callospermophilus lateralis. Next base: position 105,335,357 of record NC_135308.1, read on the forward strand.
AATTTATACTACATAAAGAATTTCTATGACATTTAGTAAGACAAGAATCTGTCACTTAAATAAAACTAGGACAATGTTCAGAAAATTATATCATTTGTTAAATTATAAAAATAAATGTAAATTCTGGTTTTAAATAGCACAAACTTATGGGGCTTTTTCCTTCTTTAGATATTTTCCCACTTTCAAAAATTAGATGCATTCTTTACAAAAATGCCGTTTGAAACAAAAGGTTGTTTGTTCAAGTGAAAATTAACCTAGGAACACATCAAATCTTCATGAGGGTTGACCAAAACATTTGATAATATATACGCTTAATCTTTCATTTAAAAGGAAATATGTATTCTTGTACCCTCTTATTTATTCCAAAAAATAATTTTTGAGTTTTTATACTTTAATATGTGCACAAGAATGAATATGCTCCTGAAAATAAAAACAACATAGTTAGAAAATCCTTTGCCCACCCATTGTGATATTTTGAAAGAAATGGATATGTACATGAAATAATTTTAATAGTTATTGAACAATCTGAATTTGATGTGCATTTGGTTTATTTAATTGGTAAAATCCTCACAGTTTAAATTATGTATTTTTTCATGGTTGAGAAGCCAATCACTAACAATTTAAGAATTCTTGAAAAATAATTTCTAAGAACACAATACCAATCCATCAAGTTATTCAAATCAATAAAGTTTCTTGACAATTTCTGAGATTACTTACTAATTCTTTGTTTATGTAACCCTGCTTTACATGTTTCTAATTTTCCTCATATTTCAAAAGCAAAGCGGTCCACACTTACAAGGCACATAAGCCTTGCCTTAACTTTATCTGTTCCTGTTCCTAAATGCATTTAGGTTTTACACTATGTGAATGAGACCTGTGTTCATATAATTATATTTGTTCCATTCTGTTAGTAACCATTTCAAGCTGAAAGACTAGGACAGGTTCTAAACATGTTAAATTCTATAAAGCCATTAGTAATAAATTTGATCCGGCAGTTTGCTGGGACAATGGAAACTGCTGAAAAAGCGTCTATTAGTCATTCTGAACAAACCCACTGGGATTAAAAGAATGAGTTAAGATCGTCTAAGGACGCAGCCAAAAATTAATCCAATTGGATCTCAGTTTCCAAGTCTCTAAGAAACATATCCTTTTATTATCGCTAATTTCGGCAGCCTCCCTATAAACTTTACCTAATGTTTGACTCAACAGTCTGCATCCTTCGTCCCAATCCAACGCAAATAAATAACACAAAGCTAGCTTTTATGCGGTAACTAACGTAAACCCAAACTGTCCTTCTCTTGGTAAATTCCCATCTTTGGTGAACTTCCTACTCCAGTTGCCAGTTCAGCTGTTTTTCAGCTCAGCGCGAAGAAAAAAGTCGGCCTTGATTTCTTTGCGCCTAGAATGTTCCAAAATGTTAAAGAGGAAAGAGAGCCAAAACTTTGCTCAACTCTTCTTCCAAAGACCTTCGCAAGCGTTCCTGAACTTCCCAGACCGTCGCAACTGTGGATGGCAACAGCCCGCAAAGCGGGCCTCTGGAGCTCTCCTTGCCAAGAACTTTCCGGAGGGCGGCCTTCGGGACAGGAGCGGGCAGACTAAAAACACTGTACTTGGGAAACCCCATGAAACTGGTCCAGCCTCACAGGCATCTCGGAACTGAGATGCCCTTTCCGGTTAGAGGTGCCTTCAGGGTTTTCCCGTTAAAGCTCCAAAGTCAAGGTAGCCCTACCACCTGTCCAAAGAAGGAGACAGAACAGAAACTATGGGCTGAGATGGGGCAAAAAATAATAATAATAATCACAAAAAGTGGTGGTTCCCTCTTACTCCCCAAGTGGCATCTCCACTAAATCTCGACATGCTCCACGAAGGTCCCAGGCTGGCACTCCCTTGGTGCAGTGCGCAATGCTGGCGAGCCCAGTGGGGCGCCCGCCTGGGCGTCGGCGCGGCTGAGAAAGGAAGAGCTGGCTCACCTGGGGCAGAAGGCTGGAAAGCACAGTCTCGGTCCTCCGGAGCCCGGCCCGGCAGCCTCGCGCCGTCCGCCGAGGGGCTGAGCACTTGAAATGCCCACCGCGTGCCGTAGGGTGCCCCGGCGGGGCCGACTTGCTCGGCTGCTGGGCACAGCTTGAGGGGAACGGGGCTGGCGGGCAGGGGCCGGAGCTGCGCGCCCGCAGCTGTGACTAGGGAGGCCGCCGGGCCGTGGGGTGGGGGTGGCTGCAGCCCGTGCGCCGGGGAGCCTCCGACCCGCAGCAAGTTCTCGATCAGGAAACTCTTGCCCAGGTTACCAAAGCCCGGTGCTGCCGGGAGGTTGAGGAGCGCGGAGGAAGCCACCACGTCCCAGTACGCGCCCGCTGCCACGGCGCTGGGGAGCATAGTGCGGCGCCCGCGGGCCAGTTGCACCCGCCTCTAGCCCGCGCCCCGCGCCGGACCCGGCCACCGCTTCTCGCCGCTGCCTCCCCTGGGCTGGAGTGCGCTGAGCCCAACGGGGAGGAGAGGGCACCGAGGACGCCGCAGGCTTGGAACGGTATTATTTATTTGCGTTGGTCGTTTCTTTTTTTAAGGGATGGGAGGAGTGAGGGTGGGAGGGGGAAGCGGTGCGTCCCCCTGACCAGCCGCGTAAACTCTGGGAGCGCCGGGGGTGGCGGGGGATCTATACAGATCGGGACGGGTTTTTTTTTTATTTTTCTAGAAGGACAGAAGGTGTGTCCAGCTCGTTCATTCATGTCACACGGCCCACAAAGTGACAGACGCGGGCAACAATAAGGGCAACCCGAGAGTCCATGCAGTGGCAATGGGAGGGGACTCTTGCAGGAGGAGGTGGGCGTGGAGGCGACGTGAATCCGGGGCGCTAGCCTCCTCCCGACGACAGGCTAAATCGTGGCCCTATCGCTGGAGCCCGGCTGCCCTGGGCGCGAGGTCCCATGGACACCTCATGGAGCGCTCTGAGAGACAAGCGGGCGCTCCACCAACCACCTGATGACTCTTGGCATCCCAGTGTTGGTTGTCACATCAGGCACCAATGGGCATCTAGAAGACATAAACAGGAGTCGCTGAAGGGCTATTGTCATCAGGGAAAGTGGAACATTGGATTGAGACTTGTGGTTGTACCACTGAAAATTACCTTTTAAAGGGTGCGTTGTTTGTGTGTTATATGAGGCCCTTGTTTTGTAAGGGGAAAGGAAATATACTTTTCTTGGGGGATCTTTTGAGAAATTGCTTAGTTTTAGTAGTTCATTTTAAGATTTGTTTTAAGGATTTTGGAGAAAGCTGCCTACAGTTCCTTTGCCCTAAAAGAGATGATCTAATAAATTTTTATCTAGAGAAGATCAATCACTTGTCAGAGTTGGTTATGCCAAATGATAGATGGTTAAGTCTAATCCCAGGGAAGAAAAGCTTCTTAGCCATTTGTGGTTGGGTACTGTTCTGCAAAGAGATGGGGATGAAAACACTGCATTATTCAAGTTTATAGCTGCTCCCTTCGTTTCCTGAAAATTTAAGTATTTTTAATTTATTAACAGTTTGCTAAGTGGAGACAACTGATGAAAAGTGTGTGTGTGTGTGTGTGTGTGTGTGTGTGTAAGAGGCTTTTAATTAAAAGGCAACTTTAAAATTTTCTCATTTTGGAAAATATATCAATGGAGTGTTAAAGCTGTGATTTCTTTGTCGGTTAACACTTAGAATTGCCACTCTTCTGCCCAAATTTAGATGAACTTATTTAGAATAATGTTTTATAAGGATGTTTGCAAAGTTAGAAGTCACATGTATAGTTTTTCTCTTTACCCTAAAAATAATTTGGTCTCTGACTTCAGTTTACTTAAAAGCTTAACTGGAGTTACCAGGCTACTGATAATGAAATAGGTTTCCTTTAAAAATGTATTTTTTTCTTTTTCTTTCTTTTATTTATTTTGTGTGTGTGTGTGTGTGTGTGTGTGTGTGTGAATTGGTTGATTTTATTTCAATTTACACTAGCTTTGTCTCAAGTTTTGTTTAAAAGTCCACCTTTTCCAAAAATGACCATAGATTGCTAAGTTAGTAAAATTGGAACTGTTTTTTTAATCTGATAGAGTTTTATCATCTGATCGTAAAAGGGAGTGCAGTGAATTGCAAGATTGTTCTATGCTACCAATATTCATTCACTCATTAATTTAGTCCACAGACTTTTACTGAACATTTAATATATATTGAACACTTGTGGCAGTCCTTGAGAGAAAGATCTGGTCCTTGCCTTGTAGGAATTCATAGCCTAGGAGCAGGAGGAAACCAAGTAAGATCTGAGAAAGGCCTTCAAATGTAGAAAGGAATAGGTGAGAGGAAAATTTTCTAGAGGAAGTCTAATCTGAACTGAGTCAAAAGGTGACTATTGTAGTCATGGGGGATAGGATGTGAAATAATGATATTTGAGATGACAGAGAAAAAAAGACTACATGATCACCATCATCTTCATATCATAGCCACCATTTTTACCCAGTGTTTGCATCCACCCACAGTACTAGACGCTTTGTACATATTAACTCATTTATCTTCACAATAGTACTATAAGGTTGGTACTATTATTATTCCCAGCCTCAGTGGTGTGGCACAGAGAATTTAAGTAACTTTGGTAATGCTACACAACTATCAGAGTGATGAGGCTGAGTCGCAACACAAGATGAATGACTCCACAGTTTGACTGTCATGCTGAATTGTGTCACCTGGCTATTCCTAGATGCAAGTGAGGCTGAAAAACAAGTATTTCTTTTCTCTTTTTTATTTTTATTTTTTATTTTTTTTTTTGTGTGTGTGTGTGTGGAAGGAAGCAAGGAAGATTTGAATCAATATGGACTATTGTGTTAGTTAGCTTGTCTTCCACAGCCAGATAGGAGGCAATTGGAGAATGTTGACACAAAGCCATGTGGAATTTAATCGAATGAGTGGTAAGAAGAATGACAAGAAGGAACAAATGCTACAAATGTTAAATCTACAGGATCTACAGGAGTGGATGATGATATAGAGCAGCTCTTAACCAGATGCAATTGCCCACTTCCCCAACGAATATTTAGCAGTATCTGGAGATTTTAGACCTTGATACAACACAGGGAAGGGATATTCTACTGGCATCTAGTAAATGGAGTTAGAGATTTTGCAAAAGATCCTAAAATGCACAGCATAGGTCCAACAATAGAGAATATCTGGCCCAAAATGTAATACCTTGGTTATGGAGGATAACATATGTTATGTAGGATCACTTCCAGGTAGATGATCTCTTATCAAGATGGGAACTTATTGGAAGATATGTAGGTTTTATGTGCAAGAATGAACAAAAAGATGGAGATAGTTGCTTTGGCCCTCCAGGGGATCTTCCAGAGAGACTATGTAGTGAGAAGAGAAATAAATCAAGAACAAAATTCTGGGGGAGGAGGGCAAAAGTGCCAGCACTTAAGGGGACAGATAATAGAGGAACTATGAAGGAAAGAAAATAAGCAGCCAGAATCTGGAGACAGAAACTGCCATGGTAAGAATAGTGATTAGGCCATGAGAACTCTGCTGTCACAAATAGACTAATACTGATTATAAAAGGGATTCAGGCTGTAAGTTCACTCTCTTGAAATCTTATTCTCTCTTTTCCTTTCTGCCATGGGATGACAAAAGAAGAAGGCTCTTTCCAGATATAGATACCTTGACATTGGACTTTCTAGTTTCTAGAACTGTGAGAAATAAATTTCCTGTGTTATTGGTACATTATTATAATTATACTTAATGGTGGACCCCATTGTTACATATCCATACATACACATAATATTATATTTTCATTTCATTCCCCATTACCTCTCCTTTCCCAGTACCTGTCCTTCCCACTGCTTCTTCTACTCTACTGGTCTCCCTTCAATATTCTACAAGACCAACCCCCCTGCACACCCCTTTTTCCCACTTTTATCCCTCTGGTTACTACATATGAGAGAAAATATATAACCCTTGACTTTCTGGGTCTAGCTTATTTTGTTTAACATGATGCTCTCAAATTCCATCCATTTTCCTTCAAATGACATAATTTTGTTCTTTTTTATGGCTGACTAGAAATCCATTGTGTATACATACATATTTTCTTTATCTATTTACCTATTAATGGATACCTAGGTTGTTTCCATAATTTGGCTATTGGAATTGTTCTTCTATAAACACAGGTATGCTTATATTGCTATAGTATGGAATACTATAGTATGACTTTAATTCTTTTGGATACATACTGAGGCATGTTATAGCTCAACTTTTTTATGAATTACCTATGTTCTTCTGTTATAATAAAGAAAATGAACTCTGTGTTGAAAGAGATTTGATCTTGAAACTTATTTATTCAACTTATTAGCTATATGGGGTAGATAAGTTTCATTTATAGTCCAAATTAATGGGTTATTTTTGCCCAGCATTTTGTAGTCTCCTCTCATTATGATTCTGGGTTCAGTCATGTGCTTTGCTTTGGTTCAAATGATAGCAAATAGAGGTTTGGAAACGCAGTTGGGTGTTTCTCCTTCCTTTCTTGAGTGCCTGTAGTTTCTATGAGAATAAACCTGGTAGAAGGAGGTGAGAAGCTACATGAAGCAAAGCTGAATTGTCCCCAAATCCCACTTGACAACAGCTGAGTCATTCCAGCCCAGAGAAGTAGATCCAGCCAGTAGATCCATGAGTCTTGAGAAATAGTAAAGAATTATTATTTTAAGCCAATACATTTGGATAATTGGTTATTCAAAATATACTGTACACTCATGGGACAAGTCATTTAACCTCTCATAGAATCTGTTTCCTTTTTGGTGAAAAAAGGATAGTTACTCTAACTCACTGAGCTATTGCCATGTGTAAACAAAATAAAGCAGTCAAAGCTTTTTGCTCTGCACAAATTTGTCATTGTTAGGAATCAAATTTACTTAGGAATCAAATTTGTCATTGTTAACACAAATTTAAAAACTAGGTTTCTGCCGAGAATGAAAGCAAGAGATTAGAGACAGCTTAAGTGAGGAGAGAAGCTAGGGGAAGTTTGGGACTGCCATTGAGAGGAGAGAAAGACCTGTTCAATGACCCTTCAGTAAGCACATACTGTTGTCTGATTTTCTCCAAAAAGACCTAGGAGTAGAAGGGAGAGAATAGACTGTTTTCATAATGATTTAGTTGCTCAGGCAGGCTGTGGTAAAAGGACCTAGGAACAATTCACGCAGCTGAAGACAGGAATCTTGTAGGATAGGCTGGAGAAGGAAAATAAGAAAGAATTAACAAATCCTGAGAAGTCAGTCAGGGTCCAGTGACCTCAGTAGGAGATAAAATTTGTATTTCAGAAATGTCATAGTGAGAGTGCTGGTGAAAATGATTGTGATCATTGAGATGGCTATAAGGGCCGAGATTTCAGAGGTAGAGCACTTCCAATTAATGAAACAGTTCAAGGTGTGGTCCTGGGAGGGAGAGGTTAAAGTAAAAGAAAGTCCAAGCCAAGGAGCTTGAGAAGGTTGGAGATAGCTGAGATCGCAGCCTTAGAGGGAACATCCCCATAGACACTGAAGCCACCAAGGATGTCAAACCAGCTTCTTATATGTGGTAGAAAAATATAACTGGTGACAGCAATAAAGCTTTAATCTCTGAATTTTTTCGTTCCTTTTTTCCTTTTTCTTTCCCTCCTCCTCCTCCTCCTCCTTCTCCTCCTTCTCTTCCTCCTCTTCTTCTCCTTGTTTTTTGTAAATTAACATTATTTCAAGTTCAAATATTGTTACAAGGGCCTTTGGTGACATGCCTGCACTTGGACCCAGCAGGGCAGGGTGTGATGGCTGGAAACAAACAACTGGACTGAGAAAAGGAGCACATCCCCAGATGATGGAATGCTGTTCCCAGAAGAATGAGATGGAAGTTAGTACACTGAAACAGGCCAACAAATGGTGTGTGTATTGTCCACCATGTATGCAAGACTATATTGTCCCTGCGGGGGAACCTATGGTTTTAAACTCTAGCTCTAGGACCCAGATTGTGGTCTCTAAATATTCTCTAGAAAAAGGAACTAGGAGTCCTTAACATAGAGACACATCCTGAATAATTACAAAAATTCCAAGTATACCTCTATAATACAATAAGCTTAGGAGATCTAGTCATCTGAGAAACAGAGCTATCTGGAACCACATCAAAATGATTTGTACACTGACTCCTTCTAGGAAAATATAGGACAACCCAAACAAAAAGGACTAATGTGAACTAAGTGAACTAAGACACATTAGATGGGTTAAAAATCCATGAATTAATAGTGACATCTAAAAAAAAAATAACAAAACTCACTGGTCCCCTCCTTGGAATGCTTGAATGCTAAGGTACTGATCGCTATTCTGAAAACAAGCAAGTACCTAGAAACAAGCATCTATCCTGTATTTCAATATAATCAAATAATTGATGGGGTAAGAATTCCTTTACAGAAAAATTTAAATGCAGGAAAATAAATGCAGAAGTAATGGTAGAATTAGTGTGTAATCATTAATCAAAGAGAGGAATCAGACAGATAACACCTGAATCTATTGATCAATTTAATATGACAATACAACCCAATGTTGTGTATTTCCTGAAAAAGGCCTAAATAAACTGACTTCCCATTCTTTGAACTCAGTCATGTGACCTACTTTAGCCTGTGTCAGTTAGAACAGGCCTGAAAAAGCGCTTGGGAGTTTCTTCTTCCATCTTTGGGCCATGGCAATCTCTGAGAATAAACCTGAGGTAACCTACTACAAGGAGAGACCACATGGAAAAGTGAGAACGGATCCAACTGGGGCCATCCCAGACCTGCCAGATCCCAGACCCTGAACCAAAAACTTGAAATAAACCTTGAATCTAATCACATCTCTATAAGGAATGCCTAGAATAGAGAAACATATTAAATGGTTCATCAGGAATACAATCGCCAAAATCCGGAATATGGGACATTCTAGACAATGAATAACTAATTTCATTGATAAGTAAATGGAAAAAAAAGGGGGGGGGGACTGTTACAGATTAAAAAGAGATAGATTAAAAACATGGAAATTGATAAATGAAACAGAACAAGAACAAAGGAAATATGATTGTTAAAGCTAGATGATGATATGTTGGTTAAACTGTTCTGTTTTTGTATATTTTAAAATTTCCATTATAAAATAATAAAGTTCTTTTATCACCCACCAATTATTTCCCAAAAGAAACTACTATTAATATTAACAGTTTCCTGTGTATTTTTCTAGACTCCTTCCATGCACATGTAGGCACATTCACGTTTATGTATTGATCAATCAGTTTATACAGTTGTTAGAACAATGGAATCATACTGTAAGGAGATCAAATAAAATGAAATAAATCTCACAGGTGTTGTTCTATGTTATATAAACAAACATCTGAATATCTGCATAAATAATATGTATAATAGTTTGAAGGGAGATTTTGACATTTATAAAACTAGCCTGTCAGATTTGACTGTTTTTTACTGTGATATTAAAAGTACAATATAAATATTTTTATATCAATAAAAGCCCTCTACATAAATACAAATATATTTTTGAATTAGATAATACATATTTTAGAGTCATGGATAGACAGGCCTAGTGTACACTCTCCCTCTTCACCAAATAGATGTTTAAAAAAGATTTTTGAAGTCTTCTGAAACATTTTCCTTAAGGAAATAAAATTTAAACATACTTTTACTAAAATAACCTCAAAGTCTATGTGTTTGGCATGTTCTGTGAACCCCTATATAAACCTTATACATAGCCTTACACTTAGGAATGATTTGAGAAATATATCATTGCACATGATGTGCTGTTGATGACAATGAAGTAAATGATGATAAAATGTGGATCCTAAGTAATCTATGTAATGACCGAAAGGGAAAAAAATCAACTTGATTGCAAATCATCCCATTGGAAGCAACGTTAAGAACAAGACATTCTGTGGAAAGTGCAGCAAATTTATTTTCTCATCAAGGCCAAGCCAGAACATTTACCTTAAAATATCCCAGGCCAAAATTGGCTTCAGAACCCCATTGTGAAGATCTTACTGTGGCATGATATCTAGTACAGCCCCTGAACAGTATCAACTGTTGCTCTAGAAGAATTTCACAGCTTAAAATTCAGCCCTCTGTCCAAAATACTTCTGTATTTTTAGTTAATATCAACTTTGCCACCAAAATAAAGCAAACCAATCATTTTTCAGCATACATAGGAAATTTTCTGCTTGAAAATTCCATCACACTTGTGTCTCTGCAAATTCTATTAAAATACAGGTTAAGAAAAATTATATATTTGATTACATGTCTAAGAAATATGTTCATCTATCTCTCATCCAAATTCTATTTTAGTTATCTTTAAATATTATTATAGCTTTCTGGAATGCTGCATGCCTATAATGTGGTCAGCAATTTACTTTAAAATTCTTTAACCTAAGAAATTGCCTCCATAGAAGTGTGTTTTTAGTTCGTGGTTACACATACTTCAGTGCTGGTTAGTTGGCATTTAATAAAAAAGAGAGACTTCCATGGCACTTCAAATACCTTTATCTACAATTAACACCAGAAGACATTTTTGTTACCACAGTGAACATAATTAATGATATTTCATTAGATAAATAAAAAGTGTTTTGGATGTGGAGAAAAGCACTTAGTTCTATATCAGTCCCTCTGTTCAGCTGCTGACTGAGCAAACTCATGTTGCCTAAACCAAACGTGATGTCAGCAGTAATCTTGTTTTCACACCTCTTAGCGGGATCATGAGAATGATTCATAACTAATTATTAGCTAAAACTAATTAGCTTAATTAGTTCTTAGAAGCTACAGATATTCAAGGAAAATAATCTAATAATTAAAAGAATATAATAATAATCTAATAAATAGGCTCAGACACTTTTACTACAGATTAAGAACCACTTTGGGCTGTGCTGAAATCTGGCCTTCCAAAAGAACATCATTGATGTTCAGATAGTAAAATCTATGGGGCATCCAGGGGTAAAACAATGGGGATGTGAGTTAGCTATTAAAGGAGAGGAGAGAGTGCCCACCAAGCAAAGCCCGTGCCTGGACTCATGTTGTCATTATGCTAGAGAAGTGGGCTGGGACCAGATCGTGCCAGGCCTTGTATGCAGCACTTAGGATTTTACATTCTGTCCTTCACGCAATGAGATGTGATTATATTTGCATTTTAAAAAAAGCACTGGTGAGCCTAGATACTATGCTAGAATCTGAAGTCACTAATTGGATACTGTTAAATAATCCAGATGAGAGATCCTGTAGTTTGGAGTGGACTAGATTTGAATCAGTGATAATAGAGAGAAGCCGGAATTTGAGAGTTGAGCTAGAATCTGAGGAAATTGTCACTCCTGAGAACTAGCATACTCAATTTTATCAGGCCACGAGAAATATATAGTCCATTGTGTTTCCTGGTGTGTTTTGACTGTCAAGAAATTAGGCTAACTTTAGAGCGCAATTGCAGTAATGCTCCTAGTCTGTATTTTTCTCATTTTTATCCTCTCTATTTGACTTTAGATCTTTTGTTCATTTTTAAAAGTGTGCGTATGTGTGTGTGTGTGTGTGTGTGTGTGTGTGTGTGTGTGTGTGTAGTCCTCCCCTGCCAAGTCCTACAAACAGGCAGATATGTCTTTTGTTGGTTTCCACAGGAATTGGACTTAGAAAAAGAAATCTGAAGAAGCTCTTCCCTGTTCTCCCTGGTCAGATGAATTCTTCCCTTTGGGCAGAGATATATCTTGGTGTGTAGTGGAGAGACAGACACTCCTTCTCATAACCCTTTCAGATGAATTCTGAAAGGTGACACCAATAATAGGTTGCTTACCTCTCACTGGGTAAGAGCACCCACTCCAACAATCAGACCCCCTTGAAAAGAAGATGAGATTGTGAAGAGCTAGGTTCTATTCTCAACTGGAATATTCAAGAAAATCATTGTAGCAGCCCTTTTAGTAACTCACTGGAATCTAGCTGATGCAAAGTTACCCAGGGAGAGATATTTCCCAGTGACTGCTAACTGTGTAATTCCCCTCCCAGCCCCAACACTCACTGCTGCTCAGGGCTATGGGCAGGGGATACCTTAATCCTCAAATTCTCTTCGAAGAACAAAACACACTCGTATTTTAAAGAAAAGTACAGTAGCACATTAAGAAGAATACTCAACTATTTCAATAATCATTACTTGATTAAATTTATATAACTCTATGCCTTCTTAAATATTCTGTTTCCTCTACCCCAAATATGCCTTTGTCATTGAAATTCATTCTAAAAAGCTGGCTCACCTGAAAGACATTTATAAATGCATTCTCCATTTTGACCCGGCAGGACTCATGCTCTTGTCCTCCTTTTCCTGCACATGTCTTTTCTGGCAGGCCCTGTTGGCCTTCTTGTGCATTATTTTGCCATGCCTCAGGCCTTGTTCATCTCCGTGCCCTGCATTCTACCTCAACCTCTATTTTACTGACTTTCTTCTGTGACTGGGAGACTTCCCAGTTTCTTTCCAGGCCATTCAGTTTCTTTGGCATTACTCGCTCATTGATCATTTCTAACCACTTTTCCACGTCTGCTGCTTGGCCCAAAGTGAAATGTGAGACTACTGAAAGATTTTGAGGAAATTACTCTGGATGCTGCTGAGCAGCAGTCTTTTCAACCGTTTTTTCATTATTTCAGTGTCCTCAGAGTCACAAGTATCTCTGAAATCCTACCAAATTTTCTAATTTCATCTGAATTAGTGCTTGGACAAAAGTACAGATTGCATTATGAATTTTGTTATGTCCCCCAATATTTATACCAAAATATTCTTTTCAGATGAACATTAAATTAAATGGCTTCTATTATCTGCTGGAATTACTAAGTGTACACAGAAAAGTTAATCCCACATGAAGCTCTGCTCTAAAGATGAGACTCTGAACAAAATGTAGATGTGTTAATATCTTTACTCCCTTTGCTTCAGAATGTAATTTCTCTGGTAAGAATTTGTCCCAAGTACAAAATAATAGACATTTTAGGAATATTAAAAGAATTAATCCCTCTGGGCACGGTCTACTCAACTTGCTGAGACAGAAGGTTGTGAGTTCAAGGTCAGCCTGGCAAAATAGAAAGACACCATCCCCAAACTAAACAAAAACTAAATAATTAATCCCCTTTTATGGTAGGGGTAAGAGGTGTCCCCCAAAAGCTCCTGTTATTACAGAAACGTTCAGAGGTGAAATGCAGGTAGGTGTATCTAGGGGAGATGAATCACTAGGGATGTACCCTGAAAGGTTTAATCTTCCTCATACACACACCTCCATCAAGCTCTCATTCATTTTCTTCTCTATCTCTCTGTCTGCCCCCCACCCCATCCCCCCACCCCCACTCCCCTCACCCACCCCCTTCTCCTTCCTGTCCAACATGAGCATTTGAATAGCTTTCCTCCATGGAATCCTTCCTCCCTGATATTCTGCATCACTTTGCACCCAGAACCATTTCATCATTAAAGTCCATTTTATTATTTGATTTCATGAACTTTATATATTACTTATAAATGTGATTCTAAAATCCCAAGAATTTAAGATTTGTTCATTGAGTCCAAGAGGTCAAATAATACTAAATGTTTTTATTTTCACTTATTCTAATTATAGTACACAGTGAAGTTTTTCAAATGTGTGATGTCTCATGGTATCATAGCTCTAGTGATTCATGGGTCATAATGGCTATTGGTACATATGACTATGCATGCTTGTATTTTAAATATTTCATATTTAGTTTCTAATAGAATTTAAATCAATAAATACAAATTACTTAAACAAAAGCTCTTCAGAATATTAATAATATTATTAGTGTATTATAGTGAGGATTCACTGTGACGTATTAGTATATGCATACCAATATTTATAATAGCACAGTTCACAATAGCCAAGTTATGGAAGCAACCTGGCTGTTCATCAACTGACAAGTGGATAGAGAAAATCCCCCCTCCCCCCCCCACACACTGGAGTTTTACTCAATCATAAAAAAAATAAAATAAAATGTCATTTGCTGGAAAATGAATGGATGAAACATCATGCTAAGTAAAGTAAGCCAGATCTACAAACTCAAGGGTTGAATATTTTCTCTCACATGTGGAAGTTGATTTGTGTGTGTGTGCATCCTTCATTCCTGCTGCTTTATTCTTAAAAAATATTTCCATTGTAGGGGTTCTTGCATCCTCTAGGTTAGCCACTGGAAAGTTTCTTGACCTATTCATCAAGAAGACCACACCTTCTACTCTTAACTGAAATTTCTTATAAATGACAAACACACTCCTGTGGAAGATTCTCAGACTTACTGTTAGCCCTGCACAGTGGTATATACCTGTAAACCCAACAACTTGGGAGGCTAAGGCAGGGAGATTACATATACAAGGCCAACCTCAGCAATTTAGCAAGATCCTGAGACCCATATATCAGGTAATGAAAAGGAAGAAGAGAAAAAAAAAAGTCTGGATTTTGGTGTTTTAGGAAGAGTTTCAACCATGTCTTTACTTTAACCATAGTGATTTCTGTTTTTATATAAAGTTCTATTTTCTGGTTTCTCATTGTCATATTTTGCATCTTTGCAGAACAGCAGCAGTAGCTCCATGGTGCTTGAATTGACCCTCATGAGAGCAGTACAGGGGTCATGGCAAGTCTCAGAGATGAAGTTCCTTGCTTAGCAGCATGGTTGTCTGCCAAGGGTGCTGAGATGTGGTGGGTGCTGTGGGCCCTGGCACATGGGCTAGGACACCAAAGCTCTCTGGGCAGGTATGTGGTAGGTTACCAGCAAGGCTGAAGTGAGGCAGCTACATCAGACTTTTATACATTTTGTAGATTATTCTATTTAAATTACAGTCTTCATTTCTTTTTCTTTTCTTTTGTTTTTTTTTGGGGGGAGGGGGGGTGAACACTGGGGATTGAACCCAGGAATGCTTTGACACTGAGCTACATCTCCAGTATTTTTTATTTTGATATGGAGTCTCCTGAAGTTGCTGAGGCTGGTTTCAAACTTACAATCTTCTGCTTTAGCCTCTGAGTTGTTGGGTTTACAGGAAGGTGCCACTGTGCCTGGCTAGTTTTCATCTTCAGTATTTATAACAACTACTTATTCTCTAAAAATATGTAGTTTAATAAAATATTTTAGTTAAAAATAGAGGAGCTAACTGTACCCCCATCGTCCATTTTTTAAGAGTTAAAGATAGAAGGATTGGGGAGGTAGGAGGAGAGAGAAAGGGAGGATACGGGGGAATGGGATTGATCAAATTATGTGACTGTATAGACATGTCATAATGAATCCCACTATTATGTGTAATTATAATGCACCCAGTAAAAGCCATAACAAAGGAAAGTAGAACTTGCAAAGAAGGTGGACAAGAAGTAAAAAAACTTTTCTGGTAGAAATATTTTAGGCTTTCCAAACCATAAGAGGTTTCTGTTAACAACTGCTTCTCTCTGCGGTAATGGTATAAAGCAGCTATAGACAAAACATAAGTGAATGTGCATGACTGTGTTCCAAAAAAAGCTTTCTTTATGAACACAATTTAAATTTTACATAAATTTTGACATTTCATAAAGTAGCATTATTCTTTTTATATTCATTTTTTCCGTTTAAAAATATAAAAGCCTCTCTATGCTTACAAGCAGTACAAAACCAAGTGGTGGGCCAGATTTAGTCCATGAGCTGTAGCCCCATATTTTAGTTATCTATGGCTGCATAACAATTACTCTAAGATTTTACAGTGTAAACCAACAAGTATTTATTTTCTTACAGGCTGTCTGGATAAGGAACCTAAGCTCAGCTTAACTGGGTCCTCTGGACCAGGGACTCTTACAGGCAGTAGTTGAGATGTTAACTGGAGCTACCATCATCTCGAGACTCGACTTGAGTGGATGTGCTTCTGAATACATCAGCTGGTTGTTGTCAGGATCCAGTTCCTCACTGGCTATTGGTCAAAGATTTCCTTCAATTTTGTTTATTATTATTATTATTATCATCATCTTCATCATCATCATCATCATCCTCACTGCCATGCAGACCTTTTCACAACATGGCATCTGGCTTCCACAAAATGAAAAAGAGAGCAAGACAGAGTGAACAAGATAGAAACTAGAGTCTTTTGTAATCTAATCTCAAAAATGTCATCACATCCCTTTTGCTATATTTTATTCATTTAGCAGTAAGTCCCTAAGTCCAGCCCACAATCAAAATGAGGGACTCTCACAAGGCCACATGGAAAGTGTGAATCAGTGGGAGCCAGCCAGACACTGGAGAGTGTGGAGTTGCACACAGAGACTGAGAGGAGTGAGTGGTTCCAGAATGTGTTAGTGTTCAAAGCATTAAATGTTGCTGAAGTGTTTATGAATCTAAGAATGGGAAAGTATTCATTAGGTCGAAGGTTGGAAGGAAGAATGAAGAGTAAGAGAATCCAATGAGAATTGTGAAGGTTAACTTTCAAGAATGTTTTGCTATAGATCTAAGTTGCTGAAAAAGAATATGGAATAAGGAAAGGTTTAAAGAGAAGCTGACCAATACTGGAGCATTTTTGCATACTGCTGGGAACAATTCAATAGCAAAAGAAGTTCTTGAGGTCAGAGAGATGAAGAAAACTTAAGTTCTGTCCTTCAGAATATGAGAAGGATAGGATTCAAATTACTTGAGAAAGGATGGGTCTGACTGTAGGAAGAACACACCCTTCATTGTAACTCTGCAGATGCTGGAAAAGAAATTAATACAAGTACTTTGTTGATTTGGTGATGGGAAGATAAATGAGTTCCCGAATAACTGATATATTCAGATACATGTGAGATGGAACAAACTGGTAGGGGAGGCTTGAGGATGGAGGTATACATATGAAATAGAATGCTATTTTTTGGAAAGTAGAAAAGTAAAAATATTTTAAGGAAAACTATTTTTAAAGGAATATGTTTTAAGATTCTGGAATAGTTGAGCCTTGTGTTCAAGTTTTTAATCATTAATTATTCAGTCTAATAATCTGATTACCCTTAGTCTTTTTAGTTGATCATATTTGTACATAGAGAAAATGAGGTTTCACTGACATGTACAAAGAGCTGGGATAGGATAGAGTCACTGACTGTGCTAAAAATGGGTAAAGAAATCAGAGAATCGCACTTGTCCATAAAAAAGTGAAACCCAGGCCACTCTGATAGTAAGAGAGCAGTAGAATAATAGAAAGTAGAGACTTCCTTTTAGAATAAGAGAAATGTAGCTGGGTGCACACCTATAATCCCAGAAGCTGTGGCAACAGAATCAGGAGGATCACAATTTCAGAACCAGACTCAGCAAATTAGTGAGGCCCTAAGCAACTCAGCATTACCCTGTCTCTAAATAAAATATACAAAAAGGTCTGGGGATGTGGCTCTGTGGTTAAATACCTCTGGGTTCCATCTCCAATACAGAGAGAGAAAGAGAAGGGGTGAGAGAGAGAGAGAGAGAGAGAGAGAGAGAGAGAGAGAGAGAGAGATTTAAATGAGATGTTAACCATTTATAAGCATTTTCCATAAAGTATCACCAGTAAGGGGACATTTTATATGTGAATTCATGTTTAACTTTGAATTAGTTTGACTTGATGGTTTTAAATTACTCAGAAAAAAAGGGGAGTGTTTTCCTTTATAAAATATGATACTAAATGAAAAAGTGATTCACATGAGAAAAGAATCATGAAACTGGAAAAAGAATCATGAAACTTAGGATCTTTAAAAGGAAAGGGAAGTTCAATAAGGAAGGGGAGGGGAAGGTTGATGCTTAGATTCAACAAGGACAATCAGTGCTCCTCCTCTGGTTTTTAACCCTATACTTTTCTTTTCTTTTTTTTTAATTGATTTTTTAAAAATAAATGACAGTGGAATGCCTCACAATTCTTAGTACACATATACAACACAATTTTTCATATCTCTGGTTGTATATAAGGTATGTTGACACCAACTGGTGTCTTCATACTTGTACTTTGGATAATGACATTTATCACATTCCACCATCCTTGCTAATCCCCTGCCCCTCCCTTTCCCTCCCACCCCTCTGTCCTATCTAGAATTCATCTATTCCTCCCATGCTCCCCTCCCTACCCCACTATGAGTCAGCCTCCTTATATCAGAGAAAACATTCAGCATTTGTTTTTTTGGGTTTGGCTAACTTCACTTAGCATTATCTTCTCCAACCCCATCCATTTACTTGCAAATGCCATGATTTTACTCTCTTTTATTGCTGAGTAAAATTCCATTGTGTATATAGGCCACATTTTTTTTATCCATTCATCCACTGAAGGGCTCAATAAATGGGATGGAATCAATCTAAAATATTTCTTCTCAGCAAAAGAAACAATCTGTGTTGGGGCTGGGGATGTGGCTCAAGTGGTAGCGCGCTCGCCTGGCGTGCATGCGGCCCGGGGTTCGATCCTCAGCACCACATACAAAGATGTTGTGTACGCCAAAAACTGAAAAATAAATATTGAAATTTTCTCTTTCCTCCCTCTCTCTCTCTCTCTCTTTAAAAAAAAAAAAAAGAAAGAAAAGAAACAATCTGTGAGTTGAACAGAGAGCAAATTTTTTCCCCTTACACATCAGATAGAGCAATAATCTCTAGGGTATATAAAGAACTCAAGAAGCTAAGCACCAAAAAAAAGTAAATAACTCAATCAACAAATGGGTCAAGGACCTGAACAGACACTTCACAGAAGAGGATATGCAATCAATCAACAAATATATAAAAAAAAATTCATCATCTCTAGCAATTAGACAAATGCAAATCAAAACTACTCTAAGATATCATCTCACTCTAGTCAGAATGGCGGCTATTATGAAGACAAACAACAATAAGTGTTGGAGAGGATGTGGGGAAAAAGATACACTCATACATTGCTGGTGGGACTGCAAATTGGTGCAGCCAATATGAAAAGCAGTATAGAGATTCCTTGGAAATCTGGGAATGGAATCACCATTTGATCCAGCTATCCCTCTCCTTGAGCTATACCTAAAAAACTTAAAAACAGCATACTACAGGGACACAGCCACATCAATGTTTATAGCAGCACAATTCAAAATAGCTAAACTGTGAAGCCAACTCTATAATTTTCAAGCCTGGCTGTACAAAAGAACTACTGTGAAGAGCTTGAGATTACCCTACCAGTTTCAGGAATTTGGGGTGAAAACTTTTTTGTATAATTTGATAGGCCTGGTGTTTTTTGAAGGGAAGATTTATACCTACTAATTCAATTCCTTTAAAAATTAAAAACTAATGAAAAACCAGCCTCTACCTCAGAAGAAAGCCTGTCCAAGGAAGGGACATCACCTTTGTCCTTGGAAAAACCCACAGAGCACTCCTAGGCACATTCCCACCCTGCTAAGTTGTTTATCTACAAATAACAGGAGAGATCTGCTGCACCAGGTGTCCCTGACTCAGTCAGGCTAGGTGGGGACCCATAGCAACCCCCTAGCAGCCACCAATCAGCATGAGACAGGGAAATACCTGGGATGCCAGATGACCCTCCCAGTAGTTTATGGTGGTTGATAACATGTTGGGAAACCATGTAGTTCAGCACGTACACCCCTCTTGGCTTAAACCAATCAGTTCAAATGAATACCCCTTTTGTACTGACCAATCACCCCTACCCAACTTGTTCCCGCCAGTGAATGTGCTAATCATGTTTTAGAGTTGTTATTTGATTTTCCCGAGGTGTGTGATGATTTGCTATGATGTATGTGAAGTCCCTGCCCTCTCCCAAGAATGTATAAAACTGCTGCAAACCCTGGGCTCGGGGCCTCTCAGCGTCACCAGTTGCTATGTGTGCGCATGGAGGACCGAGCTAGCTCGCAATAAACACCTCTTTTCTGCTTACATCGATCTTGGGTCTCTGGTGGTCTTTGGGGGTTCCGAATTCGAGCATAACACTAATCTGGTTTTGTTGATTTTCATCTTTTCAATATTTCTTCAATTGTTGATTTCATCTTATCAGCATCCGATAGCACCCTAATCCAAGCCTTTCTTAATTTTCAGCCAGTTCCACTGTAAGAACTGCATCATTTATGTTCCATGAGGTCAGAATCTGTCTCCTATTTACTTCTTTATATTAAAAAATAGAATAGTTAATAAATACTTATTGAGTGAATGAATGGAGAACAATTCTTACTAGCCTTCTACTATTCACCTTTGTGCCTCCAAGATTTTTTTTATTTATATATGATAACGGAATGGTTTTTTTTTTTTATTGTTTTGTTAGTGCATTATAGTTATACATAATAGTAGGTTTCATTTTGACCTAATCATAATGCATGGTGTATAAGACTCTACTGGTCTTCCTTCTATTTATTCGTTACTTTTTAAATGGTGATTTACAAGTATACATAAACATGGAATTCACTGTGGCATTTATTCATTTATGTACATAGCATAGTTTTTTCAATTTCATGATGGACTACTTTAGAGACAGATGTGTGCTCCTCTATCTTAATAACATTCCCAAGTTTCCCTCTAATGTTGACACTCCCACTAGCAGTGTGTAAAAGTCCCATATGATTTGTATCTTATATCTTTGATATTTCAAGACTTTTTTCCAATCTGATATATATATATATATAAAATGATGTCTTATTGTTTTATCTGCATTTCCTCAATTATTGGTGTTGACCTTTAGGACTTCTTTTTCGGTACTGATTGTTTATATCCTTTGTGCACTTTATTTATTTATTTATTTATTTTTGCTTGATTGTATTTTCCTAGTTTTCAGTTCTTTTTAATCAGATTAAGATAATAATCATGAATCAGTTATATATATTTCAAATTTGTTATGCAGGTGATAGCTTTTATTTTTATTTTTAAATGTCTCTTTATGTAAAACCTTTGAGTTTTCCTGTTTTGTTGTAGTTTTTTGTTTGTTTGTTTTTGGTACCAGGTATTGAACCCTGTGTCACTTAACCACTGAGCTACATCCCCAGACCTTTATCATATTTTATTTAGATACAGGGTCTTGCTAAGTTTCTGAGGCTGGCTTTAAACTTGAGATCCTCCTGTCTCAGCCCCTTCAGTCCCTCAGATTACAGGTGTTTACCTCTGTACCTGGTGAATCTTTGAGTTTTTGTGTGATAAAAACATCCTCACTTTCCTATATTTTTATGACTGAAACCTGTTTTATGAATCTAAGTTCATAAATATGACCTCATATTTTCTCACAAAAGTTTAATTTTTTTTTCTTTTCACCTATAACTATTTAATTCATCTGCAGTTACTTTTTGGGTCTGGTGTGGGATATGGATTTACTTTGTCAAAAAATGAAACCACTGCTTAATATTGTGTAAAAAGATATCTCTGTTTATTACTGATCAAGCAGCATCTCTCAGAGCAGAGTAACTATTGATTTTATGTAGGGGTTTTGGCAATATGAAGTTCAGGGTTTGGCAGACTTTAGAAAACATAAGGGAGTTGACATCATCTATAGTTGCAGTAATGTGATTAGTTGGGTAAGACCACAGTTGACTTGTTGGCACTTGATATGTAATATTTTTTGAGTGAAGTTCTCCCCCACTAGCTGGTTTTCTGAAGCAGATTGCTGATACTCTTTGCTTGACTTATAAAAGTGCAGTTCACTGAATTAGTCAGCTTTCTTTTACTATAACAAATACCTGGGATAAGTTTTAAAAAGAGAAAAGGTTTGCTTTGGTTTACAGTTTTGGAAGTTTCAGTCCATGATCAATTGACCCCCTTCCTTTTGGCCTGACGCAGCACATCATGGGAGAATGCATAGTGGGAAGACCCTGAATGATCAGGAAGTGAAAAGGAAAGAACAGATCCCAAATCCCCTTCAAGGGTATGCCCCAAGCGACCTAAAGATCTCTCATTAGACCCTACCTCTCAAAAGTTTCTACCACCTCCCTAAAGCCCCAAGCTGGGGAACAAACCAAAGATAAGGGTTTTTGGAGGATGCTCAAGTTTTAAACAGGGCATTCCTGAGGAGAGTAACTATTCATATATTGAAAAGATTTCAAACTAATTCAGGAGGCAACTTGTTACCCTGGTTACAGAACAATCTGTCTTAGAAAATGCTTTTGGAAACTTTTTAAATTCCCAGTTCTTCCTTTTTTCTTTTTTTTTTTTTTTTCATTCATACAGAGTTATAGAAAAGATAACAAATGACTTTCCAGATTTTACTATGATTGAATCAAGACATAGTTTGTAGAGATTTTTTAGAGTGACCATTGATCAGGGTGATTCTATCCTGTATGTGTGTGGAATCATTTAAGTCATCTGTCAGGAAAGTACCAGCACAGAAGTATTTTAGCCTGACAACCGACATCATAAAACTGTGAGACAGATCTACATAGATGTATTTAAGAAGAGATTAGCCAGGAGTGGTGGCACAGCCCATAACCCCAGCAGCTCAGGAGGCTGAGACAGGAGGATCATGAGTTTAAAGTCAGACTCAGAAAAAACAAGGCTCTAAGCAACTCAGTGAGACCCTGTCTCTAAATAAAATACAAAATAGGGCTGGGGATGTGACTCAGAGTGTGAATGATCCTGAGTTCAATCCCGGGTAACACCCCTACACACACATCCCCAAGCCCCCTACCAAACCAAAAAAGGAAGAAATTAGAAGACTACTCAGAATTAGGCCTGATCAAGGAAACAATCCCAACTATTTCCAATGTCCATCTTAAATAAGCAAACTGCTTTTTATTTTAGCTGTGATGTATTACTATATGAAGTGTTAGCCATCAGCATGTTGTTTCCTGGTTGGCCAAAGTGTGTGTGTGTGTGTGTGTGTGTGTGTGTGTGTGTGTAATTTCTATTTTTTAGTTACAGGATCCTGTGTGTGTTTATAAAATCAGGACGTTATTAAATTCTTCATAGCTTTCTGAATAATTTACTGCTTGATTTTTCAATTACTGAGATTTACTAAAATCTCCCATCCTGTTTTGTTGTTGTTGTTGTTGTTATAGTTGTTTGTTTGTCTGTTTGAGTTATAGATGGACACAGTACCTTTATTTTATTTATTTCTTTTTATGTGGTGCTCACATGTGCTAGGCAAGCGCTCTACCACTGAGCTACATTCCAGCCTCCTCCCATTCTATTTTGATTGTTGTTTCTCTTTGTATTTCTTCCTTCCAGTCATTTAGAATTAATATTTATTTGTTGCACCAGGTTTGTATTATTACTTTCCTGGTATACATTTTTGCATTTTTCCAAGTTTAGGTATTCTGTGTCTTTGTTTTTACATGTGGGTTCTAGATACAGCTGGAAATTTGAAACCTCTTCTGACAACTTCAGTCACATAATTAATGAATTTATTTATATTCTCTGTGATCACTGATATTTTTCTACTTACTCCTACCCTTTTTGTGTGTGCTTTCTACTTATCCTTCCCTTTAGTGTGTTTTCTTGTTCCTTCTTTCTTGACTGCTATTGGATTAATAATGTTTTATTTATTATCTTTTTCCTCTCTACTGGGCCAAACAATATGTATGTTTTTTTCTATTTCTTTAATGATTAATGTCAATGTTTTAACATTGGTTTCAAGTGAAAGATTATCTCTATGATTTTCCTGAAGAATTTAAGTCTAAATACAATTCTTCATGTTATTTTTCTGCATTATTTTAGTTTCATCATGTTTTTGTATCTTTAATGTGATGATTATTTCCAAATACTCACCTAGCTACAAATTTCTTAACTTACTGTTCCTTTTTATAAATCATTAACTTTTTCTGTTTATAATCTATCTTTAAGAAGTACATCCTTTTTTGCTTTTTAAATGAATAGCAATTCTTACCTGAAAATATCTTTGGTTCCTTGACATCCTTGAATTTAAATGATGTGGCTATATATGAATTTTAAATTTACAATTATTTTCTCTAACCTTTGGAGATATTATTCTATTGTCTGGATTCCATTGCTGTTGGTAAAAATGTCTTCCATAAGTCTAACTGTCATTCTTTTGTAGATAACCCAGCTTTCCTTTCTTATTTTCATTTTTAATAGCTATTTAGTATATTTAGTGATTAGTCTGTTATCATCTTTTTTTTTTTCTTTTTTTGGTACCAGGGTTTGAACAGAGGCACTTAACCACTGAGCCACATTCCCAGCCCTTATAAATTTTTATTTTATGACAAGATTTCACTAAGTTGCTTAGGGCCTTGTTAAGTTGCAGAGGCTGGTTTTGAACTTGAGATCCTCCTGCTTCAGCCTCCTGAGTTGCTGGAAATATAGGTGTACCCCATAGTGCTGGGCTTATTTTCCTCTTTTATTAGTGAATTTTAATTATTCAAAATAATGTGTTTTATTGGGCATATTCAGGCATGCAAATACTGTACCTTGATCATATCCATCCCCATTTCCCTCTCTTGCCCTACTCTCTCCCCTCCCTTGATTCCCTTCCTCTCTCTAATAGTTTTCTTATTACTTTCATAGATTTATTACTTATTTTTACTTATTACTTTATTTTTGTTTCATAGATTCCATATGTGAGGAAAAGCATGTGATACTTCCCTGTCTGAGTCTGACCTATTTTACTTAACATGGTCTCTAATTCCATCCATTTTCCTGCAAATCACATAATTTTGTTCTTATTTTGACTGAATAATACTCCATTGTATATTCTATGACATTTTCTTCATACACATTTTATATATACCACAATTTTCTTTATCCATTCATCCACTATCAGACACCTATATTGATTCCATAACTTGGCTTTTGTGAGATGCACAATGATAAACATGGGTATGCAGTGTCTCTGGAGTGTACTGTCTTTAATTACTCCAGGTATATTCCCAGGAGTGGTATAGCTGTGTCATATTAATTCAATTTTTCATTTTTTGAGGAATGTCCATACTGATTTCCATAGTAGCTGTATCAATTAACACTCCCACCAACAGTGTATTTATTCTCTCCACATTCTCAGAAGTGTTTACTATTCGTATTTTTGATCACTGCTATTTGGACTTGGGTGAGATGTCATCTCAATATAGTTTTGATTTGTATTTACCTGATGGATAATGATGTACATTTTTTCACATAATTACTGGCCATTATACTTCTTCTTTTGAGAAGTATTGTTAAATTCACTTGGATCTTCTCTGTATAGGGTCATACATCATCTGTAAATAGAATTTGGCTTCTTTTTCCTATTTGTTTCTCTTTATTTCTTTCTCTTGCTTAATGTCTCTAGTTAAAATTTCAACTACTATATGAAATAGGAGTGGTAAGAGTGGACATCCTTGTCTCACTTCTGATTTTGGATAAAATGCTTTCAGTTTTTCTCTATTCAATGTGATATTAGTTATGGTTATTTTCATAAAGAGCCTTCATGATGTTGAGGTAAAATAATTCTATATTTATTTTCTTCAGGACTTTTGTTATGACGAGATGTTGAATTATGTTGGAGACTTTCTATTGGGATGATTCTATTATTTTTATCTTTGGTTTTATTTATGCAGTTTATTATCTGTATTGATCTATGTATCGCACATCCCTGTAATGAAGCCAACTTGATTATGGGGTCTGATCTTTTTAATGTGGTATTGAATTTGGTTTACAAGTATTTTACTCAGGATTTTGCATCTATGTTCATCAACAATATTGGTCTATAATTTTCTTTTTCATTGTGTCCTTATCCAGTTTTAACATCAGTGTAATATGAGTTCATAAAATGAGTTTAGAAGCATTCCTCCTCTTTCAATTTCATAGAATAGTTTGGAGAATATCAATGTTAGTTCTTCTTTAAAGTTTTGGTAAAAGTTAGGGGTGAATCCATATGAACCTGAGATTTTCTTTGTTGGGGAAATTTTTATTGCTTCTTCTCTCTTTGCTTGTTATTGATTTGTTTAGGCTTTTTATATCCTGTTGGTTCAATTTTGATGGATTGTATATTTCTAGAAATTTATTCATTTCTTCTATATTTTCCAATTTATTGAAATAAAATTTTCAAATTAGTCCCTAATGATCCTCTAGATTTCAGTGTTATCTATTGTAATATCCCCCTTTTCACCTCTAATGTTATTGATTTGGGTCTTAGGTTTTCCACTTAAAAAAAAAATGTCCTCAGAACTTGTCCCACTTCCTGAGTCTGAGGATTCTTACACAGACAGTCCCTTGTTTACAATGTTGCTACTTATCATGGTACAAAAGTGTACCATACAACCATTCTGTTTTTTACTTTCAGTACAGTATTCATAAGATATTCAATACTTTATTACAAAATAAACTTTATGTTAAATGATTTTGCCCAACTGGAGGCTAGTCTAAGTGTTCTGAGCATGTTTAAGGTAAGCTCAGCTGGTTTTCAGTAAGTTAGGTCATTCAAAGCAAAAATGTTGTGGGTTGATGGGGATGCACATAATAAGGAGCATAAGTCAAGGATTGGTTCTGCACATTTTCTTAGTTGTTTCTCCTTAATATTGCTTCTCTTTCAACTATTTTGTAGTCTCTCTCTCTACTAAAATCCTCAGCCAATTCTTGACATTTTTGTGCTCTGTTTTCCATTGCTCTTATCTTCTCTTTCATCTCTTTGGTCTTTTAGGTAATTTTCATATAACCATATAATTTTCATATAGTTGCAGACACTATTTCTCTCTTCATCTCTTTAATTTACTTCTTAAGTGAATTAATAAAATTCTTACTTTAAGTGTTACAATTCCAATATTAATTTTAGATGTTCTATTAGTTCTTTCAAATATTCTTAATCATATAAAATGTTTATCATTCTCATATTTTCTTTTTTAGTTAAAAAATGCTTAAATTGGCAGAATCCAAGATGTCAGGCCAGAGGGAGGCAGCATTCTGGTCTCAACTAGGGAATACTGCTTCTCCGAGAGTGATAGAGGACCCCTACACAGCTGCTCTCACACAGAAATCACCAGCGCTGTGCCCCCACACAGGGTTGTGGGCCTCAGTGTTCCAGCAGGACTCCCAGCTCCCGACACCCAACTCCTGACTACTAGCTCTCACAGGGCTCCAGGGCACCTTAGCAGGATCACCACATCAGCACCAGTGCAGAACTCCCAGACTCCTCTCCACTCCCACACAGGACATTCAGCTGCTACCTACTCACAGGAACTCCAGCCACCACTCCCTTGTGGACCCCCATCTACCAACATGGAGCTTCCCCGTTGCCTCCATCCTGTGACTTCACTTAGCAGCTATAGGTCATAGTCCCCTACGCTGTAATCTGACTGCCCCTGGGTGCATCTCACAGGCTCTGAAGACAGCCAAAACCACAGTACTGAACATCACAGAGCTCACCTCTGAACACACCCACAACACAATTGCCTGGCTCCCTCCACCCCACCTGACGCCCCGGCACTGGAAGCAGACCCCCTTCATCTTGGGTCACCTTCCCCACCGTAGTGGTGGAGGCAGCTCCCAGACTGGAACTCCAGCTGGCCAGGTAACCGGTTTCCAACTCCCTGCCTCCCCAGTGACAGTAACCCTGAACAGTAACTGCCCAACACAAAACAGCTCTGAGTGGGACAGGTGCACAGTGTAACCAGGGCACCACCCACGGGAGCCCTGGTGTGAGAGTTCCCTTAATTGAGAATTACTAAGGGAGAGGGAAACAGGGCACAAGGTTGGAAACTAACAGAAAGACCAGGAACTGGGAAATCTTCAGGCAAGGTAGGGAAATAGTACCAGGCACTCAAGTCATATGAGTGGACCCAAAGAGACCCTTGAGGTGCAGTCTCCCTACAGTGACTGGCAGGTGCCACACTTCACTTCCAGGTGCCCTGCACCAGGACCAGCCTTCCCACCCTGGTTACCTTCACCATCCGGAGGGCAAACATACCAGCTAACAACAGACAACCCCACCTATTGGATAAGAAGAGAAGCAGGAAAGACACTGATCTCCAAAATAATCAACAATCCTTGTTTCTTCGTTCTAGGCTTTTTTTTTTCTTTTTTCTCTTTTTCTTCTCCCCCTTATCCTCCCACTCTCACATCCCCAACATATGTGAAACCAAATACTTTGCATGAATTAAGATTTTGAGGACTGGGACTGTGTTTTGTAGATGCCTTGTTTTTCCTTTTTCCCACCCATTTTTACTATTTTAACATTCTTTATTTTTCTGAATACATATTTGTGTGTGTTTTATGTCTGTACTGTCTTCCCATGTACTTATCTACCCCAAATTACTTCCTATCTATTCTTGTGCTACTAGCCCTCTTCATTAGATTTCTCTTTCACACTTCCTAAGATATATTCATCTATATCCTCACATCATGCCTCCTCAGCATATCATCCTATGCCTCATTGTCCACCGTCAGAAACTGTAAACCCTTTTAAAACCTACTGGTTACATTATAGATAATAATCCAATTCAACATTTCTGTACATTGTGACCAAACTGTAAACATCTTAATGGCAATGAATTGTTTATAGGTGGTATAATGCTGATATTGGGATCTGTTAACATTGTTCTTCCCCACAAAGGAGCGCTATAAGGGGCACTATAAGCCTATAGGCTAAAAACAATAATACCTCAGACCCACAGTGCTAGAAGGGAATACAACACAAGCAACATGAAAAGACAAGGGAAGAAAGTGCCCAAAACAAATCAAGATACCACATTATTAGAATCCATGGCCTGCACAGCAGAAGAAATTACAGAGAAGGGAGTTAGGATGTACATAATTAAAATATTCTGCGAATTAAAGGATGATATAAGAGAGCAAATACAGGCAGCAAAAGATCATTTTGACAAAGACCTATGTAAACAAATACAATAAGCAAAAGATTACTTCAATAAGGAGATAGAGGTTTTTTTAAAAAAAAAAAAAAAAACAGAAATCCTTGAAATGAAAGAAACAATAAACCAAATTCAAAGTTCAATTGAAAGCATCACAAACAGGGTAGACCACTTGGAAGACAAGCCATCAGATAATAAAGACAAAATATATAATATTGAAAAGAATGTAGACCACAGAGTGAAAATGGTAAGAAACCATGAGTAAAATGTTCAAGAAATATGGGATACCATAAAAAGACCAAATTTAAGATTGGGATAGAGAAAAGCATAGAGTTCCAAACCAAAGGAATGAACAATCTATTCAATGAAATAATATCAGAAAACTTTCCAAACATGAATAATGATTTGGAAAACCAAATTCAAGAAGCCTACATGATGCCAAATGTACAAAATCAACAGATCCACACCACGGCACATTATAATGAAATGGCCAACATACAGAATAAGGAGAGAATATCAAGCCATGAGAGAAAGGAATCAGATTACACGAGGGAAACCAATTAGGATAATGGCAGATTTTTCAACACACACCCTGAAAGCTAGAAGATCCTGGAATAACATATATCAAGCTCTGAAAAAAAAAAATGGATGCCAATGAAGAATCTTGTATTCAGCAAAATGAAGCTTTAGATTTGATGAAGAAATAAAAACCTTCCATGACAAACAAAAGTTAAAGGAACTTACAGCTAGAAAACTGGCACTACAAAACATCACTGGAAAAATATTCCATGAATAGGAAGCAAAAAACAACAATGAGAATCAGCAGAGGGAGGTATTACACTAAAGGAAAAACTAATCAAAGGAGTAAACAAATCAAGTTAAATAACAAAAATGGCTGGTAATACAAATCATGCCCCAATAATAAACCTGAATGTTAATGGCCTAAACTCACCAATCAAAAGACATAGACTAGCTGATTGGATTTTAAAAAAGACCCAATTGCTGCAGCCCGGCTGGCTGGGCAAAATAACCGGGGGGGGGGGGTGTGGTGACGAACAACTTGTGTACATTGATACAGCAGGAGTAGGAGCCATTTATTGTAGGACAGGAAGGATATTTATACATTCCACACAGCTTATCTAATTAACATAAAATAGATACAGCAGTCAAACAATAAGGAATCTCCACACTTAATGGCTCCCTGGTGTTACTTCACTCCCTCTGGCATTTTGCCAGGCACCATCCAGACTTGTTTACAGACTCTAACATTTCTCTGGCAAAATGCCAGGCGCCATCTTGACTTGTTTACAGACTCTAACACCCAATAATATGCTGCCTCCAGAAGACTCATCTGATAGGAAAAGATACACAGACTGAAGGTGAAAGGTTGGGAAAAATTATGCCACTCACGTGGACTGCGGAAGTAAGCAGGGGTTTCCATCCTCATATCAAATAAAGTAGACTTCAAGCCAAAGTTAATCAAAAGGGATAAAGAAGGACATTTCATACTGCTCAAGGGAACCATACACCAACAAGACATGACAATTATAAATATATATGCCCCCAAAAATGGAGCATCTATGTCCATCAGACAAATCCTTCACAAGTTCAAGAGTCAAACACAATAATCTTGGGTGACTTTAACACACCTCTCTCACCACTAGATAGATCTTCCAAACAAAATTTGAACAAAGAAACTATAGATCTCAATAATACGATCAAGAACTTTTACTTAACTGACATATACAGAATATTTCATATTTTGTCCTTCAACAAGCGAGTACACTTTCTTCTCAGCAGCACATGGGTCCTTCTCTAAAACAGGCCATATAATATGCCACAAAGAAACTCTTTCTTTTTTTAAGATCTTAATTTATTTTTATGTGGTTCTGAGAATCAAACCCAGGATCTCGCACATGCTAGGCAAGCGCTCTACCACTGAGCCACAATCCCAGCCTCCACAAAGTCACTCTTAGCAAATACAAAAAATTAGAGATACAACCCTGCATTTTATCAGATCATAATGGAATGAAATTAGAAACCAATGGCAAAATAAAACATAAAAATTACTCCAACACCTGGAAACAAAATAATATGCTATTGAATAAACAATGGGTTGCAAAAGACATCCAGGAGGACATTTAAAAATTCTTAGAGGTAAACGGATACAACATATCAAAATCAATGGACACTATAAAAGCAGTACTAAGAAGAAAGTTCATTGTATGGAGTTCATTCCTTTAAAAAAGTACAAGTCAACAAATAAATGACCTAACATTACATCTCAAAGCCCTAAAAAAAGGAGAACAAATTAATATCAAAAGCAGTAGAAGATAGGAGATAATTAACATTAAAGCTGAAATCAATGAAATCTAAACAATTGAAAAAATGTACAAAACAAAAAGTTGGTTCTTCTTTGTAAAAATACATAAAATTGACAAACATCAGCCATGCTAATGAAGAGGAGAGAGAAAAGTCAAATTACTAACATACATGATGAAAAAGAAAATATCACAACAGACACTATAGAAATACAGAAGATAATTAGAAATCTTTTAAAATTTGCACTCTAATAAAATAGGAAATATTGAAGACATGGGCAAATTTCTTAAGTCATATGACTTGTCCAAATTGAATCAGGATGATATACACAATTTAAACAGACCAATATCAGCAATGAAATAGAAGATGCCTTTAGAAGCCTACAAACCAAGAAAAGCCCAGGACCAGATGGATACACAGCCAAGTTCTACAAGACCTTTAAAGAAGAACTAATACCAATACTCTTCAATTTATTTCAGGAAATAGAAAAAGAAGGAGCACTTCCAAACTCATTCTATGAGTTCAGTGTCACCCTAATTCCAAAACCAGGCAAAGACACATCAATGAAAAAAAAAGAACTTCAGACCAATAACTCTAATGAACATAGATGCAAAAATTCTCAATAAAATTCTGGCAAATCAAATACAAAAACTATATAAAAAAATAGTGCACCATGATCAAGTGGGGTTTTTCCCAGGGATGCAAGGTTGATTCAATATATGCAAATCAATAAATGTAATTCATCACATCAATAGACTTAAAGATAAGAATCATATGATCATATGAACAGATGCAGAAAGAGCATTACAAAATACATCACCCCTTCATGTTCAAAACACTAGAAAAATTAGGGATAACAGGAACATATCTCAACATAATATAGGTTATCTATGCTAAGCCCTAGGCCAACATCATTTTAAATGGAGAAAAATTGAAGGCATTCCCTCTAAAAACTGGAACAAGACAGAGATGCCCTCTTTTACCACTTCTATTTAATATAATTCTTGAAACACTGGCCAGAGCAATTAGACAGATGAAAGAAATTAAAGGGATATGGATAGGAAAAGCAAAACTCAAATTGGCACTATTTACTGATGATATGACTCTATACCTAGAAGACCCAAAAAGTTCCACCAGAAAACTTCTAGAACTAGTAAATGAATTCAGCAAATTAGCAGGATATAAAAATCAACATCAATAAATCAAAGGCATTTCTGTATATCAGTGACAAATCCTTAGAAAGGGAAATGAGGAAAACTATCCTATTCACACACACACACACACACAAAAAAAAAACCACTTGGGAATCAACTTAACGAAAGAGGTGAATGACCTCTACAACAAAACTACAGAATCCTAAAGAGAGAAACAAAGAAGACCTTAGAAGATGGAAAGATTTACCTTGCTCTTGGATAGGCAGAATTAATATTATCAAAATGACCATACTCCCAAAAGCATTATACACGTTCAATGCAATTCCAATCAAAATCCCAATGGCATTCCTCATAGAAATAGAAAAAGCAGTCATGAAATTCATCTGAAAAATGAGAGAGCCAGAATAGCTAAAGCAATCTTTAGCAGAAAGAGTGAAGCAGGAGGCTGGGGATGTGGCTCATACGGTAGCGCGCTCACCTGGCATGCGTGCGGCCCGGGTTCGATCCTCAGCACCACATACAAACAAAGATGTTGTGTCTGCCGAGAACTAAAAAATAAATAATAAAATTCTCTCTCTCTCTCTTAAAAAAAAAAAAAAAAAAAAGAGTGAAGCAGGTGGCATCACTATACCAGAACTTTAAGTATACTACAGAGCAACAGTAATAAAAACAGCATGGTATTGGCACCAAAACAGACTGTAGACCAATGGTTCAGAATAGAGGACACAGAGACTAACCCACAAAGTTACAATTATCTTATATTCGACAGGGGCACTAAAAATATACATCGGAGAAAAGATAGCCTCTTTAACAAATTGTGCTGGGAAAACTGGAAATATACAATCAATCAACAAATATATGAAAAAATGTTCATCATCTCTAGTAATTAGAGAAATGCAAATCAAAACTACTCTAAGATATCATATCATTCCAGTCAGAATGGCAGCTATTATGAATACAAACAACAATAAGTGTTGGAGAGGATGTGGGGAAAAAGGTAGGATCATACATTGCTGGTGGAATTGCCAATTGGTGCAGCCAATCTGGAAAACACTATGGAAATTTCTTGGAAAACTGGGAATGGTACCACCATTTGATCCAGCTTTCCCTCTCCTCAGTCTATACCCAAAGAACTTAAGAACAGCATACTACAGGGACATCGCCACATCAATGTTTATATCAGCACAATTCACGATATTTAAACTGTGGAAGCAACCTAGATGCCCTTCAGTAGATGAATGGAGAGGGAAACTTTGGTATATATACACAATGGAATATTACTCAGCAATAAAAGAGAATAAAATCATGGCATTTGCATGTGAATGGATGGAGTTGGAGAAGACAATGCTATGTGAAGTTAACCAATCCCAAAAAATCAAATGCTGAATGTTTTCTCTGGTTTAAGGAGGCTGATTCATAGTGGGGTAGGGAGGAAGAGCAAGGTAGGAATAGATGAACTCTGGGAGAGGAAGGGAGGGGGCATGGGGTTAGAAATGATGGTGGGATGTGATGGAATCATTATTCAAATTACATGTATGAAGGCACAAATTGGTGTAAATATACTTTGTATACAACCAGAGATATGAAAACTTGAGCTCTATATGTATAAAATGAATTGTAATGCATTCTGCTGTCATATATAAATTTTAAAAAATACTTAAATTTTTTAAAAAATTTAAAAATTATTTTAAAAAATGCTTGTGTTATTTAAAAATATTTAATAATTTAAGCATTTTTTATTTATAAATTCGTTCCATAATTCTTGTTACTTGAAGAGTCTAAGGCTTTTATTAACTGTTTTATGTATCATATGATATTTGCTTCTGATAGATTGCCTCCTTATATATTGCAGCTAAAGATTAAGTCACTTGTGATTGAGATTTTCTTGAGAAATCTACCATAGTCTGACTTTAACTTGTACCACAGTAGAGATACTTTGTGGTTACTTCTGTCAGTTTTCTCTCCCTACCAAGATAAAGTCTTAGGAAGATACAAATCAAGGAATTGAAATTGAAATCCAATTATATGTTTAAAATGAATGTCATATTTGTCCTGCAAATTTAAAAAAAAATTAACCTTTATTTTATCTATTTTTATGTGGTGCTGAGGATAGAACCCAGTGTCTTGCACATGCTAGGTGAGTGCTCTACCACTGAACCACAACCCCAGCCCCTTTTCCTGCAATTTTAATTGTTTATACCAATACGTTTTAAATGTTAGTTTCCCCATATTATCAAAAATTGAGTGCTTTATTTTTCACCAGAAGCCAGACTAATCATTCATAAAGTATAAACAGAGCCATATAACTCCCCTGCTGAAAACCCTTAGTTCTTTTATTTTCTTTTCTTTTTTCTTTTTCTTTTCTTTTCTTTTCTTTTTCTTTTTCTTTTTTACACAAATCTTAATCTCAAATCACTAACATGTTCTTTAAAGCTCTGGATGATCTGACTCCTGGCCACACTGCCATTCTCACCTCAATCCGTTTTCTCTTCTCAGTTCCCCCAGGGTGTTATAGACCTCCCCATCTCTGAGGTTTTGCACATACTCACTTGAAGCCTCTTCTCTATCCCAGCTTCCCTTGGGAATGCCCATGAGTCTTTCTGTTGCAGCTTGCCTGTCACTCCCTCAGGAAACCGCCCCTGAACTCCTGATCTCACTGCCAGTCAGTCAGGTTAGGCGCTCAGGATTCACTTTCAAAGCACGCTGAGGAATTCTCTAAGTGTAGTTTATCATTTTTTTTTTAAAAAGATTTATTTAATGTAATGGCTGTCCTCTTTACCTGACTAAGATCCATTAGTGAGTGAAGCTGGGTTAGTTTTGTTTATTCCTGACAATTAATACACTGCCCGTGTTCCAGAGTAAAAGAGTACTTACCGTTGTGTGTTATGCTTTGAAATAGACATACACATTTTTATTAATGTGAACTTTCTGCAGAGAACTGTATCAGGAAATCAAACTACTGTTTACAAGGAATTGCACTGAAGTTTTTAGAATGTTGACAAGTAAAAGAGCGTAACTCTAGAAGTCAGGGAAATGATTTTGAAAATAAAAATTCATGTTAAACTCATTATTATGGAAATAATCAGTAAAAAGCACAATTTATAAACTACTGTACAAAGTTATTATTGTCTGGACTAGTCATTGTTAATTACTTTTATTATCTAAATTGTGTTTCTAACCCTTTGACATCTATAAAAATTAAGAAATACCTTTCACATAAGATAAACTGTAATAATGATGATTCTAACTAATGCAAAAAAATGTTTTTTTACATTGAATGTCAGGAAATTCAACAAAGAAATACATCATGACAAAGCACTGAGCACAAATCTTAAAATATGATTAGTTAGCTATCAAATTTAGCCCCTTTAATACATAGACAGTTTACAAAAACATTTCTGACTAAACAAAAGTACTCTTTAATTCAATAAATTTTTGTCATTTTCTCCTTTTAGTTACAGCTGATTTGTTTCTTAAAGGAGACATATTTCATTTTTATTTGATTAATATATTATTAATATTTTTTCCTTCTCAAAGAGGGAGCTTACATTATTTAATCAGTATCTCCCCATGCCACGCTATGTGTAGTAATAAATATATGCCAAGTACAGTGATTAATTAACAAACTGTCATTTTCTAATGATTGATTAGATCTTATTTACTTTATCCCAAGAAGGCACCAAAATGACCTCTTAGATTTTTTTTTTTTTTTTTTTTTAGCTTTTGTCTTTTTTCCTAAAGCTTTCTTTGGCAAACAGTTCCGAAGGCACTATTCTAGCACTGATTTTCATCTCAAACAAGTGTCCCAGCCTTGTATCAGATAAGTTTCCAACATTCCTTCAAAAGTAAATGAATTTTGTTTAGCATCTAGATAATGTTCTAAAGATCCAAGAGTGAACAAAACTAGTGTTCACTTGGTCTTACACAACTTATCTTCTCCCAGGAAGACAGATGTAAGTTGTGTATACAGGTAGAAATTACTGCTGACAAGATGAAGCAGAGTCAGGGGATAGTGTCAAGTAATGTTGTTTTATATATGTAGGATTTTCAAAAAAGCTTTCCTAAAGAGGGAATATTTGGACAAAAATATGAATAGAGTGAGGGCACAAGTCACGAAAATAGCTACTAAGGAGAATTAGAGGCTGAGGAACAGCAAGGACAAGGGTCTGAGGTGAGTGCATGCTTGGAGATTTTCTAGAACATTAGAGGCCAATGTAGATGGTGCCTGTCTGGAGGGGAAGGGAGGGGAACGGTGTTGGAGAGGCAGCAGAGGGCCAGACCATTTCCAGCTCCATAGATCATCCAAAGGGCTCTTGATTGTATTTTAAGTGTTTTGAGCAACCAACCATTGAACAGAAGATCAAGAGCAGGAAAACGATGTGATTTGGTTTACTCTGTAGAAGAGTGCCTCTGACCTCAAGTAGGAGAAGTGGGAGGAAATGGAGAGGCCTGAGTGAGGGAGAACTGGTGGTGGAGGCAATGAGAAATGGTTGTCACCGGGGACTATTTTGAACTGAACTCCTAGATTTACTGATGGACTAAGTATCAAGAATAATTCCTTTTAAAATTTTACCCGCATGCCATGGTGCCATGAGGTGCTAATGAGATCAATTTTGTGTGTCTTTAGTTTGAGACGCCTACTAGATATTAAGGTAAAGATGTTACTCAGGAAATTGGATGTAGCCAATTAGTTTGTAGTTTGTAGTTCAGGGGAGAGCTGGAACTGGAAATCATCCACATATATAAGGTATTTAAAGCCAGGCAACTGGGTGAGATCATCTAGGGCAGTGTTTTCCAATCCTTTTCACGCTGTAACCCACATAGAAAATTATAACATTTGTATACTTGAAGAGGCAAACGGAAAAAGCTGCCTGAAACTAAAGATAAGCCTCTGGCAATCACATTTTAGAAATAAGCATACTCTGCGTGTTCATACTGGTTAGGAAAATATTTTAAAAGTGAGGGGTACACTAACATTTAGAGGTCAAGAATTAGAAAAGCAATTAGCAGAAGAGATTGAAAAAGAGTTTTAGGTGGGGTAGGAAGAAAATAAGAACTACATGGCATCCTAAGAGAAAAGTAAACAAAGTGACTCAAGCAATGGTGCACACCTGTAATCCCAGCAGTTCAGGAGGCTGAGGTGGGAGGATCAAGAGTTTAAAACCAGCCTCAGCAATGGTGATGCGCTTAGCAACTCAGTGAGACCTGGTCTCTAAATAAAATACTAAATAGGGCTGGGGATGTGGCTCAGTGGTTGAGTGGCCCTGAGTTCAATCCCCAGTACCACTCCCCCCCAAAAAGAAAGTGACTCAAGAAGGAAGGAGGATCACTTCATCAGCCTCTGCAGCATGGTTAGATACGGATAAATGACTTAATGTTCCCCTTTTACAGGTGAAGAGACTGAGGCTCCAGAGGTTACCCTGGCCCAGGAAGGGGCCTCAGATTTTATATTTCTATTAAGATTCCAAGTGATACAGACGTTGCGGGTACATGAACCACACCTTGAGTAGCAAGGCTCCTCTATACCAAGATCGTCTGCCTAGTTGTTCTTTCTTTGATTTTTAAAATAAGAAATATTTTAAGTTGACTATTATATTTAGAAAAAATTGAGATGTTTTAGGGGCCTTGATAATAATAATTTTAGTGTAGTCATGAAGACAAAAGACTGATTGGAATGGGTTCAGAAGAATGTAAGAGATGAAAAAAAGTGATAATACATCTAAGGAAACCTCTTGAGGATCAGAGTAATGGATCAGTACCCAACGGACACCTGTGAAGTTGTCTATTTTGGCTATTTTGGTTGTCTTTGTTTTTACTCTTAGGATACTATTATAGCATATTCATAGACTAACAAAAATAACTCAGTGAAAAGCAAAAAGTAATATTTCAGGATAAACAGAAATAATTGCAGGAGCTAAAACCAAGGTAAATGAGAGGATCCTCACCTGCAGAACTGGGTTACTTGGGTTCTCATTCAACAATGGTATTTGTCCTTATATACAGGAGGAGGGACAATCCATCTATTTAACAGATAGCAAGGCAGAGACTGTGAGTAAACACATAAGTGGGTTAGTATATGTGTTGGTGGAGAAAGAATGAAGTTGTTAACCTATTATGCTTTTATAAAATGAAATAAATGCAGGTAACAATAACAAGTGGATGAAGAAAGAATACAGTGTTTAAGAAAGAAAAGCTGAGAATGAGAAAAATGAAGTGGCTAGGTAATTGTTGGAGAGCCCACTTGATATTTGTGGTTATAAATTTAAAATGAGAGCACTCTATATGGCTGTGAATTTAACTGCACCAAGAACAGGAGCAGAAAAGCTAGAAAGTAGGGCCTAGGTATGATTTGAATTTTTTCCTGAGTACAGAGGGGAAGAGAGGAGCAAGAAGTTAAGGTTAGATGGGAGGACAAACTTACAATGAGGAGCCATGGAATTTAGGCTGGGCAAAAACAAGTGAAAATATATAGGGTGTGTGCTAAACTGAAAGCCCACTTCACCGTGTAGTGAAGAGTGATAATCTAATATAGTTCTACAAAAGAAGAGGGATTTTTTAAAGCAAGAAGAATGGGTGGAAAATAACATTAGGGCACCCATCCTACATCCATGCCCAGTGGTTTTTGAAATGGGGATGGGAGCAGCCTTGACTTGAGAGGACTCAGGTGATGCTGTGCCCTTAGAGGGGTGCCAGATTTTGGTTAGAGCAAGAAGTTGAAGGGAACATTCAGAAAGGGAATTGGAAAATAAATGGGACTTTGCTGATGACAATGATTAGTTCTTGAGGGCACGATGGAAGGATTTGGAGGCCAATAAGGGGCGGAATTTGGGTGAGATTGTTGAATTTACAGTGACTATCCAGGCCCAAGCAATGCAGGATGGTGTTAAGAGTTTAGCCTTCTTATGATGACTTAAGTAAGAAAGTATAGAACAAGAGGGCTTTGGTAGGGGATTTGGCCCCTACCTTTCTAGTCTGACCTCAGCTGTAATTCTCTGAATCCCTCTACTCACTCAATGTAAAATCTTCAACCCACCATGTACATACACACCAGTTGGCCCCAAGTATCTGGTGTACCTTTGCTCAAGCTGTTCCTTCTCCTTACTATGACTTTATCACTCCTCTCTCTTGCTTCCTCTATGGAATTTCCCATATTCTCATCCTATCAAAATCCATCTCTCTCAACATACCTCAATTATCACCTGACCTTATCTCCCATTACGTATTTATGTATTTATGTATAATTTATGTATAATTATTTATGTATAATTATTTCTCTTACAATACATTATGAGCTTCTGAAATGCAAATATGGGTGGTTTATATTCTCCATAGTACCCATAGCACCTTTGCTATGCTCAAAGGTCAATAGAAAAGTAATTATTTAAATTCTTTCCTTTATTCACTCTGAGGCCTCCAGACTTTGGCACTATATTCAGTATGGAGGTTAAGATTACCAGAAAAGACCCAGATTCAAATGATTCTGCTTCCTCTTCCTCATTCTCTTCAATCCCAAACTGGCCAGGTTAGTACTTATTGTGGATAAACAGCAGAAGGCTATTAGTAGTCACTTTGATTTGAGACCATGGAAGTACCCATTCAAGATATGGAAATAAAGTATTGCCCAATTTGGGCTGGAAACTAAACTAGCATTCAAATGCTCTTTCTTTAATATGAAAATACAATTATAAAGCACAAATGGTGCCCAAGAGACCCTGATCTCATACAGCTGACTACAGCCAAGAGTAGCTTAATTTCACTGTTATTTTGTTTACCAGAACTAAATACACACATGAACACACACACACACACACACACACACACACACACACATGCTTATGAGCACTCATTTTTGTTTTTATAATCAAAAATATTTAAGGAAATTTTGAATCAGTTAATCATATCAGCTTTTATCACAAAAAGGTGATAGGTATAATTGTTCTCTTGTAGTGTGATTTAGTAGTATGCATATGATTTTAAGTTTACTGTGAAGTGAAAATGTGTTGATTTCACAATTCTAAAACTTTTCCCCTAAATAAGTATATTTTACTGATTTAACTTTTCTGAAAAGATTTATTTTAAGATGTATCCATTTTATTTTTAAATGTGCCTTTGTATTTTGTGTTTCTTTTTCTGCTTAGTGATACTTAATCTTCTTATTATAAACCTTTGATGTGATTTGTATGCATATTACTGCTTTTCAAAGTTGATGAGCTGATCTCACATTCTTTCAAACACACATGATAGGCTTGATTTTTAAATCTCAAATGTTATAAATAATTATTTATAAAAGAATTCTATGTGAAATTAAAACCTTTCTGTAGAAAATAGGTTAATTTTAGCTCCTTGAAGCTTCTTAATTATTGACAATTAATTGCTATGAATACTGTAATAGAGTATCACAAAGACTCTGAGGGTGGCACTCACAGACAGTGCATAGCACACCATATTTATCTGTGGTTTTGATTTCAGTTACTGGTGGCCAATTACTATTTCAAAATAGTAAATGGAAAGTTCCAGAAATAAACAACTTTTAAGTTTTACAGTATTGTATTATCATTGTTCTATTTTATTATTAGTTATTGTTGTTCATCTTGTATTGCATTTAATTTGTAAATTAAACTTTATCATAGGCATGTGTTTAGGAAAACCAGTAGTATATAAGGAGGTCAGTACTATTAGTTTCAAATATTCACTGGGGGTCTTGGAACTTACCTCCTGTATATAAGGGAACTAATGCACCCATATTGTTTTATGGATTCTGGGTAGAAAACTAAGTCACAGTTAAAATGCATTGCTTTCAAAAATCACATACTGGGCCAAGAATGTTTAGGTGTTCAGAGTGGGATATCCAGTGTCAGGCTGCCTGGGTTCAAATCCCAGGTCTGCCACTTCTTCTAAGTGTGGCCTATGTGAATTGCTGAAGTTATCTATAGTTTTCTTTACAAATAAAATTTCTACCTATTGTCCTTTGTATTGTTGTTGTTGTTGTTGTTGTTGTTGTTGTTGACAGAGCCTTCACACTTCTACAGAAGCTGAAAATACCAATTAATTTTCTGGCCTCCTTGAAGGTAGGCATTAGCTTGTGATTCGATCCTGCCCAATGAGAAAATCTGCCAGAGATATTCTGGGCAGATTCCCTAAAAGAGAGTAAGAGATATTCTCTAAGAGAGAGTAAGAGGCAATGGGATTCTAACTTTCAACCAGTGCTTCTGTCACTTGAGATTTCTTTTAAAAAAATTGTTATTTAATCCACCTTTATTTGGGTATTCTGTAACTTGCATATAAAAGTTTCTTAATATGCTTTCTAGTTTGATATTGGATAGATTATAGGCATGCTTTCTCTTGTTTTTTTTTAAATTCATTTTTAAATTGACACATGAAAACTTGTACATATTTATATGGTTCCATTATTAGATACTTGTATTCATTGTTTAATGTTCAAATCAGGCTCAGCATGTCTGTCTCCTGAAACATATCATTTCTCTGTGATGAAAACACTGCAAACCCTTTCTTCTAGCTTTTTTGAAAAAAACATTATTGTTATCTATGGTCATCCTACTATGCAGAAGGAAACCAGAACTTACTTCTTCCATCACACATCTCTTTTTATTTCAAAAGAAGGTGTTCAATGTATCATTGTATATGATGATATCTATAGGGCCTTGAAGATGCCCTTTATGAGTAAACTCATTCCTATTTGCTGTCAGTTCTTTCTTTAAATTATAAATGGTTGAATTTTTCTGCATGCATTTAGATAATCATATGATTTTTTCTCCCTTATTTTGTCAATGTGACAAATTATATTAACTCATTTTCCAATGATATCTAACCTAGAATTCCTGGAAGCCAAACCTATTTTTAATGGAATTAATGCATTTTCCATGTTGGATTCTGCTGGGGTTACTATCTTTTCATTCATGTTTATAAATAGGATGGGCCTTTAGTTTTCCCTTTCTTATAATATACTTGTCAGATTTTGGATTAAAGACATGTTAGCTTGATAAATAAGTTGATAAAAGTCATAAAGGTATTTCTTCTTTTTCAGTTTTCTGAAAAATTTTCAAGTGTAGAAGTATTTATTCCTTAAATATGTCTTTAAAACATATGAGCCTGGAGTTTTCTTTGTAGAAAAAATTTTAAATCATAGATTGATTTCAATAAAAACTAAATTATTCAGATTTTCTATTTCTTTTTAGATCAGTGTTAGACCAAATATATTTTCCAAGAACATATCCATTTTACCTTATTTTGAATGTATTGATATTCTCTTATTATGGTTTTAATAACTGCATAGTTTATAACTTTATGTTCTTTATTATTCTAGACATATTATTTATATCTTCTCTATATTTTGTTAAGCAGTCATTTTGCTTTCTATTTCATGAATTTCTGCTCAAATTCACTATTTCCTGTTGTGTGCTTTCTTGGGGCTAATTTTGCTGTTCTAACTTTTTGAGACAGATAATGAGCTCAATAATTTCAATCCTTGTTTTTCATTTCATGCTTTTATTCCAAGTTTTCATTCATATTATTATGATTATTAGAAGATTCTCTAATTTCCAATGTAATTTCTTCTTTTATTGATACATTTACGTGTTAATTTTTAATGTATTGTAATTTTCCATTCATCTTTTTGTCATTTTCTTTTCTTGCTTAATTGGATCTTGGTCTTAAAACATTCTTTGAAATTTTCTGAAATCTGATTTGTGACCTATCATACAGTCAATCTTAGTAAATATTCTGTACAATATTGAAAATAATGTAGGTTCTGCATTTGTTAGAGTGTCTATTTCCATTATGTCTAGATTGTTGATTGTGTTCAAATATTCTTTGTCTTGTTTTTTGGTTTGTTTGTTTTGAGGTGTGTCTTCCTTTGTTGCCCAGGCTGGTCTTAAACTTTTTTTATTAAATTATTTATTTACTCTAATTTGTTAAACATAGTGGTAGAATGCTATTCATATTACACATATAGAGCACAATTTTTCAAGTCACTGATTGTACACAAAGTATTTTCATACCTTCATATTTTCATGTCTTCATATATGTACTTATGGTAATGATGTCTAATTCATTTCACCATCATTCCTACCCCTTTGTT
This sequence comes from Callospermophilus lateralis, assembly GCF_048772815.1. NCBI lineage: Eukaryota > Metazoa > Chordata > Mammalia > Rodentia > Sciuridae > Callospermophilus > Callospermophilus lateralis. Next base: position 105,378,587 of record NC_135308.1, read on the forward strand.
CCCTCCCTTTCCCTCCCTCCCCTTTGCCCTATCTAAAGTTCCTCCATTCCTCTCATGCTCCCCACCATTGCCATTATCAGTCATCATCCTCATATCAAAGAAAACATTTGGCCTTTAGTTTTTTGAATTGGCTTGCTTCACTTAGCATTATATTCTCCAACTCCATCCATTTACCTGAAAATGCCATGATTTTATGCTTTTAATGTTGAGTAATGTTCCATTGTATATATATGCCAAAGTTTTCCTATCCATTCATCTACTGAAGGGCATGTGGGTTGGTTCCACAATTTAGTTATTGTGAGTTGTGCTGCTATAAACACCGATGTGACTGTGTCCCTGTAGTATGCTTTTTTTTAAGTCCTTTGTGGTCTTAAACTTTTAGACTCAAGCAACCGACTATCCTGAGTAACTGGGACTGTTACCTTGCACCATCATGACTAGCTTATATTCTTGTTTTACGTCTGGTTCTCTTTTTATAACAGTTAATCAATATAACTGTGAGTTTGTCCATTTTTTTCCTTTGTATATTTTGAGGTCATATAATTAGGTTCATGCACCTTAATGATTGTTTTATCTTCATGCAGAAATGAATCCTCTTCATCCTCTTATCTTTAAGGACACTGGAATTATTTTAACACCATTAACTCTCCTCCCAACTTATATGCTATTATTGTTATATATTTTAAGTCTACATATGTTTTTAAACTACATTAATAATAATAGATAAATGTCATTTATAGTTAGTATTAATTTATACTTAGCCAAATTTTACCATTTCTGTTTTTCTTTAATTCCTTAAGCACTGATATTATTTTCTTTCCTCCTGAAGAAAGTTTCTATGATGGTAATGAGTTTTATTTTTGTTTATTTTGTCTTTTCTCTAAAAGGATATTTTGATTCAGGAAAGAATTCTAGATTGGCATGTTAAGGATGTCATATCATTATTATCTTTTGACTCCCATTATATCTATGGAAAGGTCAGCTGTCAGACTATTTCTGGAATTAATGCATTTTCCATGTTGGATAAATTCCTTTTTTCCTAGATGTTTTTCTGAAATTTTACTGTGTTGTGTTTAGATGTGGATATTCTGAATACAGGATAGACCTTCTTAAATCTGAATTTGCTGCCTTTCAGTAGCCTTATTGAAAATTCAACCATTATTTCTTCAAATACTGCTTCTTCACATTTTTTCTGTTATTTATTTCTAGTACTCTGAATGGGAATTAGATATTTATACTTTATATTTCATTATTTATGTTTATTTTTATTTCCTCGATATCTTATCTCTTCATCTGAAATCTAGATTTTTTTCCTGAACTCTCATCCAGTTCACTAATTTTCTCCTCATCCGTGTCTAATATGCTATTTTATCTACCTATTAATTCCTTATTTTGTTTATTGTATTTTGTACTTATAAAATTTCTAATCAAATAAGAATTTTTGGAGTGATCAAATGTGCTATATCATTTTTATTGTTGCAAGCTCTCAATCAAAATTTTTCAGTATCATATTTTATCTCCTTAAACTTAGAAAGCAAGCTATTTTTAATCCAATATTTTATTAATTTAATATTTGGATCTTCTGGATTCTCTTTATATTGTCTGTTGTTTCTGCTGAATCTCTTTATGCTAACCAGTCTTGTAGGTGTCACGTTATCTTTAATTGTACACCACTCATTGTATATAAATTTTTGTTTGGGAGATGATTTGAGACCTAAGATAAGGTTACTTTTCTCAGGAAAGGATTTTCTTTTGCTTTTGTGAGACTCCTGAGGATGCTAAAAATCTAGTATTGCTTTTATCCAATTTTGAAAGTTGAGATGTCTAGGTCATAGTTGGGAGGGATGAATTACTTATGGTACATTTTTATTTTTAAATCGTATCCCCTTGAGAGACCCAACACAAAACGTTGGCCAAACCCCACCCCCCAGCCTTGACAGATCCTAAACTCCAACCTTTTTTGCCCTTGCCATATTAGCCTATCTAAAGAAATTCTCTTAACCATCCTTTGAAAACTTCCAGGTTCTAACAAAGGAAATCTTTCCCTCTACCTATGCTCAATGCTAGACTTACACCTTTGTATTTTGTGTTCTCCTGGATTTGGGGCTATAATTATTCACTACCTAGTCAGCAATCTGAAACCTTCAAGTAAACATTTTGTGTTTTTTCCTCAGCTTTTTCAAACATCAGTAAATAGTCCAAATTGCCTCATCTTCCATTTCCTGAAGCCACTAATATATTCTCTGAGCTCAACTGTAAAATGAAGATATTAGTTATGTAGAGTTCAAGCAGTTATCAAAAATAATATTCAAAAGGAAATATTGCTGAGTATAAAAATTCAGCTGAGTTAAGCTGTTCATATTTTAATAGTTGTGACTGTAAAAAAATAATGTAGTAAGATCCTACTAATCATATTTTTTCTTAACTTTTTTTGTAGCCACCAGGATTATTTTAATTGTGTGCCAGTAAAACCTAACATAGCTAAGGACTTGAATGACAGTTCCATAATAACGGAATCAAGAGTCTCCTAATTTGCTGCTTTGCCATCTATGGGATGTTTCTAAAACCACATACAACATGGCCACTAGAGCTCCAATATCACATCTGTATTCCAGGCAACTGGATTTGGGGTAGAGGAAGAGCATACCTCCGTCCTTTAAGATGATTTCTTTCCAAGCCTGGTGGTGCACGCCTGTAATCCCAGCAGCTCAGGAAGCTGAGGCAGGAGGACCTGTAGTTCAAAGCCAGCTTTAGCAATAGTGAGGCACTAAGCAACTCAGTGAGACTCTGTCTCTAAATAAAATACAAAAAGGGTTGAGGGTGTGGCTGAGTGGTTGAGTGCCTCTGAGTTCAATCCCCATACTCTTACCCATAAAAGAAGACTTCTTGCAGGATATACACAGTACTAAGTGTACATTTTATTGGCCCAGAACATAGTCATATTATCATGCCCAGCCACAAGAAAGATTGGAAAATGTGGTTCTTTACCTGTGAAAAATGTTCTTTGCCAACATTAGTGCTAATTCACTAGAGAAGGAGAGAATCAATAGTAGGAATTAAGTCTGAAAGGGATATGGATTAAGAAATAAAGAGAATTGTAGTGAATTTACTGAAAGACTAAGTTCAGTTGTTATACAAAGATTATATTTGCTAGGTGACTTTATCTCTAATGCAACCAATAATATGGAGTCATTTTAAGGAAAGCCAAGTTTGAGAGTCTGTATTAGAGGAAAAAATAATTTGGGGGAGGGGGGAAGGGCCAAAATTTTGTAAGAAAAGAGAAATAGCCAGGCATGGTGGCACAAGCCTGTAATCCCAGCAACTAGGGAGGCTAAGGCAAGAGGACTCACAAGTTCAAATCCAGCCTCAGCAACTTCGGGAGACCCTCTCTCAAAATAAAAAATTTTTAAAAAGAGGGCTGGGAATATGGCTTCGGGGTTAAGTGCCCCTGGGTTCAATCCCTGGTACCAAAAGAGAGAGAAATAGGTAAATGATGAACATTTAGATACAGTTTGGAAAACTTGTAAATAAGATGCTGTCAAACTCTCATATTTAAGATGTAATATCTTTTTACTACACCACTAATGTAAAAGAATTAAACTCAGAACACCTTCCAAAACATGCCTATTGCTTTCACAATGAATACTTTCAGAGAAAATCTTTAAATGTATCTACCTCTTATTGAAACACATGACAATGTGTTTCTCATTCATGAAATGCATCAGACGGGACGTGTCCAAAATAGCACTTTGGCTGGGTAAGCTTGTGAGGAATTATGCAAAGCACCTACTGTTGCTGAATTCCACGAGACTCCAGAGGATTTTTGTAAAGTGATGTCCAAGGGTAATACGACATGTTTTGAAATATTTCCAAATAATTACTTGGTTTGGGTACCATTTACTTAAAATATTTTTCTTTAATTCTGTATTTGATAAACTGTGCTCCTAAGCCTCAAATTGTAATACATATTTATGCTATTAATCTTCTAGCAGCTCTCCTAAAATATGTGGGTATTGATCACAGAATCTAAATTCTAAGTGCCCAGCCATATTTTAAAATGCAAACTACATTGTACAATAAATAACCTCTTGCCTTCTTTTCCCCTCATAACGTTCTTACCTTTAGCCTGGACTTTAAAATAGTATAGCTTAATAATTTGTCTCTGATTCTAGAAGCCAAAGTTAAGAAATTCATTTAATTCAACAACAACAAAAAAATTTGGAAGAAAAAATGTACTTTTTTCTTAGTTCATTGAAGAGCAAATGAAAGTCTGGCTTGAAGGAAGAAAGGGAGGTAGATCACACTGTTTCTTTTGCCTGCTTGCCAGATGATGCTAACAAGTCGTTGTCCTTTCTCACTCGGGCAGAAATGCCCGAAAACGCCTTTTTCTTCAGCCTACCACTGCCTTAACCAATAATACTCTTCTCAGACAGCAAGATACCTGAATGTCTAAACATTTATCTGTGCTAATACAGGCTCATTTCATGTGAATGCCTGCCAAGCAGGAACTAGGCTGTCAGCTTCATCCCATCAAAAAGACTTTCAGTCCCAAGGACTGATGGCAGGTTCCAATTGTTAAGTCATTCTTGCTTGAACTGAATTTTAAAGTCAGGCTCCTACTGTTAAAGAATGGAGCCCAAAGAGGATCTTTAGCCAGAAATGTTGCAATTCTAAATATAATACTCTTGACTATAGACTTTTTTGTTGTTCTTGTCATTATTTTTTGAATTCCAGTACTTAGTGAAACTCTAGGGCAGCAAATAATGTGTAAGGGTAACCAATACTGCATAATAGTTCTTGTTTTGGTACATTCGCTTTGTAGTGATTTATTAAGGGAGACTGAAAAAGCCTGATTAAAATGCATAAACAGTGCTGAACAGTAAACAACCATGTCTAAGGATGAAAAAATGGGACCCACATGCTGTGCATGGAAATTGCCCTTAACAACATGGCCTATTGTTGAACAGATAGGAAGCCAAAGGTTGCTTGTAATCAAATTTGAAGTTTCCCATCACTTATAAAAGCAACACTTCCTTGTGCAAATGTTTCAATTTGTTGTAGTTAAAAACTGCTTCCTGACTTAATCCTTGCAGAAACCAGTTCTTTTGACTGTCAGGTGGATAGAAAAATTTAGACAGGGTACACACTGGACTTCACAAAATGAAACTAAGATTGTATGTTGAAGGAGAAATAAAATCTAAAGAATTAACAGGAGCAAATTAAACCAGCTAGAGAGCTCCAGATAGGGATTTCTTTCGTAGTTCATTTAAGCTGGGGGAGAAGTTTTGTGGGTTGGCTAGGTGCTTAAATCTCTTCTTATTTAAAATATATTTTAAAGAAAAATTTGAATGAAAAAAAAATCTGACTTGGTATAGCTGAACCAAGTCCACGGAAAAATATTCAAAGGGAAAAATTCATTAAAAATAGGGCAAGACTTACTGATGAGCTGAATTATGTGATTACAAATAGAGGCATTATTACATAATGACATTTCTTTAAACTTATGTTTTAAAGACTATTGGTTGCTAATTAAAGAGAAAAACAATTAGCTACTAAATTTTAAAGCCATGTTCAGTCTTCCACAGTATGGATATAATAAAGTAAAAAGAAAAATAAATTGAGAGAATTTGAATAAATTATTTAAATACTGGTTACATGAGCATTTAAAAAATGTTTTAATATCTTTTTTCCAAGTAAATTTGAAGAATGAGCAAAAATTGTCATCACCCTCCATCTCCTAAGCAAATTAAAAACTACTTTACACATCTTTTATTGTTAAATAGTTGGATCTTTTGTATTTCCAATAATAATGTTGTAATAAACAACCTTCTACCATCATCTCTGTGTACATTTGTAATTTTTTCTCTGGGACAAATTCCATCACATATCATTTTCAGATCACTGGGGTATGAACATTTCATTTATCAAAAATGTTCATCCAGAAAAGTCTGGCTAATTTTCATCCTATCAGTAGTACATGTAACCAAAACAAAACTTAAATTTGGTATTATATCTTTTAATAAGTGAAAATGGCACTTTTACTTTTAGTGAAATTTTAGCCTCAAAAATAATGTGCATATCTTTGACATATCCTTTATAATTTTAATAACTTATGATCCTTTTATTGTTCTTGTATGAATTGCCTGGTAACATCTCTAATCCTTTCATAGGACCAATAAAAAATTTAAAGTAAAACTTAAGTGAGATAATTCATGTAAATTTCTTGAAATAGTGATTAGAAAATCTTCATTTATTAATAATTAGTTATATTTAGGGGTTATTAATTTGTTTTATGCTTCTATACTACACATATAAACATGGGCAATGAAGAAACTCAATATGACTATTATTCTGATAATATGACATCAGTAAATAAAATTTTCCTTTCTAGAAATAATGTGAAATTACAAATGTATGGATATAAAAAGTTCAGGATAATTATTTATGCCTATGCCAATTCCTGTACCTTTCATAAGCACTAATACTTTCACTTCCCTCTACTTTGGGAATATAGTGATCAGTCCAACTTCTCAATCTCTAGAGAAACAAGGATATTTGCTACCCAAGAAGTGTCCTGTACACTCTTAGGTATATATGGGAATGTTGCAGCCTGCAGTCCACAGAGGTGTCAGTCACAGGTAGAGAAAAGCAGGTCTGGGCCAGGTATGACCTCAGAGGCCAGGATCAACAACAGAATGGGAATCAACAGGGCTCCTTCTCTACTTCAAAAATCAGGAAGTAGAATTTTCAGTACGTTGAAGAATGAGTGGGTAATTTTTATTAAGCTCATGAATATAATTTCTTATTCAGCAAGAATTACAATCATTCAACTAAGCTAACCCCCTGCCTCTAGATTCCTGCCCCAGTCCATCATTACATTGCTGCAGAGTTATCATCTTAAACACAGGATAGATTGTGTGCTTCCCATGTTAGAATGTGTTTTGTGTTTGTTTGTTTTGGGGGATGGTACCAGGGATTGAGCTTAGGGGCACTCGACCACTGAGCCATATCCCTAGCCCTATTTTGTATTTTATTAGAGACAAGGTCTCACCGAGTTGCTTAGTGCCCCACTAAATTGCTGAGGCTGACTTTGAACTCACTATCCTCCTGCATCCGCCTCCTGAGCCGCTAGGATTAGTGGCATGTGCCGCTGTGCCCCACCCCTATATTAGAATGTTTTAGGTTTTTCCTATACCTCTTACCCATAAAATGAAGTTTTAAAAATTAGTATGATGTTTTAGGCAACTCTTTTGCTGCTGTCACTAAAAGACCTGGCAAGAAAAATTTTAGAGGAGGAGAAGTTTATTTGGGGCTCACGGTTTCAGCAGTGTCAGTCCATAGACAGCGGGCTCCATTCCTCAGGGTGAGAGGTGAGGCAGAACATTATGGTGGAAGAGTGTGGCTGAGGAAAGCAGCTAGGAGTATGGCTCTAAGCTCAGCTCACCAAATATATACCCTAAAGGTGAGTCCCTAATGACCTACTTCCTCCAGCCACCCCCTACCAGCCTGCAGTTCCCACTCAGTTAAACCATGTAGGGGATTCATTCACTAATTGGGTTAAGGCTCTCATAACTCAATCATTTCACCTCTAACCCTTCTTGCATTGTCTCACACCTGAGCTTTTGGGGGACACCTAACATCTAAACCATAACACATGATATTCAAAATACCTTCTCCACATGAAGTGAAAGGTCAGGTTATCCTTAAATTTTGTCATTCTTTACATATTTTCTGCTTCACATACCAGTATGCTTACCACTTCTCAAACACTGACTATGGATATTTATTCCTTTGAGCTTTTTTTCATGTATTTAATGACTTCTGAGCCTGGACTTCCCTTAACTTTCTGTTGACAGAGATCCTAGTCATTTTCAAAGTCCTACCCAAATTCTTTCCATCAAACTTTTATCACTCCTTCCTCAGTAGCCTTCATGCACAACCTACTTAGCACATTTCCTTTTGCCTTCTATTACTATTGATGTTTATTTACACAAATGGCTTTCCCACTATATTATGAATATATGAGAAACAATGACTATATTTTACTCATATATGACTTTCCCACAACCTAGCATGATCCTACACACACACACACACACACACACACACACACACACACACACGCTATGCTCCATAACTGTTTCACAAATTGAATTGACTTTGCAATGGCAAATTTTAGTTGTTTTTAATATAACTCTGACAAATTTGTGTATAAAAACAAGATGTTCCCCATTGATTTCAAAGTAGGGTTGTCAGAGACGGGACATTTATCCTGTGTTTTTTCCCTCTAAATCAGGGAATCCTGAGTCAAAGATAGGCTAGTTTCCCACTATTAGGGTTAACTTTGGGGCAACTGTGAATTAATGTGACTGTAACACTGTTTCTATCCAGTTCTGATGCAGCAATGTGTACATAGCCACCATGAATCCCCTACATGTAAAGGGAATGTAATATTTTGTCGGGGGAAAAGAGCAAAAAACAAAGGTTGCTGTTTATAACTTGATCCTTAAATTATCCAGGCACCTAGCAGATATCTGAGGAACACTAGAGCTGTAATTCCAGATAATCAATACAAATTCTTCACTTAGCTAACTGTTCTGATCAATAAGACAGTGTCATCCTTTGAGGTCACTGAGACATTGTGCTTTTGTGTCATTATCCAGGACATTTCTTCACACTGCCCTTGGTGTCTTTAATCATCTCTCTGGTGTCTGACTATAATGGGGTCATTGTATGGGCTCTGGTTGTGCCAACCTTCCACACTCATCTCTGAAGATCTGCATCTGCCCCAAATTGTTTGACAAAGTGCTCTAACCCCATTCCTCACCCACACTTACCTCCAACCCCTCAGCTCTTTTCTAGTTTCCCAGGAAACATTTTACTAGTCTAATAATAAACCAATGTTTTCCAGCTTAACATGAAAGAAGACCAATAGAAGCCCCAGGATTCTCCTTGGCTCCTAGATAACATCTGCAATTTAACAATGACTTTCTGGGGACAATTCTTGGCGCTCCCTTAGTTGTCTGATCAAAAAGGGTTGGAATTTCCTGTCTGAGTGGGTGATGTACACTTTGAGGGAATTATTTTTTAGACAGAGAAACCTTGCAGTATCCTTCAAATCATATTATGCAAACAGCTGTCTGGTGATGAGTTAAGCAGAATCTCTCTTATTTTCAGAAGGGTAACGCGTATGTACAGACCTCACCATTCTGAATATGAAGTAAACTCTTGTTTGCCCAGATTTCACCATAGTTGAACTCCTAGTCACCCATAAGGAACTTATTGCTCCTCAGAAGGGTGTTTTTTTTTTAATTTTAATATTTATTTTTTAGTTTTCGGTGGACACAACATCTTTGTTTGTATGTGGTGCTGAGGATCAAACCCGGGCCGCACACATGCCAGGCGAGCACGCTACCGCTTGAGCCACATCCCCCAGAAGGGTGTTTTGAGCATCCTCCTATTGGCCATAAGGGAAGAAACCCCTTATGACCTTCAAATCTGGCCTCTGTCAAATTTCTATCTCTTCACTTTTGCAGACAAAGTCTCCCAAGAGACCCTGGTTTTACCGGAAAAATACTCCCACAGAACCACAGACATATTTGAAATAATACAATTGACTAATCACACGGAATAAATTTCTGGCCATGTAACATGCTGCAAAGATAAATGTCAGAAGATAAAATCAGTGAATTTGTCCACGTTAGCAACTGCAGTTTAATGAATCACACAAACTATTAACAGATACACAAGGAATCTGGAGGGAACTTGTGACTGCTGAATTAAGCAGAACAGAGGCTGTGCCTGGATTTCCCTTCTGTTACTAGAGTGTGGGCTTCCTTATGCTATAGTGCTCCACACTGGGAAATTGTGAAGCAACTGTAAGCACTATACTCCTTAGGACTCTGTGCTGGTAACTGAAACCAACTGAGACAAGCTTAAAAATAATAAAGAGAAATTTAGTAGAAAGTCATCACGATGTTTGAGGATTCAAAGGAAGAAAATGCTTGTGGATACTGAAAATGGAAGTGTCCAGCCCATCTCCACTGCTGCCCCTCAGCTCTCCCTCTGTGTCAGGTCATTCTCTTTTTCCCTTTGCCCACATTCCCTCTGATCCCTTACCTTCATGGAGAAAGATGGCCTCTCACCGCCTTGTGGTCATCCCCACAAAGAGACTGAAAGATTTAAGAAACCATATTTCTCAAAATTGCTGCCAAAGGCCTAACCTTAGTGAAAAGGAAGGAGAGGAAGGGGTCATTGTGGACCAGACTGATACCACAGAAGGTATGGGTAAAACTAGCTGTTTCATAGTTTTCCCCTAAGACAAATTTGGAATAAGAAATAGTAGAGATGTTGAATATCTGGTCATATACAGATGTTAAGCTTGTGATAAAGAAAATTCAGAATAGTAATAAAGTATACCAAAAGGCACTGTAATTCACAAAAGGAAATGTATTATATACATATTAGAAACTCCCAACAGCTCCCACAAACCCTAACGCTTCATTTATTTGTCTTCCTTTACTGCTAAGCAGGAGATCTCTTAGAAATAAAATTTAGTTTAATACCATCCCATTTGTTGATTTTTGATTTTACCTCTTAAGCTTTAGGAGTCTTGTTGAGGAGGTTGGTTTCTAAGCTGACATTGAGGAATTTGGGCTTACATTTTCTTCTACTAGGTGCAGGTCTCTGGTCTGATGCCTAGGTTCTTGATCCACTTTGAGTTGATTTTTGTACAGGCTGAGGGATGGAGATTAAGTTTCATTCTGCTATATATGGATTTCCAGTTTTCCCAGCACCATTTGTTGAAGAGGCTATCTTTTCTCCAATGTATATTTATGGCACCTTTGTCTAGGATGAGATAACTATTTATGTGGGTTGCTTTCTGTGTCTTCTATTCTATTCCATTGGTCTTCATGTCTGTTTTTAACCTATAGAATGGGAGAAAAACCTTTACCACTTGTACCTCAGATAAAACATTAGTCTCTGGAATACACAAAGAACTCAAAAAACTTAACACCAAAACCAAACAACCCAATCTATAAACAAGCAAAAGAACTGAGCAGGCACTTCACAGAAGAAGAAATATGAATGTTCAACAAATATATGAAAAGGCATTCAATATCTATAGCAATTAGAGAAATCGTATTAAAACTACACTGAGATTTCATCTCAAGATGGCCATTATCAAGAATACAAGCAACAATAAATATTGATGAGGAGGTGAGGAAAAAGGTTCATTCATACATTGCTGGTGGGACTGCAAATTGGTGCAACCACTAGGGAAAGCAATATGGAGATTCCTCAGGAAACTTAGAATGGAACCATCATTTGACCCAATTATCACACTTGGTATATACCCAAAGGACTTAAAATCAGCATACTACAAGAACACAGCCACATCAATGTTTATAGTCAATTCACAATAGCTAAGCTATGGAACCAACCTAGATGCCCTTCAACAGATGAATGGATTGAGATAATGTGGGTATATTTACACAATGGAATATTACCCAGCCATACAGAGGAATGCAGTTCTGGCATTTGCCAGTAAATGGATGGATCTGGAGACTATCAGGCTAAGTGAAATAAGTCAATCCCAAAAAACAAAGGCCAAATGTTCTTTCTGATATTCAAATGCTGACACACAATAAGGGAGGGGAGGGAATAGAAATTCATTGGAGTACACAAAGGAGATGAAAGGGAAGGGAGTAGAGATGGGAATAAAAAAGACAGTAGAAGGAATCAGACAGAACTTTCCTTTGTGCATATTTAAACACACAATCAGTGAAACTCCACATCCCGTACAACCACAAGAACAGGTTTCTAATTAGAATAAGTTATACTTCATGTATCTATATTATGTCAAAATATACTCTGTCATGTATATCTAAAAAGAACAAATTAAAAATTGTTTAATAAAATTTAAAAAATAAAAAATATAAATTTAGCTAAATTGAGTTAAAATAACATCATTCCATTTGGGCTCATAAAGATTATTTTGTGCTACAACTGCTAATAGTTTACCACTGGCAGAATTTGGTAAAACTTACTCCTGTCTGAGTAAGTTTTCTCAGTGCAATCGGGTTTATATTTCAAATACTCTCAAAAGAAATGTAAACAATCTTGGAGAAAGTAACTTTTGAGATACCATTCAGCTCAGTGATGGAGGATGAATAATGCCCACAAAGCATTGCTTGGCACTTCTCACCCTTTCTCTTGTTTTTGGTGCCCCTTTCACTGAGTGGTTTTACTCTCTGCTCATCTCTTACAGTACTCTCCAAAGCATTTTTGATTGTACATCTTTATCATAAAAAATTAGTACATTTCTCTGATTTATGTTTCTTTACTTACTAAAATTGTATATACATAGTTATGGTTGAGATACAATGTATCCCCCAAAAGCTCATGTGTGAGACAATATAAGAATATTCAGAGGTGAAATGATTGGGTTAAGAGAGCCTTAACATAATTGGTGCATTTAATCCACTTGAATGAATTAACTGGGTGGTAAGTGTAGGCAGGTAGGTTGTAGCTGGAGGAGGCGGGTTCCTGAGGGCATGCCTTTGTGGTTTATATTTTGTATGTGGTGAGGGAAGTGTTTCTTCATATTTCTTTCTCTCTCTCTCTCTCTCTCTCTCTCTCTCTCTCTCTCTCTTCTTCCTAGTGCCATATTCTGAGCCACCTTCCTCCACTACACCTTTCTGCCATACAGTTCTGCCTTGCCTCAGGAACAGAGCAATGGAGTCAAGTGTCTGTGGACTGAGACCTCTGAAACCGTGAGCCCCAAATTAACTTTTGTTCCTCTAAAATTGTTCTTGTCAGGTCTTTTGGTGACAACGATGAAAAAACTGACTAAAACGATACATTATAAAAATGAGTATAAGTAAAAAAACTTGAAGTGTGTTCTAAAATAAATATAAGTGAGCATTCTAGTATTTTCTCCCCAAGCCCACAAAGACCATCTTGTGCACAAGTCTGTGTCACAGGACAATGAGTTCATCTAAGTTGAGTTTTCTTACTGCATCATTTTTATTGTCCTCAAAGGCAGTCATGAACATTCAGTAAGAGATGTTCTCAGTAACCATATCTTAAACTGAATTCTCCAGGGCTAAAGCTTTAATTTATAAGTATCCTGAAAAAAATTGTCTGCAATGCCAAAAAATACTGAATGAGTATAAAAGTGACCAGCATGAACTAGACAAAGTGAATTTTCCTTTTTTAAAAAACGGAAATTTTGGAAAAAATCAAACATTCTGGCACAACTGGACCTTTGACCCACTAAAGAAGGTAGAGCCAGGGTTCATGCTTTGGCTGATAAAGACTAAACAAAGTCCTAGAAGGGAAGAAAGGGAGCCAGTTTTGATGCGGATCCTCTGCAGTGACCAAACGCTCTTGCTTCTTCTATACATTGAGTCACTCTGTCCTCCTTCCAGAAACCCAGGCCTGAGGCAATACAAGCCCTGCTAGGATCAGACCAAAGGAAATCATGAGATATAGTAGCAACAAACCAGCAAACTTATCCATCAATAAAGCCCTCATTGAAGAGCATGACCAAAATTAAAAGCAAACTGAAGCAACATTTATTCAAAAAAATGACAAAGATTCCTAATTCTGATCTAAAATAAGTGCATTCAAATTAATGAGAACACCAAGACCTTCGACTAATAAATTGACAGACTGGTCACCGAAGAAGAAATGATTGATTGGCAAACAGGAAGGAAGTTTTCACTATTTTTCAAAATGTCATGAGTTAAAACAACAAAATATTATTTTCCCATGGCAAATTAGCAAAAATTTCAAACTGTTAAATAGTACTTACTTGCATGATTCTGGTGAGATGAACTTCTGAATTCATTCATAAAAGTGCATGTCAGCTTGGCCCTTTAGAAATTAGTTTTTCAGTACCATAAGATGTTTATTATCTTTATCTAGCAGATCCTCTTCTGTTCATTTGTCTTAGTGAAGTAAAGAAACAAAGATTTTTGAGGCAGCATGTTTATTGACCCATTACATAAAACATAAAAAAATTTAAAACCAGATTATTTGAAAATATAAACATAAATAAGTAAATTACAGTATATCTACACAATACATTATCATTCAGCTTGTAATTTTATGTTATTAGGAGAGTTTGGTAATATGATTAATGTTTATATTAATATCAGCAGTATTAAAAAGTCAGATATGTGTTTGTCCTAAGTAATGACGATAAATAAGAAAAAAGGAAAACGAAAGAGATTTTATATAGTAACATAGGAAAATTCTGTGAGTTATTTAAATTATTTTATTTGGTTGGTAGATCTGTGAGTGATTTAGTTTCTTCTTTCTATAGGTTAGCTTCTATTTCTTATTTGTCTTTTCAAACTTATATCCTTGTAACAAATATTTATCGAGGACCTACAATGTTCCAGACACTGTCCTAAGTGCTAGATAAAGCAATGATAGAAATAACATTTCTGTTTTCCATAGGGTTTCCATATTTATCAAATAAAAATGTAGCATATTCAGTTTCCAGTTAAATTTGAATTGCAGGCAATAAATTCTTTTTACTCTAAGTGTATTATTTGATCCCGCAACCCTAATTCTCAATGAATTTATTGGGAGATAAACTTCCTACAATGCATATGAATTTTTTATGACAGAATATACATAGAATTTGCCCTTTTAGCCATTTTAAAACGTACCATCCCGTGGAGTTAAGTTCGTTTACAGTGTTGCTTGACCATCACTTCTACTTGGCTCAGAGCTATTCCATCAGTGGGAGCATCCCATACACATTGACATTTATTGCCCACTCCCCACCCTCCACAGTCCTGCTCTGCTTTCTGTCTCAATAGATTTGCCTATTCTGGACATTTCATATAAATGAAATTTTATAAGACGCAGCCTTTTTTATCTCACCTCTTTCACTTAGAATAATGTTTTTTAAGACTTACTCATGCAGTAGCCTATATGGGAATTTTATGTCTTTTTGTGGTTGGGTAATATTCTATTGTGTTGACAGCCATCTGTGGGCTGTGTGTGGACTGTGTTGCACATTGTAACCTAATGAGGGGATAAGTCTGGCATTGGGAACTTCTCGTGACACTTCTACGGGGATTGACTACCTAATGCAAGTGAACTTCCCCCTCAAGCTCTGCCAAAGATCCCACACAGCACCTGAGAAGGGTGTAACCTGCAAGATGTCAATCAACCTGCTGAAGCAAGACTCCACCCTTGAAACCTTATCCCTGCCTTTGATGCTTTCCTTTGTCTAGTTCCAGCACCCATGTGGACTAGATCTATCAGGGGCTCCACTTTAGGTAAATATATTTCTGACTATTTGTGTTTTGTTCTTCACTAATTATTTGAGACTTTAAGTTTTGGGGTGGCTTATGCCCTCCTCAGCAGGAAGAAGAACCCCCCCCAAGGAGATACTCGCCATCTCCCCCATTACTACTGTATTTATATAACACATTTTTTAATCTATATCTCTAATTCATACATATTTGAGTTGTTTCCAACTTTTGGCTATTGTGAAATACATATTCACTTTATACTTTTAAAGAATTAGTTTGATTTAAACCATTATCCCCAAGGGATGATGAAAATATTTTTCAGGGCTTTATCTATGTCAATGTTACATGTTTAAATAATACTGAGTACAGAACAGGCAATATTCAGTCAACCCAGAATAATGCATTCAGCAAAGTAAAATGCTGAGTTTTACAGCAGATAAAAAAATCATAAATGAATATTTATCAGCAAGAAGCTTATACCAAATTCTGATAGATTGAAGTCAAAAGTTCAGTCTTTAATTACAAACAAGGCTACTCTCTTTCTCTCTCAGCCAGTTTATATTACCAACTTGGGGCTTGCCTTAGAACAGTAAATAGAGTACATCACATCTGCATGATTAAAATACTTACAAAAAAAAAGGAGAACCTTATCCAAAGATAAGTCATATTTTCCAATTCTTTAATTTACCCAAAGTTCAGAAATATTGGCATTCCTCTTCCAGCCTCTCTCACAGCACACGTAAGATAACTAATGTCTGCCTTCCCACATTTAGCTAGTGTTCTTTTGGTTTAGGTCCTCTGAGGTTTTAAAGACTTACATCAGCAAATTCTTCCAACAGCTGGGGGAAGCTGGCTTACAAAACCTCGTGCTGGCATCAGCATAGCATTATGAAGCATAAGACACAGAAGCAGACGCAGGGACACCACGGCACTTCTTTCTCCATTGGCAGAACATCAAGCCAACCAGTGCCAGACCCAAAGCCAAGGGAGGCACAGAGGGGTGAGATCTGGTAAATGGAGTGATGAAGCCAAGGGTCATGAACTCAAGTCTTAAGTGTCTTCTGTGTCTCAATTACTTCATTCTCTGTCCCAGAACTGGACAGACCTTTCCTTCATCCATCCTTGCCCAACTTTCCTGCACTGCCTTCCTAGCTACTGCCCACTGCCAAATTTACATGCTTTTCCCTTGAGGCTGAGGGCAACTCCTACCTTCTCCAAAGAGGCTTTTCTTCTCCCTTGCTATAAAAAGAGGTGATTTCTTCCTTCTTCGAATTTTCTAATCTCACCATATTTATTCTGATGGTCGAATATTTTCACCATTGGCATTTTTGTCTCGGCTCTTTCTCCTGTGCCCTACCCCCATACAAAGACATTAACACCAGCCCAGAGGGGTGTCTCTCTTTATGGGGATCAGCTGTGTTCTACTTGTTCAAACCCCTCCCCATCCTTTCCTGTACCCTGCCACATACCCAAAGCAGGATGTCAAGTGTCTTGCATGGATTTGATAATCACAACAAAGTATTGAGTAAATGGAAAGTTAATTATTTGTAAACTCCAATTTCAGAGATGAAGAAGTCTTTTCAAATGCAAGATACCTGAAGAGCAGGGCAGTGTTATTTACCTGCCTACTGCAAGCTGCATGTATTTGATTACTTCTCTACATTTATCTGTGTGGATGGAATATCTTTATTCATCCTTAAAAGAGTTTGTCTTTTAATGTGTAACAGAGAATTTAGCTTACTTTTCTCTGGATATCTTCTAAGAATATCTTTCCTTCCTTTCCACTTTTTTTTTTCTTTCTATATTTAATTCTTCAATTTAATTTTCTACATCAGATCATACAAACTTTAATCCTGTTATCATTTTCATGATTTTTTCTTACAGTTTTAGCTCAGATATTCCAAATGTTCATACCTTTGAGTAATTTTCATATTTATTTAAAACATGAGAAAAGCGTGTATTCTTTTGAAGAAACTAACATAGACTTAATTCCTTTAGCCCAAAGCACACATGGTGACTGCTGGGGTTATAAATCATGCTGCTCACCTTTATATGGCTCCAATTGCAGTATAATTGTCAACACTTGACTTCATGAACACATCCATCCCTTTGGTGATGGATGTATTATATATGATGGGCATGTGGACCGCAAGGACTACTTTTCTGCTCACTCTGACTACTCTTCTTGCTCTCTTTTGCCATGTAATTTTACCACCATCCCTTAAGGGTTAGTATTTTCCAAGAGATTGTCTTCAAGTCTCTTCCTTCTCATACTGATGCTGACATCTGACCCAGGAGTAGTCACTTCCCTCTAGAGCTAGTGGCAAACAGTACTCATCATTCATGGTGCTCTTTCCCAGTATGCCTGGAGATGGTCTTAAATTTTTTCCCAACACAATGCTTCAGAAAGCCATCCATCATTTGGAGATGATATGCAACATAAAATTTGTCTTTGTCCCCTGCACCTCTCTCCCATTTCATCTCCTATAACTTCCACTTTTGCTCCCGTGAAGATTTCCAAAGTTTGTCCTCAGCCTGATATTTCTCCTGAATTCTAGAAACATTTTCCCAGTAATCTACAGTCTTTCTCCATCCTGTCTCAGACTCAGCTTGTCTAAAATCGTACACAGTTGTTAGAATCTGCTCTTAGGTGCTACTATTTATTTACACAGATACCTAGCTAGAGACTTAAAGTTTACCTCTACTCTCTTCTCTCTCACTGTCCATTTCCATATGCAGTTGATCATTAAATTATATGAGTTCCACTTTGATGTCTCCTAAATATACAATTTCTTATCCTTCTCTATTCCTTGGTTTAGGCCCTCATGAATTGCCTACCTAGATTCTTGCAATAGCCTCTTCATCATTCATTTTGATTGAAGCCCTTCCCTCTCCAAATAATCTTTCAACCCTTGCCATCAATGTTATTCCAAAGGCATTGATCTGACCACATTAGTTGTTTCTTTCAATTCCTTCAATGGATTTTATTTTTTAATTAAAAATGTTTTAGTTTTATTATTATAGTTATTAGTACATTAACTGTACAAATTCATGGGGTTCACTGATTTTTAAATATATGCATAAATCTTGCATTGACCATGTGCATCCATCCTTTTACCCTTTAAATCTTTAAGTGCCATCAGGAGAAATATCAAATTCCATCATAGCATGGAATCCAGAGCCCTTCACACTCTGGCCCCTAATTACTTTTCCAAACACATTTCTCATCACTTCTTCACCTCCAGGCCCTTTGCCTCACACATACTGAATAAGTTACTCCCAAAATACAGCAGGAACTTTCATACCTCCATGTCTTTCCTCATATTGTGCCATCTGTTCCAAGTGCTTCCCCCTACACTAACTAGAGAACTCTCCTTGAATTCCTGGGTCTCTCCTCCTTCTTCCATCTCCTTTGCTTCTCCCATCTCCAGCTCACTTCCTTTCATGGTTCATGTTGTTCTGTTGTATGATGATTAGTTGAGTCTATCCCATCCCACCAGGCTATTGACTCCTAAAACAATCTGAATCATTTTGGGGTTCATAATATGAACAGCAGAGTTCTTAACACCTAACAAATGATCAGTAAATATTCTTGGCATATGCCAAAGCAAAGTATACCCCAATTCAAATTCCATTTTGTCCTTAAAAAGGAATTGGTAGGTAAAGTAAAATGATTATGTGGGCTTAGATCTGAGTCTTAATACATTGTCTTCAATTGGAAATTGTTGAGTTGCCAATTTCTTTCCCAAGCCTCCAGTGAAATTTCCTTAGAAAGTTATGCAGAGGTGAGGTGATTAATCCTGACTTTGTAAAACAATACTGTCCCTTTATTTTCTTGTTTTAGAAACAAAAACAACCATCAAATCTTGATTGACATAAGCAGGAAAAACCCCTTTTGTTTTGTATAATCCCGTGTTTTCAATAAGTAATTTGCAGAGTAAGAGGGAGGAAAAGAGTCTTTGTAAGAGGTTCCAGAGGCATTCTGCCCAAGAAAATCTGATTAATTTGAATAGTGGAATTGGAGCCCCATCTTACCTCATAAAAGCCATCCCTAGTAAAAAAAAAGACTTCTCAGTAAGAAGCTGCTTCTACTTCTGGTCAGAAATCCCATTTCATGCTGCCTACACAGCCTTGGAAGGAAGCATTTCATGACACTGTCAAATCTGAAATATATTTTAATGAAGGAAACCTAGTTATAGTAGTGGTTGGACATAAAATTATAATATAATCAAATTTTCTTTGGTCTATGTAATGACATAACTCTTTACTCTAAAATATAAATATATTGGACTGTATATCAGAAGGTTAATGCACTGTAAAGCTAAAATAGCTCTATTGGTGGCAGGTCTCCCCTAAACCAATCTAACAGTATTTACCAGCATTATAAAACTGCATTTAATAAGGCAAATGGGATTAATGAATTACAGTGTCATTTATGAGAAAATAAAGGTCTCCTGTCCAGATATTGCTGTCAGCAATTCTCATTGGAATTCTTTCATGAACTGTGGAGGTTGATATAAATTATGCAATCCAAAATTTAAGTGAAAGCATTAACAACTGCAATGTAGAGAAAACCCCACAGAGCTAAAATACCAGTAAATGAATCTTTCCTACAAAGAAAAAAAAAAAAAGCCAGATTACAAATGAGGGCTCTCTTTAGTTAGCAGGCTGAATCAGTGTGCAGGCCTGGATAAAGGAAACAATGGGCACCTTCTGACACCAGGCTGTGTGTCTGGTGAGCATCCCTCAGTGCAAATGTTAGTACTGTGTGAGTATTTATTGTGTTTCTATAAAGTCCTAATGAGCTCCTTGGGTGAGAGTGAAACCCTTTGCTTTTTCACACTGTGCTCAAGACCCCTAAACTTCATGGGGTCAAATCTAAAGAAAGGGTAATGGACCATGAGGTCCAGCTTAATAGACCTGATATTAACACAGCAGCAAGAATGTCACCAAATGCAAAGTTTAGGGCAAGCAATGAATGAAGTATTTGTTACACTTAAATAATATACAAAGGTTATAACAGAGTAGTGGCACTATATCAATGTCATCATTGCCGGACTTTGAAAATCTCCCATGTATGAAATAACCTTGTAACACATCTTTTGGTTACAAAAATGAATTTGCTTTCCAACAGCAAATAATAAATTAGAATAGAAAGTTATGCAACTGCTGTGACTGTCTTTAATTATTTTTAGATATTGAAAATCTATTATTCAAATAATTAATCAGAATACTATCAGTATCTAATACTCATATAATGGAAATGCGTATACTCTTCATGCTGGTTATGCAGATCATATACTTAAATGTATTTTCTCTAAATGAGGCAGAGATTTTTTTTTTTTCAATAGTGGTCTGGCTTCTTAGGATGGGATAGATGTCCCTTGCTTTGAAATGAGTAGAACATAACCACCCTAATTCTGAGATCACTAGGCAGAACCACTTGTGTAAATATGGGACTCTCACTAAACTCCTTCATCCATGCAGTTTTTGGCTTATCATAGTAACCCGGGCCTCTTATACAGAGGAACTTCAGATCAGATGGTGTAACATAAGCCACATACCTGGGATCTGACAGCACTGTACTCCATGCTTTTACTTGAAAGTTAACGTTAATAGCATGTAACATTAACTAGGAAGATAAGGGGTATGAATCAGTAAAAAATATTTTTGTGTTGGTTTTCCTTTCATTTTTTTTTAAATTTTATGCTATGCTTAGTAAATACTTTTCTTTGGAATTGACTCAACTAGGTTATCAGTTATTTAAGGACAAAGTCTATACTTCTACTGTTTTATGTTTCTAATCCCAACACCAAAGACAGGCAGCATTCTTGATGTACTCCACACCTGATGGATATATATAAATGTTATTTATTGTTTACCAACTTTCTTTTTATCTGACTTCTTACAAAAGTAGAAAATTGATATTTACTTAGGAAATTCAGGTAGTATGTTGTCAGATTACTAAGCTAACATAATCTATCATCAACCTCTATCAAAATATTAATTGCTTACTTTCCATTTCACTCTGCATTATTGATTTAATTTCCAGGAGTTAGATTTGGGGAGATTACTAGACTATCACTTTCATATTTGTAAAATCAGACCAGATTCAAACAGATGAAAAACCTCACAGGTTTCAGACAACTACTTTCAACGTTCAAGTACTTAAAGCAAGGATACTCATAAACCAAAAAATGCTCCTGATCTCTTAAGTACTAATTGCTGTCATTTCTCTTTGACTAATAGAGATGGAAAGAATGACATAATCTTTCATTTTATCTGTTGCCATTTTTTAAAAGAATAGAGAAATTTAGAAGTGGAAACTAATTAATTTTTATTTGTAAAGGAAAACCCAAAAGCACTTATCTGTTGATATGTTCAACCCAAAAGAAAGAACACAAAATGCTAACCAAATGTGCATGATTCAGGAGCACCCAAACTCCGACCTATCTAAAAATACCATTTCCACCAACCTGCAGTAGTACTTATATCTTATATTTCTATCCATGGAATCATTGCTATGCATTAAGACATCATTTATGGGCACATTAAAATGAAAATGCAATAATAATGCCCCGTAATATCCATTCTCTCTCCAATATATATTAACCAGAGCAAGAAACATACATATTATGTCACTTCCCTGCTTTCGATGCTCCAAAGGCTTCCTATCACACTTAGACTGAATTCAGATTTCTTACAATGGCACACCTAGAATATCTGGTTTCTTCTGATTTGTTTCCTGCCACCCCACCTGTTGCCCATTTCACTCTAGCTAAAATTGGCCTCATGAGGTCCTAAAAGTGGAGTTCTCATGATGGGACTGC
This sequence comes from Callospermophilus lateralis, assembly GCF_048772815.1. Taxonomy (NCBI): domain Eukaryota; kingdom Metazoa; phylum Chordata; class Mammalia; order Rodentia; family Sciuridae; genus Callospermophilus; species Callospermophilus lateralis. The sequence goes on from NC_135308.1 coordinate 105,400,695, forward strand.
TGCTCTTATGAGAGAAGATACCAGAGAGCTTGGCTGTCTCTGCCATGTGAGGACAAAGCAAGAAGGTGGTCACCTGCCAGCCAGGAAGGAGCCTTTGCTGAAGCCTGACCATGCTGCAACCTGCTAGCCTCCAGAACTGTGAGAAAATAACTGTCTGTGGCTGAAGCCACAGTGTCTGGTATTTTGTTACCACAACTCCAGCTAAAATAGGACTTTTGTACCTGTTCTTCCTTCATCCCAGAACATTCTCTCCTCAGATCCTTTCAGGGCTCTAGACTTGCCCCTCACATTTGCAAGGCCCGGAAAAAAGTGAAAAATAGAGGCTCTCTATCTTATGTTTAAAATCATAAGGTAAGCTAACAAACTGCCAAATAAAACGTAGTCTATCCTCTTACCTTGACAGGTAGATCTTCACAATGACAGTGTTTTAGTGCAGAGCCATAGTTATTTTATGATAAAGTAGGTAAAATATCAAAGATTACTAAAATAAATAATTTTTGTGCATGTCTAAGTATTCTGTTTATAGAAAAGCAATGTTTAGGTGAATAATAAAATAAAACCCACATAATTAAGAAATTATATTTTAATTAAACTTTTTAATTACATTCATTTCAACAAAATGGTTATTTTTATAATCAGGATTTTTACATAATATGTTTTGTTGACCATACTGACCTGAAGGATTAAAAATAAAGTGTAATTATATTTGAAATGTGCACCATTTGGATATATTTCAATGAAAAAGATACATATAAAAACATAAAAGTTATTTTTCAGGTTTTTAGAGAGGTTAAAAATTATTAAAACTAAAAGGCAAGTTATAAATGACAACTAATAAATATTAAAACTTTTTTTTAGAGAGAATTTTTTAATATTTATTTTTTAGTTTTCGGCGGACACAACATCTTTGTATGTGATGCTGAGGATCCAACCCAGGCCGCACGCATGCCAGGCCAGCGCGCTACCGCTTGAGCCACATCCCCAGCCCCCAAAACTTTTAATACAATTATTTAAAGCTAAATTTGTATTTTATCTTTTTGTAACATTACTTAAAATGTACTAAATATTTTTATGTATCTAAAACTATCCACAACTATAATGCTCAATTTCCAACTAATTGTCAAAGTAAAAAAACTGAATTAATTTGTAAATATTTTCTAAACCACAAACCAGACCACAAGGAGAAGATAGGGACATAGTACTATGAGAGAATAAGTTTTCATTATATAAGAATATATTCCTGAGAGAAAGCCATTGACAATTCAATTAATATTTCTTTTGTTTTAGAACTCACTCATTATCTCTAACATGAACAGCATCACAACTCAGCCACCCTGTAGCCTTAGGACATGATGGCCTTTTGTTTTTAAATCCTGTTTTTACCCACAGCACTAGGAATTGGGGTGTTCTACAAACTGAGCCACATTCCCAGTTTTTTTTTTATATTTTATTTTGAGACAGGGTCTCACTATGTTGCTGAGTCTGACTTTGAACTTGCAATCCTCCTGCCTTAACAGGAGGAGTATAAAATGCGCCACTGCAGTCAATAGTGTAAAGCAATTTTTGAGAAGTGTTTCCCTGGGGCCTAAGAAGTTTTATTCCCAAGAAGAGATGGTTAGGGTCAGTAGACATGCTGTGCCAGCACTGAGTGCTGGATCCTGGGTAACAGAAGCATTCCTGTGTACTTTAATAAATTTGTTGGTGTGTGTTTGTGACATGTGGGGCCCTCTAAGCAGCAAAGCCCAGGTTATACCACCTTGTCTGAGTCTAAAGATGGCGTTATTAAGCTCACTCCTTAAATTCTTTAAGGTTTTGGTTCAAATGTCACCTTACTAGACACTTCTAACACACACACACACACACACTCTCACTCATTCATCCATAAATGCCTGTTTATAAAACCATGTGCCCTTAGGATTCGCAAATCCTCTTCCTATGTATTTAATTTTCTTTGGAGCACTTATTCTTACATGACATATTTCACATATTAATTTTTTATTATCTTTCTGTGCAACTAGGAAGTCAGCTCTGTAAATAAAGATGCTGTGCATAAGTACCTCTTTTCTCTTTTCTTCCTAGGTCACTGCTGGCAATGTGCACCTGTGTTTAGGGAGGTGGTAAGAGGTGCACGAGCCAGAAAGAAATGAAAGGAATTCAGGAAAATCACCAATTTGCCGTTGTCTAGGAAAAGTTCTGGCAAATACTAAAACAAAACAAAAAATACTGCTTTTCTACAGATTCATACATGTGCTGTTAAAACAAAGATGATCTTCCAATTGGATTTTAGTAGTTTGGGAGCTGAGAAATCTAGACTGCAACTGCAGACCATTCTCTTCAGTGTTCTGCAGTGAAAACTTGATGGGACCCTTGGAAGGCCTTTCTGATCCTCTGAGACCAACCCTCTTGTTTCCTTAAACAAGATCACAATTACAAAAATCAGGCCCTTGACTTTACAGATATGTCTACATGATAGTGTTATAAACTACTGAATATTAAAAAGTAAAATTATAAAGATAAGGATCTTGTCTTCACTCAATAAACACTAACATGGAAATAGAAATACAACTACAAATGCAAACAAAAAAATGTCTTTGTTGGTGAAGAATTCTCATTAAATATGAGTCTTCTCTAGTGCCTGAGTGTCTTGTCCATTTTCTGTTGTTACAACTGAATATCACAGATTGAATTAATTTATAAAGAATAAAGGTTCATTCCACTCAGGGTTCTGAATTTAAGATCGAGCAATTGCTTCTGGCAAGGGCTTCTTACCGGTTTGGACACTCTGTAGTGTCCCAAGGCCACATAGGGAATCACATGGTAAAAGAGAATAACCTAGCTCAGGTCTCCTCTTTTAAAGTCACAGTCCCATAGTACTGGGTCCCCATCCCCGTGGCTTCATTTAACTTTACCTCCCAGAGGTCCCATCTAAAAATTCCATAGTTAGATTACGTTTCTACCTTTTTAATAACTTCACAATGGGGATTCAATTTCAACTTGAGCTTTGATGGGGACATTCCCACCATGGGACTGAGCTTTCTTTCTTTTCTTTTTTCATTTCCTTAGTTTCTTTATCTCAAACTATGATTTGTAGATTAAACAAATATTAATGTACATAAAGGATATATCATTGTAAAAATAAAGTTAACATATCATGAGCAAAGCCACAGATATACAGTCTCCTTATACTAGCAGTGGAGAAAAACGTAGGACTCATCCCATTAAAAGGGTTATTAATAACACTTCACTAGTAACACAGACTTCACTGGGTCAGCAGTTTAGTTGAAACAGCAATCCACCTCATCAAAGTCTGGTTCCCTTTCTCTATTGAAATGTTTCTTCACTAAATTGTTGCTGGTGTGCTTGTGCCAATGGCTTCAAAGCATTTCTTTCTTCCTTTTCTTTTTTTTCATTTTAAAACATTTTCTCTTCCTACAGAAGTTTCATACAATCTTTTAAGCTTTTGTAAATTGAATTATTTAACGCAGTAATAATTCATTGACATAAACATGGAGTAGCTATTCTAAAACATCTGCATCAAAGACTAAATTTTAAAATAAGAGATTTCATGTCTTTTTTTCCCTTAAAGACTTGGACTCCTTTATAAGTAAGCAACAAGAATTAGTAGTAATTTGTGGTTTCCTAGGAAAACTCAGCTCCCTAGAATTTAAATATAGGAATCTACAGAAAAATGAAGTAGACTTCACAGCTATAGGGAGAAAAAGTGTTGTACAATTCTATGTGCAGTTACGTACAGGACAAAGGAGAATGGGAGGTCTTTTTTAATCACAGAACCTCCATGTTTTGGGATAAGAATTCTGCAAAATTCACAAAACACCTTTACATCAGGCTTCAGTAGGTCTCAGAGTCCAAATTGATGGAGTGAGTGAGTGACCACAGCTCCAGGTCTTCCTAGCAGCACCTTTGGCTGTCTGTAGAGGATGTTTTCTTTAATCAGTCCTCATTAAATCGTTATTTGTCAGGAAATGGGCTATCTGCTGAAGATGTAAAAATTAGTTCACATTCTAATGATTATACTTAAAACTTCTAAGTATATAATAGGAATATAAAAAAGCACTGTGGAGTCCCAGAAGAGGGTGTGATAACCTCTCCATCAAGCAGAGAGATGGCCAAACTTACAGTGGAGGGAATAGCAAGTGGATTCCCAGAAAGTACAAGATACACTGGCGCTTGCTCAACCAACACCACTTAGCACCAGATTAACCTTACCCTCCACCCCCTCTGTAAACAGACTGCCTCATAACCATGTAGGGTAGCAGTCGCTGGTTGTAAAGCCCCATCCTCTGGTGTGCCCCCAACATCCTCTGTCACCCAACATGCATGCTTATTAAGAAACAAAAGCATTGGTTCCCCAGTGTTTATGCTAGTGATACCTTGTCGTCAGCTAGCCAGTCTGGCAACAAAAAAAAAAAAAAAAAAAAAAAACCCACACAAATACAGAAATACTGTTTTCGGGTTTCAGAGGTGGCTCTGAGGCTTCAGGTGTCAGCTCCCACGCAGGAAGGCAAGGGGAGCAAGGGAGGCAGGAGGCAAGAGAGAGAGCACGCCTGACACTCTCCCTTGCACCCCGCCCCCTGCTATTTATTGAGGAAAAGCTATTCATAAAATATTCCACCCAAATGAGGCAAGGGATTGGGTTTCAAAGGGTGGAGTCTTGCTTGGTGATGTATTGTGGTCAGCGGGTTGATTGACATCTTGGGAAGCCACACCTATCTCAGGTGCTCTGTGGGATCACAGGTAGAGCACACATGTGTTGCACAGCCCAAAAAGCATGTAACACCAGACCAGTCCTCTCTACACTCAAATGAGCATAGTTCACACACACAGCCCATGGATGGCTTGCAACAATATCTGTTATTGTAATTAGTCAATATCTATTACAGCAGGAAAAGGAAGAGAATTGTTGGTCTATAAAAACTAATGCTTTGGAAAGACTCCACATAGTAGTCCCTATTAAAAACTTGGAATTGTGTTTGTATTAGACACAGGTAATGTACTTATAAATAACTGGAAGAAAATCGTAAACATTTAGATGGGTTTTGCACTTAGATTACTTCGCAAGTGCATTTAAGTTTCTGCTCCTCTTTAATTAAACTAAATTAGAAATTGTAGAACAATGCAAAACAGACACAGATAATGTGAGATGAAGAAATGTCCATCAGGAAAAACCACTCACAGAGAAAAAGCTTTGGTTCTGTACTAAAAGTTTGACAATAAAATTATAATATTTTATGTTTTAATATATAACAATTGAAATTTAATTATCTATAGTTTTATATAGGGGAAAGGAGAATTAATAAAAGAGATAAGTAAACAGATAGATTACTCCATCAATATCAGATGCAATTTTTTTGGTTAATAAGACACAGTAGTTAAGAATACACAGATTCTGCAACCAGATGGCCTGGGTCACATTATGATTTTACCACTTGTAAATTATGTGACTTCAAGCAAATAGACAAATTAATCTCTCTGCACCTTAATTTTATCATCTATTAAATGGAGCTAATAATAGCACCCATTTAGGAGATTTGTTTCAATGATTAGTCTGTGCATGTAAAGCACTTAGAACAATATCTGATACAACAAATGCTATATAAGGATTGGCTATTGCCAGTACTAGCAATAGTACTCGTACTACTATTAATGCTACTAAGTGTGTTTTGCCTGGGAGAAAAGAAATAAAGAAGAATGGAAAGAATAGAATGCATTCTGGAGGAAGAACAAACCCTACCAACTAGAGGTGTCGTGTATTGGGGAGAGATGAACAACGAAGGGGTCTTGGACCCAGCTAGGGAAGAGGCTTCTTTGCCATCCCAGTCCTAATCTACCCTCTGCCTCGAATCCTTTCTGCTCTCTTGGTCACTTATTTTGTGTCAGGGTTTGAGATGCTGATAAGCAGAAGGTAAAGAGTAGTCTCAAACTCTCACAAGTTTACAATTTAGCAGGAGATTCTGATGTATAAATAATGCATGATGTTAAGCATGCATTATACATTCTGAATGTAAAAATGTGTTATTGGTGCATAGAAGAGTGTGCAAGAAATTTACCTGACAGAGTATGATAGAAAGTGATAATTGAGCTGGATGTTAAGGTTGAATAAGAGTTTATTCACAAAGTATAGCTTAAAATCATTAGCATCTAATGTGCACAATTGCCATCACCAGGCTTAGTAGATAAGGGTTTCAAAATGCCTTTCCCAAGTGGTTAGGACAAAAAAGAACCCTTCTCAGTACACTGAAAGGTTTGGAAAGTATGACATCTCTATCACAGGTCATGGTTATTTTCTTTTGATTTATCTTTGATAAAACTCTGATATATGTCATTGAGGCAAACCACCTATCTATGATTAAGTCATCTAACTTCTGAAATATCTCTGTCTCCTATTTTTTTTTTAGCTCTCTAGTTAGACAACTGGGAAGATAAAAATGAACATGAAATGTTGAGAACAACCAAGAAAAGGCTATAACCATTGCTCACTGTCTTCCCCCTCAATACAATACAATAAAAGGAGATTCCATTAAATTGTTCCCCTTTGGTATCATGTATTATGAGCAATCTCATTCTTGCCATTTTTTATTCTTTGCCTTGTGTTGACATTATAGACGGTGGGGGTGGGGGTGGGCTCACTTTTTCCTGAATGTGCACTAATGATTTGAAATGGACAATAATTAACTCAAGCATTCAGCAGTGAGATTGGGCACAGAAAACCAGCTACTCTCAGGGCCTCAGGGATCCAGTTTCCCCTCTTACCATTCACTGTGTGACATTGAAAAAGTTACTGAACTGTGAACTTTGGTTTCTTCATCTGTTAAATACAGATACTAATTTTTATCCTCTAGCATTTCTGGAAGAGTAAGTGCAATAATTAATGTAGAATATCTGGTACATTGTAGATATTAATGTTTCTTAAATGAATAAAATTCCAAAATACCCTTTTTTCATTACTCACTTTTTTTTCAAAAACACTTTACTGTTTTTTAATGACAATTCTGTAAGTGTATTTGTGATGGCTGCCAAAATTGAGCAGCTTAAACAACAAAAATGAGTTGTCTGACAGTTTGAGAGGTTAGAAGTTTAGAACTATTAAATGTGCCCAGGATTGGTTCTTTCTGTTCTAAGAGGGAAGGATCTCTTCCAGGCCCCTCTCCTTGGCTGGTAGATGGCCATCTTCTCCACATATTCTCACATCAGGTTCACTCTATGCATGTCTGTCTCTGGGTCCTTATATCTTCTTTTTATAAGGAAATCCATCATCAGGACACTGCCTCCAATAGGACCTCTCATGACTAATTAAATCTGAAATAATCCTACTTCCAAACAAGGTCACATTCTGAGGTACTGGGCTTAGGTCTTCAACATACAGATTATAGGAAAACACAATTCAATTCATAACAATATAGAAAGCTTTGTGTAATAATTACAGCAATATAAAAAGTTAGAAAAGCAATAATCTCCTCTTCCAATCTAATTCCATTTCTTTGTTCTGAGCAATTTTAACAGTTTGAAATCCTTCCACAAGTCTTTATGTGATTGCACACACACACACACACACACACACAACACTCTCTCACACACACACTCTCTCACACACACACACCCTACAAACATATGTATATATAATCTTACATTTAAACATATATATATATAGCCTTTATTTTCCTATGAAAATTAAATCATGTTACATGCACTGCTTAGCCATTTTCAATGTATCATTACTTGCTATTTTCAATATATCAGTATATACTTTTCTAAGTACATGAGTATAATCCTATGTAAATATTTACAAAATAGTCAATAGTATAATTAAACCATAATCTATTCAATATTTGTTCTGTTGGTGTATATTCAGAATGTTTCCAAGATTTGAGTGCCTTTTTTAAATCCAACAATATATAGATTTGCTCATCTTTTTTCCTTATAACCTAGTGCTTTTATTTATGTAAGCTAAAGTTCTAGAAGTAGCATTTCTGGATTAAAGATATGCTCTTTTTAATTTAATATTTCCAGATGATTTTTTGAAAATGTTTTAGCAATTCACACATTCACTAATAGTGTTTAATAGGTATCTATTTTCCCACACTTTTGCCAAATTAGATTTGATCAATTTTAAATTTTTTTAAAATTTCAGTCTCTCTGACACCTGAAAAAAATTTTTAAAAAATACATACATATCCATGACTATCACTGAGGTGTGTCATCTTTTCATGTTTGACTATTTTATTTCTTTCCTCAAAATTGCTAGATCATCTGTGTACCTATTTTTCTATTTAATTTCTTGTTTTTGATCCATTTCCAAGAGTCAACTGCATAGAAGGAAAATAAACACCTTGACATAAGTGTTATAAATACTTTTTCCCAGCCTATCATTTGTCTTTAAACTTTGTGATGCTACTTTTTGTCCTTCAGAAAATTTAGTCTTTTTTGACTATTATTGAATGAATGTATAAAGGAAATGTGTTATGTATACACAGCGGAATACTATCCAGCCCTAAAAAAAATAAAGAAATCCTGTTATTTGTAACAACATTGAAAAACATGGAGGACAACATGTTAAGTGAAATAGGCCTGGCACAAAAATAAAATACTGCATGGTATCATTTGTATGTGGAATCTAAAAAAAGTTAATCTCACAGAAGTAAAAGACTAGAATGGTGGTTTCTAGGGGTTGAGGTAATTGGTGCAGAGGTAGGTATGGGAGAACTGATGTTCAAAGGATTAAAAAACTTCAGTTAGGAGGAACAAATTCAAGAAATCCTTTGTACAGCATGGTTACCATAATTAATGAAAATATTTTGTATTTTCAAAAAGTACTAGAGAGTAGATGTACAATGCTCTCACCATAAAAGTGATAACTATGAAAAGTGATGCTCAGGATAATTAGCTAAATTTAGTCATTCCACAATATATACATACTTTAAAACATCATGTTGTACTCAACAAATATATACAATTTAACTGTCAATTTAAAAAATAGATCACCATTAAAGACATTAAGGTATTTGTCATAAACATTATTCAGAAAAAACACTCTTACATTATTCAGAAAAAACACTCTTTTGTTGGACATTTTGTTAAACACCATTCTTTAAAACAGAGTTGCATATGACTGGCTTCATTCCCATAAAATTAAGCCACATATATTTAATAATCTCTATAAGCTTGTCTTAAGACCAAATAAATATAAGTGTTATAGGTAACCAAAAAAATAAGTTTTTATGTAGTCAAGTCTGTCGATTTTTTAATGGTTTCTGGATTTTTCTATATTGCCCATGGAGTCCCCTGCCCCATACCCAAGGTTATTCATAGTCTCCTTCACTCTAATCTATTTGTAGTTATATATCTTTTGTGCTTAGTTCATTTACCCAGCTATATTTTTTTTCACTATTGAGTCACTTGATTTTAATTTGCAATGATTTAACTTTCTAAAAATTCTTAAACATTCTATTAAGCAAATGAAAGTATGTATGTAATACCTATTTTAAAAGGTTCAGACATTTTCTCTGGAAAACATCATGGCTATTAAATTAAAATAAGTTTTTTTAACATTCCCTTAATGTTTTGTTGTTACCATTGTTTGTTCTAATTAGTTATGCATGACAGTAGAATGCAGTATGATACACCATACACAAATGGAGTATAACTTCTCATTCTTAGGGTTGTACATGATGTAGAATTACATCAGTCATGTAATCATATATGCACATAAGGTCATAATGTCTGATTCATTCTCTTGTTCTTCCTATCCCCATACCCGCTCCCCTCCTGTCACTTTCCTCTGTCTCCAAAGTGCCTCTATTCTTCCCTAGCTCCCCCCCACCCTAACTTATTGTGAATTAGTATCCACATATCAGAGAAAACATTAGGCCTTTGGTTATTTGGGCCTTATTTCACTTACCATGATAGGAGATGGAGGTCCATCCATTCACCGGCAAATGCCAAAACTTCATTCTTCTTTATGGCTGAGAAATATTCCATTGTGTATATGTACCACATTTTCTTTATTCATTCACCTGTTGAAGGACACCTAGTTTGGTTCCATAATTCAGCTATTTTGAACTGAGCTTCTGTAAACGTTGATGTGACTACATCATTGTAGTATGCTGATTGTAAGTCCTTTGGATATAAATCAAGGAGCTGGCTAGCTGGGTCAAATGGGGGTTCCATTCCAAGTTTTCTGAGGGATCACCATATCACTTTCCAGAGTGGATGCACCAATTTGCAGTCCCACCAACAATGTATAAGTGTTATGGTTTGGATGTGAGGTGTTCCCCAAAAGAAGGTTCAGAGGAGAAATAATTGGGTATAGCCTTAATATAATTTGTGAATTAATCCCTGATGGGATTAACTGGGTGCTTAACTGGGGGCAGGTGGGGTGTGGCTGGAGGAACTGGTTAATTGGAGGCATGACTTTGGGGTATATATTTTGTATCTGGCTAGTGGAGTCTCTCTCTGATTTCTGACCACCATGTGAGTTGCTTCCCTCTACCACACTCTTCCGCCATGATGTCCTGCCTCACCTTGAGCCCTGAGGAATGGAGCCAGCCTCTTATGGACTGAGACCTCTGAAACTGTGAGCCCTCAAATAAACTTTCGCTCCTCTAAAATTGTTCTGGTCAGATACTTTAGTCACAGTGATGAAATAGCTGACTAAAACAGAAATTGGTGAGGTGCCCCGGAAAGCTCATGTATGAGACAGTGCAAGAAGGTTCAGAGGAGAAATGATGGGGTCATGAGAGTCTTGACCCCATCAGTAAATTAATCCCCTGATAGGAGTTAACTGAGTGGTAAATGAAGTGGTAGGGTGTGGCTGGAGGAGGTGAGAATTGGGGTGTGGCTTTGGGTATATATTTGTATCTGGCAAGAAGAGAACTCTCTCTCTCTCTACTTCCTGATCATATGAGCTGCTTCCCTCTGCCACACTTTCTTGCCATGATGTCCAACCTCAGCTCAGCCCTGAGGAATGAAGCCAGACTTCCATGAACTCAAATAAAACTTTCCTCCTCTACAATTTTTCTGGTCAGGTCATTTAGTCACAGCAGCAAAAAAGCTGACTAAAACAATGAGTGTTTTTAAAATATGTGTGTTTGTGTGTATATACATATGTGTGTGTATAAATATATTTGTAGATGGACACAATACCTTTATTTTGTTTTTATTTATTTTGTTAACTTTTTTAGTTGTTGATGAACCTTTATTTTATTCATTTATTTGTATATGGTGCTGAGAATTGAACCCAGTGTTTCACACATGCGAGGCAAACACTCTACCACTGAGTCACAACCCCTGCCCCTTATTTGTCTTTATTTTTATGTGGTGCTGGAGATTGAACCCAGTGCCTCATGCATGCTAGGCAAGCACTCTACCACTGAGCAACAATCTTAGAGTAGTTTTGATTTGCATTTCTCTAATTGCTAGAACTGTTGAACATCTTTTCATGTATTTTTTTGATCAGTTGTATTTCTTCCTCTGTGAAGTGTCTGTTCAGTTCCTTAGCCCACTTATTGAAAATCTTTACCACATGAACCTCAGATACAGCATTAATTTTCAGGATATGTAAATTTTCTTTGTATTTTTTGTAAGCGTTTTTCTTTTCCTTCTTCTTCCAAGTGAGTATGTGATTATTTTACAAGGCAATTCTTTCTTTTCTTATCATACTGACATGTCTGAACTCTCACATGCCATGTTATTATGTTAAAGAATATTTGAATGGGTTTCTGTGCTTTCTATTCTGTCTCATTGACCAATTTGTTCATTTCTGAACCAATTATCATAATTTGTTTATTGTAGTAGCCATATAGAAAGTTTTAATGTCCAGCATGAAGAATTACCCTTTGCTGTTTTTTTTTTTTTTCACAACTTCTTGACAGTATTTGCTCACTTACTCTGCCAAATTAACTTCAGAATTATTGACTAGTTAAAGAAAACAATGACAGTGGATTGGACCAAGGGGAATGAAGGGAAGGGAGGAGGATGGAAAGAGGAAAGACAGTAGAATGAATTGGATGGAACTTTCCTATGTTCATATATGAATACACAACCAGTGAAATTCTACACCATGTACAACCACAAAAATGGGATCCTAATTAGAATAAGTTATACCCCATGTATGTATAATAGGTCAAAATTCACTCTACTAGTATGTATCTCTGAAAAGAACAAATAAAAATTAAAAAAAAAACAATGGCAATGTGATTCTGAGCCATACTGCTGTAATTTATATACAAATGTGTATATAAATTCCTATCTGGGCAGGATATTTCCTATCTGGGAAGCACATACTTCAGTCAGGTGAGGTGGACATGAAGAGGGCAGCTTGGAAAGGTTCTATCACTTGCTCCAGGCCACATATCCAGCCAAAGACAGAAACTGATTTTACTATCTCTCTGGTAAAAATTTCACATTTATAACTTCTTTGTGCATCTCTGAAAAGGAAATTGATAAAGTAAATTACTGCGATTCTCCTGACTAAGCCACATGGCAGTTTAATCACTTAACACTGTTGGATGCAAACTGAGTTTCACCAAGTATGGCACCAGTTTATAAGCCAACTGTTATCTTTCATGCCAATAAATTGCTTCTCATTCTTCAAGAGATCTAGATACCTGCTGTCCTGGCCCAAGCTGCAGCCAGTGACCTGGCAAGAGTTGTTACCTGTCCCTAAGTGTTACAGACAGTCATATCTAAAACCTAGTTTTTTGTTTAAGATCTTGGATATTGGAAATACAGGAATTGGCAAATCTTGCTTACTTCATCAGTTTGTTGAAAAACAAAAACCTCAAAGATGACTCTAATACACAGAAGTGAAATTTGGTTCAAAAATAATAATGTAAAGTTATAGAAATGAGATACAGTAGGTCAAGAAAAATTTAGATAAAAATTCAGAATAAAGCTTTATAAAAGTACCATTGGTACAGTGTAATGATATATGTATACAATACAATAGATCAAGTCTGGGTAGTAAACATGGAATTAGAAATTTTGATCTTGGGGTTGGGGCATGGAGAATGGTTTCGTAAACATGCTAGCACCTCATAGTAGCCTACGCCAAATTAAATGCTAGAGGCTGGAAGAAAGTTGGAAAGGGGACAGGACTTCATGAGCTCAAAAGGACCCAAGAGCTGGGTGACTGTGTGTGTGTGTGTGTGTGTGTGTGTGGGTGGGTGCACACGCACACACACGCATATGCACATACTTTACATGTGTGAGACCCTGGGTTCCATCCCTAGCTCAAAACAAAGAAAGAAAGACCCAAGACCTGAGAGATGTGGCAGAATAAGAGCAGGAGTCCACACCAGTTATTTCTCATTTTATTTTAGACTAATAACTTCTGCTCAGTTCCCACAGATGACAGATAAGTCATCTCTGAGAAACCAGACCAGGGCCCTTACTCGGCTCTGCCTTGTACTAAGGCCTGAAAGACCTGGTGATCTTAGAGCAGCCACTAGTAAGCAACACAACCAGCCCAGTCAGTTTGCCATCTCTCCTACTTAGAAAGCCCTTCTCAGAACATTTCCAAAAGGACAGCAAGAAAGTGATTTTGAGGGAAAAGTCTACCCTAGTGCTGGAAGCTAGTTAATAAGAAATGTACCCATCAGGCAGCAAACAGGAAGACAGGAGAGGAACAAACCAACCAAATTCATGAGCTATCAAAGCCAATTGACCAGTCAGTACTATTGAGCACAAGCTTTGTATGAAGCTCTGATTAGGGTTTTAAAAATTATTCATTTAATGGACTGATATTGGAGATCCGTCACCTGACTAGGCAACACTTTTGAACATCTCCATCTTTTTTGTTCTTGACAGAATGAAATTAGATTCTACCCTTTATTAAATCAAAGTGATGACGTTGAGCATAGATTTTCTATTCATTCTGCTTGTGTATTATTCATATTTCTTTAAACCATCAGATCAAAGTCATACTTACAATATTTCCTCAAAAGAAATCAATGGGCATGACACAAGCTGATGAGTGAATAGTTTTCATTATAGAGAGAGATAATGTCAAATTATTATCCCAGAATGTAGGATGAAATATCTATCGAATATTCATTAACTCATTAAGAAGATTGGCATCTTTCTTAAAGTTACCATATGTGAAATAATAATTTGCTTAAAACATTTTCAGATAAAAAGGAGGTTATTTGAAAATGCAATACAAAATGTTCACCATTTAAAAGATACACTTCCAGACTATACTAAATGCAACAGTATTTTAATAAGCCAGATTTCTAAAACAATTTACAATAGATATGTGTCTCCATGAAACTGAACAAAAACAAAAAATGAAAATCTTGCAAGAATAAATCTTTATAAAAGTAGAATTGGATTAGAAGTACAGGTCCTAAGTTCTATACTAGATTGTGAACTTGACAAATCACTGTGCTTTTCTGACCTTCTGGTTTCCTCTATCCAGGATATTTCACATAGTCAGTAGAAGGCAAAAATAAAATGAGGCACAGTATCTAGAGAACTGTAAATGTTACCAAATGCAAAGCAGTTTATTTTCATACAAAATTGGTGCATGTCACTGGTTTTGTCAAAATTAGAATTTTTAAAGGCCAACATCAAATTTTAAATTCAACAGATATATTCACTTCTTGAAGAATTTTGCAGGGTTTTTTTTAAGTACACATACCAACTCTAAATAAAATTGGTTTTGTGAATTTATTTGTTTTTCTTAAAATGAGAGTGCTTTACTATACATGTACGACATGTATTCAAAACATTCTACTCTCAAAGACCCACTCCTTAAATGGTCACTTTGGTAGTGATTATTTTCAATTCAAAAAACCCTCCTTGTCCTGGACACAGAAAGCAAAGGCAGTGCTGCCACCAGCAGGAAAATGCAAATCCCAGTATCTCCACTTAAACCAAGTTCTCCATTTTTCCTACATAGAACTCTGGTTACATAAATAATGGAATTAGGTAGGCAACAGAAAAAAAATTAAAACAGCTCTTTGTAAATATATAAAATTTTAATTTAAAACCAAAGTACATTCCATAGGAGCAAAAAAAAGAAGACATCTAAAATAATAGACTTCAAAGCAGTTTTCTTGGTGCAAAGTGATTGGTAAACAATATTGGTAGGGACTGCTCTCTATTTAATATCTACTAAAGAGTCTGAATGAAAATATTCTTTTTTATCTACAACCCTCTTGTGACTAAAATACAAAGAAAATGGGAGTATGCACTTAGTAAAACATTTGGCTGACAGTGTATAGTTTCATGCCTGTCCTGCTTTATAAGAGTACAGATGTATAATTCACACTCCACTTGTGGCAATCTGTTGCTTCGATTGCAAAAATAAAGGTCTCATGTTACAAAAGCATCACTCAAAATGACCAGGAAAATGGAGTATTAACATTTAAAAAGTACTGAAATGATATTTTCTTAAAACTAAAAGGTTTTTTTAATAATTATAAATTGTTGTTCCCTAAATTATGTCTTAATATTGTTACACAGTCAATGGTTAGTTGTATTGTCCATATAGGACTTTTCCTATATGTAAAGATTCCTACAATCTGTGGTCTAGAATCATCTTTTGTGGGAAGTACAGAAAGATTTCAAATGCTCTTTCCTATAGTCATTACAGTGATAAGAAACAGTGGGGTATCTAAAAAGTTCTACTACCTCCCCAAAGAATCATCTTGGGAACTAAGCCTTTAACAGTGGGACTTTGGTGGACATTCAACCAAACTATAGTAATATTTGAAGCTGTAACCATTCCATATAAGTACATTATTTATTTTATAGCCAGTTGATTTTTTAAAAGAAATGTCTTTGAATTTTCATGAACATTATTAAAAGTCCTAGAAAATCAATTTCAAGCAGTATTTTTTAATTCTTGACTTTGAATCACCTATTAAACACTTATTATCAGTCAGCCCCTATTTGAGGCATTGAGTGTGCCATATTTAAAATTCATAAGAAAGGCTTCTTGATCCTAATACTAATAATTAATAAAGAGAATTTTTATCTCTAACCTATGAATATGCTCATTTGTAGATACTCCATGGAGAATTCACAAGATAAATGTGAAAGGTTATAATAGCAATAGTTGGTGAAATTTCACAAGTCTGTTTGATCCACCTCTTAGGTATGCAGGTATCAACACTCTATTTTAGTGTTGAGTAACATGACTTCTTCCTTCTATCGAATCACATAATTTAGACCAGACCATTCCGAGTGTGTGATGCTTTAAGATGACATGACTGAACAACTCTTAAAGTGATGGCAAGCATAGATGGATCCAAAATCCTTACACCCACATCTTTACTTTCTCAGCAAGTTTGTCACCCCACCTTTGCTATAGGAAGTTGTGCCACATTGGGAACTTGACTTGTGGACTGCCAGACCACCATCCTTCTCAGCTGGCATTTTCACAGTAGCATCCCTATTAGAATCCATGCTTCCAGTCTTCCTCCCATGCCAACCCATTCCCCATATGTGCAGTTATTTTTCTTCCTATTTAAAATCCTTCAGTGTTGTCTTTAACCCATCAAAATAAAACCCAAACTTCTTAAAATGGCATTTGAAGAACTTTGTGATATGGCTCTTCCTTAGCTCCAGTTGTGCCATTTCTTGTAGTTCATAAAATTGACCACACTCTTTTTGCCTTCTGACCTTCTCTCTCTCTCTCTCTCTCTCTCTCTCTCTCACACACACACACACACACACACACACACACACACTTCAATGTTCTGCTTAATCTTCTCTGGGATCTTCCCTAATCTGCAAAGGGGCCAAGTAACTATCACAGGGTAAGTTAGGTGCCTATTAAAAATTACCCCATAGAAATCTGTACTCACATCATTCTATCTTAGTGCATATCATGTTTTCTGCGTATGATCATCTGTTGAATGATATGTATCCCCAATTATAAAAAGCAGGAAGTCAGTCTTATTTACCCTTGAATCTTCAATTCATGACTACACAGTAGGTGCTCAATAACAGTACAATGAATGAAGAAATTGAGGAGTAAATTGATCTTCCTAAAATAAAGTCTATAGATTTGTCTGCCCACTTTGGGATGAGGTTTTGATCTTCAGAAATGAGCATTCATGGAAGGTGGATGATTAATAGAAGTTTCTCTTGCCATTAATTCTGCAAATGGGAATCTGAATGAGGATAATTGCTTAAAACATTTCCTTTTGGTTAAACATTAAGAATTAACCTGTATCTGATTTTATTGGTGAGCAGGGAAATACAACACATTGAAGGAGGGATGGAGCATTTAATACAGATGGAGGAAATCATAAACCATTATATTTGTCCCAAAGGATTGCTCATTTGAAGGTTGATTAATGAGCAAAACTAAGTTGGTCTAATCACCTTTCGGCCTCATCAAATGTTCAACTATCCTCCCCAGATGACACCTTTATCATCTGACATCTCCCAACAGTAACAAGTATCTACACATGAGTATCCAAAATTAGGTTTATTTCTCATTTGCTAAAATATCAGCCAATAGGCTGACTACAGATTCAATCATGAAAGTGGACTCAGTCATAATGTATTTCCATGGTTGACATCAGATGTCCCTCTTCACCAGGATATGAACACTTAACAAAGCAGGTCTTCCGGGCCCTAGTACCTATGAGTCCCTTCTCAATATTACTACTTAAATTTTTCCTCATATACATGCTACTATTACTTTCAATGGTTAAATTTCAGGCACTTTAAAAAAGCAGCCAAGTTCAACAAATGTCAGAAAATACTTGCTGCTGAGTAAAATGAAGATGATTGATAACTATGAGTTCCTAGAGGCCATTTCTGCTGCTGATAACTTGTCTCTTCTTCACCTGGGAAAGAAAATTCCTTCAGCTATTTTGGATCTTCCTTTTAAAAGCTGAAAATGAAAACTGAAAAATTTTGAGGTGATCAATATACCAATGCACAAGATTTTATTTCAAAGTATGGTTTACCACCAAACTAAACAGTGTGGATAACATTGTTTAAACATTCTCATGCTTAAACACATCTATACAAAATAATTTTACCTTTTTACATTAAATAGCATTACCTATAAAAGCAATATATTGAGGTTCACGACAAAGTAGTCTCACTTTTTCAGGATTTGATTAACATCTTTTCAATGGGAGTTTCCCTTAGCAACAGGGTGATAAACGGCCTACCTAAAAGTTAGCTTACAGCTAACTTGTGAATCACCAAAGAGTAACTAAATAATTGCTGATACTGATTTAGTGTGTTTTGTGAAATTCAATAGTTGCAAAATAGTGAAAGGTATTGAGCTTTGTATCTCAGTCTATCTTTGCAACTCTAGGCTTTGATCTGGAACAAGTCAATTCATCATTCCTACCTACCTGCCTGCCTTCATTCACTGAGGTAGAAAGTGAAAAAAATATAAAGATGAGTTAATCAAGGTCTCACAAGAAACCTCTGATTCTCAGTTTCCTTATCTATAAAGTGAGACTTTCATAATGAGAATTAAGCATCTTAAAAGACTTTGTAATGAGTCATGCAGATGTTAAGTGTTATCAGAATAATTTAAAAAATATATCTAGAGTATTTAATGAATCAGAAGATCTCATTAAAATATGTATTTTAATTGTAAAATTTTTATTTGAAAATAAGTTCAAATTTACAGAAACGTTACACAAAACAGGAATTGTATAAGGTATCCATGCATATCTTTTGTTCAGCAAATGTTAGATTCATGGATTTATAAAATTTTATTCCACTTTCTCTCTCCCTCCTCACTTCCTCTCTCCTCATATTTTTCTTCCTGGGCCATGTAAAGATAAGTTACATGCATCACGACCCACTCCTAATATTTTAGTATGTTTCCTAACAATAGGAATCTGTGCATATGTAATCATGGTACAGTTCTCAACTTTAATAAATTTAGTGATCAAATAATACTTTTATTTAATTTGTTATCCATATTCCAATTTTGTCAACTAATGTTCTTTATTACATTTTTCCTCTTCCAGTGCAGGATTCAGCCTAGATCAAGAATTGTATTTATTTGTCATGTTTATTTAGCTTCCTTTAATCTGGAATACTTCCATGGCCTTTCTTTGTCTTTTAAAATGCTGACATATTTTAAAAGAATAACAAACCTCTTTTTTAGAAACAGACTGTCCTCATTCTTTAATTATCTAGATTTCTAATGATTGTTTTATTTTCATGAAAAGAAGGTCCTATTCCTCCTACTGGAAATCCAAAAGCCATTCCTGCACATAAAGCTTGTTATGATGATAATAAAATGTGAATTCTCAGCCCACTGCCCTCCTGCCCTCGTTCTTCTCCTGTTCTTCCATTCTGTTGATGCTTAGACTGCAACATCCAGCCAACTTTCCATTCCTGTTATCTGAGCTAGATGGATTACAGACAGAAGGTCCTATCTGCTCCCATCATTCCCACAAGACAGAGAGGGATCAGGAAGAGCTCCTGGCTCTGATGGTCCCACAAGAGGGCACTGTCAGTTTTGTTTCTTGTTCTAAATCATCCTTGATTCTTCTACAGCATGCCCCAGCTTCCTAATCTCCTTAGACTCCTCCTACTAAATGACAATTTCCCATTGTAGTTGCTCTTCAGAGTTTTCAGCATGCTACCTTGACCTCAACAACCAAATGCTTTAGGCAGGATTTATGTTCACCATTTTTCAGACAAAGAAACAGAAGCTCAAATATGTTACTGATAGTTCCCATAATCTGATACTTAGAGAGCAATAGATTCCAGTTGAAATCCAAGGCTCTGATTTCTTGTCCAGTATATCTTGGTGCCTCTTTATAGTAACTTTGTACACACAGACCCCATTGCATGGGGCCCAATGTCCAGTGCCTTGACGCCAAACCATGCCTTCCTTTCATGAACAGTAGTAAGGGTATGTTAAAACAGAACATTTAGGGCATATGGTTCTGAAACTATTATTTTAAAACACTTGAAATTTGAAAAAAATTTATAGAAATATAGTTGTTGTGATATGCATTTAGTAAATGGGAATACATGACTCTGAGAAATTTCCCAACAGTGTTCATCAAAATTAGTCTGAGATCTCAAGAATAACAGCTTTTAAATGAAGACTTTGTATTGTAAGGATACTGACTTGCTAATCCACCCCATCATGAAAAACATCAAACAAAAGACAGGGAAAGAATCTAAGAAATCTTGCTCAATCTCCTTAATAACCTTGTAACACATACTCATTTAAGAAAACTTAGGAACATACAAAAATTTTAAAGTGGGATAGCATTAACTACCTCATTTTATAAAATCGAAACTGCAAGAAAATCTTAAGTGTCTTGCAAGAAAATCTTAAATGTCTTGTATGTGGCCAGAGTGGTTGTTAGCAACAGCCCTAGGATTAGAACTCAAATGTCCTGTTAGCCTAATAAATGCATTTGCCTACATTCTAGGATTTAGTTTTCTTTCTAAGTTTTTTATTGGTTCTTTTTAGTTATACATGACAGTAGAATGTATTTTGACATATTATACATGAATGGAGTCTAACTTCCCATTCTTGTGTTTGTACATGATGAGGGATTACACTGGTCATGTATTCACATATGAACACAGGAAAGTAATGTTTGATTCCTTCTACTGTGTTGATTCCTTCTACTGTGTTTCATATTCCCATTCCCCCTCCCTTCCCTTCAGTATCTAAAGTACTTCTATCCTTCCCTCCCCCTGCCCCTTATTGTGTGTTAGCACCCACATATCAGAGAGAACATTCGACCTTTGGTTTGGGAGGATTGGCTTATTTACTTAACATGATAGTCTAGGAGTTAGGTTTATGATGTATAAGTTCAAAGTTTTTCCAACCCTCCCATACAGAATAAAAACATACACAGATCTAAGTTAAATAGAGTCAAAGTCATCATTACACAAAATTAATGTATGAAGATGTGAATTTGGTGTCAACATACCTTATATACAAACAGAGATTTGATAAATTGTGGTATAAAGGTGAATTAAGAACTGCAATACAAAAAAAATTATGAATGTAATGCACTCCTCTATTGTGATGTGTGTAAGAAATAATTTTTAAAAAGAAAAATTAATTTTAATACATTTTAATAAATAATTTTAATATTTTTATGAAAGAAGGAAACTCATCATATAGGCCCTTTTCCCAGAAAATTGCAGGTGAGATGCCTTTACCCTAGAGCTGTTGTGTTTCTGCAAGGATTTCCTCAAATTGGGAAGTCAGCTGAGGCTTGGGGTACTTGCAATCATCAGATCCTTTTCAAGTTAATTTTTGTTCAAGGTGAGGATTGAGATTCATTTTGTATATAGTGGCCCAACTGTCCCAGCATCCTTTGCTTGGTGTTCTGAATAATAAGAGATTTATTCCAGAAAAAACATCAAAACTGCACATAATAGACATGCACATTATATAAGCAAACCTTTTCCCCCCTTAGGTAGACTTCCCTAGGAGATAGAATTAATCTTTTAAAAGTTCATCTAAAAATAATGAGGAACTTGTTTTTTTCCTCAAAATATAGTAAAATAAAAGGTTACACCACATTATTGTACATAATCAAAGTTTTCATTAAAATATTTTTTAATATTTATTTTTTAGTTATAGGTGGACACAATATCTTTATTTTTATTTTTTGTGTGGTGCTGAGGATTGAACCCAGTACCTCATGCATGCTAGGAGAGTGCGCTACCTCTGAGCCACAAACCCAGCCCTCATTAAAATATTATTAGAATTAATCGAACACCTAAGGCCTAAGAATGCACAGTATTAATCTACAGCTCCTTAAATGAGCTGCCAAAAATGCAGTCCAAAACCATTTGCTGGCTCACAATGAGTTGAATTGTTCAAAAACCATCCACTTGGTGGCACCATGGTGCTGCTGCAGGAATGAGCCTGTTGATTTGGGTAAAGGCTCAGTTAGGGACTGATTTCTTCTGTAGGGTTTCATGATTCTTAAGCATGTGGTCAGACCCCTATATGTGCCAACAACAGACAATTGCCCTAGTCATTTGCCCAGAGGAAGAAAAAGAAAAAGGCATTTGTAGGTTGTTCAAGCAAAAGCAAAGTAGGCAGGATTTAAGAGGACTTGTGGTGCAGGTTGAACAAGTAGATGGATGAAACCCAGCACAGCATGTTTTTATCTATATTCTTAAACACAAACGCCTCTGCAAGGTTGGTTTTGTTGTTGTTGTTGTTGTTTTGTTTTGTTTTCCTCTTTCTTATTACTTTATTTAAAAAAGAAAAATTGATCCTAACAACTTCAATCCACATGAAAGCTTAAGTTGAGCCACATTTGCTCTGTGCTTAATAAATATTTATGGAGCACATGTCGTGCCATCATTATTGAGCTCCATAAGTTACATTTGAGCAAGCTAAACATGATTCTTACCCTTGATGTTTTGCAGTCTATCTGAGAAGGCAAGATGAATGCATGAAGCAGAAATTGCTGAACTGTGCACTAAAGAGAGAGCTAAATGGAAGCCACGATTAGAAAAGCCTTCTCTGAGCAGGTGGGACTATAGTTAGTCTTAAAGAATGGCTTCATTGTGGCATGCAGCAGATTTCTGCACAGCTGAGTAGGAATGGTGCAGGAAGGAAGGCACAGGGCTTCCATTGGCAGTCATTCTGGTAGTGTGGCTGGGGAAGGGAAGGTCAGAACCTCCTGCTCTGCAGTGGTCAACGGGATGTCCAGCGAGATTTCCCTGCATCTCCAACCAACTGAATTGTCCTCAATGGATACCTTAACTCAAGGGTCTTTTCCTTTAAATCATATAGACTACTCCAGATATTGTAGAGACCATATTCTGTTGATGTATTTAATTTAAAATTATATAGTTGAGTTAAAAATTTGGACACCAAATGTGTGGCTGTATATGAAATAATTTGGTGAGTCATGAATCTAGATAATAAATTCTATACTTAGAAAAGTGTTGATCACATTTAACAGCTTGCCTGTCAACTCTTACTGAAGTATGTAGATGTAAAATTATATGAAGTGTGGGGTACTTTTTAAAATATTTAAACAAAGAAAAAACAATACATATTGCATTGTGCCATAATGTTGATCATTGTTGTTTCTAGATGTCAGACATATGGGGATTTACTTTACCATTCTGTTTTTCTGTTTGAAATTTGTATTATTCATTTTCATTAAAAGTGAATCGTTTGAAAAGATAGTTCTGGAAATAGGTAAGACTGAACCTGAGTTCAGGAAGATGGATTTAGGTTAGAATGTGGGTGATGAGGAAATGAAGCAGAAGTCATCATTAAGACCCACCAGCTGGGAAAAGTATTACTTACCAATTTATTCTACCCAAAGCAAAATGAAATTATCAGTTCTCTCAGGGAGATTTACTAATTAAAAAAAAGAATCTACTGGAAAATAATTGCTTTTTTTCTGATTCAACATACTTGGCCATACCCAAATTTGAATGATTAGGGATAATTCAGGGATTACCAGATAATCATACCTATTAAACAAGGTATGTGCACACACTTAACTGTTAAAGCACTTTTATAGGTCTCTGTCTTGGCTTTCTGACTGCCATGTGCTGAGCAGCTTTCTTCCACCATAGCATTCTGCC
This sequence comes from Callospermophilus lateralis, assembly GCF_048772815.1. Taxonomy (NCBI): domain Eukaryota; kingdom Metazoa; phylum Chordata; class Mammalia; order Rodentia; family Sciuridae; genus Callospermophilus; species Callospermophilus lateralis. The sequence goes on from NC_135308.1 coordinate 105,424,248, forward strand.
ATGATATTCATCTTACCTTAGTGTCGCAGCAATGGAGTTGGCTGAGACCTCTGAAACTGTAAGCCACAGTGCACTTATAATATTCTAGGTTAGACCGGAGCAGGAAGCCGCGACAGCCGCCCAGCCAGACCGGAGCAGGAAGCCGCGCCAGCCGCCCAGCCAGACCAGAGGAGGAAGTCCGGTCCCGCCCCGAGCGCTAGTCTCCAGGAAGCCCATCAACCCTTAAAACCCATCAAAGTGGGTGTGGCTACCAGCACAGTTGCGGCTGATCCAGGTACCCGGTTTCCAACTCCCCCACCCTTAGCTGCGATAACTCAAAATATTTCCCACAAGCTTTTGGGGATTGTAGCTATCAACACAAAACAACAACTGTAGAGGCACCTGGTTTCTACCTCAGAGACTAGAGTAGGGAAGATACAGGTGGAAGCTCATTTCCCTTCACACTGGCTATACCCACCACCCTGAATACAGAGGCTCAAACTAGGAATAGACAACGCCACCTACTGGAAGCAAGGAAAACAGTGTTCTGAGAGACTTTTTTTTTTTCCTCTCTTTCTCTTTTCTTCTCTCTCTTCCACAACTTCAGCATATGTGAAACCAAGAACTGAGCATGAACAACTGAATTACCAAAGTAATATAATATAGAGGAATTGCATATACCCCACCTCCCCCCTATTTTTTTTTCTGTATTTCTATCTTACTTCCCTTTCCCTTCTCTTATTTCTCTTTTCTTCCTTGTTATTTCTTTTCTTTTCTTTTCTTTTATTCATATTCTCTCTATACCACTTTCAATCTCCTAACTTTTGCTATCTATACATAGGGTAACTATCTAAATAGGAGGTTGAGTCTATACATTCTTCCATAAATTACCAGTCGAGTGGTTAGAGTTCTCCAAAGGTGCTAAGTTAGTTTAACCTCATTCCCTCACTCCTTTCTTTTTAAGTATAACATCCTTCGTCTGAAATTAAGTTTTCTATATGCCACCAGATATGGTACGCCTTTTATGAAACTAAGGAATATATTCTTAAGTAATAATTAAATCCAATATCTATAGTCTTAGAATCTAACTATAAATGTATTAATAATGAAAACTTGTCCTTAGATAATGTACTGTTGATATTAGGATCTGTTAACATTGTCTTTCTCTGAAAAAGAGGGATATTGGAGCTATTCAAGAACAATACAAATATATAAGGGGAAAAACATTAGCTCAACAGTTTCACAAAGCTAGAAAGAATCATGAGCAGTATGAAAAGACAAGGAAAGAAAGGACCACAAACAATACAGGTCAATTCAACATTAGATGAGGTAATATCTGCAGCTGATGGAATGTCAGACAAAGAGTTCAGGATATACATGCTTCAGATGATCTGGAGTCTCAAGGAAGACATTATTCATCAAATTCAGACAATGAAAAATCACTTTGACAATGAATTACATAAACAAATCCAAGAAGCAAAAGATCAACTCTATAGGGAGATAGAGGATATAAAAAACAAACAGAAATCCTGGAAATGCAGGAAACAATAAACCAAATTAAAAACTCAAATGAGAATATTACCAGCAGAGTAGAACACTTGGAAGATAGAACTTCAGACAACGAAGACAAAGTTTTTCAACTTGAAAAGAACATAGACAGCTCAGCGAGAATGTTAAGAAATCATGAGCAGAACGTCCAAGAATTATGGGATAACATCAAGAAACCAAACCTAAGAGTTATTGGGATACAAGAGGGTACAGAGGTCCAAACCAAGGGAATGAGTAATCTATTAAATGAAATAATAATAGAAAACTTCCCAGACTTAAAGAATGAAAAAGAAATCCAAATACTAGAAGCCTACAGGACACCGAATATACAAAATCATAAGAGATCCACACCAAGACATATAATAATGAAGATGCCCAACATACAGAATAAGGAGAGAATCTTAAAAGCCACAAGAGAGAGGAAGCAGATTACATTTAAGGGTAAACCAATCAGGATAACTGCTGATCTTTCAACACAGACTCTGAAAGCTAGAAGATCCTGGAACAACATATTTCAAACACTGAAAGAAAAAGGGTTCCAACCAAGAATCATGTATCCAGCGAAATTAAGCTTCAGGATTGAAGATGAAATAAAAATCTTCCACGATAAGCAAAAGTTAAAAGAATTTGCAGCTAGAAAACCAGCTCTTCAAAACATCCTTGGCAAAACATTACAGGAAGAGGAAATGAAAAATAACAATGAAAACCAACAACGGGAGGTAGTACAATAAAGGAAAAACTAAGCATAGAGGAAAAACTAATCATGTTAAGTATCATACATAACCAAATATGGCTGGAAATACAAACCATATCTCAATAGTAACCCTAAATGTTAATGGCTTAAATGCACCAATCAAAAGACATAGGCTAGTAGAATGGATTAAAAAAAAAGATCCAACAATATGCTGCCTACAGGAGACTCATCTGATAGGAAAAGACATACACAGACTGAAGGTGAAAGGTTGGGAAAAATCATATCACTCATAAGGACCCCGGAAGCAAGCAGGGGTGTCCATACTTGTATCAAATAAAATAGACTTCAAGCCAAAGTTAATCAAAAGGGATAAACAAGGACAATACATACTGCTCAAGGGAACCATACACCAACAAGACTTGACGATCATTAATATATATGCCCCAAACAATGGTGCAGCTACGTTCATCAAACAAACTCTTCTCAAGTTCAAGAGTCTAATAGACCACAACACAATAATCATGGGAGATTTTAATACACCTCTCTCACCAATGGACAGATCTTCCAAACAAAAATTGAATAAAGAAACCATAGAGCTCAATAATACAATAAATAACTTAGACTTAATTGATATATACAGAATATACCACCCAACATCAAGCGGATACACTTTCTTCTCAGCAGCACATGGATCCTTCTCAAAAATAGACCATATATTATGTCACAGGGCAAAGCTTAGCAATTACAAAGGAGTTGAGATACTACCATGCATTTTATCTGATCATAATGGAATGAAATTGGAAATCAATAATAAAATGAGAAAGGAAAAACCCTACATCACATGGAGATTAAACAATATGCTACTGAATGAACAAAGGGTTACAGAAGACATCAAAGAGGAAATTAAAAAATTCTTAGAGGTAAACGAAAACTCAGAAACAACATATTGAAATCTTTGGGACACTATGAAAGCAGTACTAAGAGGAAAATTCATTTCATGGAGTTCATTCCTTAAAAGAAGGAAAAGCCAACAAATAAATAACCTCATACTACACCTCAAAGCCTTAGAAAAAGAAGAACAAATCAGCAGCAAATACAGTAGAAGGCAAGAAATAATTAAAATTAGAGCAGAAATCAATGAAATCGAAACAAAAGAAACAATCGAAAAAATTGACAAAACTAAAAGTTGGTTCTTTGAAAAAATAAATAAGATTGATAGACCACTAGCCACACTAACAAAGAGAAGAAGAGAGAGAACCCAAATTACTAGCTTACGGGATGAAAAAGGCAACATCACAACAGACAATTCAGAAATACAGACGATAATTAGAAATTATTTTGAAACCCTATACTCTAATAAAATAGAAGATAGTGAAGGCATAGATAAATTCCTTGAGACATATGAACTACCCAGATTGAATCAGGAAGATATAAACAACCTAAACAGATCAATATCAAGGGAGGAAATAGAAGAAGCCATCAAAAGACTACCAACCAAGAAAAGCCCAGGACCGGATGGATATACAGCAGAGTTTTACAAAACATTTAAAGAGGAACTAATACCAATACTCCATAATCTATTTCAGGAGATAGAAAAAGAGGGAGAACTCCCAAATTCATTCTATGAGGCCAATATCACCCTGATTCCCAAACCAGAGAAGGACACCTCAAAGAAAGAAAACTACAGACCAATATCCCTAATGAATTTAGATGCAAAAATCCTCAATAAAATTCTGGCAAATCGTATACAAAAACATATCAAAAAGATTGTGCACCATGATCAAGTAGGATTCATCTCTGGGATGCAAGGCTGGTTCAATATACGGAAATCAATAAACGTTATTCACCACATCAATAGACTTAAAGATAAGAACCATATGATCATCTCGGTGGACGCAGAAAAAGCATTCGACAAAGTACAGCATCCCTTTATGTTTAAAACATTAGAAAAACTAGGGATAACAGGAACTTACCTCAAAATTATAAAAGCTATATATGCTAAGCCTCAGGCTAGCATCATTCTAAATGAAAAAAAACTGAAGGCATTCCCTCTAAAATCTGGAACAAGACAGGGATGCCCTCTCTCACCACTTCTATTCAATATAGTTCTCGAAACACTGGCCAGAGCAATTAGACAGACGAAAGAAATTAAAGGCATAAAAATAGGAAAAGAAGAACTTAAATTATCACTATTTGCGGATGATATGATCCTATACCTAGAAGACACAAAAGGGTCTACAAAGAAACTACTAGAGCTAATAAATGAATTCAGCAAAGTGGCTGGATATAAAATCAACACGCATAAATCAAAGGCATTCCTGTATATCAGCAACAAAACTTCTGAAATGGAAATGAGGACATCTACCCCATTCACAATATCCTCAAAAAAAATAAAATACTTGGGAATCAACCTAACAAAAGAGGTGAAAGATTTATACAATGAAAACTACAGAACCCTAAAGAGAGAAATAGAAAAAGATCTCAGAAGATGGAAAAATATACCCTGTTCATGGATAGGCAGAACTAACATCATCAAAATGGCAATATTACCAAAAGTTCTCTATAGGTTCAATGCAATGCCAATCAAAATCCCAACAGCATTTCTTGTAGAAATAGATAAAGCAATCATGAAATTCATATGGAAAAATAAAAGACCCAGAATAGCAAAAGCAATTCTAAGCAGGAAGTGTGAATCAGGAGGTGTAGTGATACCAGATTTCAAACTGTACTACAAAGCAATAGTAACAAAAACAGCATGGTACTGGTACCAAAACAGGCGGGTGGACCAATGGTATAGAATAGAGGACACAGAAACCAATCCACAAAATTACAACTATCTTATATTCGATAAAGGGGCTAAAAGCATGCAATGGAGGAAGGATAGCATCTTCAACAAATGGTGCTGGGAAAACTGGAAATCCATATGCAATAAAATGAAACTGAATCCCCTCCTCTCGCCATGCACAAAAGTTAACTCAAAATGGATCAAGGACCTTGATATCAAATCAGAGACTATGCGTCTGATAGATGAAAAGGTTGGCTCCGATCTACATATTGTGGGGTCGGGCTCCAAATTCCTTAATAGGACACCCATAGCACAAGAGTTAAAAACAAGAATCAACAAATGGGACTTAATTAAACTAAAAAGTTTTTTCTCAGCAAGAGAAACAATAAGAGAGGTAAATAGGGAGCCTACATCATGGGAACAAATTTTTACTCCTCACACTTCAGATAGAGCCCTAATATCCAGAGTTTACAAAGAACTCAAAAAATTAAACAATAAGAAAACAAATAACCCAATCAACAAATGGGCCAAAGACCTGAACAGACACTTCTCAGAAGAGGACATACAATCAATCAACAAGTACATGAAAAAATGCTCACCATCTCTAGCAGTCAGAGAAATGCAAATCAAAACCACCCTAAGATACCATCTCACTCCAGTAAGATTGGCAGCCATTATGAAGTTGAACAATAACAAGTGCTGGCGAGGATGTGGGGAAAAGGGTACTCTTATACATTGCTGGTGGGACTGCAAAATGGTGAGGCCAATATGGAAAGCAGTATGGAGATTCCTGGGAAAGCTGGGAATGGAACCACCATTTGACCCAGCTATTGCCCTTCTCGGACTATTCCCTGAAGACCTCAAAAGAGCGTACTACAGGGATACTGCCACATCGATGTTCATAGCAGCACAATTCACAATAGCTAGACTGTGGAACCAACCCCGATGCCCCTCAATAGATGAATGGATAAAAAAAATGTGGCATTTATACACAATGGAGTACTACGCAGCACTAAGAAATGACAAAATCATGGAATTTGCAGGGAAATGGATGGCACTAGAGCAGATTATGCTAAGTGAAGCTAGCCAATCCCTAAAAAACAAATGCCAAATATCTTCTTTGATATAATGAGAGCAACCAAGAACAGAGCAGGGAGGAAGAGCAGGAGGAAAAGATTAACATTAAGCAGAGTCATGAAGTGGGAAGGAAAGGGAGAGAAAAGGGAAATTGCTTGGAAATGGAAGGAGACCCTCATTGTTATACAAAATTACATATAAGAGTTTGTGAGGGGAATGGGAAAAAAATAAGGAGAGAAATGAATTACAGTAGATGGGGTAGAGAGAGAAGATGGGAGGGGAGGGGAGGGGGGATAGTAGAGGATAGGAAAGGTAGCAGAATACAACAGTTACTATTATGGTATTATGTAAAAATGTGGATGTGTAACCGATGTGATTCTGAAATCTTTGTAATGTTTTGAATAACCAATAAAAAAATAAAATAAAAAAAAAGCACTTTTATACAGATTCTTCCAAACACAAGAAAAATCATTCTCATCTATGACTGTCCTCTAGAATTACTCTGGCATTCTCTCCTGTCATCTGCTGCCCAAAAAGAGAAAGGAGTTATTAAGTCAAGAGCATTGGGAAATTTTTTTCTTTTAAAAAAATTGAAAAAGGGCTGGGATGTAGCTCATTGGCAAAGTGTCTGCCTTGTATTCGCAAAGCCCTGGGTTCGACCCCCAGTTCAAAAAAAAAAAAAAAGACAATAAAAATATTGGAAAAAAAAAAGGGCTATTGTGTTATAGTGGACCAAGCACATAACCCAAAGTAAAACAAAACAAAAACTTAGCTTAGAATTCTGGTTCTTCCACTATTGAGTTGTGAGATCAAGGATACATTACTTAAATTTTCTAATATCTAATTTCTGCCACTACAACAAGGGTGCTAAGAACTTCACAGGTCTGATGTAAGGAACAGATAGTGTGATGAAGTGATTCTTGAAGTATTTACTTGTGGCCATAATTGGTACTGCAAATACTCTCTTCTCCAAATTTCCTTGTATGCACAAGTCCTGAAGTCCACAGTAAATAAGGATAAATATATGAGATTATAGATCCTAGGTTCAATAGAGAGCTTTCCTGGTGTGAGACGAAAGCTTTCTGGGAAGAATATAAAAAACAGTACATTTGGCTGGTCTTCCCCAGGTGGAAGACAAGCCATCAGACACACCAGAAGGATGAAGAGAGGGGAAGGAGGGAACCAGCCTTCACCAGGAGACTGATGACACAAAGAGAAGACCTTCTTCCTCCCACTGATTCCTTCCTTATTAGAAGGAGGGTTTCTTTCGTTTTAGTTTGTTTTTTCTAAATTTACATACCTAGTCTCTCTTTGCCCTCCCACTAAACTCCTCCACCAAAGAGGAAAATGGATGTATTTGATAAATTCAGGAAAAATAAGACAGGGCAATCATACCTAGATCTTACCTTCTTTCTCACAGCATCTGCCTGCCTGCCCAGAGAATGAACTCTGGTGTGCTTTATTACTGATTGCACTGTTGAAAATATAGCATGGGTCCATGGCAAAATGGGTTTTCCAGTACTGAAATCCAGAATTAGAATTATCCACATATTCTTCCAATGCAGGACAATTATGGGCCTCCCCCAGAGAGGGGAAACACCCTTTACAGCTAAGTTTACCACATGGCTTGATCAGTTCAGTCGTGAAGTTTATTTATTTATCTATTTTATATTTTTGTTAATACATGAGAGTTATACATAATAATGGGGTTCATTTTGACATATTTAGAAATGCATGTAACATAATTTGCTCCATTTCAATTCCCAGTACTTCTCCTTTCCCGCCTTTCTACTCCCCCCATCTACTCCCTCTACCCTGTTGGTCTTTTTTCTACTTATGTATTTTTTAATTGGTGTATTATAGTTATACATAAAATTGGAATTCATTGTGATATATTCATAGCATAATTTGGTCAACTTCATTCCCTGGTTCCTCCCCTTTTCCTTCCGTCTTCCCTCGCTGTTGGTCCCTCACTTCTACCTTCTACTCTACTGATTTCCCTTCTTCGTTCACAAGATCCCCTTGTTTTATTCCTCTTTTTCTCTCTAGCTTTAACACATTAGAGAAAACTTTCTACCTTTGACTTTCTGAGTCTAGCTTATTCACTTAGCGTGCTCTCCACTTCCATCCATTCACCAGAAAATGACACAGTTTCTTTCTTCTTTATTCATATATACCACATTTTCTTTATCCATTTGTCTGTTGACAGGCATCTAAGCTGGTTCCATAACTTGGCTCCTGTGAATTATTCTGCTATAAATATCGATGAGAGTGTATCACTATAGTATGCTAATTTTAGTTCTTATGGATAAATACCAAGGAATGGGATAAGCTGATTTGTATAGTAGTTCCATTCCTAGTCTTTTGAAGAATCTGCATATGGCTTTCCAAAGTGGTTGTTCTGATTTCCAATCCCACCAACAATGTATGAGTGTTTCTCCCACATCCTTCTCAGCAATTATTATTTGTATTCTTGATGATTGCCATTCTAACTGGGGTAAGATGAAATCTTAGTGTAGTTTTGATTTGCTAAAGATGTTGTACCTTTTTTTCATAAATTGGTTGGCCATTTCTTTTTGGGGAAATGTCTATTTGTCCATTTATTAATAAGTTCATTTATTTTTTGGTGTTTTTATATGAGTTCTTTATATATTCTGGTTATTAATACCCTGTTGGAAGAGTAGTAGGTAAAGATTTCTATTCTGTAGGCTCTCTCTTCACATTCTTATTTCTTATGCAATGCAGAAACGTTTTCATTTGATGCCATCTTGTTTATTCTTGGTTTTATTTCTTGAATTTTAGGAATTGTATTAAGAAAATGGAATCTGTGCCAATATGTTGGTATCTTTCCCTTTTTTCTCCTTATCTACCTGATCCTTGAAGCTTTATGCAACTTATCTTTTATTACCTAAAACATTATTTTGGAAAAGTAGATTTGTAAAAACAGTTACAATTTATCTAATGATTATTCATTCATTTGGGTTTTGCTATTTCTTCTGAGTTAAATATTTATACTTTCCTAGAAATTTGTCCACTTTAAATTCACTGGCCAAAAAGTTGGCTAGTCATATACATATACTTTTGTTTGTACTTGTGTGTGTGTGTGTGTGTGTGTTTATATACACATATGTGTATAATACATATACATAGATATAATTGTTTTGTGGTTATATTCCTATTGTTCTTATAATTATGTCCCCATGTTCCTGTTGTAGTTCCTTTTTTTATCTGTTTCTTGAGAACATTTATTGTTTATTTGTTTTTTCAAAGAATAGGTTTGAGTTTGCTAAGAATTACTAGTGGTGATTTTTCTTTGCTTATTCTCTTTATTCATTTCTACTATTATTGTTATTAACTTCTTATATTTTTCTGTAGGTTTACTGTGTCTCCTTTGGATAATAAAGTAAATCATGAAATGATTTGTTAAAAATAATTTTCAATATTTATAAGTAAATATATTAAGGCATAAGTTTCCTTCAGACATCTGTTATAGCCTCCAAATTTTTAAATGTAGTGTTTTCTTAGATTTAAATATTTTACCATTTCCTTTGTGGTTACCTTCAGCCCACGATTATTTGGGGGTGTTTGGGTTTTTTTAAAACTGTCATTTTGTAATTTTTTAAAAAGTTTACTTATATTAGGATTAAAGAACATGGTAGATGTGATATTAGTTCTTTGAAATTTGTTGAAACCTTCTCTATTGCCCAATATGTTCAATTTTTGTAAATGTTCTATCTTCCCTATAAAGGAGTACACATTCTTTATATGCTGAGCAGAAGGTTTGTTGTATACATGTCTGTGTATAGTAAACTCCTAATTTAGTAGACTAAATATTGTTTGCTTTTATTGATTTTATTTTGTCTACCTTATCTGCTTTTATAAAATAACTTTATTTTATTTATATACTCATTTTTATGAGGTGCTGAGGATTGAACTGAGTGCCTCACCCATGCTAGCCAAGCGCTCTACCACTGAGCCCCAGCCCCAGCCCCCTATCTTATCTACTTTTGATAGAGGTTTCTGAAGTTCAGTCATGACTGGGTTTTCCATTTCTCTTTGCATTTCTCCTGGTTCTGCTTTGTATAGCTGGAGGCTGTGCTGTCAGGCCTACCCAGTTCCTGGTTATTATGCTTTTTTGTGTGTGTGATTGTTCTTTTATCATTGTGTAATTTTGCTTCACCCTGTTAATGTGAGAAACTTCCCTTCTGTTTGACCTTAGCGTTGCTCTGCCAGGATCTTATTTCCATTAGTATCCCTGTGTACTTCACTTTGTGGATTTATTTATGGGAATGTCTGTAAGCAGTACATAGCTTGATTTGAAAATCTTTTATTCATATTTTAATAACTGTTTTTACCCATTTAACTTGTGATTATTAAAGCAAAATTATTGATGTCATATTGGTTTATGTTTATGTTTTCTTTGCTTCTCGGCTTTTCTGATGTTGATTCAATAAGGCCACATATTAAAAACCTAAAGATATCATTTATCATAATAAAATTACAAGTTTTACAGACCAAGTTTCTCCCTCTCATTTAAAAGGCATTAATTAATTTATAGTGTGTTTATCAATTAGACATTGCATTTCCTCCCTCTGGATTTGTTGTTGTTAAAATAAATCTTTGTAAAAAGCTCTTTGAGGACTTATGGTCAGAAAACCTTTTTGGTATATTTAAATAATGTCTGTATTTTAAATTCAGTCTTGAACCATTGTTTAGCTGGGCATAAATCATACTTTATGTCAGTCAAAAAGTCCTCCCAGGAATTGTGCAGACAAAACCTTTATGGAAGGGCAACCAAAGCAGCATGTCACAGTGTCCACCGTTCACAACTCCACTGTCCCAAAAGAATACGGGGGGATCTTGGACCAAGTCACCAGGCAGGCACCTTGACCCACATTCTAGTGACTCCACTGTTTCATCTTCCCTTCCCTCCCACTACATGAGGGTTATGAAGCTCTGAAGGGTGTCATGGCTCTTTTTCAGCTTACCTTTACAGTTTGGGATATACTCATTTGCATTTATACACAGTAAAGCTGGCACAAGTTCCCAGTAGTAGGTTTTTTAAAATTCAATGTGAGAGGGTCTGAATTTTCATCAGTTCAACCTATTTATATTTATTTGTATTGTGTTAGAACTTGCTTACACTATCATATTTTTATGTTTCTATTTACTGTATTTTTATTTTATTTCCAATTTTCTACCTTTCTCTGAGCAGGTAAAATTTTGACTGATGTTGAAGTTATTTATACTACTTTTATTCTTCTTAGGAAAAATAACTCTAATATTTATTTTTCCTATAATTTTTTTTAAAAAATTTTCTATTTTTCCCTGAATATGACAATTACTTTAATATGACTTTAATGTGACTTTCCTTTGTCCTGAGTTGCTATGATAATACCATCTAGACTTTTAGACTTCTGTTGTTAAGAGTTAATACTGTTTTTAAGATCTATTTTTTTAGATTAAAATTAGATTTTACTTAATTGTTCAGTTATTCTTATTAGTCAAATATCTCTGTGTTAAATGAATGTAGAAGAATTATGCTTCATGTGTTTGAATTTGATAGACTTATAAGTTTACAAGATCAAAACTAGCAGTCTGAGGTACTAATATTAAGGAAAATTTTAATAAAAGTGCTGAATAGGAAAGTAAAAAAGGTACATCACATTCTAGGCAAATTGATGAAATTAAATCATCAGTAGGATAGGAAAATTTTCTGAACTTTGGAAACAATGAAAAATTTCTATACCCTTTCTGGCACAAAGTGTGGTTTCCTACAAAATAGCAAAATCTGGCCTTGCCCCAAATTTTGCTTGTAACACTAATACCAGAAGATAATGAGACAAAGATTACAGGTTATGAAGGGGAAAGTATGAGACTCAAGACTGTAATAACCTGATGAACTGCTAATCCGTCACTTCAGTAAAAGGTATATTGTCTCAGATAAGGAGACAATAAGAAACTCATATATCCTGAGTTCATAGGAACATACTCATAATGAGTTTCTATGAACTCAGGATATATGCTATCCTAGATTGAAGGGAAGCAAATTTTATAATGGGACACATGGGATACACAAAAATTTGGTTGAAAATATAAAATATCAACTAAAGATGATTTACTCCAACCAATTGTTGCAAATACAGGTACAAAATGAAATGCATATAGTAAAAACAACACAAAATAATGTTTGTAAAAATTATAATGTGTTAAGTATAATTTGGACTCAAGATTATAGCAACAAATTGGGAAATGATTAGTTGGTCATGGAAAGGAGAGAAAAACCTACAAATATGGAACTGCTTCTTCCTTCCCTCCTAAGATGACATTTAAGACAAGTCCCATGATTTTTCTTATCACCATCAGGTAGTAAGTAATATAACTGGTAATGATCAGAACTTGAAACTTTCTCAAAAATAATTCCCTTTCCCAGCTCAGGTCTTTTATAAATTAACTGTTTTGTGAAGTAAGCATTGTAAGCTTCTTTCTTTCCAGTGCTGCCATGCCTTTCCTCATCTTCTAAGCTGCTTCTTTTGACCCAATTATGTTGGAGCCTGGAGAAGGAGGGTAAACAGGCAAGGGAAAGAACTATATCCATAGTATACATTTGAATGAAAACCAGTGGGAAAAAAATAAAGTTAATGATTACATTCCATTGGTCATATTTGTTCAGTGTAACATAACCATCTCCAAATTACTTATTTGCTTTGTTTCCTGCTATATCTCTAGCATCAAATACTGCCCAGTACGATTATAGGTACTCAGCAAATATTTGTGATGAATGAATAGATAAACAAGGAAGAATATGTTCCTCTTCAGCTGAACTATAAAAGTTAAAATTAAAAAATGAGTCACAATATTGCAGCCCAGTGCAAATTAAAATAAAGAATGAGGAGCAGAATAAATTGTAAAAAAAATTCAAGTAAAAAAATGAATAAATAGGATAAAAAGTATCAGCACACAATAAAGACATACAGTTGACCTTTAAGTACTAAATAAAATAATTTTAAAATATGAGAAGTAATAATTATTAAAAGATAAAAGTAGAAACAATAACATGTTTATTCTTTAAGACTATTATTAGATCAGTTTTAGCTTTTAACAGATCAAGTGTGCAAGAAGTAAATGAGGATATAAAGAATTTTAAATATACAGGGGAAAAAATTCCTACAAAATATATAGCATCTCGGGCTGGGGATATAGCTCAGTTGGTGGAGTGCTTGCCTCGCATGCACAAGGCCCTGGGTTCAATCCCCAGCACTACAAAAAAAAACCCAAATCAAAACAAAATATAAAATCTGTGTCTTTGATACATATACTAGATGCACTGGGTTGGCCTACCCAACAATTATGAACTTTGTTTCCTATGAGAATGAGACTAGAAAAGTGAAAACCAACCTAGCTGTAGGCACTCTGGTGGCTGGTGGTGCCCCTGTGGTTTAGTTCTGGCCAAGCGACATGATCATAAATAAGCTTGTGCTCCTCATCATCTTCCCCTCGTTTCCTGCCTAGACCACACAGGAATGCCCAAGATGCAACACATCTACATACATGTTGACAGAACAGGAAAGAAAGAAAGCCTGCTCCTTCAAGTCAGTCCTGGACTTTCTCCTGTGGACTGATCCTAGAGTACAAATGGGCCCCGTACTCGTTCATGGCCCCTGTTGGCTATTCAGGCACTCAGGGCTTAGTGCAATGTGAACCCACACAGCCACGAAGAAAACATTGTTTCTAAGTACATCAGCCTAAAACTTGGACAGGCCAAGTCATCTAATCACAATTCAACAAACCAGATGTAAATATGAATTTCTAAATCAACTTATAAACTTCTTCTCAGTAACTACTGGTAAAGGGGAAAATAAGAATATAGATGCTTTTAGATGTCTAAAATGTATTAAATCGAGGAATTCTAGAAGGTGGAACTTATATTTTCACTATCTCTCCTTTCTGCCCTATTATTTTTTTCTTAGCATTTATCATCTCCTCATAATTTACATCTTTGACTCCCACCATTTCCACCTTCCTCACTAGAGCGTAAGCTCCATGAAGCCAGGGAGTTTTGTCTGTTTTGTTCACTCTTGTCTCCCCAGCACCTGAAATATTGCCTACCTTTCACCAGGCATTCAATGACATTGTTGAATATACAAAATAATCCCGCTGAAAGGCAAAAACATAATCTTAATTTATATTATTAAAGAAATTTAAAGGAAATAAATAATAACAATTATCTAATTCAAGCTGAAAGACATAAACAGCAGTCAAATAGATGAAATCCCTGTATCAGAAAAAGAATTAATAAAGATAAACAGAAATCAGTGAAATTTTTAAATAACTTTATAAATTATTATTAATAATAATATCTAATAATATTATTAATCTAATAATAATAGTCTAACTCAAGCTGAAAGTTAGACTATTAGCAGTCAAATAAAATCCCTGTATCAGAGAAATAATTAATATACAGAACTTAATGAATTAAGAATAATTAATATACAGAACTTAATGAATTTTTAAAATTACTTTTATAAATAAATGAGCAATTTCTTAGTGAAAAACATAATGGCTAAACCTCTAGTAAATCTAATTAATGAAAGTGGGAAATCAAAAATAAACAAAATGAAGATAAAAAGGGAGCTATTTTAAAAGCTAGAAAGTAGAATAATAAATGATAGAACAAGACTACAATTCTGTGCCCATAAATTTTAGTCTTAAAAAATAGACAATTTTCTGTGAAAGTATAAATTAATAAAGTTGACTTTAGAAGGTCAACAAAATCTGAATAAATCAATATCATTAATTAACAAGAAATGCAAGGTTATCAAATCATTGTCTTAAAATAGAGAAAAGCTTTGGAATGAATTATTCTTACAAATTTTCCAGGAAAAATAAATCTCTTCACTATAGAAAATTATTTAGGAATATGGCAAACTATGAAATTGGTGTTGAATTTTATCAAGTGCCTTTTCACTCTCCATCGTTGTTATTTTTCTCTGGGCTTATTGTTTTGATTTATGATGTTAATAAAAGTCCCAATAATAAATCATTGTTTCATTGTTGTGGTGGGGAGGTCTTTTACTATATTGTTGAATACAGTTTGCTGATCCATCTACACAACAGAATATTAAACAGACAATTAAAGGGGAGGCTCTGAAGAAGTTTTTATGACATGGGAAAATGCCTATGCTGTTTTTTTTATTTGATTTTATTCCCTCTGGTGGGTTGGAAGTTATACATCTGTATTCTTCCCATGCAGCATTTCTCAACCTTAAATTCCACCTTCTCAGAAATTAACACTGACACTTCAACTTTGGGTGCTTCTTACCATTTATTGATAACTGGTGGTTTCCAAGAATCCATCAACTGTTCCAAGAATAATTTGACAATTTTAGAGGAAAAGGTGATGTAACAAAATTTGGTTCACATACATTTCCCCAATTTGCAATGTTAGATTAATAATGACTTTGCTATAGTTTTAATTTATACCAAATTTGTGTGATTAAACTTGGTGGTTATCGAGATAGTATTAACAGGTGGAAACTTTTAGGAGGTGATGGTATTGATGACCTCATAAAAGAGGTGCAACAGAGTGTCCACCCCCTTCCACCATGTGAGGACACATGATATTGTCTTTTTAAATTTTTTTAAATTTTTTATTTTTTGAGACAGTGTCTTACTAATTTGCTTAGGGCCTCTCTAAGTTGTCCAGGTTGGCTTCAAACTTGTGATCCTCCTGTCTCAGACTCCCGAGTCACTGGGATTAGAGGTGTGCACCTCTGAGCCCAGTAGTTGGTGTCTTCTACAAAGGTAACATCTATGAAGCACAGGCCCTTACCAGAAAGAATCTGCAGGCCCCTTGATCTTGGATTTTCCAGCCTCCAGAAATGAAAATAAACTCTTGTTGCTTATAAATAACCCATCTAAGATACTTTGTTATAACAGTACAAATGGATTAAAACAGATTTTCATAGGAATCCCATCACATTTTAATAACCATGTCTTTAAAAGTTGTGCAAGTACTGAAAGATCATCATTTAGTTCATCTCAGCTAACACTGTTAATAGCATGAACTTCTCAGTTAACTTATTTTCATAATATTTGTATATTTGCACATTTGCATTAATTAAAGGACTGTATACAAAGAAGCTGGGCAAGTTGGAACCCTTTGCTCTCTCTCATACTAAGCAGCTGGTGGCAAATTCATTTGCCTCTAGACTAAACTTCCAACAACTTTTACCTATGTTCTTCCTGTGAAAGTTTGCATATTTCCATATTACTTGTACATTATTCACATTTCTGCATTATTTGCATATTATTATTTATTCTCTCCATACCTGCATTTTGCCATTTGCATTAGCATTCAAGTTCAAAAAAATGGGCCACTGGGTCAAGAATGTTCTATTGAAGAGTAAAAGTTGTAATTGACAAGCTGATTCTAAGATCTTTATGAAAATGCAAAGGATCTAGTCAAAACTGCCAGTTTTATGAATTTAAAAACAATTATTTATGATATTGAATGGCTTGTGTGGTATATGTAGTATCTTGAATAGCTTGAATGTGTCACATTAGAACCTAGTTTCCTGGCTATTGTTTTTCACAATGATATGAAAAATAACATATCAGAATTTTTAATAAGATGAAGCAAGTAGCACAATGACAGTTGGCCCTTTCCCGTCACTCAATTACCATCTTATTCTACTTGTGCTGCCTTAACAAAATACCACAGTCTGACTGGCTTGAACAACAGAAATTTATTTTCTCACAGTTTGGGAAGCTAGGGAGTTCAAGGTCAAGGTGTCAATAGATATGTTGTCTATCCAGGTCCCATTTCCAGGTTCATAGATGGAGCCTTCTCACTGTGGAAGGGGCAAGGCAGGTTCCTGAGTCCTCTTCTTTAAGGGCACCAATCTCATTCATGAGGTCTCTGCCTTTGTGACATGATGATTTCCCAAAGACCTTGCCTCTTAATGCTATCACCTTGGGTATTAGTTTTCAACACAATGAATTTGGAGGCCAGGTGTGGTGGCACATGCCTGTAATTCCAATGGCTCAGGAGGCTGAGGCAGGAGGACCATGAATTCAAACCCAGCCTCTGCAAAAGCGAGGTTCTAAGCAACTGGGTGAGACCCTGTCTCTAAGTAAAATACAAAATAGTGTTGGGGATGTGGCTCAGTGGTTGAGTGCCCTTGAGTTCAATTCCTAGTACTAAGAAAAAAGAAAAAAATGAATTTAGAGGGATGCAAGCATTCAGAACACAATAGCAATAGTTGTTTTTTTTTTTTTTTTCACTTGTCAAAAGGAGAAATTGACAATACTGGATCTGCTTTTAAAAACTGCATTCAAATGCTCCAACTCTCCACCTCCTCTGATTTCAACTTCCATTATGAAAAAGTATACTGGTGATTGTTCCACTGAAGTGGGAGTTCCCCGTCCTTCTTTGGCCCTAGAACCCACCATGCACCCTCATATCAGAGCCTACTAAACTCTGTTGTGGTTTTATGCAAAGAGAACATAGTCAAGTCTCCTGTTTCTGTTCCTCTTTCCTCCTCCTAATTCTTGTGGAATTCCGAACAACTCTATTCCTTCTTTATATCCACAACTCATGATAGACCAGCATCACAGATTTCATTCACTTTTTAAGGAAGGAATTATCACAACTTTATGTGGAGGAAATCAGCTTGCTTGCTACCAGCTGCTCAGTATGGGGGAGAGAAAAAGGCCTGGGTTGCCCAGCTCCTTCTATACAGTTAATGTGATAATCCCAACAATCTTCCCCAAACACTTTCCCCACTTCATGCTCATGCTCTTAAGTAGAGTATGTCTGCAGCTGTCTCATGTAGGAGTCATTCTTCTGCATTAGGTGGACTATATTTTGGGTGGTGTATATTCATCTCCATTCCCAGCAGAAAAGAGGAGATGGAATAAACAAGCAAAGAAATCACTGATAAAGCAAATTCCCTAAGAGTCTGGGAAAGACAGAATTGAGAACCCAGGTAAAACAGGAATAACAACAATTTTTCTTCTGTTAGAAGGTAATCTGAAAGCAGGAACAGTTCTAGATAAATCATCCCAGTCCCTGGCATGTGAGAGGGACTCATCTACTTACTGGACCCAGTAGATGTTAACTAAGAAAATAAACTACCAGCTCCTAGTGATTAAGAAAATGTGTCATTGAAATACTTCATACCCAGGAACCAATCACATGGAAATTTATCATTGATATCCAGAATGAAATGCTGAGCTGGGAGACCTTGCAGGTGATCTAATAGGGCAATCGGTGTACTTGGTAATCACTTTATTCCTTTAATTATCATTATTACCAGATGAACTTTACCTTCAACAAAGTGTAATAACCTGCACCAGAAGCCTAATTACTCTCTCACCTTTAAATATTTCTACAAGATTAAGAAAGGAAACTAACAAGAACTGAGCTCTTAAGTGTCAGACTCCGTGCCAAGCACCTTAATGCATTATTTTATTTAATTACTTGCTACAATACTATTGAAGAAACCCACTCAGAGAAATTAAGTATCTTGATGATGTCATGGGCCCCAAAAGCAAGGCTAGGATTCACGCTCAGATCTGCTCACTTAAAAGCTTACTCTCACTGGGCGTGGTAGTGCACAACTGTAATCCCAGCAGCTTGGGAGGCTGAAGCAGGAGAATCACGAATTCAAAGCCAGCCTTAGCAAAAGCAAGGCTCCATGCAACTCAATGAGGCCTGTCTCTAAATAAAATACAAAATAGGGCTGGGGATGTGGCTCAGTGGTTGAGTGTCCCTGAGTTCAATCCCCAGTACTAAAAAAAAAAAAAAAAAAAAAAAAAAAAAAAAAAAGCCTACTCTTTCCATATGTCACAATGGGGAAAAACAACAACAACAAAAAGAAACAAACAAACAAAAAAAGAACTATCCAATTCCAATAAATTAATTTCATACCAGAAAGACCATTCAAGCATCATACAGAGAAAATGTCTAGCAGAAATTCACTTGACTTTTCTGTAGCTTCTATAAAGTGTCAGATTTGTGGGTATTTTCAGAAAACTGACAACTTGTGGATGGAACATAACTTTTTGTCCATCTCTAGGCTTCCCCTATTCTAGTGAGAAAGCAATTTTAAATGCCCCCTATTTCTTTCCCTCTGAATTTGAGGTCCTCTATTATTTTCTGTTGTCAAAACTCAGACAAACCTTATTATTTTATTAGGTCATTGGATATGATTTATTTGTCTCCTAAGAGGAGTGACTGCAGAAAGGGAGAGTGATAGGACTTATCAGCCCTGGAGTGGACTGAGCTCACCCATTAAGTTAGCCTGCATGCCCTGCACTTGACAGTTATTAATGCTTCCTCTTCTGTAGCTTCCAATATTTGTCCTTTTGGAGAGCCAGTTCCAGATGTTATTGTTGCATTGTGGTGACACTTATTGCCCAAGCATGCCAATGGTTTCCAAATTTTGGGCACAGACTGCTGTAACAGTTCCCTGGTTGGTGCCCTTCCAATGCATCATCTAGGAACCCCAAGTGACCAGCATGAGCCAGTCACAGCCTCTGAAACAACTGGCATATCCTGGCTCAGGCCACTTTCAAGTTCAAACTGTTTCTCATTAGCAATCATTGTGTCTTACTATTAATCTGAAAGTGCTGCTTTACCTTCATCAGCCCTCATTGTGTAATGACTCACAAGGCTGGTGAGCTCTGGTGACCATTGCCTACCAAAATAATGGTCCAGGTCATACAGTGGTCAAATAAGGATAGTGGGAAATATCATTTCTTTTATTAGTCTGGGTAGGCTAAGTTATGCCATGGTGACAAGTGACCCCCAAATCTCATTACCTTTGAACAATGAAGGATTACTTCTTGATCATATTAATGTCTGTTGTAGGCTGGCCTGCCTCCTTTACTCTAGAACTCAAGTTAATGGAGTCACCTCCCTGGACAACATTTCAGTCTGTGGTCAAGGCAAATGAAGAAAAGCAATTGTTTTGCTCACTCTTACAGCTTCTACTCTACTTTATCAATAAAGCAAATCGCAAGACCACTCCTAATATCAACAGAGAACATAAAATTCTGCAGGGAGCATCCTCCCATGGAAGGATAGCATACATTTTGAGCACTAATACAATCTGCCCCACTCACTTTGATGGAGACCCATCTTGACACTCCCCAATTGCCTTAGAAGGACTGCCATCTATGGAACCCAAGTCTTGGGACTGTTCACATGATTCTGCCAGGACAGCAGACACCTGTTTATTTCCTCAGCTATGCCTGCCATGATGAACTCCTTTGACATTGACAGATGGTACTGGTTTCCTAGAGACTCTCTGAGGTGAGTCAAGGTGTTACTCCTGGTCTTTGTCATTCCTGGACTGTATGATCTCAATACCTAACGGGGCAGACCTCAACCCTTGCCCATTCCCTGGGGCAGGGTAGGTAGTGAAGCTCCTCCACTGGAACCCCACATTTGTGTCAGTGAAGGACACTGTCTTCTGAGTCACTTCTTTTCACAGCCTGTCAGAGACCAAATTAGATCACTTTTGAAGGAATACATTATGACCCATCTGTCCACTCAAATAAATCATTGACCTTCCTTTTTTTCTTTCTCTCTAACAGAAGGGTGTTCAAAACAGTTGTCTCTGTGATAAATCTTTACCAGTTTAGCTGTATAAATGTTGTTATACTTGACATTTAGTGCAATGTTTATTTCTGTAGTGAAATGAATAGGACTTTATAAAATAATACTGTCCTTGGCAACATGAGACATACATAGCACAAAGAGGATTTGATGATTTGAATTATGCTAATATATAAAATGCCTATATAGGAGGTTCTTCTTCTAAATAGAGTCATGCAAAATCTAGTTGAAGGCCAGTTCAAGAGAGTTAATAGTATAGTAATTTTAAGTTATTTTAACATTATTTTAGGGCACCCCACCAAATTATACATATATGTATATGCTTTATATATTTTGAGGAT